>NC_135816.1:35010107-35610107 GCF_964213995.1 Mustelus asterias
GAGGGGGGTGTGACAGGATCATTCACTGGTACACTACCAGCCACAGCCATCTCTCCCGCTCTCTCACACCTGCAGGGAAGAGTAATCTGTGGCTGGTAGTGAACCAGTGATGGTGCCAGGAGGGATCGGCCACAGACAGGCAGCGGAACCCCCCATCTCCACGCTCCCCCCCCCCCCCAGGGAATAAGACGTCACACCCCCTCTCCTTCCCCCCCAGGGAATGAGACGTCACACCCCCTCTCCTCCCCCCCAGGGATGAGACGTCACACCCCCTCTCCTCCCCCCCCAGGGAATGAGACGTCACACCCCCTCTCCTCCCCCCCCCCCAGGGAATGAGACGTCACACCCCCTCTCCTCCCCCCCCAGGGAATGAGACGTCACACCCCCTCTCCCCCCCCCCCCCCCAGGGAATGAGACATCACACACCCTCTCCTCCCCCCCCCAGGGGAATGAGACGTCACACCCTCTCTCCTCCCCCCCCCCCCAGGGAATGGGACGTCACACCCCCTTTCCACCCCCCCAGGGAATGATAAGTCACACTACCCGCCCCCCCCCCCGACCCCCGACCAGAGGGATGAACGGCAGAGAGGCTGTCTCCGCTCTCTGCTTTTTGTTTTGCCCGGGCGCGTTCTGTCAGATTCTTCCCGAACTGCGCATGCGCAGGTCGGCGCTCCGACAGATGCAATTGCGCTAGGCCCCGCCCACTAGACCCGCGCCGAAAAAAGGCATAGGGGGCGCTGGAGCGCGGCTGCCCGGGCGCGGGTCTGATTTACAGCCGCACCCGGCACTTAGTCCCAATTTGGTAAAATCGGCCCCAATGTTTTTCAGTGAAATGGAATTTAGAGGAAACATTAGCCCCTGTTTTATGTTTGTATCCCTTGCAGTGACTGGGAATGTTCCGAGATAAGTTAGCACAGATTGACTATGGCTAACAGTGTGTCAAATGACTAATGTTACCAAAAGCAGCAAATATCTGCAGCTTCATTGAGACAGGATTACTGTAAGTCATTAAGTGTTTTACAACCTGAACAACCATTTAAATTCCCATTGAGAATCTCTTTTTTAAATTAGGTACATTAATGGCTGAATAAATACTCCTTGAGTGAAGCAATAATATTTTTATTATCAGTGATTTGAGAGTTTTCAATGAGTTTCTAACTGCAGTGAATGGAATAGTTACGGAGTTCAATATTTTCCCCCTGTCCTGATCCTCCCTTCCCCTGCTGATCACTTTTCTCTCCCTCCTTGGTCGCCCATTCCTCCTGACCTGTTCCCCCTCTCTCCTGAATGGGCTCCCCTCACTGATTGCTTTTCCCTCTCTCATGGTCATCTCCCGCTGGTTGCCACCCACCCCCCCCCTCCCCCCATCTACCCGCCATTCTCATCTCTTCCTCCGTCTCCTCCCATTTGCTTCCCTCCCCCCACACACCTGCCCGAAGGTCTCCTTGAGGGAAATTGATGGTCAGTGCAGTGGCCAAAAGTTAAAATGCTCCATGATCACCGTCATCTCATTTAGAGGGAATCCCCATCTAACAGTCATGCTGAACAGGGTGAAAACCTTGTTCCAGCTGCAACTATCAGGTCAAACATTGGCAAGGAACCCTCCCCGTAATTACTACCTACCACCCTTATTCAGCTGATGAATTAGTACTCTGCCATATTGGACACCAGTTGGAAACACCAATGAAGGTAACAAGGGAACAGAATGTACCTTGACAAAGGGGCTTCAATGTCCACCAGCAAGAGTGGCTCTGGAACACTATTACTTACTAAACTGACTGAGTTCTGAAGGACGTAACTGCCTATCTGGTCATGGATGTCATAGTAGCACATTTGGAAAATCATAGCCTAATCAAGCAGATAGCATAGAATCCCTACAGTACAGAAGTAGTCCATTCAGCCCATCAAGCCTGCACTGACCCTCTGAAAAAGTATCTTTCTCAGAGTAATTTAGCATGGCCAATCCACCTAACCTGCACATCTTTGGACAGTAGGATGAAACTGTAGCACCAGGAAGAAACCCATGCAGACACTGGGAGAACATACAAAGTCCACACAGTCAGCCACCCGAGGCGAGATTCAAACCAGAGTCCTTGGTGCTGTGAGGCAGCAGTGTGAACTATTGTACCACTGCGCCACATGGCTTCATAAAAGAGAAATGATATCTGACTAATTTATTAGAGTTTTTCAAGGAAGTCCTAACCAGAGCGGATAGAGGGGAACTAGTAGACGTATTGTATTTGGACTTTCAGAAGGTAATCCACAAAGAACCTCACAAAATCTAAGTCATATGGTAAGAGCACATGGTTTTGGAGGTAGTATATTAGCATAGATGGAGGCTTGACTAGTGGGCAGGAAACGGTGAGTAGGGATAAGAGATTCTTTTTCAGGTTTGTGACCTGTAACCAATGGGGCTCCACAGGGATAATGTGCTGGGACTGTAACTATTAATAATTTATATTAGTGACTTGGAGGAAGGAAGCAAATTTGATTTGATTTATTATTGTCACATGCATTGGGATACATTGAAAAGTATTGTTTCTTGCTATACAGACAAAACACATCATTCATAGAGCACATTGAGGAGAAGGAAAGGAGAGAGCGCAAAATATAATGTTACAGTCACAACTAGAGAGTAGAGAAAGATTAGTTTAATATATGGTAGATCAATTCAAAAGTCTGATGGCAGCAGGGAAGAAGCTATTCGTGAGTCAGCTGGTACATGATTTCAGACTTTTGTATCTCTTCTCCGATGGAAAAAGGTGGAAGGGAGTATTTCTGGGATGCATGGGGTCTCTGATTATCCTGGCCTCTTTTCCAAGGCAGCGGGAAGTGTAAATGGAGCCAATGGATGGGAGGCTGGTTTGCGTGAATGTACTATAGCCAGATTTACAGACAATACAAAAATAGGTGGGAAGGCAAGTTGCAAGAGGAACACAAATAGTTTACTTAGAGATTGATAGGTTAAGTAAGTGGGCAAATTGTTGGCAAATGGAGTATAATGTGGGAAAATGTGAAGTTGTTCATTTTGGAAGGGAGAACAAAAGAACGGAGTATTATTTAAATGGAGAGAACCTGCAGAAAGCTGCAACACAAAGGGGCTTGAGGAAACTTGTGCACGAAAAACAGAAAGCTAGCACACAGGTGCAGCAGGTAATCAAGAAGGCTAATGAAATGTTGGCCTCTATTTCAAAAGGCTTGGAGTATAAGAGTAGGGAAGTCTTGCTGCAACTGTACAAAGTACTGGTAAGACCACATCTGGAGTACTGTGAGCAGTTTTGATCCCTGTAGAAGATTCACTAGGATGATCTCCAGTGTGGCGGGATTGTCTAATGAGGAAAGGTTAAACAGGTTGAGACTCTACCCATTGGAATTTAGAAGAATGAGAGGTAATCTCATTGAAGCATATAGGATTCTTAAGGGGCTTGACAGGGTAAATGCTGAGAGGATGTTTCCCCTCATGGGAGAGTCTAGGACCAGAGGGCATAGTCTCAGAATAAAGGAGCGCCAATGTAAGACTGAGATGAGGAGGAATTTCCTCTCAGAGGGTTGTGAGTGTTTGGAACTCCTTGCCACAGAGAGCTGTGGGGCTGAGTCCTTGTGTATATTTAAGGCTGAAATGGAAAGATATTTGATCAGTACGGGAATCAAGGATTACGGGGAAATGGCAGGAAAGTAGACGTGAGGGATGCTGGATCAGCCATGATCCTGTTGAATGGTAGAGCAGGTTCAAGGGGCCTAATGACCTACTCCTGTTCCTTTTTCTTATGATCTTATAAAGGCTATAGACTATACTGGGCTATAGGCTATAGACAAACGCCAAGGAATGACATCTCCAACAAGAGAAAGTCTAACCACCTCCTCTGTGAGGTAATAAAGAAAAACTATGGTTGCAGTATCTGTGCTAACTGCAATCTGCACCAAAAAAGGGCTGCGATTCTAGTGTTTCATTGAAAGACACCTAGGCTTATCAGGATTGATTGTAACAGTTTTTAAAGCTGAACCAACAGAATATTGCAAATCAGACTTGCCAATTTCCTTTGCACTCTGTCTTATCTGACACATGGTTAATATGTTGGCCTGCGGAAAAGAAACATTTATGGCTTAATGGGATGCCAAGCTGAAGTCTCATTTTGCTAATGGCCTGTGAAGCTCCCATAATTTAGAAACAAGCTGCTGAATAGTTTCACTGGGGTGTTTTCTCACTTACTGTCAGAAAACCAACAATCATGCCTCAATTTCTTTTTAAAGAAAATCATAAAAGCTTGATAAGTGAGGCTTAAATAATGTCCACTTTGCCTAAATTTCTCATTTTATCAGTTAATTCCTGATTATTTCCTCTGCAGTCCACTAAATGACAGCTCTCGCTGAGACAATGGTTTGCTTCCTTTGGATTGTAATAGATATAGGGGAAAGTTTAGGAATTGCAATCGGCATCAGTGGTGATGGAACCTATGCGTGAGGTAAAGTGCCTCAGCAGAACATCGAATCAGTACACAAGATTATTATTTCTGGATTTCCTCTGCCTTCTCTCCAGCAGTTTTCCGCTTGGCACTTTCCAGCACTATGGCTGGAATCTTACCATTGTTCACGCCAACAGGAATTTCCCACCCCGCTGCAGTGAACGGAGATTTGCCAAATTCTCCGACCTCTCTGTAGCGGGAGCGTGGAGTGAACAGCAGGTAAGATCACGCCCTATGACTCCGCACCTAGGTTACTGAAAAATATTTTTTAAATTATTGATGTTAGTTTTTTTATGGCAATGTGCGACTGGAAATATATTATGGGTGGAATTTTCCCAAAAAATGGCAGTGTCATTTCCAGCGGGAAGATCGGTGCAATTCCCGTTGGTGTCGATGGCATGATCCTGATCGCAATCTTGAGCCACTTTGGAAAATTATTTTACCCCCATGTGAGTTACCAGGCATCTGCTTCACCAGCCCCGGGGATCAGCTGCACACTACAATCAAGGGTAGCGTTGAATATAAACAGATTCTCAACATTTACCCTTACTCAAGGAGAATGGCAAGTAGAAGACAAAGATTCTCAGTGGGGCACTGACGAGACTGTAGAATATGGTGGAGGAGTGTCCGGAAACCATTTACCTACACAGTGGCATGAGGCCCTCGAGCAACATGGCCAATTCTGCTGAGATGGCAGTGGAAGCACTCTTTAGTGCCAGCAGCATGACCTGGAGGACAGGGGTTCAATGCCACGAAAAGATGAATGACCTCCTACGAGCTGCATGGGTGAGGATCCGTCTGAGTCCCCTTGGCAATCGTCCCTTCCGTCACCCCTGGAATGTCACCGTTAACCAACCTGATGCCACCTCGCTGCCTCCCAGCACACAACCTCCCAGCTTCATCCTCTAAGCCCCCTGGCAATCAGGCGAAATTTTCCCTAAAAATGTTGGGCATTGGGAGGCAGCGAGGCGGCAGCAAGTTGGTTATTGCCAGCAACTCCACCGACCCCCCCTCCCCAACCCCCCATATCCCCATCCCTCCCATTCATCATCATTGACAATCTCATATCTCCCCGCCATTTGCCATCAACGGCTATCTCCCTGCGCCCCAATTCATTGTTGCTGGCAACCCCCACCCTCATTCACCATCACCGGCTATCTGCCTCCCCCCACAACATTGTCACCCCAGCCATGGACCCTGCCCCTAGCATTGTCCCTTGGTCCCTCCCCCTGGTAGTGCCCTAGCAGTGCACCCTGGCAATGCCCCCAGCAGTGCCAACTTGGCCCTGCCTGGTGTCCCTGGCTATCCGGGGGCTACACTGACTCTGTACCTGGTCATCTCAACTGCTGGAGAGTGGTAGTGATTCCCGCTGGTGCGATGTCACATCACTGGGGAGCACATCTGACATCCCCAGAAGATACCCATTTAGGCCTATTTAAATCAATTCAAATTGATGGTGATCAGGTTTATGCCCTTGGTGGACATGAACCTGATTACGTTGCCGGCAAGGACGGGGAAGATCTCGTTCTGAGATCACCTCTGTGCAAATCCTGCTATGGGCCTCTCGCAAGAATTAGTGGCCAGAACGGGATTTGTGCCTGCCGCAAATGGGCCCCGAGGATCGTGGCCCTCATCACAAACCCTTTCTGCCTAGGTGCAGTGCCCATGAATGTTCTTGACCTCCGACCCACCAGGTGTCTGGCTCACAATGTCCCCTTTGGTTTTCTTTTGGAGAAGATAGCCCACACCAGGGGTGAGAGGGAGCAGACGGGTGGCGACATGCCCTAGCTGAGTATTCTCACTCCCTACAAGGAAGATGGGCAACAGCCCTCAAGCCTGTCCAGTGGCCCCCTGTCCCCCTGGCTCAGGCTCCTCCCTGAGTTGGGCATCTCTCAGTGGATGGAGTCTGTCCATCTCCAGTGCTGTAATGTGAATAGTTACCAATTCTACTGGCTCCATCCCGAATCAAATTGGTAATTTGGGAGGGATGAGAGAAAGAGAGTCAGTTAGGTGCTCCACCCTGTTACCCCAAAATCCTTCCAACACCCTTTGTCCTCCAGGTCCAGGAAGCTGACAATCCTACACCTTCTCCAGCAGCCAGCGCTATCTCAATTCACTGCGGCCCATCACACTTCATCACTTGACTGGCCACAGTTGCTGCCCTCGCCCCTAGTTGCCTATGGGTTCACCTCTGGATGTTCTCACCCTTCACAGCAGCAGCAATGGGGTTCATCATGTGTTGAGGAATACGAATGCCCATGTGAACCTTGAGGGCTCTTGGATCCCCCAGGACATTTGGGTAGTTGCAGCTGCGAGGCACAACACTATTCTCCCAATGCCCTGCAAACCTTTATAGGTGACACAGAGTTTAGCACTGCTGCCTCACAGCGCCAGGGACCCGGGTTCAATCCTGGCCTCGGGTGACTGTCTGTGTGGAGTTTGCACGTTCTCCCCGTGTCTACGTGGGTTTCCTCCGGGTGTTCCGGTTTCCCCCCAGAATCCAAAGGTGTGTAGGTTAGATGGATTACCATGGTAAATGTGTGGGCTTATAGGGATAGGGTGAGGGAGAGGGCCTGGATATGATATTCTGTCAGAGAGTTGGTGCCGACTCAGTAGGCTGAATGGCCTCCTTCTGCACTGTAGGGATTCTATAATTCTATCCCTTGACACTTAAAGTTTGAACGTACCTTAAGTGTGAGATTGTGGAGCAGCTAACATTGATGAGGGTCAAATGATGATGGCCAATTATTTGATTTGCTTTTAATTTGATTTATTATTGTCACATTAGCATACAGTGAAAAGTTTTGTTTCTTGCGCACTATACAGACAGAGCATACCATTCATAGAGAAGGAAAGGCAAGAGTGCAGAATGTTACAGTCATAGCTGGGGCATAGAAAAAGATCAACTTAATGCAAGGTGGATCCATTCTAAAATCTGATGGCAGCAGGGAAGAAGCTGTTCTTGACTCGGTTAATACGTGACCTCAGACTTTTGTATCTTTTTCCCAATGGAAGAAGGTGGAAGAGAGAATGTCTGGGGTGCATGGAATCCTTAATTATGCTGGCTGCTTTGAGGAGGCAGTGGGAAGTGGGACAAGCAAGATTCTCAGGAATGTTAGAGGGCACAACTAATCTTTGAGACAAGGAAACGCTACTTATAGGTGCAGTTCATACTCCAGCCTCATCATACTGTGACCTAGTTGCTGTCAAGCCTTAGCTTGACACCTGGGCAGCCATTGTATTAATTCTGAGTGAATGTGCCAGACCTGGCTGAGTCTATCCAGCATTTTCTGTTTTCATTTCAGATTACATCATGTGGGTCAAGTGCTCATGAATAATATACAAACATACAAAATAGGAGCCTGCTCCACCATTCAATAAGATCATGACTGATCTGTTTGCGTTTTGAATTCCACATTCTCATCTACCCCAGTAACCTTTGATTCCCTGGGCAAACAAGATAATCTATCCAGCTCTGCCTTAAAAATATTCAATAACTCTTCTTCTACCACCTTCTCAGACAGAGCTTCAAAGTCTCAAAACCCTCAAGAGAACATGTCTGTCTTAAAAAGACGACCTCTAATTTTAAAATAGTGCCCCCCCAGTTCTGGACTCACCCACCAGAGGAAACATCCTTTCAACCTCCACCTTGTCAATTCAGTTCTTTAATCAATATACTTTAATTAAGTCACCCCTCACGTAACTTGGAAACAAGCCCAGTCTGTCCAACCTTTCCTCGTCAGACATCCTACTAATTGCCAGTATCGATCTAGTGAACCTCCTCTGAACCATCTCCAACTCATTTACATCCTTCCTTAATTAAGGAGATCAAACTGCGCACAGTATTTGAGATGTGGTTTTACCAATGCCCTGTATAACTGAAGCATAACGTCCCTACTTTTATGTAAAATCCATCTATTAAGGCTGGCATTTCCATTAGCCTTCTTAATTACTTGCTGCACTTGCATACTAACTTTCTATGAGTCATGAACTAGAACACCTAGATCCCTCTGCACTTTGGAATTCTACAGTCGTTCTTCATTTAGTACTCTACTCTTTTAGTCTTTCTGCCAAAGGGAATTCTCCATTTGCCAGATGCAAACAAAAAACAATCAAACAATTCTGGTGAATATTTGGACAAAATAATGGAGGCAAAATTACCAGAATTTGTCAAAGTGTCAGGGTCAGTCAGAAAACTGGCATGTAACTTTCCAGTTGCACTGGCCAATTTTCCCTCGAGATTTTGACCTACTTTAAAGAAAGGAAATGAGTGGACGTGGTTTACATCGTCACCCTGGCAGGGTGGAGGTTCTTAGAGGTGGCAACAGGTTCCACAGAGATCGGGGCACCATCTTTAAAGGATGCCCCGATCAGGAGTAAAAGAAAACTCCCTCCCCCATCACAAAGATATAGGGGGCTCTCCCCCCCCCCCCACACTCTCCCCAACCGCAATCAGCATCGGCATTTCCCCCAAACCATCCCCACCGAAAATCATTGCCACAATTTCCCCCTAACCATCTGCCCCACAATCATCGCAGGGATTTCAGCCCCTCAGTGACCTCAGTGATCACTCTCCCCCCAGCACGCATAAATGAACTCCCTCCACCCCCATCTTTGGGGCATCGACTACGGCCTGTCCTGGCACTTGCCTGCTGGCACAGGTTAGCAGTGCCAACCTGCCAGCACCAACTTGTGCCAGGGAGCAAGGCCAGGGGACTGCTTGGCCATGTCTCTCTCCCCGGGGTGGGGGGGGGCGGGTGGTGGTGTTGGGGGGCTATACTTACCTCTGCACCCCTGGAAGGATTCCCCCGACAGGTTTACGTCTGGCCAAACCTGTTGGAAACCTCGCTGAAGTGATGAATATTTAGTGAGGGGGATCATATGACAAGGGGGCTAGATAATTAGATTCAAATTTATTTAAATGTATTAAAATCAGGTTCTTGCTCGTTATGGGTGTGTACCTGATTACGTCATCAGAGAGGGACGGGGAAAATCGGAAATCACGATCTTGCCGGCAAGATTCCCAATTTCCAGCTCTCTCTGGATTTTGTGCCCCACCAGTGATCCCACGCATGGACAGTCTGGGCTCAAGATCCCACCCAATACTTTCCTCTTTTTGAAAATACATTTTTTAACACTATTGTTACTCTTAAGGAAATAAAAGCAAGTGAAGAACATACTGTAATGGGTTCTGATTTTTTTTGATTCATTGATGGGACATGGGCATCACTGGCTCCCTCCCTAAAAGCATTGTGGATGTACCTACACCACATGTACTGCAGTGGTTCAAGATGGCAGCTCGCCACCGCCTCCTCAAGGGAAATTAGAGATGAGCAATAAATGCTAGCCAGTGATGCCCATGTCCCATCAATGAATCAAAAAAGATCAGAACCCATTACAGTATGTTCTTCACTTGCTTTTATTTCCTTAAGAGTAACAATAGTGTTAAAAAATGTATTTTCAAAAAGAGGAGAGTATTGGGTGGGATCTTGAGCCCAGACTGTCCGTGCGTGGGATCACTGGTGGGGCACAAAATCCAGAGAGAACTGGAAATTGGGAATCTTGCCGGCAAGATCGTGATTTCCGATTTTCCCCGTCCCTCTCTGATGACGTAATCAGGTACACACCCATAACGAGCAAGAACCTGATTTTAATACATTTAAATAAATTTGAATCTAATTAATTTGACCTAGCGACAGTGAAAGAATGGCAATACATTTCCAAGTCAGGATGGTGCGCAGTTTGGAGGGGAACTTCCATTGGATTATTATCTAAATGGAAAGAAGTTACAAAATGCTGCTGTGCAGAGGGACCTGGGGGTCCTTGTGCATGAGACGCAAAAACCCAGTCTGCAGGTGCAACAGGTGATCAAGAAGGCAAATGGGGTGTTGGCCTTTATCGCAAGGGGGATAGAATATAAAAGCAGAGATGTCTTGCTGCATCTGTACAGGGCATTGGTGAGGCCGCAGCAGAGGTGTGCAGTATTGGTCCCCTTATTTGCGGAAGGATATATTGGCCTTGGAGGGAGTGCAGAGAAAGTTCACCAGGTTGATACCAGAGATGAGGGGTGTTGATTATGAGGAGAGACTGAGCAGATTGGGTTTGTATTCGTTGGAATTTAGAAGGCTGAGGGGGGATCTTATAGAGACCTATAAGATAATGAAGGGGCTGGATAGGGTAGAGATGGAGAGATTCTTTCCACTTAGAAAGGAAACTAGAACCAGAGGGCACAGCCTCAAAATAAAGGGGGGTCAGTTTAGGACAGAGTTGAGGAGGAACTTCTTCTCTCAGAGGGTGGTGAATTTCTGGAATTCTCTGCCCACTGAAGTGGTGGAGGCTACCTCGTTGAATATGTTTAAATCACGGATAGATGGATTCCTGATCGGTAAGGGAATTAGGGGTTATAGGGATCAGGCGGGTAAGTGGAACTGATCCACTTCAGATCAGCCATGATCTTATTGAATGGCGGGGCAGGCTCGAGGGGCTAGATGGCCTACTCCTGCTCCTATTTCTTATGTTCTTATGTTCTTAGATGCTGGTGTTCCCTTGTGTCTGTTGCCCTTGTCCTTTTAGATGGTAGTGGCCATGGATTTGAAAGGTGTTACTCATCCAGGCAAGTGGAGAGTAGTCCATTACACTCCTGACTTGTGCCTTGTGGACAGGCTTTGCAGAGTCAAGAGCTGAATTACTCGCCACAGGATTCCTAGTCTCTGGAGATCTGTATGTGCTACAGATCTGGTGCGATACTCCTGATAATTCAATGTCATTTTCTGTGCTTAATAGAATCAATTATCCAGCAGTTCAAATCAAGCTAGTAAATAACATAGCAAAGTGGTAATTTAGTGCTAAATTGTAATTATTAGATAATTAAAATTAAATGGCTTTAAATCAATAGAAATAGGGTATCGGGCTGATTTTTATCATCATTGCACCTGCCCCGCAGGCACAGTGAAGAGAAAATGGGAGAGAATCCCCAACTGACAGAGCTGAGCTTGTGCCTACAGTTCAGAGGCAGAGTAGCTGGGCAGTTAGATCCAGCAGAAACATAACATAAGAAATAGGAGCAGGAGTAGGCCATTCACCACTTCAGTAATGGCTGATCTGATTGATTCTTACCCTTCCTCCCTGCACAATCCTCAACTCCCTTCAAAACCAAACATCTGTCTATCGCAGCCTTGAATATATTCAATGACCCAGCCTCTGGGTTAGTGAACTTCAAACATTAATGACTCTAAGAAAGAAGAAATTCCACCTTATCTCCAGCTTAAATGGGCAGCACTTTATTTTGAAACCTTGCCCCCTAATTCTAGATCCCTTGACAGGGGAAACATGTTACAGTGCCCACTCTGTCCAGCCTAACTTTAACCATTAAACTCTTAAGTTTTAATAAGACCTGCTCTCATTCTTCTGAACTTCCATGACTATAAGGGCAACCTACGCAACCTATCCTCATAAGGCAACCCCTTCATCCTGGGAATTAATCTAGAGAATCTGCTTTGAACTGCCACCAATGCAATTATATCCTTCCTTAAATAAGGGCACTGTATGCAAATTGCCCTGTGGCAAATGTAGCAAAACTTCCCTCCTTTTGTTCTTCATTTCCCTCACAATAAATACCAACATTCCATTTGCCTTCCTAATTATTTGCTGAACCTGCATGCTAATTTTATTGGATTTATAGCCAGGTTCCTCTGCACCACAACATTTTACTGTCTCTTTATATTGAAATAACATTCTGCTTATCTTTTCTTAAGTATTGGTGAGACAACACGTAGGCCTAAATCTCCCCGTCCCATCCATCAGGGGAAACTGTAAATATGACGGACAAGACAAAGGCCCATTGACCTCGGGCAGGGATTTCCAGTCCCAGGGAGGGTGGGACCGGAAAATCCCACTCTTGGAGTCTGTTATGTACTGGCATATTTGTTGTATATGTATAATGTCTCTCAAAGTAATGCAGAGATAACTGCAGTTCGAAATCCAAACAGCTTTATTTACAGAATTTTAAAATGTCCGAGAATTTAAAACATTTCACACACATGTTCACAGCTCAGAACCCAGATACCTTCTGGAATATTCCCAGTGTGTAATCAATATTTAACTCATTAGCTCCATCCACAGGTTTGAGCAGTCAAGCAAGTGTACAATGATCAATTAACAGATCAACATAATCAAACACAAATGAAACAAACCATTAAACATTACTATACTGTTGAAACTTTCCATCCTGCACTCATCAGGACAGACAAATAATGCCATAATTCAAAGGGAACAACAATTTATACTGCATGAGAGAAGGGTTACCGATTGATTGCAAGTCTGCTCTGATGATTGATATATTTCCATGACGAATACACCAGGGAGCTATTGTCCTTGGTTTACTCAAACAGGTGTAATGTCTGGACATAGTCCTTTTGCCTGCAGAGGACAGGCCTCTTGCACACAAATATATGTAGCACATAGTAAGCATATGTGTGGTACATTAGGAGTATGGCTATAAATCTTAAATTGGTTCTTAGTGTAATTTTTAGCACACACAATTGTTCAGCAAGTGCTGCCCAATCACAGAATCACATCTAACTTCAGACATTAATTTCTGATTTGTGCAAGAACAGGTTGATTAACCACAATCAACACTCTACCTATTGTTGTTTTATGCAAACTACACCAATTGTTGTGACATACAGCCCACATAACTGGCATCACACCAACACTGAAATCCATATACCACATGACTCATTTATGTGGTACGCAGCATCCTGTTAGAAAACCACCACTCCTTTGTTTGTGTTGGCACTCATCCTGCACCTAGTGCCACAACAAGACAGACTTTCAACTGTTCCCATAGCAAGGTTTTTTCTGGAACACGTTGCCAGAAGCTTATAGTTTGAGGGTCACCACACTGCATAGCTGACCAGGAATCTCTCCTGCTCTTACCACCTGCCATTGGCTTTGTGGAAAGATTATTCAGGTTGATACTCAACCTGTTTGGCCACATTATTAATGCACCTTCCTTGGCCATCAAGAACCTGGAGCTTCTGGTTCAGAGCTGCAACGCTACCCACTGCACCACAAGGCCTCCATTATACCACTCCTGTTGCCACTGCGCAATGGCAGTGTGAAATAGCTACCTTCACTTGTTGCTCACGTTTCTGAGACACCTTTGTATTTTGATTTTCTATATCTGCTAATATTTCCTTCATTATGGTTTCCACATAAGCATGGAACAGCTGTACGCAAAACCATGTGGCCCAACAGTTTGAATGCTCAGATTGGAGTACTCAAATCTGGGTACTTCAGCCCAGATAGTGTGATTATTGGCCTACTGCATATTCCCCAAATCAGGTGGGAGTACACTGGATGGTTGATGCAGCAGGCATCAGTTAAACTGCTTCAAGCTGACATTTGGTTCCCCTAATGTAGAACTTGCTTCAAATTGTAATAGTGCAACTACAAGCAGACCAATAGAAACTGGACTGCTATAATATTAGCGTCCCAAGAAAATTTGATAAAGTAAAGTAAAGCTTATTTATTAGTCATAAGTAAGGCTTGTGACATTTATTCTCAAATATCAAAAAACACAACATTTCAGCTAGAGCCAGTAGCATTATCTTTCCACATATTACATAAGGGACATTAGGAATAGAAGCAGGAGTAGGCCAGGTCCCCCTTGAATTTCTTCTGCCATTTAACGGAATTATGCCTGACCTCAACCCCAGCTCCACTCTCCATCCCAGCCGAACCCCAAATCTCCCAACTCCCTTAGAGTTCATAAACCCATTGATCTCAGCCTTGGACGTACACAATAAGCATCCATAGTTCTCTGGGGCAGGGGGAATTCACAACCCTCTGACTGATGACACTTCTCGTCTCAGTTCTAAATAGCAATCCATTAATCCTAAGACTGCGGCCACTGGCTTCAAATGCACTAATCAAAGAAAATGAACCCTCTGCATCCACCCTCTCAGGCCCTTGCATAATGTTCCCAGATATACAACCTTGTACTCAACATTAGAGAAAACTGATTCATCAGCCAAGGGAAGGCCTAAGTGGTAATCAACAGAACATTTCCCATGTTTGACCTAATGTCATGAAACTGCAGGGGATCTGGAATCAACCTTGAGGGTTTTGAGAGCCATTGAGAGCCTAGGCCCAGGGCCCTCTCAGAATCCCTCTGCCAGTGGGCTACGGCATACCAGGGATGGTGATTGAGGAGTCTGGGATGTTGGCTGGTGAGTAAGATAATGTCAACCTCCATGCCAATTTACTAGGTATCTACCGTGGATAGACCTCAGGACCTATGCAGAGATGAGATGAAATAAAGTTTCAATGTCCATGGAGATTCTATTAAAGAAACATTCTCATTCATAAAAATCCATTCACTACATTTACACTGTGTCAACTACATAATCCCTGATAATTAATTCAAGTGCTTAATCCCTTATATAAAAATCATTTGGTAACCGTAGGTCAAAGGCATTATAATCACTTGGAACTGCCACCCAAATTATAAAATGAAAATCTGATAATCATTGTGAAAGCTGTCATGCAGCACACATTGTATAATGAAAGCCCTCAGGCTTATAATAACAGACAGAGTGAAATAGCAAGCACTGGTTGTTTCTAAGTTTAAGCATTTCTTTTAATTTAAAGGCCAAAAGATGTGAGTGCCTTGGGAACTTGGCAGTTCCAATGAGTTTATCCACTTTTTACACACAGCTATGTCTACTTTTAACACTCTCAAAAGGCACATGACTCTCCCAAGGGCCTATCCAAAAGGGCTCACTACCTCTCCAAAGAGCTTCATCAGCTTTAGACCTTCCCCTGGAAGGCTTAAAGCCCACAAGTAATGGATTGAACACCCTAGCTAATGAAAATTGGATCTGTTTGAAGGCAACTTCACTTTTACATTTGCATCCGTCTCCATGGATCATGGATGGGCAAACTAGAACCCATCCCTTTTCCTCCACACTCCAGTGAAAATGGCGGGTAAATGGTGAATGCTGGGTTTGGTATCGAAACTTGCAGAATCAGGACTCCAGCACCATTTTGGTTAAGAAAGAGACCCTTTCCTTCTTAACAATGTTTTAAAAATTCACTCAATGGATATGGGCTTGACCAAGGGGCCAGCATTTATTGCCCATCCCTGGTTGCCCTTGGGAAGGTGGTGGTGAGCTGCCTTTTTGAACCACCTAAACTCCCAGATGTAAGTGTGGATGACCTGGTCAGGTTGATTGAGTTGGGTATGCCTCTGTCATGTCCAGATCTGTTGCCTAAGCTGATGCCAGCCAGGCTGCTTGGTTTTGTTATTAGTACTGATTTTTTGTAGTGGTTTTGATATGGATGAGGACAGTCTAGAGGACAGTCAAGAGTCAACCACATTTTTATGGATTTGGAGCCAAATACAACCCAGACCATGCAAGCGTGGCAGATTTCCATCCCTAAAGGGCATGGAACTTGATCAGCTTTTACAAAAACCTGATAGTTTCATGGTCACCATTACTGATATTGGGGTGAATTTTCCCGTTCTGCCCACCACCGGAATCATAGCGGGTGAGGGGTGGACCATGGAAAGGTCCGTTGATCCCAGGTGGGATTTTCCGGTTTCGGGGTGAGGCGCATCCAGAAAATCCCACCCATTAGCTTTTTACTCCAAATGTATTTATCTAATTAACAGAATATAAATTCAACTGATGATATGGTGGGATTTGAATTTACATCCCTAGATCATTAATGCTGCAATAACTCTACAGGCCCGGTAGAAGCCATGGAGAAGCGAACAGAGTCAACTTTGCAGGTCTGCTCCACCAATTCTGATGACAGACATGGAAAGTCCACTCTAATTTTTCTTTGCAGCTGCTGCCAGATCTGCCAAACACCCCCCCCCCCCCAGAACTTACTGATTTGACCTTAGATTTCCAGCATCTGCAGTTTTTTTTTTTGCTTTTGTTTCCCTAATTGTTGTTTGTGCAGGCTAACTGTTCCACCAGTAACTCTAAAATATTAGCTCGATTTTCTCGACGCACCAACATCTTAGGAGGATACAGAAAAATCAGACATACAGGCCAGGACTTTCCAGCCCAGTCCTGGCAGGACCCGTGCCACAGCATACATGGCAAGTCAGCCAAATGTCCATTGACTTTTGGTGGGACCGGAAGGTCCTGGCGGCATGAGGGGATGGGGGGTGGGGTGTGCCAGAAAAGTCCCATCCATAGAAACAGCAGGGGGATATAGCTGCCATTGTGTCCTGTATATTCTGAAAAGGTTTACTGCTTAGTTCCAATTCCTGCTCATTGCACTTTCAGCCCATCACCCCGGACCTGAAAGCATTCTCCCTTTGGTCCCATTCTTCTGGCCTATCAACAAACCATACTACTTTATCTTTCATTAAATGTTAAAGGAATCCAGAACAAGAGGAACAGGCCCAAGTTTTACACCATCAGTTGTGACATTCCTACATGTTTGGGGCCTGTAATGTCTTTGTTTGGAATACTATCATTTGTCAAACTTACTTTCTTTGTCGCACGACAAATGAGTGTGGTTGTTGGATAATATAGGATAGGTTATTAATTGTCATGAGCGATCAATACGATATAAATGGATTTATGATTTTAAGAAGTAATTAATTTCTGATAATAGGTAGCAAATCTGTAACATCTGCTGCACCCAGGTAGAAAGTTGTAAATCTTTTCCTATTATTTCAACGCATAACACCATGGAGTTTCCACACTCCCCCCTAGGGGGGGGGGCGGATCCCAGGATCACCATTTCAGGGAGAGAAGTCAGGAGGGGTCACTTACAGCTCTCACCTTCCCTTCATGTCGAGGCCCCCCTTGCTTTAAAGGGGTTGTGAAGGCTGGTATGCAGGCAGTGCTTCCCGTGTTCCTCCTTCCTGGGTTCCTGTCCATATCGCAGCTGAGGGAGTGCCCTTCCTTCGTGGGGGCTGGCCAGAGAGTGGGAGGGACATAGCATTGTCATTCTCACACTCACAGCTGTTCTGTCTGGAGACAATACACATCTCTTTAACCTGTGTTTAATGTTCCCTCCACCCACATTATCTGTACCTTTAAGACCTGGCTGGCTGTAGAGATTTGCATTCTAATTAGTATTCTGTAACTTGATTTCTGTGTCTCTGTGCACTGTTGGAGAACAGATTTCCACTCCATCTGATGAAGGGGCAGCGCTCCGAAAGCTTATGGTATTTGCTACCAAATAAACCTGTTGGACTTTAACCTGGTGTTGTGAGACTTCTTACTGTTCTCACACTCCACAGGGATGAGGCACTGGGTGAGCACGGTGGTTCCCCCAAGTTTGGTGATACGAACAGACAAGGTGGAGGCTCTTGGTGAACAAAGTGAAATTTATTGACAAATATTCAGGATGAAATGGTGACCTATCTACACGAGTGCCTATATTCACCCGTGCCCACTAAGTGCCTACGGCTTCTTAACATTCCTCAATCTCTCACTACGTCTAGGTGTAAACCCAGGATCCACAGCTGAGGTTGATGCAGCGTGCTGACTTCCACACCCTTTTACCTGAGATAACCTTAGCGGGTGTCTCGGTGGGCCGGGACATGAAGGGTCCAGGCCTGCTTTTGGGCAGCGTGGATGTTTGGCTGCTTCCCTTCCTGTCGCTCACAGGGAGCGGGGTGTCAGATGGGCTGGAGACACCCAGGGTCCCCTGTGCTCTTACATGGGATGGAGGGGCAGCTGGACTGAGATCCAAAAGCACCGCATTCCTCTGGCACTGACAATAGTGGATTCCCACCAGTGCCTGCACCGTGCAGTCGAAGCCCTGCACCATGGTGAGAACATCTCCTACCATCGACTGCACATCCTGCACCGGGGTCTCCACTGCAGACACCAACCTTGCAGTGTTAACCTCGGTGCACTGCAGTGACAGCACCTTCTCCTCAGATAGAAGGTGATGGGACTCCTCCAATCAGCCTTGGAGTCCAAGGAGGGAGGCTGCCATCCCTTCCTGATACTCTCGACTCTGCCTTTGCAGCTCCAGCAGCTGTGGGATGACCAGGCCCACGGCATATCATTGGCAAGGGGCTCAGCAGAGTCCTGGGCTCTGGCATCCCTCTGAGTGTCGGTTCCCTGGGGCATCCCTGCCTCCACCTGCTATTGATCTTCAGCTGTGAGGTGCTCACCAGTGAGTGACCCAGAAGCCTGCCAACCTATTGAAACCACCTGAAGTGTGAGTATCTGTGCTGGTGCCGGGTGTGGTGACAGCTGTGACGCCTCTTCAATGGTGGGGTTGGAGAGATCCCCCTCTGAGCTGCTGGAGTCCGATGGGTCCAGGTGGCGCGAGGATGGTCCGGCCTGTTTCACAGTCAGCAAGAAAGGGGGCATGGCATCAGTGGAGGGAACATTGATTTCTCACTTGAGACTTGAGGAATGGCAGCATTTGCGTTGAGGATTCTCATGTTTCTCTGCTACTCCCACTTCACCAGCAGCCCGGGCACGCTCTTCCTCCTCCCCGGCCAGATCGAGGGCTCACTCCTCAGGTTGGGCATGACTCTAATTGGCTGTGCCCGCTGACACCTTCTGTAGTTGTGTTTCTCCTCCACAGAGAGGAAGTGTGTTGGTGGGAGTGTTGACATTTAAGATGGTGATAGGGTGTGACGGGCATGGGGCTTGGGTGGGAGCTTGAGTGTGAGAAGCATAGCAGCTACTGGAGGAACATGGTGATTGTGGGAGGGAGGGAGGAATCTGGTGCCTGGTGGTAGCAAAAGCCAAGGTGGCTGAGTGAGAGAAAGGGTTGGGGGTGTGAGGGGTGTGCGAGGGGGTCCAGTGGGAAACTGCGGGGGGGGGGGGTTCACTTGCTCTGGCTGAGCACAGAAGATCATTCATCTTTTTCCAATACTGCTGTCCCATTCTCTCCTGTAGTGCGCTCGCACTGACCAGGGCTGCCCCTGCATCCCAGGCAGGGGTGATGACCCTGCTGAAAGGCTGATTCCTGGAGCTGAGGTAGAGAGTGTCTGCCTCTGCTCCACTCCAGGGTGAGGGCCCCTCCGAAAAGTGCGATGCAGTCTTCTTTCCTGCTATCTCCTGTCCTTATTGTGGAACAAGTGCTGGGGAGCCGTTTATATGAAGCTCCCCAGTGCTTGCAGAAGTTGTTGTGGGTCAGGAGAATCAGAGGGAACACCTCACTAGAGCAGTGAGAAACCGTGGGCATAAAAATTATCACTAATGAGGCATAAGGTTCAGCCCAAAAGCATGCCAGCGCCGTCGATGGGAATCACTCCATTTTTTGCACCAGAACCAACACTCCGCCATTATTTGGTAATATTTTGCCAGTGGCGAACCTTCTTCGATACAAATGATTTGCTTGAAAGGCTATTTCAGAGGGCAGTTAACGTTCAATCACACAGCCTTGTGGCTGGAGTTCCATATGTGCCCAACCAAGTAAACACAGCACATTTCCTTTTCGAAAGCACATTAATAAACTATATTTCTTTTTATTGCAATCCAGTGGTTTTATGGTTACCATTACTGATACTAGCGTGTCATTCCAGATTGCATCCAACTAATTGAATTTAAGCCCCTGGCTGCTATGGTGGGATTTGAACTCTTGTCTCTGTTTTATTAGTCAGGCCTATAGAGTAACATAACTATCATGTTACCAGCCCTCCGGGCCACCCTTTGGCAGTAGTATGCAACCTTTCTCTCAAACCAATAGAATCAAACTCCAAAACTAGTATAATTTTTAAAAATTGCTGCTGTAATATATCATGATTATATCACCATTATCTCCAGGCAGATGGCTCCATATTATAAAGCCAATCCATTTTGGATAAATATTAGTGCTGTTATTTTTTGCAGTGTTATCCCTGTTGGAGAATCAATCTATAGTTATTTTAGGAAGTGGACCCAAAAGCCAATATTTCCGATGCTGCCTGCCATGGGGGATCCGGATCCCATTGGAGGCCAGTGTGAAACCGCTTTGAATCCTACTAATGGGAGCTCAGCTGAACATGCTCCGGAACCATGTCTGTGCGGTGACCAGCAGATCATACAGCCCCTCCTGAGCTACCACGAATGCCCACCGAGGTTTGTGTAGCAGAGCTGGTGGAGGGTGAAAGTGAGTGCCATGATGCTTTGACCGTGTGGATCTCTACTCTTCCACTCCCACCTGCCTCCATTCTGGGCTACGACTGGGGCTGGGGCTTAAAGAGAATCTTCCTCCTCCTCATCCTCGGGCCTTGGTCTCCTTTGCAGGCACTTAAGTGAGAAAGGAGAGTGCAATCAGCTGCCTCCAAGATGGAGGCACATTCTACCCTCAGGTTTGCCTTGAATAGATTAATCCTTATTAGGTAGATATCCAGGGCCAAGCTCCCCATCACTGATGGCTGTTCCCCACTCAACGCCTACAATCTCTGATGTCCTCTCCTCTGTGAAAGCTCTCAGGTGTGGTCACCACCCCACCACTCTCCAGTTTCTCCCGTTCTGCAAGATTATGTCAAGCTTCTCCTGCTGAAAGAAGAGAATGCTTGAGAGGAGTTTTGTGTCATATCGTTTGGAGCATTGTAATTTGGTTCATTCCTCGTAAGAGGAATCTGTGTGGCATGTCATCAGTGGTGCGAATTGGGCAGAAGTGTTGTGGACCAGCTCCCTCCAGAGTGCTGAGAACATCCACATGCACGGGGGAGGCCCATACAGACATGTGATTCGTGAAGGCTGCAAGTTCCCTTTGAGACTACGTCTAGTCCCATCCTTCTCTCCCACCTAACCCCAGCCCTGCTCCATACAGTGTCCCATATCTGCTGAAGAGTGAAGGAGACACAATGGTCACTCCACCGCAGGGTGGACGCACTGAAGTGGGTCTGTGAGGCAGAGTAGGCCATTGCCACTGGTCCTCGGACCATGACATATTGGAGTCTTTGTGGATTCTATGACTATCAATGAGGTTTACCCTGGTGGAGCGAGTAAGGTCATTCATCCTCTTGCTGATTAACTGTCCACCCTCTGGGTACTTATGGCTCTGGCCACCTGTGGCTGTGCTGCATTGGGTTCCCTGCTGGCCTTCCTCCTACCTTCAACTGGGTACAGAATATTTCTCCTGACCTTGAATGGTTGAAAAAGAAGCGCAGGGAAGTATCACTAAACTTACTGAGCTCCAGATGTTCACATCCCCTTCCTGACATTTCACAAAAGAAAAGTGCTGATAGTAAGGATTCTGAGCGCAGAACACCTGGGTGGATCGGTCAAGGCCGGAAGATATGGTGTGGTGTCCTATTGGGCTCTGCAGCGGGAAGTCCCTCCATGGGACTTAGCCCCAGAAGTTGTGAGAAGATATTATTGGTCACCTAACCCCATTGGTTAAAGGAAACATGATGAATAAACAGAGGTCTCCAACCTCTGTGGAGATGGAATGTAAGTTCATGCCAATGACCTTTCACGCAAATTGAGAGGTGTAAGAGTTGAGCAGTTTTAAAGCACATACAGAGCCAGGGAAACAATTCTGAGGATTCTCCCTTGTTCCTGTATTACTTTAAGTGGAGCAGACCCTGCCTTTTGGCTTCATGCAACTCCACCATTTTGTACTTAACCATATGAAACTGTACCTGCCACCTATTAGCCCTAATCATTTATCTCCTAATTATTACTATTTTCCTTATTATGATAATATTCACACAGTTGAAGATTTCGCTTTAATCACCTTTAATTAAATTAGCTGCAAGAATCTAATGATCAATCAGTGGGATATTCTGGCCATAACTTCTTTCTGCTTTTTAATGATTTCTTTTTTAAAACCTATCTATATTCTACTCCTTGTTCTATTGACTTGTGTCTCGACTCTCTATTAGCGATGCAGAATGTTAGAACATAGAACAGTACAGCACAGGAACAGGCCCTTCGGCCCACTATGCTGTGCCAAACATGACGCCAAATTAAACTAATCCCTTCTGTCTGCCCTTGGTCCATATCCTTCTATTCTTTGCATATTGATGTGCTTATCTGAAAGCCCTTTAAATGCCCCTATCGTATAGCCTGCCCCTAGCAGCACATTCCAGACACCTACCACTTTGTGTAAAAAACTTGCCCCCCACGTCTCCCATGAACTTTCCCTCTCTGTTGTGAAAATATTTCTCAAAATTAAAGTATACAAGGTGGACTGCACTTCTTACTTTTCACAAAGTCTGATCTCAATTTCTTTAAACCATACTCATTGTCCTTTAACAAGTTACTCTGTTCAAACTATTCATCTATAGGTTATTCTATCAAATAGTTTTCCTTGAATTGGTACTAATCTTACTAACCTTAACAATTTGTAGAAATAATTACATTTTCAAGATGCTTAACACACATTTATGTCTGTAATTACAATAGTCAGACTTAGAATCATAGAACAGAATCATAGAATCCCAACAAGGCAGAAGGAGGCCATTCAGCCCATCAAGCATGTTTCCCAACCGAAAACCAGGGATGAACATGGATATTCATTGCTTGCTGAAGTCTAGGTCTGAGGCGTTCAAGTCAGGAGACCCTGACCTATACAAGAAAGCCAGATATGATCTAAGGAGATCCATCAAAAGACCGTGCCGGACCAAGCTATAGTCCCAGATGAGCTACACAGACCCCGCCGACTATGACAAGGTCTGCAAGACATAACAGGCTACAAGATGAAGGCATGTAAAATCGCCGCACTCCTCCCTGATGAGTTCAATGCATTCTACGACCATTTTGAACAAGAGGTCAACAAGAGAATGCCCTCCACCCTGGAAGTCTTGGATGAACCTGTATCTGAAGTCACCATTGCAGATGTCAGAGCAGCTTTCTCAAAGGTCAGCCCACGGAAAGTGACTGGCTCGGATAGGGTACCCGGATGAGCACTCAGATCCTGCGTGGATCAGCTGGCAGAGGTATTCACAGACATCTTCAACCTCTCTTTACAACAATCTGAGGTCCCTATCTGCTTCAAGAAGATGACCATCATCCCAGTACCAAAGAAAAGCCAAGCAGCGTGCCTTAGTGACTATCGTCCAGTGGATCTGACATCCATCATTATGAAGTGCTTCAAAAGGCTAGTCATGTCACACATCAATTCCAACCTCCCGGACTGCCTAGATCCATTACAGTTCACCTACCATCGCAACAGGTCCACAGCAGACGCCATCTCCCTGGCCCTGCACTCAACCCTGGAACATCTAGTTAACAAAGACACCTATGTCAGACTCCTATTTATTGACTACATCTCAGCCTTTAACACCATTATTCCTCTGAAACATATGTCCAAACTCTGTGACCTGGGCCTCGGCACCTTCCTCTATGACTGGATCCTGAACTTGCTAACCCCACAGAGCACAATCAGTAAGGATAGGCAATAACACCTCCTCCATGATCATCCTCAAGACTGGTGTCCCACAAGGCTGTGTTCTCAGCCCCCTACTATACCCCTTATACATCTAAGACTGTATGACCAAATTCCCCTCCAATTCAATTTTCAAATTTGCTGACGACACAACCGTTGTGGGTTGGATCTCAAACAATGACGAGACAGAGTACAGGAATGAGAAAGAGAATCTGATGAATTGGTGTGGCAACAGTAATCTCTCCCTCAATGTCAACAAAACGAAGGAGATTGTCATCAACTTCAGGAAGCATAGAGGAGAACATGCCCCTGTCTATATCAACGGGGATGAAGTAGAAATGGTCAAGAGCTTCAAGTTTTTAGGTGCCCAGATCTCCACAACAACCTGTCCTGGTCCCCCCATGCTGACACTATAGTTAAGAAAGTCCACCAACGCCTCTACTTTCTCAGAAGACTAAGGAAATTTGGCATGTCAGCTACGACACTCACCAACTTTTACAGATGCACCATAGAAAGCATTCTTTCTGGCTGTATCACAGCTTGATATGGCTCCTGCTCTGCCCAAGACTGCAAGAAACTAGAAAAGGTCGTGAATGTAGCCCAATCCATCACGCAAACCAGCCTCCCATCCATTGACTCTGTTTACACTTCTCACTGCCTCGGCAAAGCAGCCAGCATAATTAAGGACCCCATGCTCCCCGGTCATACTCTGTTCCATCTTCTTCCGTCGGGAAAAAAATACAAAACTCTGAAATCACGTACCAACCGATTCAAGAACAGCTTCTTCCCTGCTGCCATCAGACTTTTGAATGGACCTACCTTGCATTAAGTTGATCTTTCTCTACAGCCTAGCTATGACTGTAACACTACATGCTGCACTCTCTCATTCCCTTCTCTATGAACGGTACGCTTTGTCAGTATAACGCACAAGAAACAATACTTTTCACTGTATACTAATACATGTGACAATAATAAATCAAATCAAACCTTCACCGACAGCAATCCCACCCAGATCCTATTCCCTTAACCCCACGTATTTACCCTGCTAATCTCCCTGACACTAAGGGACAATTTAGCATGGCCAATCAACCTAACCCACACATCTTTCGACTGTAGGAGGAAACCGGAGCACCTGGAGGAAACCCATGCAGACACAGGGAGAACGTGCAGACTCCACACAGACAGTCACTCGAGGCCGGAATTGAACCCGGGACCCTGGTGCTGGGAGGCAGCAGTGCTAACCACTGTGCCACCGTAACTTACTGTCATATCTTAGAATTTATTCATCATGTTTCAATGAAAAGGATTTGGAAATATAATTACTTTTCAATTACGTGCTCTGAGCACACATGTTTTAAAAAATGCATTGAGTTGTGCAGTTTTTCTGTAAAAAATGCAAAAGCACTTTGCTACCCTCTGTCAGCAATTAATAAGCACCTCAGACCCATAGATTTGGGATTCCTTGGAACCGGTGCTAACTCAGAATGTGGCTTGGCAAGCTTTCCATCATAACTGGGTCATAAAAAATAAAGACCAGGGGGGGTTAGGTTGAGCCAAGTCAGTTAGTCTTTAGACAGAAAACTACAAAGCCAAGTATTAGTCAAGCTCAGAGATTTTACATGCAGTATGGTAACTGGGAATAAAATTCTTCAGCAGTTCCAGTCACATCTCTCGCAGGATCGCACAGAACTCTCAGTTTTGCTGGATCTCTGCCAACTCTGGGCATTTCCAACTTCTGGGAAGGCCAGCAACATGAACTGCACTTCCTTGCTCTTCACATGTTATGAGCAAGTTACTAAAGTATGATCGCACCTCCCTGAACAACGCCCAATGTCCTTAACAAATTACACTGGCTTCATCCTGGCGCATTGTTAAAATTGCACTCAGAGGTTTTCATGTCTATTTTGTATTGCCATGTAAAGACAAGTTGCATTGATTGAACTACGTGAATCTGATCACAGCTGTTGCTTCTTATGCTTACCCGCTGTGAAATAAAGTGGATCCATAATTCATTGCAGCAAGCACTTTCTGTGTATGTCTCTGAAAAAGTTGAAGCAGGCATGAATGACATCAAGAAGGGGAGACATTCTTTTCAGTCCTGAGATATATGATTGTCTCATTAGATGGGAGACCGTATAGACACACCACTAATGTAAAATGTTCAATCTCCTTCTGGAAATTAGCAACACTGCTGTACCCAAAAGATTATTTAAGCTGAGGCCCTAAACTTGGAATGCTGATGTTAAAGGATTGCAGTGGATTCGAGCAAGAATGAGAGGGAATGCTTATTGCAATGTCCAAATTTAAGCTCTGAAGAAAGAATCACAGAGTGTATTTGTTCTCATGACAGTAGATAGAATTGAAAGGAGACACGCCCTTAACGAGGATGGCTAACATAGATCAAGCATGTTATTTCATTTGGAGCGTGAACACAGAACTCAAATATGAACCTTATCCAAGGACTAGCATTGGAATAAAATTTTCCTAGAGTGGTTGGTATATGGAATGATGTCCCACTCGTGTCTAAGGAAGGATGTGCTGGTCCTGGAGATGGTGCAGAGGAGGTTCACGAGAATGACCCCGGGAATGAAAAGCTTGACATATGAGTAGCGTTTGAGGACTCTGGGTTTGTACGCGTTTGGAGTTTAGAAGGATGAGGGAGAATCTCATTGAAACTTACAGAATATTGAAAGGCCCGGAGAGAGTGGACGTGGGGGAAGATGTTTCCATTAGCAGGAGAGGCTAGGACCCAAGAACACAGCCTCAGAGTAAAGGGATGACCCTTTAGAACCGAGATGAGGAGGGATTTCTTCAGACTGAGGGTGGTAAATCTATGGAATTCATTGCCACAGAAGGTTATGGAAGCTAGGTCATTTAAGACAGAGATAGGTAGGATCTTGATTGGTAAGGTTGCAGGGAAAAAGTGGGAGAACGGGGTTGAGAAACTTATCAGCCATGATTGAATGGCGGAGCTGACTCAATGGGCTGAATGACATAATTCTGATCCTATATCTTATGGTCTTACCCAATAAGTAGTTTCACAACACCAGGTTAAAGTCCAACAGGTTTATTTGGTAGCACGAGCTTTCGGAGCACTGCCCCTTCATCAGGTCTTACCCAAATCAGTGATCGCAGATGACCAACACCACAGTAAACGAGTAATTGTTAATCCTAAGCATGTTATCTTAAACACATTAAGTTTTAGGGCACAGAACTCAGTTCTTGGAGAGTCCAGCTGATAGAAACCATCATCTGGCTGCAAAACCAAAAGTGCTGGGAGAAAATTTGATCCATAACAATGATTTTTCTAGCTTTCTTCCCTTAGTACAAATATTCCTTCTTGAAAATGGTGCGCACTTAACAAAAATAAATTGCTGCAGTCCCCGAATGCTTGATGGCATCTGTTCATTAATCACCTTAAATACCTGAGAGCCAGCTGCTCAATATCTTCATATTATTGGCTTGTGATGATTGTGCAAATTATTGATGTGTGTGTGTGTGAAGGCTTCTTGATGAACCTAGGAGATCAGGATCAGTTTCTCATCACTATGTCATCCTGTCAGTGTTTGTGGCTTCTTATCTGGGAGAGCAAAGATCAATGACTGAACTGCACAAAGTGGTATGTGGGAAAATTATAGATTCAGACACAGTACTCCTCGATCGTTGTGAAGAAAGTGATTCGGCCTGTTGGCTGGGTTAGGCTGGCTTTGAGTAGTGCCTCTCAGGCTGCTGTCTTTTAACAGGCCCACTTACTGCTCAATCTCACGAGGATTCTGCTCCTGCTGTTCGTCTTCCTACGGCTGTTCATAAACTTTGAACAATAAATTGCACCCAAGATAAGTGATGAGTGTTTAATTAAGATTAGGAAGACCAAAAGGAAGAGAAACAAGGCAACTCCGATGTCAAAAGCTCCCTTGGAAATCCACCAAGTACCACAGCACATATGCTACTTTGATGAGATGCCTGCTGCTGCTGTGCTTCCGCTCTTTCAGTCAGTCTCTGAAGCCTGTTCTATAAGGTTTTACTCAAAAAGTTGGTAGTTAGTTGGGACTAACTGTTCTATTCAGTTAGAATTGCCTCAGGTTCTTAATTACAGTGTAGGATTAAGTTAGCAAGTATTCACAGTACAGAAGGAGGCCATTTGGCCCATTGAGTCTGTACCGGCCAAAATCCCACCCAGGACCTATTCCTGTAACCCCACACATTTACCCTGCTAATCCCCCTACACTAGGGTCAATTTTAGCATGGCCAATCAACCTAACCTGCACATCATTGGACTGCGGGAGGAAACCGGAGCACCCGGAGGAAACCCACACAGACACGTGGAGAAAGTGCAAATTCCACACAGACAGAGATCAAGGCCAGAATCGAACCTGGGTTCCTGGAGCTGTGCGGCAGCAGTGCTAACCACTGTGCCACCGTGCCACCCCTGATGTAGGCATTGATTTGAGTATAGGATAGGGGTGTTTTGCTACAATTGTGTAGGGCATTGGTGAGGTCACACCTTGAGTATTGTGTGCAGTTTTGATGTCCTTGCTATAGAGAGAGTACAGCAAAGGTCTTCTAGGCTGATTCCTGGGATGGCAAGTCTGTCATATGAGGAGAGACTAAGTCGATTAGGATTATATTCACTGGAGTTTAGAAGAGTGAGAGGGAATCTCGTAGAAATTTATAAAATTCTAATAGGGTAGATTCAGAAAGAATATTCTCAATGATGGGGGAGTCCCGAACTAGGGGTCATAGTTTGAGGATAAGGGGTAAACATTTTAGAACTGAGGTGAGGAGAAATGTCTTTACCCAGAGGGTGGTGAATGTGTAGAATTCACTATCACAAAAAGTAGTTGAGGCCAAAACATTGTCTGATTTCAAGAAGAAATTAGATATAACTCTTGGGGCTGAAGGGATCAAGGGATATGGGGGAAGGGGGGATCAGGATATTGAATACGATGATCAGCCATGATCAAAATGAATGGCAGAGAAAGCTCGAAGGACCGAATGGCCTACTCCTGCTTCTAGCTTCTATGTCTCCATGTTGCTATGGCTGGGCCAGCATTTATTGCCCATTCGAATTCAATGAGCTCTCTCGTCCCCTCCCAGCAGGTGAAGTGGGTTACAACTGCCCCGAAGTTCCTCTTGCCTCCACATTCAAATCAATATCTGTACACAAAATCTATATTAATACCTCAAAATGTGTGCAGTTTGAAATCAGAAAGGATACTCACCCATCAGGTGGTGAATTTGACAGCCAGAATCCTGCCAGGCTTGTAGCTTTGTGCTTGCATGTTCCGTATCAGGAGCGAAATTGTGACTCTGAACTTGTTAAATGACTCACTGATATTAGAACCGTGGCAGCTCCATTGATTAAAATAAAATATTTGTTTTATAATTGGACGTCTTGCCTATTCAGGAGCCTGCAAGTATACAGTAGAGAAACAAGCACTATTACTAAACCTCCAAAGGGAACAAATTTTGTGTGAACTATTTTAGGAATGCTGACTGTAATACAAAAGGTTATCTTCTCTTTTCATTTGGAAAAAGCATGGCATGAATTTTTGTTCCCGAGTTGGGAGCACAGAGAGCTGCTGGTGGGGTTGGACGGGGTGTGAGGTGGTGCAGTTTAAATCAGCATGAAAGTTCCAATAGGCTGCATATTGCATGCCCTTGTCAATACTGCTTTCACTTGTATGGGGGTGGGTACGCTAATGAAATAGGCAGGTGCTTACCGCACCCTAACCATCTATCTCCCGTGGGCGCTTGGTGTGGATGGTTGGGCAGGAGTGGGCAGCCTGATTTAAAAAAAAATAACTTCTTCAAAGGTCGGTAAGGAAGTGGCGGGGGGTGGGGGGGGGGGGGTCAGCACTGTTGCTTCACAGCGCCAGGGACCCGGGTTCGATTCCCGGCTTGGGTCACTGTCTGTGTGGAGTTTGCACATTCTCCCTGGGTCTGCGTGGGTTTCCTCCGGGTGCTCCGGTTTCCTCCAACAGTTTGAAAGATGCACTGGTTAGGTGCATTGACCCAAATAGGCGCCGGAGTGTGGCGACTAGGGGAATTTCACAACAACTTCATTGTAGTGTTAATGTAAGCCTACTTGTGACTAATAAATAAACTTTTAAACTTAGGATTTGCTTCTGGGGGAGCATGCCACTGGCACCCCATAGTATTCAACCCAATGAGTTTATCCATCTTTAACACAGTCATATCTATTTCTGGAAATCCCAAAGGGTACCTGACCTCTCTCAATGGGCACCCTACCACTCCCAAAAGTGTCTGAAGACCCATCCAAAAGAGCATCCTACCTCTCCAGAGAACTCTGGCAGCTTTACACTTTCTCCTGAAAATTCAAAAGCCCACCACCCACACATGAAAATCGGATTTGCTTGAAGGCAGCTATACTTTTACATGTGCAAAGGCTTCCATGAACCTCCGATGGAAGTGCTACATGCCAGGTTTTGGTCCAAGACTTGCAGAGTAGGGTTTGTGGTGCAATTTGGGATAAGTCTGAGACCCTCTCCATTTTATGAAAATTCAGGCCTATATTTATCATCAGATCATGATATGTCTATTCTGAACCACACAGTTCATACTGAATTCTGCCCAGAAATGTATGTCTTGCTCTAAAATTTGATACTCTGGACTGGATTTTACTGTCCTGATGCAAATGGAATCGAGATGACTGAAAATGTAAACCTTATTTCTGCCAGCTGCCAATTTGACCAATGTGGAAAACATAATCAAACGAGAGCATACAAATTGACAGTGGCACTGGCAGATTGCTGTCGACCTCAATTTTATATTTCATTGATTTTGAAATTTTCAGTGAGGTCGGTGGCTTTCTGAAGTTTGTTGACATACATCAGGTCGGCTCTTCCGTGGACCATGGGGAAACACCATTCCAGAATTGCAGATCTTTTGACAGGTAAATTTAAAAGTTGTTGCCAACTTCACATGCCTTAATTCAATGCTGTATGATAATTTAAGTAAGTTTTTTAATTCTTTGTTGATGATAGCGTTTTGCTCCTTAAAAGATAAGTGACCATTAAATTTACCAGCAGTGTGAAGATGTTCAAATACATTAGGGTACATTACCCAGTGGATAAAGGGCTACTTTGCATTCAACAGTATTGAGATTCATATTTTAATGTGCCGTTGGACCTAGTGGGCGGAATTTTTCCAAAATCTGGCAGAGTGTCAGGTTCCGACTGAAAACCAATATGTATCTGTCCAGCTGCATAGCTGGGTTTTCACGACGCATTTTCTGGCACTCAGTGCACAAGGAATCTGGGGAGTGGATTGTGTGATCACTGGTGGGGCGGGGCTGGGGACAGTGCCAAAGTGCAAGTGGGCAGTGCCATTACACTTCCTGGCAATCTGCCTCACCACCAAGAGGCTATACTCACCTGTGCCCTCTGGTATGTTCATCACTGTTGGTTTATGTTTTTTGAAAACGAGTAGTGATTCACGCTGGCGTGACATTATGCCAGCTGGGTAGGTTGATACGGTGAGGGCAATTCAAATTTACTTTAAAATATGCTAATCAGGCTCGCACCCTTGCTGGGCATGAACTTGATCGCATCATTGGAAGGGGTTGGGAAGATCACAAGCTGAAATCCCGATTGGGCTTCGGGGAGATTTAACGCCCATTACAGGATTTGCAGCTGCGGATAGCGTGGCTGCTAATTCAAAGCCAATTTTTTAATCTTTAGATTAATTAACAGCACATCCAGCTTTTGAGCTTTTTAAATAGCTGAACTGATGGCTTATTTCTTTGATTGACAGCCAAGCTGGCTGTTCGGTCTTTGAAGCAGTGGAACAGATGGCCATATGTTCCACAAGTTCAAAGGCATTGAAGTTTTATGGGGATATTGTTGACACAGTTGTGCAACGGAAATCTTGGCCGTGATTCTCCCATCACAACTCACAACTTTTCTGGCGGGGTCTGACTGGCGGAACAGTCGCCAGTCAGACCCCGCTGGAAACCGCTGGGAAGGCAGGTAAGTCATTTAAATCTTTTTAAAATGTATTTTAAATATGTTTATCGGTTCATTATCGGGAACTTTCAAGTCCCGATCAAATCTCCCACTCCACCAGGATACTTCATTCCAGTGGGGTTCACACCAGCTCCCCACATTCAGGGAAGTAGCTGGAGACCCCGCCAGAATGAAGGGGGGGGGCAATCGGGGCCACCCAAGGGGTCGATTGGCGGGGGTTGGTGCCCACTGGGCATGGGCACCCGACAGTGCTAGCCTGTGCCCCCAGCTCTGCCCATTGGGCATCGGGCAGTGCCAAGGGGGGGGGGTTATTGTGGGCGAGGCCTAGGGGTGATCGGTGGGGGTGAGGGGTCCCACTGCCACTCTGCAGACAGAATCAGTCTGGGATGGAGGGAGGGCAGCAATTGGGGAGGGCTGAGGGGGTGGTCTGCCAGGGGTTGGGGCTGCCTTCTGGGGGGTGTCTCACCCGGGGGTGGGGTCAGCGGCAGGGGGGTCTGCCGGGGTGAGGGGGTGGGGGCACACCACTGCTGGGGGGGTGGGCTGGACATCGGCGCGCTCCGGGGTGGAGGGGGTCAGGGCTGGCCTGGCAATTGTTGTGGGTGCTGTGATCGGGCCATAAGGGGGCTGGAGGGGCAGCAATGCAGGGGTCCCAGGCTGGCCAGCGATTGAGATCGGGACCATTGCGCACGCACAGAATTCCAGAACTGTCAAACTCCAGCATGAATAGGCCCCACCCCCCTGGGTTTTAAATGATATTCACAACTGGGACCTCTGCAGTGCACAGAGTGCGGAGATTCGGGCGAGAAGCTGAACTGACAAAACAGTGGGGATCTAGAACAGTTTTCCCGCCAATTCAGCACTTTTGGGAGAATTGCCCCCCTCCCCCCCCCCCGCCCCCATTACAAATGTTTGGCTGAGTTCCAACTGAACTAATGGCTATAGCTCAGCAGGGACTGTTTATGGTGATCAAGGTAACTATGAGCTTTGTTTTGATTGACAGTTTTATAAGCTCCTAAAATGCTTAAGAGTTTTGAAGAGATTTTTGAATAGCTTTTCGTTCTTTTATTATACTTCAAAGCACATCTCAGTGAATTCCCAATGTTATCAAAGGGGTCATATGGAGAATTGGTGTGTGGGCAAAGGGAGACATATATATAAGGAGCACACATGGGGGTATGAAGTAGGCATTGGTGTCGAAGAATATTGGGGTATGAAAGGGGCATGAGAGTGTGGAGAGGCCACAGGTGTGTGGAGGAGTATTGGGGTGTGAAGGAAGCATGAGGTCTGGAGAACTCTTGGGAGGTATTGGATTATGAGTGTATGGAAGGGCAAAGGGATGTGGGGGAATGGGAGAGTGGATAGGATTGGTGGGGAGCAGAGGGGTTGTGAGGTGAGGACTGGGGTGGTTAACATCCATATACAGAACTGGGCCAATGTCCCGGTGAATGGAGATAGGCCTTTTAACCCCGGCATCTGCCGTGCTCCCTTCCCGCCTTGTTTCTGTTTCAGGAGTTGGCAGCCCCAACTGCAGCCCATCCCTGCCACCCCACGATGAAAATGCCATAGGCCGGCACATCCAAGCAGGAAGCTCGTGACATTAAGAAATCTCCGCAGCTTGCGATTCTCACCTGAAATCTGGCTCCAAATTACAGCTCCCTCTTGGGTATTAAGTGAATATCACGGCCAGAATTCTCCAGCCGTTCATGCCCCGCCACCGCTGTCAGCAAGAACAGAGAATTTGGTACTCAGCCAAATCCCCGCTCACTGCCGCAGGATCGGATAATCCCAGCTGCGGGCAAGGTCGGAGCATCCGGCCCCACAATTTACCTTCTCGGTGCTGAAAAAGAGCAATTGTCATGAATAATTGCAAACAAATTTCTTTACTTATCCCTGTGATCCTATCGAGTTTTGAAACCAGAATTCACAATTCACGGAATCTTATACCACAGAAGGGAGGCCATTTGGCCTGTAATTCTGTGCTGGCTTTTTGAAAGAGTTATCCAATTTAGTCCCACACTCCAGCTTTTAAAGAACCGAGAAATTCACTTCCCCTTCCTCTCAGTTCTCACTTGTGTACCTTCCAGGAGACAGCTTGCGTATGTTCATAACAATCAGCTTTCAACTAGACATTTGTATTTGCAAAATAATTAATAGAAGGTTTTCTCCCTTCTTTTGACCACAAATGTTTCTATTTGCGTCTTGCACTTTTTTACCTGCTACTTTACAATATCAATATAGACAAAGCGACAGTAAAATAAATCCAGGCCAGGAGGCAAACTTTACAATGATGCACAAAATGAAAGGTTTTTCTTCTTTCAGAGTCTGGTAATGGAAGATCTCTGGTGACATATGCACCGTCTGTCAGCTGTGGGAATATGACTCAGTACCAGTTGCTTATCTGGAAAATATTGTACTCTGAATGAACTATCAGACTGGTTTCATTCATAAATTCTGGCACTTCTGCGTATATTTAATCTGTTTCCAAAACCTTACCATGACTGCAATTCTGGCACATCATCCTCGTTCCAGAAACCAATTTCATTAACTCAAGCCTTATTTTCATTGTTACATTTCAGGATTTTTTTTTTGACCATTTGACCCGCGCAAAGGACTTGGAAATGAGATACAGTTTAGTGTTCTGTTCTTCTCAAAGTGGATTGAGATTGGTTATAGTGCTGTTTACAGCTTTGTACTTCAGCCACTGAGGCAGAGGAGGTGACTGTTAATGAACTGAACACTTATATAATATAAATGTGGATATATACATATAGATATATACATATATATATATATATATAAGCCAGACCTATTTGTATTTGAAGATCATGTGCATAGTTTCTGTAGCAATAATTGTGCAGCGTTTTCTAAAGGAACAGAAATGCTTAGTGATTCATGGTGGATCAAAGAGGCCCAATGCAGGGGCCATGATAACATTTGCCAAGAGAGGCACTTCGACGCGGCGAGAAAATCTGGGTATGAAACTTCTCAAATGGGCCCGCATCGATAGCGGGAATGGTCAAGTCCAGGACGGGACTGGTATCCTACCAGGTATGTGTGGGCGAGGCCGTCTTACAAAAACACCTGGACCAGGTGCGGGCCTCGAATTCGCCATCTGTTCCCAAGCCAATTCAGCCCAACAGGCCTAGGGCCGAGTAGACGGGCCAGCCCCGTCTCTCCAGCGCCCCTGGTGGGAACCATGGAATCCAAAATGGACATGGCGGACGAAGCAGCGGCTGTTCCCCTACCACCAGAGGAAGAGGGTGAACCAGCCCTCCGGCACTCACTGTGGAAGAGATGGGCACCAAGCCGATACACCCCTCCAACGTCAGAGGCCGAAATGGAGGACCCGGACCCAGTGCGGAAACGGAAGCAAAGATCCCTGAGGCAATCGGGCCATGGGGATTCCTCAGACTTTGGGAGGGTGGAGTGTAACGACTTTAATCAGACAATTGAGGTGGGCCTGTTAGAATATGAACTCCCTGATTAAGGGCCAAATTGATGGACTATTCAGGGAGTTTCTGCCCTGTATTTAACCAGGAGTGTCAGTTATTCTGGGACTCCTAGTGTAGACTGGTAACTGAAAGCACTCTGTATGCTGTTGTCAGACTTGTAAATAAAGGGATTTTGTTGAAGGGACTTCTGCCTCCGAGGACTTATTACACATGAACCACAGAGTCTCCACAACCCCATTTGTGGTCTAACCTCAGCAGCTCACCCTGCAAGCATTTACTAGTTGCTTCAAGGTGAGACTTCCACCCTCACCTATACAGGAAGTCCTGCCTCTGAGAGTTGCCAGCCAATCAAGTAATAGCAGCTATCCAGGCCCAGCAGTGCCACAGGGTGTAGTGGCCGCTACTGGGACTACAAAAGCCCCAAACCATAAGGAGCTAGAGTGAAAGCTAACTGCTGGGACCAAGGCCACCCTTCGTCAGAGCTCTTGTGGCAGGAAAAAGTCGTAAAATCAGGCACGATGCGACCAGTCGAAATGGTGCCCGTTTTCGCATCCATTCCATTTTACCAAAAACAAGATCGATGTGATCAGGAGCCCACCCAAAACAGGCAAAACGTCAACTTGCATTTGTTTGCATTTATCACAATGTAATCAGTGATTTTCCCTCCCAATCGTCCCAGCTCACCTACTTTAATGACCTCAGTCACTGCAGCCGAATCGGTCAGGAAAACACTTCAACTATAAAGGTCACATTCAGGCACTTGAGCAGTGAGGGTGAGTGAGGAGGTAAGTCTCTGCATTCAAACTGTTCCGTGTTGTTCAGAGGGGGTTGCTTTGTAGCAGCCATGTTGTGTTTTGGGTCAGGGCAGGGGGACCTGCGAGTGTGTGGGGGGGTGAGAGGGGCTGCTGTTGTTCACGGGATCCAACTTCGGCCGCTCAGCACAGACCCGGGTCGAGTGCTGACCTCAGGTCTTCGTGCTGACTCTGGGTCCTAGTGCTGGCAGCAGCAAGCACCGTTGCTGCTGGGGGATGGGCTGGAAACTCTCTGAAGTAGCAGTGTGGCAGCCTCAGGACTTGTCAAACAGCACCGCCTATGGCCAAAAATACTGCTTGGATTCTGGGTGCGTGTTTGTGAGTGAGGGGGGAAATAGGGGGGGTGCTGTGTTGCCATTCTGGGGAACTGTGAAGGTATAGGGAGTGTGTGTTGCTGGGGCACTATGGGGCGTTATGGAGAGTGTGTGTTTCTGGGGGGTTGTGTGGGGGTATAGGGCATGTGTATTGCTGAGGGACTGTGTGGGGGGATGTGGGGAGTGCGTGTTGCTGGGCTGCAGGTGAACAGAGTTCCTTAACCTCTCCATCTGTCTCTCCCCTTCCCCAAATTCCCCCTCCCCCTTCAGATTGATGAGATGGCTTTTGTAATGCAACCCATCGATCTTGCTGTTCTTTTGGTTGCTGCTGGAGCTGAGGAGGAGGAGCATGAGGAAGAATTGTGGGCAGAGGAAGTCCAGGCCTCACCACTCGCAGGAGCCAGAGGCAGGACATGGCCGCCATTCACCCTGAGGGGGAGAGCAGAAGGAGGGAGCAGAGACCCCGACAGTTCCGCAATGTCAGACATCGCGTGCCACTGATGGCTCTGGCTCTGGAAGGAGACAGTGCAAAAGCTGTGTCACTTGTTGCAGGAACTGGTACCTCGTGGCACGGGTGGGGGGTGTGGGGGGGCGGGGGGGGGGGGGGAGGGGGGGGAGTTCGGGGGGGGGGTCACCCATTCCCGATGGTTGCGAAAGTGACGGCTGCCTTAAACGTCTATGCCACCGGGTCCTTCCAGACCACCAGTGGAGACCTTTGTGGCATTTCCCAATAATCCATCCACAAGATGCCCTGTATGCCCGGGCTGGTCAGTATATTAAATTTGACCTGGACCAGGCCCAGCAAGAAGCCCGGGCTGCAGGATTCATGGCCATTGTGAGGAGTAACGGGGTCAGTAATGTTGAGGGGTCTCCGATGTCCATTGGGAGGAGGAGGAGGCTGTATCTGGCCCGGGAGTGTTCTGTCAGGAGAGCTGTTTCTTTTTAAGCTTTTTCTGCACATGCGCAGTTTGTAGCTCCGATCTGAGCTGCTGGCTGTCTGGTGAATTAAGCCCCACCCACTGCCTGTAGAAACAGTCTAGCCCATTTTTTCAAAGACTAATGTTCGGCGTGAAAACCCGCCCGAAAAATGGATCAGGTACTCTCCCTTTTTCACGCCAGCTGGACACAGAAAAAATCTCATAAAATTCCGCTCTGTGTCTCTCTCCAAAGATGCTGCCAGACCTGGTGGGTTTTCCAGCATTTTCAGTTTTTATTTCAGATTTCTAGCATCTGTGGGATTTTGCTTTTATTTCATTAAAATAGATTATCCGCTCTTCATTGTGTTGCTGTTAGTGGGAGTTTGCTGTGCATATATTGATAGCTGCATTTTCTACATGACAACAGTAATTGGACTTCAGGAGTATTTCATTGACTGCAAAGCACTTTGGGACATTCTGAGGCATGATATAAATATAAGTCATGTTTTCCTCTTTTTGTTTTGCTGCTGTACGATCCCAGGCAGCCTCGGTATCCTGTAATAATTAATTAATAGCTGGATTTTCCATCTGAAGATGAGGTAGTGATGGAGCAGGATTTTCAGCTCTTCCTCCAATATAGTTCCTGGGGCCAGACAGGACAGGAACCATGCTCGTTGGGCACCGCAGGGACTGGGGAGTATAATAGACCCTTTTAATCACATTATGGTTTGATGTTTTAAGTTTCCTTTTCCGCTTTTTTGTTTGTTTGCCTCCCCCCCTGCCCCCCCCTCCCCCCCCGCCCCCCCCCCCCCCCCCCCCCCCCCCCCCCCCCCCCCCCCTTTTAAGGGGCTGCCCCAAACTGCCCCTCAGTTTGTTTCATTTAGTTCACTTGTGTTGCCAAAAAGAAAAGATGGGCCAGGACCCCAGCCTGGAGTGTCAGTGGATGCTACTATCCGGACTCTGCCTCAATGTTGTTCTCATTCATGCTCTGCAACCTGCAATGTTAGCATTCATTCTTATCAAAAGTTTACCATCATTTTATTAACATTTTTGGGGTGATTCTCCCAAACCAAACTGAGTGCCTAACGGGCAGGAAAGTGGGAGATTTTCCTGCCCGTTTCTTGGGCATACTTAGTTGAACAAACCTCCGACACTCTGTGCGTCACAGTCCAGCTAAAGGCCCCCCACTGATGTCTCCCGGCCCGCTGTACTACTTGAGTAGTGCAGCGGGCCGGGAGAATCACCCCCTTTATCTTCAAAAATTAAATCTATCTTTTTAAATAGTCTGAAGAAACATTTCTCAAGAGAGTCATAAAATCAGCAAAATATTGAAAAAGAAGGTAATCTGGCACTGCTGAGAGAGGTGGTGAGTCATTGAGTCATACAGCATGAGCCCAATTCTAAAAGAACAGAGGAGCCACAAAGATGAACAAAACCATAAATGTTGTAGGCCTCAGACCAGCAAAGTAAGCAGTGAGAGTAAATTATATTTATATCTTTATGGGAAGGCGATGGCCTCATCGTATTATCGCCAGACTATTCATCCAGAAACTCAGCTAATGTTCTGGGGACCGAGGTTTGAATCCCGCCTTGGCATATGGTGGAATTTGAATTCAATAAAGACTATCTGGAATTAAGAATCTACTGATGACCATGAAACCATTATCGATTGTCGGAAAAACCCATCTGGTTCACTAATGTCATTTAGGGAAGGAAATCTGCCATGCTTACCCAGTCTGGCCTACCTGTGACTCCAGATCCACAGCAATGTGGTTGACTCTCAACTGCCCTCGGGTAACTAGGGATAGGCAATAAATGCTGGCCACCCAGCGACGCCCATGTCCCATGAATGAATAGAAAAAAATATAAAGGGAAAGGAGGGTTCTGCAAGGCCATATCTGTCTATTTACTGAAAGAAGTCTCACAACACCAGGTTAAAGTCCAACATGTTTATTTGGTAGCACAAGCCACTAGCTTCCGGAACGCTGCTCCTTCATCAGGTAAGTGGGAGTTCTGTCCACAAACAGGGCATATAAAGACACAAACTCAATTTACAAAATAATGGTTGGAATGCGAGTCTTTACAGGTAATCAAGTCTACCAAAAATAAACCTGTTGGACTTTAACCTGGTGTTGTGAGACTTCTTACTGTCTTTACCCCAGTCCAACGCCGGCATCTCCACATCATATTTCCTGAAATCCATTGCTAACAGCAAGGAAGGGGCAGTCAGCTGATTTCTTGATGATGGCAACAAAAATAAACACAGAATAGCAAAGTAAAAAAAGTAAAGTTTATTTATTAGTCACAAGTGGACTTACATTAACACTGCAATGAAGTTACTGTGAAATTCCCCTAGTCGCCACACTCCAGCACCTGCTTGGGTCAATGCACCTAACCAGCACATCTTTCAGAATGTGGGAGGAAACCAGAGCATCCAGAGGAAACCCACACAGCCACAGGGAGAACATGCAAACTCCACACAGACAGTGACCTAAGGCAGGAATTGAACCCAGGTCCCTGGAGCGCTGTGAGGCAGCAGTGCTATCCACTGTGCCACCGTGCCGCCCCAAATGATAAGCGCTCACATTTTCACCTTTTTCCATCCTGGTCCGCCCCAGTGGCAGAGGAAAAGCTGTTCACTTTTTTAATCCAATTTCTTCACACGGTTTTATGACCTCCTTGAAAAATATTTCTGTCGACCTTTTAAAGATAGATTTAATTTTTGAAGATAAAAATGTTAACGAACAGCTTGTCTCGTAAAATAAAATTAAACTTTTGATGAGGCGGAGTCGCTACTTTGCAAGCTGCAGTCCATGAATTTGAAAAACACTCAGACAGATACAGAATGATACTTCCCACTGGCATTCTCCTATTGCTGCTTTCCCATTCCCATTATTCCAATATACTCCCCTTTTTTTGATTAGCTTTCTCCGATTAGCATTAGCTCATTATCACTGGCATTTCCCACTGGTGCTCCCATTGGCTTGCTACATTTACATTCCCATTAGTGCTGTGTAATCTCTCTCCTGCCTTTCTCTCTTGTCTCACACGCAGATTTTCTACCTTTCTAATGAGAATTCTTTCATTGACACTTGGACTTGATTTGTCCATTTGGCTTTCACTCATTCATCATTCCTCATTGTCACTGTCCCATTGTTAACAGCAGTCTCTCCCTGGCTTTTTTTTATATGTTAGCCTTCTGTCATTGGTATTACTCCATTAGAATTGCCCTCTTTCATTTGCTTTCTCTCTTTGGCACGCTCTTACAAGAACTGGCATGATCTCATTTGGCATTATATCCTGGCATTCAGCTTTCTTTCTCGCTGTGATTCAATTGGTATTATCTCTGATTGCAGCACAGCTGCTCCAGGCTCCAGGTTGAAATGGTCTGACTGAATTTATTTTAACCATCCATGGTTACAGAACTCTCTGTCAACTCTACTTTTGTAATAACCACGGCTCTCTTACCAGATAGGCAAAAATGAATCGCTACGCACTTCTAAAACTTTGGTTCCCAAGGGCAGCCATGTAGACTACGTCATTATGATACTTTTATCCGATAATTTGTTATTTTTGACTTGATATCTGAAAATATAGGTTATTAAAGAATAAATATATATCATGGCTTTGAGGTCTCTGTACCATCTTGTATATTGATTTGCTCTGTCATTCAGCTTTGTACAATCAATAAGCCTTCAAAACTCGAAAGCTTTCTCTGAAAGCAAAAATACATCAATCAGCAAAGGAATATAAAAATAATGAACTTTTTTCAAAAGCGAGTTTAATACTGCTTAAGTATTCATTCCTTTTTCTTTTAAGACTTTGGTAGATTTCACGGAAGAAGCTTTAAAAAAGAGCATAAATTTCACACTTGGAAACTATCCAGAAGTGATCATTTGGCAGATTGCTCAATGCCTCACCATTTAAATCAGCGCTGGTTTATTTTTAAGACGAGTGCTGCAATATTAATGGTAGTTGAGATAAATTAAAAGTAAAGTTTATTTATTCGCCACAAGTAAGGCTTACATCAACACTGCAATGAAATTACTGTGAAATTCCCCTGGTCGCCACAGTCCAGCACCTGTTTGGGTCAATGCACCTAACCAGCACGTCTTTCAGACTGTGGGAGGAAACCATTCAGTTGACAATTAAAGGCTTGCAGCATAAAATTGAATGAAAGCAAAGGTTTTTTAAACTGAGGCAAAGGGCTGAAAGGATTTCCAAGCATTTGTGCTTTCTAGGTGGTGGTGAGGACAATGCAGCAGCTGAAGATAAGGTTCTACTGCCTGGAGCATTCCAGCAGACACCTGCAATACCTCCAGAATGAGTGTCACTTATTGTTGCGGTCTGCTGCACTCTGCACAACCTGACACTGGCAAGTAGGAACCTACTACAGGATGAGAATACCTAGGCAGCTCCACATACCTCAGATGAATGGGGCAATCTAAGTGCTGAACATTTAGAAAGATGCGGATTAATCCGGGATAGTCAGCACGGATTCGTGAAGGGCAAGTCGTGCCTAACAAATTTGATTGAATTTTTTGAGGAGGTAACTAAGTGTGTTGATGAAGGTAGGGCAGTTGATGCCATATACATGGATTTTAGTAAGGCCTTTGATAAGGTCCCCATGGTCGGCTTATGATGAAGGTAAGGAGGTGTGGAGTAGAGGGAAAGTTGGCCGATTGGATAGGTAACTGGCTATCTGATCGAAGTCATGATGTGGAGATGCCGGCGTTGGACTGGGGTAAGCACAGTAAGAAGTCTCACAACACCAGGTTAAAGTCCAACAGGTTTATTTGGTAGCAAATACCATAAGCTTTCGGAGCGCTGCCCCTTCGTCAGATGGAGTGGATATCTGTTCTCCAACAGTGCACAGAGACACAGAAATCAAGTTACAGAATACTAATTAGAATGCAAATCTCTACAGCCAGCCAGGTCTTAAAGGCACAGATAATGTGGGTGGAGGGAACATTAAACACAGGTTAAAGAGATGTGTATTGTCTCCAGACAGAACAGCTAGTAAGATTCTGCAAAATCAGGGGCAAGCTGTGGGGGGTTACTGATAATGTGACATAAATCCAACATCCCGGTTTAGGCCGTCCTCATGTGTGCGGAACTTGACTATCAGTTTCTGCTCAGCGACTCTGCGCTGTCGTGTGTCGTGAAGGCCGCCTTGGAGAACGCTTACCTGAAGATCCAAGGCTGAATGCCCGTGACTGCTGAAAACTTCAGGGGCAGCGCTCCGAAAGCTTATGGTATTTGCTACCAAATAAACCTGTTGGACTTTAACCTGGTGTTGTGAGACTTCTTACTATCTGATCGAACACAGTAAGAAGTTTAACAACACCAGGTTAAAGTCCAACAGGTTTATTTGGTAGCAAAAGCCACACAAGCTTTCGGAGCTCCAAGCCCCTTCTTCAGGTGAGTGGGAATTCTGTTCACAAACAGGGCATATAAAGACACAGACTTAATTTACATAAATAATGGTTGGAATGCGAAGACTTACAGCTAATCAACGGAGAACCTTATCTTCAGCTTCTGCATTGTCCTCACCACCACCTAGAAAGAGTGACACACGACGGCGCAGAGTCGCTGAGCAGAAACTGATAGCCAAGTTCCGCACACACGAGGACAGCCTCAACCGGGATATTGGGTTCATGTCACACTATTTGTAACCCCCACAGTTGCCTGGACCTGCAGAGTTTCACTGGCTGTCTTGTCTGGAGACAATACACATCTTTTTAGCCTGTCTTGATGCTCTCTCCACTCACGTTGTTTTGTTTCTTAAAGACTTGATTAGCTGTAAGTATTCGCATTCCAACCATTATTTATGTAAATTAAGTCTGTGTCTTTATATGCCCTGTTTGTGAACAGAATTCCCACTCACCTGAAGAAGGGGCTTGGAGCTCCGAAAGCTTGTGTGGCTTTTGCTACCAAATAAACCTGTTGGACTTTAACCTGGTGTTGTTAAACATCTTACTGTGTTTACCCCAGTCCAACGCCGGCATCTCCACATCATATCTGATCAAAGACAGAGGGTGGTGGTGGATGGAAATTTTTCGGACTGGAGGCAGGTTGCTAGCGGAGTGCCACAGGGATCAGTGCCTGGTCCTCTGCTCTTTGTGATTTTTATTAATGACTTAGAGGAGGGGGCTGAAGGGCGGATCAGTAAATTTGCTGATGACACCAAGATTGGTGGAGTAGTGGATGAGGTGGAGGGCTGTTGTAGGCTGCAAAGAGACATAGGATGCAAAGCTGGGCTGAAAAATGGCAAATGGAGTTTAACCCTGATAAATGTGAGGTGATTCATTTTGGCAGGACTAATTTAAATGTGGATTACAGGGTCAAAGGTAGGGTTCTGAAGACTGTGGAGGAACAGAGAGATCTTGGGGTCCACATACACAGATCTCTAAAGGTTGCCACTCAAGTGGATAGAGCTGTGAAGAAGGCCTATAGTGTGTTAGCTTTTATTAACAGGGGGTTGGAGTTTAAGCGCCGTGGGGTTATGCTGCAACTGTACAGGACCTTGGTGAGACCACATTTGGAATATTGTGTGCAGTTCTGGTCACCTCACTATAAGAAGGATGTGGAAGCGCTGGAAAGAGTGCAGAGGAGATTTACCAGGATGCTGCCTGGTTTGGAGGGTAGGTCTTATGAGGAAAGGTTGAGGGAGCTAGGGCTGTTCTCTCTGGAGCGGAGGAGGCTGAGGGGAGACTTAATAGAGGTTTATAAAATGATGAAGGGGATAGATAGAGTGAACGTTCAAAGACTATTTCCTCGGGTGGATGAAGCTATTACAAGGGGGCATAACTATAGGGTTCATGGTGGGAGATATAGGAAGGATATCAGAGGTAGGTTCTTTACGCAGAGAGTGGTTGGGGTGTGGAATGGACTGCCTGCAGTGATAGTGGAGTCAGACACTTTAGGAACATTCAAGCGGTTATTGGATAGGCACATGGAGCACACCAAGATGATAGGGAGTGGGATAGCTTGATCTTGGTTTCAGATAAAGCTCAGCACACCATCGTGGGCCGAAGGGCCTGTTCTGTGCTGTACTGCTCTGTGTTCTAAGTGTGAAAATGGGAGAGAATCGCGCCGATTGTTTGGGTGAGCTCCCGGATACAATGACAATTAGAGAGTAAAAAAGAGCTCAAGTATGATTCTCGCCAGTAGGGGGATTGGGCAGAGACTATTCACGCCAGAAAGCCAGCGGCTGAGCTCTAAGGGCACCATTGCACCCATACTATGAGAGTTCAGATGAGAAGAAAAAGATGTATTTTTTTGTAGAAGAGAATATTTTGTAAATCAGATGTATTCATTGTTGATTTTAAGTCAACAGAAAGCTGCTCTAAAGTTTACTTCAAACTTTATTCACTCCAGCTAAAAAATAGATTAATGTTATCACAATTCCTAGATTAATAATTTAGATCAATCAGATTCAGTTATTTGATTTAGAACAGAAAAAACTGAATATAAATATGCTGTTTGTAAATGTCCATGTAGCTGTTTAACATCAGCATTGATTCTGGTGTAGGATTGGACTGTTAATACTATAGTACTGTAGCACATTTAATACTTAAAAATGTTTAGCACCGTCAAAACTCTCTCACTGTTTAGTCTATTATACAAGAAGTGGTGGTAAAATTCATTGGATTACAGTGTTATATAATGGCAGCAGTATTTTGTTCAAAACATGTTGCATGTTGTCTTTCATTTCTTGCCCATTTAGCCACAGGAAATATTTGGAAAACAAATAATTTTTATTTTTGGAGTTTTAAAGCAAATGGTATTCTGGTATTTAGGAAAGAGTTACCATGATAAAAGATGGTTAATATGCTCATTAGACGGTGGAGCACTGGCTGATTGGAGCACCGAGTTGGGAATTGGGACTCGCAGCTAAATATTTCTCAGCTGCAATTTAGATTAATCTTTAGAATTCAAGATCAAGAACTTTAAAACTGCAAACCAGTTCAGTTACTTAGTAGAAACAGAATGTCAGTGGCATTGGCAATCAACCATCAATCAATTACAAGGAGTTGCCTGAATAGTGCTAATTACTGTAACAGAAGCCTGACTTTGAAGTTGTAACTTGGGTGTAAGTCAGAAATGACTGTTAGAACAGTGGGAGATCCAAGAGCACAGTGGGGATAAAGCAGAAGCAGAGAGAGCAAGAGTGCTGCGGGAACAGCAGGATGTCTAAGGCTCTCTTCTTAGTAAGAAGTCTCACAACACCAGGTTAAAGTCCAACAGGTTTATTTGGTAGCAAATACCATAAGCTTTCGGAGCGCTGCCCCTTCGTCAGATGGAGTGAAAACTGCCTAAGAAGAGAGCCATGATGTGGAGATGCCAGCGTTGGACTGGGGTAAGCACAGTAAGAAGCCTCACAACACCAGGTTAAAGTCCAACAGGTTTATTTGGTAGCAAATACCATAAGCTTTCGGAGCGCTGCCCCTTCGTCAGATGGAGTGAAAATCTGTTCTCCAACAGTGCACAGAGACACAACATCAAGTTACAGAATACTAATTAGAATGAAATGTCTACCTGATACGCTGCAGGAAAGGATGTCCCGAGGCATGGTACATTGGGGAAACCATGCAGACGCTACGACAACGGATGAATGAACACCGCTCGACAATCACCAGGCAAGACTGTTCTCTTCCTGTGGGGGAGCACTTCAGCAGTCACGGGCATTCAGCCTTGGATCTTCAGGTAAGCATTCTCCAAGGCGGCCTTCACGACACACGACAGCGCAGAGTCGCTGAGCAGAAACTGATAGCCAAGTTCCGCACACATGAGGACGGCCTAAACCGGGATGTTGGATTTATGTCACATTATCAGTAACCCCCACAGCTTGCCTCCTGATCTTGCAGAATCTTACTAGCTGTTCTGTCTGGAGACAATACACATCTCTTTAACCTGTGTTTAATGTTCCCTCCACCCACATTATCTGTACCTTTAAGACCTGGCTGGCTGTAGAGATTTGCATTCTAATTAGTATTCTGTAACTTGATGTTGTGTCTCTGTGCACTGTTGGAGAACAGATTTTCACTCCATCTGACGAAGGGGCAGCGCTCCGAAAGCTTATGGTATTTGCTACCAAATAAACCTGTTGGACTTTAACCTGGTGTTGTGAGACTTCTTACTGTGCTTACCCCAGTCCAACGCCGGCATCTCCACATCATGGCTCTCTTCTTAGGCAGTTTCTCGGAGTCAATGATGACTTGTTTCTCACACCAAAAGGAGTTCTCAGGTGACTGAAGAGTCCAATGCGAATAGATTTGCAGGTTCATCCAGAGGAAGCGCTGGGTCCAGAGTCTTGAGGTGCCTGCTGTACACAGCCCACATCTCCATATAGGAGGGTGGCTATCACTACTGCTCTGTTGGCCATGAGCTTGGGTGCCGGGTCTGAGGTCCTGGCCTTCAAACACTCTCTTCCTCAAGTGACTGAAGACTACGTTAGCTCGCTGAAGGCAGTGTTGAAACTCTTTGTCAATGTCTGCCCTTGTTGACAATAGGCTCCCAAGGTACGGAAAGTGGTCCACGTTGTCCAAAGGCCTCATTGTGGATTTTGATAACCAGTGGGGCAGCAGCGCTGTGTAGCAGGGTCAGGCTGGTTTGTCTTACGGATGTACAGTGGAAGACCTGTGCTCTCGCATGCCTCGGTGAAGGTGTTGAAGGTGGCTTGGAGCTAGCAGACACAAGCATCGTCTGCATATTGTAATTCAATGACAGAGATGCGACGACCTTGGATCTGGTCTGTAGGCAGCAGAGGTTAAACAGATTCCGTTTGTTCTTTAGTTTAGCTCCATTCCAGCGGGGAGGTTGCTGAGGACGAAATGGAGCGTGGCAGCAAGGAAGATCGAGAAGAGCCTTGGTGCAATGACGCAGCTTTACTTCACACCAGTCTGAATGTGATTGGGTCTGTGGTGGATCCATTGGTCAAGATCCTCACACAGCAGCTTTGTTAATGGTGTTGGCAAGAGTTTAAACAAGGTTGGTATAGGAGTATGTATATAGTTGGGATAAAGAGTTGAGGGAAGATGTAGAGTAAAGAATTAACATTGGAGCACTTGATACTGATATAAGTACTGATGCAACTATGATACAGTGTCATATGACTAAGAAGCTGAGAAATATTTAGCTGCGAGTCCCAATTCCCAACTCGGTGCTCCAATCAGCCAGTGCTCCACCGTCTAATGAGCATATTAACCATCTTTTATCATGGTAACTCTTTCCTAAATACCAGAATACCATTTGCTTTAAAACTCCAAAAATAAAAATTATTTGTTTTCCAAATATTTCCTGTAGCAGAAGTACAACTTGGTGCAGAGGACTGAGATGTATATATAGATCCGTATATAAACAAGAACGTTTTTTATGGATAAGAGTCTATGGTAGTATTCTCAAGGTAATAGACAAGCGCTAAAGAAACCCCATCTAGATCTCAAACCCAAGACAAAGCTGGAGAGTAGATTCAAGGGAGAGAAATGAAAAGTTGGAAATAGAGGCAGAAAATTAGTAAGTATGTTTGAAAGTCAGAGGAAAGAAAGACCAGGTAATAAACAACAAGCAAGTTTGACAATGCTAAATGTATATACTTCAATGCACCAAGTCTAGGGAATAAGGCAGATGAGCTGAGAGCACAGACTGACATGTGGAAGTATGATATTATAGCAATTGCAGAGACAAAGCTGAAAGAAGGGCTGGACTGACAGCTCAACACTCTGGGTTACAGGATTTCAGATGGCAGTTTTCGAGTGATAAGTTAATCTTAGTGAATGTAACCGCTTGTGCCCACATCCACCCATGATGTGCGGGTTAGGTTGATTGGCCATGCTAAAATTGCCCCTTAGTGTCCCGAGATGTGTAGGTTAGAGGGATTAGCGGGTAAAATATGTAGGGATATGGGAGTAGGGCCTGGATGGGATTGTGGTCGGTGCAGACTCGATGGGCCGAATGGCCTCCTCCTGCACTGTCGGGTTTCTATGATTCTATGAGTCTATGATTAAAATCAGAACCTGTGAATTCAATGATTGTTCTGCAGGCAATTACAGCAACTATAAAACAACAAGGCGAAGGACCAATTCATCCGTAATCATTTTTGGTGGATTTGATATAGGAAGATATCTTTGCTCGGATACCATATGGGTGGCACAGTGGCACAGTGGTTAGCACTGCTGCCTCACAGTGCTAGGGACCTGGGTTCGATTCCCAGCTTGGGTCACTGTCTGAGCAGAGTCTGCACATTCTCCCCATCTCTGTGTGGGTTTCCTCCGGGTGCCCTAGTTTCCTCCCGCAATCCGGAAGATGTGCTGGTTAGGTGCATTGGCCATGCTAAATTCTCCCTCAGTGTACCCGAACAGGCGCCGGAATGTGGTGACTAGGAGATTTTCACAGTAACTTCATTGCAGTGTGAATGCAAGCCTACTTGTGACACTAATAAAAAAACTACAAGAGCTTTTTTTAAAAATTATCTCTTGGATACTTTATCCTATCCACTGGAATGGGAAGACAAGATCTCAATTAAACAAGTCCCTCAGGCCTGCACTGAATTTTATTTTAAATGGGTTAATCAAATAATTCAAATAAGAAGCTTATGCAAAATCATTAACCAATACGCTACCAGGAGTCATTAAACTCCAGGACTCTTCCCATTTTAATTCTCTCTGAGCTGAAATTCAATCACTTCTGGATATACTTCCCTCAGCATATAAAGCTATAAAATGTTTTTAAGCTAAACATTTACAGTGGTTGGATTTCCACGGGGAGTTCTCCCAATCACTATAAATCTGGCAGAAGATCCTCAGAAATCCCAAAGAAATAGTGTTTCTAAATGAAGTGCATTACATGCAGCTCTGTTGCTCTGAGGGTTAGTAACCTCGGGAGCATCATTTGTAGAAGTTAATGGAACTGGCAGGCAGGATTGCGAGCGCCACTCACCAGATTTAGTCTGAGAAAGAGGTCAGTGAGATCTTCCGGCCCAGCCCGCCGGCAGGATTTACCAGTGCTGCCAAAGTCAGTGGACTTTTGGCTGACTCACCACTTCCCCCGCCGCGATGGGACCGGAAAATTCCAGCCAGGCCTTTCAGAAGAATGGGCAATGGAGGCACCCTGCGTACAAAAGTAATTCTAACAAAATATATAAACCCCCTCTATTTTAAAATACTTTCACAGATTGTGGGCGTCACTGGCTCGGGCAGCATTTTTATTGCACAGTCCTAATTGCTCCTAAGAAGCTGTTGGTGAACTCCCATCTTGAACTGCTGCAGTCCATGGGGTGGAGATACACCCATAGTTCTGTCAGGGAGCGAGCTCTAGGATTTTAACCCTGTTTCTGTGAAGGACAAGATGTGTTTCCAAGCCAGGTTGGTGTGGTTGGGGCTTCCCTGGACAACAGACATCAGGCCTGGCCTCCTCCTGAAGCTACTGTAGGTGGCATCAGCCTTTCTTTGCTTCCTCAATTGGAACGAACCATCAAGCAGACAACATGAAGTGCAGGCTCCATCATTCACTCCCCACTTTCCCTGTGGGCAAATAAATGCAACAGGATGATGAACGATGAACAACTGTAGTCAATGTCCCATTCACAACCAGAATGCCACTATCATGCCCGAGAGCTGTGTCTATGCTATCCACCTTTCCCTACTCCAGTGTACCAGCGGAGACGCTATCTCACAGATCTAAGTCACCAAGATGCCACCCCAGATACTTGACATCTCAATCCCTGAGAGGTTGGAAGAGGCTTCAGTTCATCCATTATATGTTCAACATGACCAAGATCCCCAGCCCCCCACACTAACCCTGCCTCCCATAGTCATTGTGCTGGACATCCCTGCCCTCCCCATTGAACCAATCACTGTTGGTTAACCAACCATGTCCCATGTGGGCCTCACTCCTCTCCATTGTGAGGCTGTATCTATGGGGACATGCAGAGGTCACCCTCCTCCCCTAAATAAAGCTTTCTGTACTTCCCCGCCACCATTTATTATGTTTTCCCCATTTACAGGTTGTAAGTGCCACCTCTGACAATGACCATCCCATTTGCAACCCAGTACCAAGTCAGAACCCCCAAGCCTGACTCTGTCACCATGCCCTGCACACCAAGCTGTGCCAGAGTGCCAGTGGGCACAGAGGCCTTGTCCCTCTCTGGAGCAGGAAGTTGATGTGTGGACCATGCATTGCTCTGCAGCATGGCCTGCAAAGTCCCAGGACTGCCTGTAATCTCTCAACCGGATCGTATTATGCCAGTCCAGGGACTACGACTGTCTTTCACTCAGGTCTCTCATTCCTTCAGAATTGCCCACAAGACCATTTCCCCCTACATGAGTCTGTACAACACATCTCTCATGTGCAAGTCCCCCCCCCGTACACCTCATGCAACCCTTACACCACATGTCACATTAACCACCGTCCCTGTCCTACTCCAGAGTCTGCGAACATCCCCTTGTATTCATGCAATCCAAATCCCATCCACCTCTCTTCTGCGTCTGCATCCCTCTGTACATGCCAGGCTCCAGCTATCCCATCACAATCTTCCCTCAGTCTGCCATCATGCATAGTGCACCTGACCCCTCCACCCCACTCCCGACCCCAGAACACCGCCATACCTCTGTTACCCCCATGTATTAGTTTTCACCTTTGCTTCCCCTCCAGCCCCACCAAACCCTCCTCACCCTCAGGTCTCCATCATCTATTCCCCCCTTTCCCCCGATCTGCATTGATCTCCTTGCTGGTCTCTGTTTTAGAGTGCAGCAAGCCTGAGGCCAACAGCACGCAACACTGTCATCCTGGAGTAGTCTGGCTGCCACTGTGCACACCGGAGTCCACACCCACAGCACCCAGAGTGAGCAACGGGATCCACACCCACAGCACCCACAGTGAGCACCGGGGTCCACACCCACAGCACCCAGAGTGAGCAACGGGATCCACACCCACAGCACCCACAGTGAGCACCGGGGTCCACACCCACAGCACCCAGAGTGAGCAACGGGATCCACACCCACAGCACCCACAGTGAGCACCGGGGTCCACACCCACAGCACCCACTTTGCACACCGGGGTCCACACCCACAGCACCCAGTGTGAGCACCGGGATCCGCACCCACAGCACCCACTGTGAGCACCGGGATCCGCACCCACAGCACCCACTGTGCTCATGGGGGTCCACACCCACAGCACCCACTGTGAGCACCGTGATTCACACCCACAGCACCCAGTGTGAGCACCGGGGTCCACTCCCACTGCACCCACTCTGCACACGGGGGTCCACACCCACAGCACCCAGTGCGAGCACCGGGATCCACAGCCACAGCACCCACTGTGAGCACCCAGCACAACACCCACAGCACCCAGTGCGAGCACCGGGATCCACACCCACAGCACCCAGTGTGAGCACCGGGATCCACACCCAGAGCACCCAGTGTGCACACGGGAGTCCACACCCACAGCACCCAATGCGAACACTGGGATCCACACCCACAGCACCCAATATGAGCACCGGGTTCCGCATCCACAGCATCCACTGTGCAAAAGGGAGTCCCCACCCACAGCATCCACTGTGAGCACCGGGATCCGCACCCACAGCACCCAGTGTGAGCACCGGGATCCGCACCCACAGCACCCACTGTGCAAAAGGGAGTCCACACCCACAGCACCCACTGTGCAAAAGGGAGTCCACACCCACAGCACCCACTGTGAGCACCGGGGTCCACACCCACAGTGAACCCCCAGCTCAATGCACACAATTGTTGCTGTATTGCAAAATTACAGAAACAAAATGTCACAAATTTATAAATTGCGTGATCCAGGGACCAGAGAAGATACGCAGCTTCTATAAATAATTTAACAGTTGATTGTCACATTTCTTGAATTGATGATGCAAAATGTGAATACTATCGGACAATTTTGAGCCCGCACACTCCATGTGCGGGAATGGCGGTTTGGGTTCAAAATCAAAAGTGCGATTCATGCCAGCAAGTTTCCAAGTTTCCATTTCACTGGCTCCTCACCATGCCAACCTGGCAGTGCCAACCTGTGCCAAGGAGAGGGTCCTAGTGGGAGCATCAGTGGGGTGGGGGTGGGGGTGGGGGAGGGAGGGGTGATTCATTTAGATGTGGTGATTGCAGGATCTGACGGAGAAGGAGGGGATGACAGGATGGTAGAGGGCATCGTGGGAAGTGGGTGCCAGCTCAGGCTGTCGTGGGGGAGGGAGGGCAGCGTGGAGAAGGTAGAGAAGGTGGAAGGGTGCCGATGATTGGCGGTGGGGGAGGGGGGGAAGAAGCGGCGGTTGGCGGGGGGGGGGGGGGGGCGGGGGAGGCGGGAGGGTGGAAGGGGCCAATAATGGGGGCTGGGGAGGCAGGCCCCTGAGACTTCCGTGTTGGACTGGGGGGAGGTTTACTCAGGTTCCGATTGGGACACCCTTCAAAGTTGGCACCCCGACCTCTGAGCAGCCGGGTTTCGCCGCGCATCGAGGCCCCTCCTTTTGTATGACAGCGTGAAACATGCCCCATTGAATTTTTTTGGCAGTGTGTGGTAAGATCTGGAGAGAAAACAGACCGGTTTCTCTGGAGAGAAAAACGCCAGTTTTCTCGCTGGAAACAACACTCCGCCATTTTCTGGTAAGATTTCACCCAATGTTTTATTTCCTGTCCTGCAGGCCCATTTTTACCAAATTGATTAAAATTGAAACTCAAGTTACAAAAAAGTCGACTGTTGAATTAGTTGAATTCCCCTGTCAGTGCCTCAGAGACAGGTAGGCGCACAATACTTTCAGAAAATCTCTTGAAAGCATAAAAGGACATCAAAGAACCATTGCACATCTGTATTTTCCCACGACAACAGAACTAATAAAGGTGAGTTCCTGCAGAAGCTGAGCATTATTTTCACAATTCATGGTTGAGGTGTTGAATGGTCCTTGGCTATCTGAGTAATTAGCATTACATTTAGTGCTTGTCCCGGAAAGAGTGCTTTACGAATAGTGAATACTTAACGTGCTTGCTGCATTATGCAAAGACTAATACCCTCTCTCTCAAAATAATGAAGAAACAAAACAAAATATTTGGAGAAAGGAGTTCAAAGAAAGACAAAATACACAGAATGTTAAGTCTTCCATAAGTCTAAAGATTAACTCTATTTGATGACAGCTTATCCTGTCTTAGAGTAAAGAGTGTTAATACAATTTTATGTCTGGCACTAAAGATAACAGTACACTACAGAAATCCATTGGGGCTCATACTTTTAATGACAGCAGCTCATAAAGTTTTTAGAGCAAGGCTCTTCCACGTTCTGCAGGTTTTCAGAGATCGGCTGAGTGAAATGGGGGTGATTTTTACTTTTTGCTCACTTATGCCTCAGACCCTGAAAATTGGGTGCTACCCTCCCTCACCCATTCTATGCTAGAAGTACGAGGGGCTCTATTTTCAATCAGGTTTCTTTTTAGTCAGTCATCATGCCCACCAGAAACCAGCAAGTCCCTGACAAATGAATATAAATTGTATGGTTTCCAATCTCTTTAGTGCAGAATTCAACTCATTAGTGACCTATTTGGTTGTGGTGATGGATATGTCAAAGTTACAGCTTTGTGAGAAGTTACTTCTTCACAAGATTGAATTTTTCACTTGGGGTTCTGACCAGATTTCTTAGTGGCAAGATGTGAAATTTGCTGGATTGCCATTTGTCACTAGAAAAGCACAAGGAAGAAGAGCTGCAAGGGAGAATTCACAAACCTGTAGCCACTGGAGAAAGAGAAAAGCTCACAGATGTCTTTGCCCAACTGAAGTTTACGGGCCAAAACTTCATGCCTGCAGGAAGCTCCACTTGTATGCAAGTCTATGTCATCCTCACTGCCAAGAGCTGCATCCATCACCAAGTCACATTCATCCTCGCCTGTCGCTCTGGTGGCAATAGTGATCTTAACATTTTTATACCTCGGAGCCACTCCAGCCTGCAGCTGGAGTTAGAACGAAGGGCAACATACAGTTGATGATGGAAATGTGGAAAACAAAAAACCCAGAAATGCTCAGCATAATGTAGAAAAATATAGAAGAAGAATCATACAGACTTAAAACGTTAGCACTGTTTCTTTCTCCACAGAGGTTGCCAGACCTGCTGAGCTTTTCCAGCATTTTCTGATTTTATTTCAGAAATACTCAGCAGTTTGGCAGCATCTGTGGAGAGAGAGGAAGCTTTCCTGATGAAAGGTCATCGACCTGAAATGTTGGCTGGAATTTTCCAGTCGTTAACGCCGGCTAGATTCTCCGGTCCCGCTGCAGTGAATGGAGATTTGGTTAAGTGCCTAATTCTCTGTCCTCACTTACAGTGGACAGTTAATTCTCTAAAGATACTGGCTGACCTGTTGAGGATTTTCAAAGGTTTTCTGCATGAGTTAAGAGTTAAATCAATTATGGAAAGACTGATAAAGAGTAGGGAGAAAGAGGCAGAGAAAATGAGACAAGAAGGAAAAATAAAAGAAACTCGTTAAAAATGTAAATTTGACTTTTTTATATTTTTCAACAACCATTGACTAAATGTCGGGATGAAATTCAATTTTAAATTGTTCCTACTCTGGTCTATAGAGACTTATTGACATTGTACTAACCGTGATCCCAGCATTATTATTACCAGGCTGATTCTAGCGATGGCAGGTCTGATGTATGAAGAGAGATTGATTAGGTTAGGATTGTTTTCGCTGGAGTTCAGATGAATGAGGGGGGAATCTCATCGAGACTTATAAAATTCTAACAGGACCACTCAGGGTAGATGCAGGGAGGATGTTCCCGATGGTGGGGGAATCCAGAACCAGGGGGTCACAGTCTGAGGATTCGGGGTAGACCATTTAGGACGGAGGTGAGGAGACATTTCTTCACCCAAAGTGTGGTGAGCCTGTGGAATTCATCACCACAGGAAGTAGTTGATGCCAAAACATTGAATGTATTCAAGAGGTGGCTGGATATAGCACTTGGGTGAATGGGGTCAAAGGTTATGGGGAGAAAGCAGGATTAGGCTGTTGAGTTGGACGATCAGCCATGATTGTGATGAATGGCAGAGCAGGCTCGAAGGGCCAAATGCCTCTTCCTGCTCCTATCTTTTATGTTTCGATGTTTCTAAAGTAAAGTTCCAGCCCTATCTTTCAGCGGAGAGTTTAATGGTCAATTGATGTTGAAATGCGGCAAGTTCTCAACAATAATGGGGAGTCCAAGGGTGAAATGTCATGTGTGCAAAGCAGCCAACATGTTCTGAAGATTTGTAGCTCATGGCATATCCCTCAATTCCCTGAACTTGCCAGCCACTGTGTGCATTAAAAATGGGACAAACGCACCTTTATTTTCCCAGAAAGGCTGGCCCATTTTGTCTATTTCAGTCTTTCGCTATTTTAATTAAATAAAGGATAAGTAATTCGATGTATATTTCTGCAGATGGTTTCTGTCCTTCGGCTGCTTGATGTTGCTTGAGCTTGAAAGACAACACCTACAATTATTCATTGAGTGAAGCCTGATAGCGGTTGTAAAATGGATTTCATTAGGACTCCCTACTGCTCGCTGATCTCAGAGGCACGGGAAAGAAAGCTTTGTAATCTCGGCATCTGTAGTCAGGCAGTATGTGCTCCATCTCCTCAGGTGAAGAACGTCAGTGTATTCTGAGCAGGTGGATTATTTTAGACAGACTCCTGTTGAGGTAAAACTGACTACAATTGAATCCAAAAGAAAGGGATCAAAGAAGATGCATAAGTAGGTTTATCGGAATAAAGCATCCATGGGTAATGATGGTCAGATTTGTTTGTGAAAATCAGCACATTACACATTGTGTTCTTTTGAGCTCTGTAGCAGTGTGAACTCTGCATAGAATCAATTTTAAATTAGATTCCCATTGGTAATTACAGTAAAAGAAAGATAAGTCTCTCTGCAAGCTGGGTAACGATTGCATTATGACACAACTGTCACTTAGATGTGCAGAGAAATATGAAAACTTCTGTCTAATTGTAATATGGCCAAAGGAATAAATGCAGAGTTGTATCAATCTCAAAATTCTTTGGCTTCTTCTAGACTAACCAATCCTTGATTTTACCCTCCACTTATTCATCACTCTCACTCTCAGCCACAAAACTGAGCGTCAGAGTGGCACAGTGGTTAGCACTGCTGCCTCACAGTGCCAGGGGTAGGGGTTCGATTCTGGCCTTGGGTGAGTGTGTGGAGTCTGCATGCTCTCTCCGTGTCTGCGTGGGTTTCCTCCGGGTGCTCCAGTTTCCTCCAACACGCCAAAGATGTGCAGGTTAAGTGGATTGGCCATGCTAAATTGTCCCTTAGAGTCCCCAGATGAGTAGGCTAGGGGGATAACGGGGATAGGATGGTAGGATGCTCTGTCGAAGAGTCGGTGCAGACACGATGGGCCAAACGGGATAGATATCTCAGATGTGGAGATGCCGGCGTTGGACTAAGGTAAGCACAGTAAGAAGTCTCACAACATCAGGTTAAAGTGGACTTTAACCTGGTGTTGTGAGACTTCTTACTATAGATATCTCAGGCCAGGCGTTCAATATGTGGGTGATGGTCTCACTTGGATGATCACAGCCACAATTTGACACTGTCCATGCCATCCCATAATTAGACTACAGGAGGTCTTACTCTTGAGATGGACTTGTCCCTTCACTCTCTTGCTAGTTCCATTCTGCAGCCAACTCTGCGCCACAGTACTGTCTCTAGCTGACATTGAACCTCCTGATGTTTGCAGGGTAAAATTCCTTCTCAAACAATTCTGACACTGACAGTTAATAAAGCACTCCCATTGGCACAGGACCTCACAAAGACAACCCACGCATCCATCTGAAATCCCGTCGTCCCTATTGGAACACATTTCGATTATATCCCCACCTTCCAATGACACATCTCCTGGCTGATTACAAACATCACCAACCGCAACCTGGTAAATTGACCCGAGTGGTGAGTTCCCAGGTTTCAACCTTCAGTGGGAAATCTAGACAATCCTCAACTGCTTGAGGATGGGCCAGGGGGAAGATGTGTCCATTTGATCTACAAGTGAAGCATGAGGATCAGCTCAAATTGTGGCTGTGATCATCCAAGTGAGACCATCACCCACATATTGAACTCCTGGCCTGAGATATCTATAGTAAGAAGTCTCACAACACCAGGTTAAAGTCCACTTTAACCTGGTGTTGTGAGACTTCTTACTGTGCTTACCCTGGTCCAACGCCGGCATCTCCACATCTGAGATATCTATCCCAGGTGACATCAAAACCACTATCAGATGAAGCCTTTGAATAGATTGTTAATCTCAACATTGAACTATAACCCACTTCCCAGCAGTACAAATTAAAAGTACTCTCTCTGGAGATCCACTTACAAACAACAATAAGTTACTCACACGAGTCCATTTGAGTGGCCAAATTTGGTGCCAAATGTTATTGGTGGGCAGTACCATGGCACAGCGGTTAGCACTGCTGCCTCACAGTGCCAGGGACCCGAGTTCAATTCCTGGCTTGGGTCACTTGTGTGGACCTTGCACGTTCTCCCCGTGTCTGCGTGGGTTTCCTCCGGGTGCTCCAGTTTCCTCCCACAGTCTGAAAGACGTGCTGGTTAGGTGCATTGACCCGAACAAGCACCAGAGTGTGGTGACTTGGGGAATTTCACAGTAACTTCATTGCAGTGTGCTTCATTGCAGTAAGCTTGTGACTAATAAATAAACTTTAACTTTTGTTGTTTCCATAAATAATTCCCTGGATTATGTGAATCTAGCAAGTGATATCTTTTGATTTTTACTTGGTTACTAGCTCTGAAAATTAAGCATCTCGCTATGTGAATATGCAAAATACTACAGATGCTGGAATCTGAAACAAGAACAGAGGATGCCGCAAAAACTCAGCAGGTTTGGCAGCATCTGTAAGGAGAAAAAGCAGAGTTAACGTTTCAAGTCCTTTTGACTCTTTGTCAGAACTGAAAGGAGGCAGAATGTGTTAGATTGTACTGTCAACAGATATTGCAAGATATTTTTACACATTATTTATGATTGAAGGGAAACGGGCATGACTCAAGATTGAAGATTTATTTATACCATATATTAACTGTCTGTGGCTTCATGTACACAAGAGATATTGAAAAATTGCAAAGCTAACCATTATTCCAATATACAATGGGTAGGAAGAACTAATCAACAAACAATCATCTGCACACAAATAGGCAAGAGTAGATAAACATATTTACACAAATTACAGTCTCAATTAGTATAAATTGGTAAAATAAATTCATTTTAATGACCCATAAATGCAGGAATGGGAGCATTGCTGCATTTGGCAACTCATATAGTAGCTTGCGAGTTGGCAGCTCATATAGTAGCAAAAAGGAAAAACGAGCTAACACCAAACCCATGAGGACAAATACAACCGAAAAGAGCCAGAAATAGAGCAAGACTACACAAATAACACCATCAAGGAAACAAGTAAGTTGAAAAAGAGCAAAGGAAACCAAGAAAGCTCAAACAGAACTTCCAAGAACAAGCAAGTTCAAAAAGGTGAACTCAATTGAAGAGCATAGAGCTCTAATGGAAGCAGCAAGCCAATAGGTCAACTTTAACTGAGGATATGAATCAAACTCTCGGTGACTCAGTGGGGTGGCACGGTGGCACAGTGGTTAGCACTACTGCCTCATAGCTCCAGGGACCCGGGTTCAATTCCTGGCTTGGGTCACTGTCTGTGCGGAGTTTGCACATTCTCCCTGTGTCTGCATGGGTTTCCTCCTACAGTCCGAAAGATGAGCTGGTTAAGTGCATTGGCCATGCTAAATTCTCCCTCAACACACTTGAACAGGTGCCGGAGTGTGGCAACCAGGGGGTTTTCACAGTAACTTCATTGCAGTGTTAATGTAAGCCTACTTGTGATTTATAAATAAACTTTTTTTTAATGCATTACCACAACAACTGTTGGGCCAGTTTACACTATCGGTAACTCTAGGCTAGAATTCACCGACGTGGCACGTGGCTGGGATTATCCGGTCCCGCTGCTGTGAACGGAGATTCGGCTGAGTGCCAAATTCTCCAGTCTCGCTGGCAGTGGTAGCGGGGTGCATGAGACTGGAGAATTTTGCCCTTTCTATACTTCTCAAGCAGATGAAAAACCAAGATTTATTCCAGCAAAGATTCTAACAAAAGCATAAGAAGTAACAGAGTTCTACATTGTTAATAGATGCACACGCACAGAGTTGTCATGACAATCAAATAGTGGGTAGGAAAGTTTAACTTTTGCTCAAAGCTTTGCCTCCTTGATCATGTCTCAGTAAATCTTGCCACTGACAGTATCTAAAAGGTTCCACACGCAATCCTTAATGAGAACTTGACAAAAGTTGAAATGTTGCACTGAAATCAGAAATTATTCAGCAGCTGACGGTAAAGAATTAATTGAATGAGCTTGTTAAATAATTATTTTCCATTCTTGTTGCGCAAGAAAACTGTTCCATAAACAGCACTTCAAATAGCTCGAGCACTTCAGTGTGTTCAAAGGATACAAATATGTTCTGCATCATTAAACCACCTCCAAAACCTCATGTCATCACACTGCTTGATAGAAAGAGGGGAAATACAATGTTTATTCACAAATAAAAGTTGAAAAATCGCAACCCAAGTGTTGAATTATCCCTTTGCTGACTTGGAGATGGGACAGCTGGAAAAACAGGAGGGAGCCTTGTTGGTGCTGTATTCCTGCCACCAGGGAGCAGTTCTCAGGGGCAGGTGGGGACCCACATTAGCTGCACGATTGACTGAGGTGGGCAGCCAATTAAGACGACTGACCCAATTAGGTCTGAGTTTTGAGGCTGCCCAGCATTCTGCTACCTGCAAAGTGACCCTCCGCAAGGTATAGCAGCTACCATCTCAATGGAGGTGGCCTCCCTGTAGTCACCAGAGGGAGGAAGCCATAAGATCCAAAGGCTCACCAGGCAAAAGAAAGAGGGGACTGCTGATCAGTGAGGGCACATCCATGGCCCAAATCATCTGAGTGGAGGGCTTTTTCCTCCAATTTGAAGGGCCCTAGCATCTTCATCCTGAATGACTTTAACTTTAAATCCATGCCGCCAAGGCTGCCTGCATGTTGAAGTGTCATTCCCCTACCTGCCTCAGCAGCACCCACCTCTCCTGAAGGGGGCGCCAAGGCTTCAGATCTGCCAGCCTTCTGACTGGGCCAGCAGCAACAGAGCTTGTGTTTAGTAGGATGGCTCACATGGAGGCGATTAATTGAAATCTGTTTTCAGGAAGATTGCACTGTCGGACATGCTGCCAATAAGTCAGGGCTCAGAACCCTCCCCACCTCCAGCTGGTCCCAGCATCAGAATGCTGAAATGCAGAGCAAAATCCAGACCTGAGATGCAGTTCTATTGTTCAGATGCTTGATGATGCTATGACCATAGTACCGGTATGAAACCATCCAGTTTGATAGCATGCATATTCTGAGCAAGAAGTGCACTGTCTGCCTTCCTAGATTGGGCAACAAGCCAGCTGTCGAGGGTCCATGTCTGAACAGATGTTATGCTCCTTGTATATGCAAATAAGAGGCCTAACCCCTCAAGCAAATTGGTTGCGTTGAACGCATCAGAAAATCCAGATCTCTTTGTGACCAAACCATCATGTAACTATCACCTGAGTGTCTTGTAGCTGTAGTAATGAAAGTTCAAGAGATTAGGTTTGAATCCACCAGAGTTTAGAAGAGTAAGAGGTGATTTGATCAAAACCTTTATGATTCTGAGGGATACTGACAGGGTGTAAGGGGATGTTTCCTCTTGTAACAGAATCAACAGTGGTCACTGTTTAAAAATAAGAGGTCGTTCATTTAAGACAGAGATGAGGAGAAATCTTTTCTCTCAGAAGGTTGCGAATCTCTGGAAGTCTCTTTCTCAAAATTCAGCAGAAGCAGAGTCTTTGAATATATTCTTGATTAACAAAGGGGGTGAAAGATTATCAGTCGACCAAAATGTGGGATTGAGTTACAATCAGATCAGTCATGATCTTATTGAATGGTGGAGCAGGCTCGGTGGGCCAAATTGCCTACCCCTGCTCTTAATTCAATTGAGTTAAACATACATTTGAATTAATGCCTCCAACGCAGGTTTCCCAACACTTGACAACCAATAAAAAAGAGAGATTGCGTGGAAGTTATTCAGAATCTTTAAGGCTCAGGTTGCCTGATCTTTAAGAATGCTCAATGTTTGCAGTTACTTAGTTAGTTCCCTATGGCAAATGTTCACCAGAGAGTTCTTGATGGTAAGGATGTTTCTGAGAACTTTGCCAGCTTTCAAATGGACACCACAGGATGGTGCGGAGGGGAGGGTGCAGTGGGGGCCGGGGACAGTGGGTGGTGGCACCATGGATGTTTGACAGCTCATCAGAAGAGATGTACCCTGTCCCATTATCTCCACCTCAAACTCAATCTGTATCATTCACCATAAATTATTCAATTTTATCTCAATCTGTAGCACCCACCAGAATAATTTCCATCACATTCTGACCTCAGTCTGGTTTTAGTATCAATAATTTTCAATTCTATTCTTACTTCAGTTTGCTGCGATCCCTATAGCCTAAATTTTATTGATACTACCATTATAAATTCCAGTGGGATGCCTGACTCAATCTATACCATATTTCATGACCTCCAGACCTATGAATGCCTATATATTTTCCAGCTGTATTTAAAAGAGCCAATTGACATCAGTGAGTGTGGAATTGCCTAAAGGAAATTTGGACGCTGACCTTGGATTACAAAGCCAGTGATTCAAGATTTAACCTGTATAATAAAATGTTTGTAATCTATTTTTATCTATTTTGTTTACCAAAATACACTGAACAGAATTGGACTCTTTTCCCTGAAAAAGAGAAGACCGAGAGGTGATCGAAGTTATAAAGTGGTTCGATACACTGTAAGACCATAAGACATAGGAGCAGAATTAGGCCACTCAGCCCATCGAGTCTGCTCCGCCATTCAATCATGACTGATATTTTTCTCATCCCCATTCTCCTGCCTTTTCCCCATAACCCTTGACCCCCTTATTAACCAAGACCCTATCTATCTCTGTCTTAAAGACACTCAATGACCTGGCCTCCACAGCCTTCTGCGGCAAAGAGTTCCACAGATTCACCATCTCTGGTTGAAGAAATTCCTCCTCACCTCTGTTTTAAAGGATCATCCCTTTAGCCTGAGATTGTGCCCTCTGGTTCTAGTTTTTCCTAATAGTGGAAACATCCTCTCCACATCCCCCCTCGAGTACAACGAGTACAGACCCAGAGTCCTCAACCGTTCCTCATACGACAAGTTCTTCATTCCAGGGATCATTCTTGTGAACCTCCTCTGGGCCCTTTCGCAGTGGTTTCCACCTGTAGAGGGAACCATTGCTAGGTACACAGATATATAATAATCACCACTAAATCCAATATGGAATTCAGGAGAAACTGTACCTGAAAAATAATGAGAATGTCATTATCACCAGGAGAAATTGATGATAAATCACATAGATGCATTGAAAATAAGGTTGGACATGTGCAAAAAGGAAAGTAATGGAAGGGTGTAATGACCTTAGTGAGGCCCATGAGATTGGCCTCTTGGAGTAAGAGCTCCCTGATTGAGGTAATGATTGACTGCCCAATCAGGGAGTCTCACTCCATATTGAGGAGTGTCAAGGCTATGGATGCTCCGGATTCTGACTGAACAGTGTAACAACCCTTGGTTCTCCCTAACCTACTTAATTAGAACAAACTGTCACTGGAACTTATTTGCTTCATCAAGAAAAAAAAACTTCATAATTTCACGTGTAACTTCTCTAAATTGTAGAGTTTCAAATATTTCTGCCTGAATAACTAAGATGCTTTGTACTGAGAATTAATAGCCTGTAACCTTTGCATCCTTCACCTAGGCTCAATGTGAGGAGACTAAAACCAGACACTGTATTCCAAGAGTATCTGATGAGTATTCTGATGAGTATTCTGATGAATATCTTATACAAGGTCAAAATAGTATGCCTCATTTTATAATCAATTATCCTATGAATTCAACCCAACAGTCTGCTTGCTCAAGTTAGAACTTCACAACATTACTACTGCATCATTGATCTGTGCACTAGAACATCCATATCTCTTTCTTTTTCCACCTTGTTTAATGTCTTTCCTTGAAGGGTGTATGACTGTCGAATATTCACCCTGTCTATACATCATATTGTACTTTTCCAAATTAAACGTTATTTGCTAGTCAGGAGCCCAGTCTCCAGCATATTAGGATGCACCTGAAGCAGTCAAGCCTCATCTACATTCCCAGTACTCACAGAGATTTTCATATTATCTGTAAGTGTTTTCTCAATACCTACATCCAGATCATTGATAACATTTGTAGGGAGCAATGATCCTAACATCGATTCCTGCAAGACAGCACTGGTGACTGACAAACAAACCAATCCAAATCCACCGAAAACTACTTTTTGCCTGTGACCTGACAGCCAGCTCTCAGTAAGAAATTTAACAACACGAGGTTAAAGTCCAACAGGTTTATTTGGTAGCAAAAGCCACACAAGCTTTCGGAGCCTTAAGCCCCTTCTCCAGGTGAGTGGGAATTCTGTTCACAAACAGGGCATATAAAGACACAAACTCAATTTACATGAATAATGGTTGGAATGCGAATACTTCCAGCTAATCAAGTCTTTAAGATACAAACAACGTGAGTGGAGAGAGCATCAAGACAGGCTAAAGAGATGTGTATTGTCTCCAGACAGGACAGCCAGTGAGACTCTGCAGGTCTAGGCAAGCTGTGGGGATTACAAATAGTGTGACATGAACCCAAGATCCCGGTTGAGGCCATCCTCATGTGTGCGGAACTTGGCTATCAGTTTCTGCTCAGCGACTCTGCGCCGTCGTGTGTCGTGAAGGCCGCCTTGGAGAACGCTTACCTGAATATCAGAGGCCGAATGCCCATGACCGCTGAAGTGCTCCCCCACAGGAAGAGAACAGTCTTGCCTGGTGATTGTCGAGCGGTGTTCATTCATCCGTTGTCACAGCGTCTGCATGGTTTCCCCAATGTACCATGCCTCGGGACATCCTTTCCTGCAGCGTATCAGGTAGACAATGTTGGCCGAGTTGCAAGAGTATGTACCGTGTACCTGGTGGATGGTGTTCTCACGTGAGATGATGGCATCTGTGTCGATGATCAGGCACGTCTTGCAGAGGTTGCTGTGGCAGAGTTGTGTGGTGTCGTGGTCACTGTTCTCCTGAAGGCTGGGTAGTTTGCTGCAGACAATGGTCTGTTTGAGGTTGTGCGGTTGTTTGAAGGCAAGAAGTGGGGGTGTGGGGATTGCCTTGGGGAGATTGGCAAGACGAAGAGTCGCAGAGTCGCTGAGCAGAAACTGATAGCCAAGTTCCGCACACATGAGGATGGCCTCAACCGGGATATTGGGTTCATGTCACACTATTTGTAATCCCCACAGCTTGCCTAGACCTGCAGAGTCTCACTGGCTGTCCTGTCTGGAGACAATACACATCTCTTTAGCCTGTCTTGATGCTCTCTCCACTCACATTGTTTGTATCTTAAAGACTTGATTAGCTGGAAGTATTCACATTCCAACCATTATTCATGTAAATTGAGGGCGGCACAGTAGCACAGTGCTTAGCATTGCTGCTTCACAGCTCCAGGGTCCCAGGTTCGATTCCTGGCTCGGGTCACTGTCTGTGTGGAGTTTGCACATTCTCCTCGTGTCTGCATGGGTTTCCTCCGGGTGCTCCGGTTTCCTCCCACAGTCCAAAGATGTGCGGGTTAGGTTGATTGGCCAGGTTAAAAAAAAAAAATTGCCCCTTAGAGTCCTGGGATGCGTAGGTTAGAGGGATTAGCGGGTAAATATGTGGGGGTAGGGCCTGGGTGGGATTGTGGTCGGTGCAGACTCGATGGGCCGAATGGCCTCCTTCTGCACTGTAGGGTTTCTATGATTTCTATGATTCTATGTTTGTGAACAGAATTCCCACTCACCTGAAGAAGGGGCTTAAGGCTCCGAAAGCTTGTGTGGCTTTTGCTACCAAATAAACCTGTTGGACTTTAACCTGGTGTTGTTAAACTTCTTACTGTGTTTACCCCAGTCCAACGCCGGCATCTCCACATCATGACCGCCAGTTCTCAATCCAGTTTGCTATATTACCACAGGCCTTAACATTTTAGAGAAGCCTCTTGTAAGGCATCTTATTAAAAGCTTTTTGGAAATTTAAGTGGACAATTGTCTACTGGATTCTCAAATCCACCATCTTTATAATTTCTTCAAAAAATAGAGTTAGATCTGTAAAATATTGGTTGTTCCTTATATGTCCCTACTTATCCAATCAATCCTATATTGCATCCCTAATGATTCCCTCAAACATTTTTCCTATTCCTGATGTTAAATTAATGGGCCATTAGTGACCCAGGTTCAGTTTGTCACCTTTATTAAATGTGGGGACTACATTATCCTCTTTCAGGCTCCGAATTACATTCCAGATTGGAGCAATCTATCAAAAATAGGGGTTAGGGGCTCATACATGCACATGCCACCTGGCCTGAGGATCAGAAGAGTGCGGAGCTGGAGGAGATTACAGAGAAAGGGAGGAGAAAAGTCATGGAGGGATTTAAGTGTTACGTAACTCAGAGCCAATGCAGGTCAGCGAGTACTCTGGTGATGGATGAACAGAACTTGATGTGTTAGGACATGGGTCAGCATTACAATAACCAGCCTGTATTGGATCTGAGAAGTCAGTTATGACACAGCCAGACTCAGAGTGATGCTTTCTCTACGCTACTGCAGAAAAATCAGCTCTAGCCTCAGAAGATCAGTCTCTACTGCACCAGTATGGCAATTTTCAAATTTCCATATTCATCATTCATTTTGTGGCATTCCTGGTTGAACAAGCCAAGTAGTGGTAAACCGGGCCAATTTTGCATTGTAGATCTATGCCTTCTAATAATTGGATAGAAAGTGTCCAAGTTATTTCACAATAGTCCTTTCATAGTCAACTGATGAGAATTTCGTTCCATTAGTCCGGGTTGGATGTGCACCATTGCCGCAGAAGGGAAAGGCGAGTATTTAACCCATTGCAGCAGCCAGTAGCTCATATTTTACTTGGCTCTGGACTTTGATAGCTGATGGCTACCTTTAATTTGATTGCTGGAGTTGTTCGGATATGTTGCTGCAGCTGACATCTAGTGTAATTTAACAACATGGCCTCTGCACCTGTCCCACTCAGCTGCCTCTGACCAATGACAGATTTTCCATAGAAAAAGATTGGAGAGCATCTGTTGGGATTGTCGCTCATGCCAGTGGGTGAAAAATGATTGGTGTAGGTAAAAGAACGGGGCAATCTGTCTGTAGGGCAAGTGAAGAGAAGGACAAATCTTTGTAAGGAAAGGTTCTGTATTCCAAAGAATTATACAAATTATTTCAATGTAATCGATTGCAGTTCCTTAAGAGGGGCCGTTAAAATTTAAGTCCTCCCCTACACGCCACAAGATCATTAGGCAGCAGGAGTATGTTAGTGCTACTTACATCCAGCAATTTTGTAGTGGTAGTAAAAGCAAATGTATCATGTAAAGTCACCCTGTCATTACTGCATGACTTTTCTGGGCCCATTCATGTTTGGGCAGGTGTGCTTACCAGCTGCTATCACTTCTAGCTGAATACCCTGGCACTAGTGACAATCAGCAGGGAGCCAACAGAACAGCAGCTCTCCAGTTGACTTCCTGCCTAAAATCATGCAGAAACCCCTCAAGATATCAAAATTAGACTGTCGCCGTGTCTCTGGAATGCATATCTATCTCATGCACCAAAGGGTTACTTCTGTTTAGCTGGACTGTTTAACAAGTCTCAAACATAAAGTTTACCCAGGTGTTGGAAACATTTAACATTGTTCACAATTTTCTATCACAGACAGGTTGTTGGCAACTATTTGTTTGATCAGTTAAGGATAGCAGATTAACAGAACTCTTCAATCTTCTCTACCTAGAAAGATGGCATTGTTCCTAATGTTTTTCAATTCATTACATTAAGGGAGCGCAGACTGTAGATTTGATTTCCCAATTGGAGTCCATCTATTCACATATTATAAAGAGGAGGATGAGGACATGGACAAGGCTAGACTGGAAATACTTAGGGTTTTTATTAAGCGTATCTTCACATGCACACTTTTTTCCCATTGAGGAATAGTGGGGAAGTGGTGGATGGATCTCCGAGCGGATTATCAGCCCATTGAACCGTGTTACGTACTCTCTTCTTCGGTAACCAACAAGTCCTGGCATTGGGCTTGAACCTAGAATTTCTGGCCCAGGGGTAGGGTCGTTATCACTGCGTCACAAGACTTGGAAAGGCCTTTGATTGGCATGAGGGGTTCCAGCTACCCATTCCTGGTGTGGCAGAGGATTTCTGGTTTGGAGTATGGTGAGGAGATGGCCGGATCAGTCATTTGCTTCATCAAAGGAGTGTAGTCCAACTGCATAATATTCAACACCATGTTACTGTGCATTTGGCCATTGTTTAAAGGTACATATTCTCCAGAGATGGAGGAATATTGCTATAGATGCCATCCAGGTATTTAATGGTATGTGCAAACAAAGTGCCACCAAGGAACATTTCTTTACATGTAGTGGAAACACTATTGGCTGTTAATCATGATGCACAAAGTAATGCAGAACACTTTATAATTACTGCAAAGGGAACTTTGAGAGTAGGTTCCTCCCTGCCCACACTGGAATGATTCAATAGGTTGTGCTGCACTGGAGTCTCCAAGTTAGTTCACAGCTGAGCCAAGAAAGAAAATAGTTTACAATCTTTATTGGTCCAGCTGAGAAATACGAAAATTTATGCTGTTTCTGTGGGATTGATTACAATCAATTTATTTTGGTGTTCTAATGAATATTTGACTGGATTAGGTAATGAAATGTCAGTAGTGGTTTAAATGCTATTTTCTCATCATGATTGAACAGCTGTCAACAAATTTTGAACACTATCCAATAAAGTATTCCTTCTGAACTGTCAATAGAAAATAGCAGCTTGTGTTTACACACTAGTTCAGAGTTCATAGAAACTGGGCAACGCACCAGTCAGCGGAGTTATTTGTGGCAGATGCCAGTTAAAAAGTCTGACCTCATCTACACAAGGTGTTGGACAGTTCCAGAATTAGTCATTTTTTTCTAGACTTGTCAATAAAAATTAGAATGGCACCAAACTAAACATCACCTCATGGGCACCGATTGAGGCTGTACTCATCATTATAAAGTATGAATAAAGAATGCGTAATTGTGATTTTGCAAACGGTTACAAATGTGCAGCTTAAATTCAATCTTGAACACAATGGGGTGAATTTTCCCATTCCGCCCACCATGGGAATCGCAGCAGGCGAGAGGCAGACCATGGAAAGGTCCGTTGACCTGGGGCGGGATTTTCCAGTTTTGGGGCAAGCGCGGATGGAAAATCTCACCCAATGTTTTTCAATTGATTTTACCGTACCGACAAATTATTAACCACATGTGAAATTGTATTTTATGCAAAGAACATTGGAACTATGAGGGCCTGTGGGAATAGCCTTTCCCCCTGCAGAATAATATGAATGGCTTTGCTATTAGCTTCTCAGACAGTATGAATGGAGGAATTGGATTCACAGCAGGAACATTTTGGGGTTCAGGATATAGTTTTCTCAAATATGTCAGCCAAACTATTGGTCCAATTAGGTGTTGGGTTGGAAAAGTGTTCTCAATGTTATGATGATAAAGATGCATCAAAAGTTAATCTGTTAGATCAGATGCTGGAATAAAGGGTGGAATTTTCCATTCTGGGACTAAGTCCCATGGCAGGTGTGGCAACAGGAAAGATTTCCCACCAAAGAGGCTGCTGCGAATTTGCATCATATTGCGTGACGCTGACCTAATTAATGAAGTCAGGGATTTCCCGACATATAGCATGGCAGAGCATGCTGGATGGCTCACGGCCAGCCATCATATCCCAGCACCAAATTTAAAAGGCACCCAAACGCTGACTGACCCACTGTTGAAGTCAGAAGATGCCCATCCTGTTAGATCCTGGAAGATGCAAGATCCATGTTGCTGATGCTTCATCCACGCACTGCTGCACGTAGAGTTCCAATGTCTGGTCACGGGAGGCCTCCATCTTCACTTCTAACCTTCATGAGTACCCAAGGTCTTCTTGCAGGTGAGTCTGACATTTGCAAGCCATGTTCGTTGAGACTTGTTCTGGACTGGCATGAAAACTGGCTGGCGTCACAGATGATTGGGCAGTGGGGGATGATTCTATTCGGGCCTTCATCAATATCCCATTAACAGGATTCGAAACAGTTCCACACCAGCCCCTGGCAGGCATGGCAACCCTCCATGATGGGCAGGAGCGTACGTTTCCGCAGTCATTTTACAGCGGCGGGGAAACCAACTTTTTGGCTCTTGCCCAATTGTTCCCCCTCACCCTCCATTTAACCCACCATGGAGGATCAGGAAAATTCCACCTGAACTGACTCTAGGATGTTCGACATTGAAACTGACTCTTAAAATTAAAATATGAAACTTTACTCAGCAGGCAACAGAATTAGAACATTGCTGCTGGCATCACAGATAATTATGATACAGAATTATCTTTCAGCCTACATTGATTCATCCACCCAGAGAAATTTCAATCCCATCCATTGCAGCATTCAATATTTATTTTTCAATAATTTCGATGATTTTGCCTCTACTGCTCTATTTGGAAGTTTATTCTACATGCTCATAACTATTTGTGTAAAGACAATTTTACTGCTATTCGACCTGTAATTATCCTTCTCTAGTTTGAAGCCATGTCCCTAATTTTACTCATGATGTGGAGATGCCGGCGTTGGACTGGGGTGAACACAGTAAGAAGTCTCACAACACCAGGTTAAAGTCCAACAGGTTTATTTGGTAGCAAATACCATAAGCTTTCGGAGCGCTGCTCCTTCGTCAGATGGAGTGGAAATGGATTTCCACTCCATCTGAATTTCTCCATCTGACGAAGGAGCAGCGCTCCGAAAGCTTATGGTATTTGCTACCAAATAAACCTGTTGGACTTTAACCTGGTGTTGTGAGACTTCTTACCTAATTTTACTCCCAGAGTTTAACACAAAATAAGATTTTCTATATCCTTAACTATCTTAAATAATTTATAAAATCACTTTGCTACTTCCTCGCATGGCTCTTCTCTTGTGCTGGAATGCTTCTAATGTCCTGTTGACCAGAAATAGTTCAGCAACTAATGGATTGCAGCAGTTCAAGAAGGCAGCTCACCATTCCCTTCTCAAGGACAATTAGGGATGAACGACAAGCGACGCTCACATCCTGTGAAAGAATTTTTTACAATTCCCATGGTGTTATGACCAGCCCTGGGGCATTCACCCAAGCGAGACCTTTCGATTTGTCACCGTTCAGCTGGGATGGCCCCTAAGTGTAACCACCCTGGGTGAGGAGGGATTACTGGCTTCATGTCTTTATTCAACCCACCCTCTGCTGGTAGCAACAAAAGGTTAAATCTAACAAGGTTCCCTTTCCTTTGGATACCTCCTCCAGGTGCAATAGTTATGTTTAGTAATTTAACCAGGCTTTTTTGAGTTAAGGTAGAATACGTTTATTAACTACTTTATTAACCAGTCCAAATATATGCAAGTTAGGTGGATGGCTATGCTAAATTGCCCTTCAGTATCCCAAGATGAGTAGGTTAATAGAATTGGCGGGGTAAATGCATGGACCTATGGGGATCAGGTGGGCCTGGATAAGATGCCCTGTCGAGGATTTGGTGCAGGCTCGATGGGCCAAATGGCCTCTTTCTGCACTGTAAGGATTCCATGATTCTACTAAAAAGTAAGGAGAAATGGTAAAAAAGTATGTATCTGCAGTCATACGGATTAGAGATAAGAGTCAAGTCCAATAGTAAGTAAATATAAAAAATTTGTGCCAAACAGTCCTCAAGTTGTGAGGAGAAGATGATGAACCCCTTGCGGCCTTTACGATTGTTTTCAGAATGGATTCCTCCGCCGGCAAACAGTTGATTCTTCTGTTCAGGTGTCCTTTTATTCAGTAGTTTGATTGAGATTTCAGTTCTTTTCCAGCTGTGATCCTTCTGTTGGCTTATTGACTTTCACAGAAAGAGAGAAAGTTTTAGATGTTCCTGCAAAAGCTGTCTATCTTTGCAGGGGCCTTGTGTCAGTTATTGCATTATCTTCAGCGTAGCAAACTTTCAGCTGCTCTCCTCACAGCACACACACACACACACACACACACACAAACACACTGGCAGGCAGGTGGAAGCTTCAGCTCCAGGTGTCTGCATTCCAAGAGGCCAGGAATGTACTAACTGTCTAAGCCATTATACCCAGGATTTTGAAGATGACAATGCCATTATGTCCCGTTGTCCTTCCCAGATATGGTAACCTGGCTTTGGATGGTTTACAAGTACATGAATAGGATTTGAATAGAGGAATATGGTCCCCGGAAGGGTTAGGGGTTTTAGTTCACACAGGCAGCATGGTCGGTGCAGGCTTGGAGTGCCGAAGGGCCTGTTCCTGTGCTGTAGTTTTCTTTGTTTCTTGTTCTTTTCCCTGGTCTGGAAGCACAGGGAAGGGTCCATTGTTCCTCTGCAGCCATATCTGCCGGTGGCTAGTTGTACATCCTCAGGCATATTTGGTGTCTATTTCTTAAAATATACAGCTCCGGTCTTTTTTAACATCCAATATTTCCTTGTATAATTCCAGGGTTTGTTTTCTTATCATCATGACAACTGTCAGAAACAGATATGCACAAATAAGGAATTTGAAAAGGGCAGACTTTAGGCTTTGTGGTAGGTAGGGAATGGAGATGAAAACACATTGTATTTTCTTTCTGGAAAGATGAAGATCACTCAAACAAAGTTAATTCATGGAAAAAATTGGACATATGTTATGTCTGACAAGTGGCTTAATGATAGTGTTTGTATCGCAAATTCTTATGTAGATTGTATAACAGTTTGTCAGAAAAAGGAGGGTCTCACAATCTATGGGAATGTAATCAGTTTAATTATCAGTGGAGGAACTTTTGGAAAGAAGAACAAGCAAACTTGCATTTATATAGTGCTTTTCATAACCTTAGGATGTCCCAAAGTGCTTTACAACTAATGAAGTACATTTGAAATGCAATCACTGTGTTATTAAAGGAAATGCAGCAGACAATTTACACACAGCAAGGTCCCACAAACGGCAATTAAATAAATGATCAGGTAATCTATTTTAGAGACTAGTTGAGGGAATAATGATGACCTCCTGCTATTCTTTGAATATTGCCATGGGACCCTTTACATTCACTTGAGAAAGCAGGCAGGCATTTGGTTTCAATGTCTAACTCAAATGATATGCCACTTCCAACAATGCACCATTCCCCAATGTTAAGCCTCTCAATTACAATCCAGTAATAAAAGATGATACAAGTCCAGTTTCTTCACAAACTCATTTTATTCTCTTTAACACACACGCACGCACACACACACACACACACACAGTGCCAGTGAGTACCATTAAACAATTCACATACAAATTAGGTCTAAAGTGGAAGGTTGCAGTTAACCCATTCCTAACACCCAATCTTGCACTAAATTGCCAGCGGCACGGTAGCACAGTGGTTAGCACTGCTGCTTCACAGCTCCTGGGACCTGGGTTCGATTCCCGACTTGGGTCACTGTCTGTGTGGAGTTTGCACATTCTCCTCGTGTCTGCGTGGGTTTCCTTCGGGTGCTCCGGTTTCCTCCCACAGTCCAAAGAGGTGCAGGTTAGGTTGATTGGCCATGCTGAAATTGCCCCTTAGTGTCTTGAGACGTGTGGGTTAGTGGGTAACTATGTAGGGATATGGGGGTCAGGCCTGGGTGGGATTGTGGTCAGTGCAGACACGATGGGCCAGATGGCCTCTTTCTGCACTGTAGGGTTTCTATTACAAGTTCAAGTCTCTGTAGTGTACTTGAACCCAAAAACCTTTGACTCAGAGGCAAGAGTGTTATCACTTCACAAAGCTAACACCTTTGCAGTTATAAATGGACTTTATGATCTCAAAGGATAATACCTAGTTGAAATGGTTGTTGATCGGATTACCTTTGATGATTTGTCTACTGGATGGATTGTTCATCTCCATCAATTCTAGGTCAATGTTGTCTATGTCCTGGCTACTTACATCCAGAATTTCTTTTTGGACGATCTAAATGTCCAATAATCTTGTCAGAGTCCAATAATCTTGTCAGTTTCTATGATCTTCTATGAGTCAGATTTCAGAGCATGCAGCACATAAAAATTATTCAGTAGGTCCTTGAAGTGGAATATTGGGTGGCACAGTGGTTAGCACTGTTTCCTCACAGTGCTAGGGACCCGGGTTCAACTCCAGCCTCGGGTGTCTGTTGTGTGGAGTTTGCACATTCTCCCCGTGTCTACGTTGGTTTCTTCCGAGTGCTCCGGTTCCCTCCCACAGTCCAAAGATGTGCAGGTTAGGTGGATTGACCATGCTAAATTTCCCCTTAGTGTCCCAAGGTACATAGGTTCGATGGATTACCCATAGAAATTGTGTGGGGTTACAGGCATAGGATGGGGAGAGGGGCTGGGTAACATACTCTGTCAGAGAGTCGGTGCAGACACAATGGGCTGAATGGCCTCTTCTGCACTGTAGGGATTCTATGATTCTCTGATCGTGGCTGATGACAGTGCAATATGGAGATTTGTAAAATTATACACTTTGGACTTAAGATAGATAATTCAAAGTAATGTGTTCATGATGATAACCCAAGACATGTACATAAGCAGAGAGATTCAGGGGTCCAAGTACATAGATTACTAAAAGCTAGTGGATATGTACGAAGGGTAATTAAATAGGTGAATGGGTTGATATTTATCTCAAAGGGACTGGAATGCAAAAGAGTACAAGTTGCACAGTTGTACAAAGCTCTGGTTAGGCCCCCATTTGGAGTACTGAGCTCAATTCTGGACACTGCACCTCAGGAAGACTTTGCAAGGGAGGCAGCACAGATTCATCAGAATGAAACCCAGAGCTAAACGATTATGAGGACAGGTTGAATCGAGAAGATTGAGTTTAGAAAATTAAAGGATTATCTTATTACGGCCCTTAAGATTAGCAAAGGATTTGATGGGATAGTTCAAGAGAAATCACGTTTTAAGAGAAACTATATTCTCCGATGCGGGGTGGGGGTGTAGGGGACACATTCTAGAACAATAGGCCACAGCCATAAATAAGAGAGAGGCTATTCAGGGATGATGTCAGAAAGCACTTCTTCACTCAGTGGATAGTGGAAATTTAGAACTCTCTTTCCCCCAAAAAACTGGTGAGGCGTTAGCAATTGAAGATTTCAAAACTTGAGACTGATTTTAATTTGGCAAGTTTATTACAGGTTTATAGAACGAAGGTGAGTAAAGAGAGTTAAGATACTGATCAACCCTTGATCAGTCCAAAGATGTGCGGGTTAAGTTGATTGGCCAGGTTAAAAATTGCCCCTTAGAGTCCTGAGATGCGTAGGTTAGAGGGATTAGCGGGTAAATATGTGGGGGTAGGGCCTGGCTGGGATTGTGGTCGGTGCAGACTCAATGGGCCGAATGGCCTCCTTCTGCACTGTAGGGTTTCTATGTTTTCTATGATTTGATTGAATTGAATTGTGAAACAAGCTCCAGTGGCTGTACAGTCCAACCCTTTTCTTGTGTTTCTAGGTTTCTGCTGCAAGGCTATTCCCAATTGAAACGTGATTTCAAATCCATTGCACTGTATTCTATTCCAGTTCTGGTGAAGGGGAGTAATCCTCGTCGTAGCTCACCTCATCATGGATTCCTGGAAAGTGTACAGGCACCACCATTAAGGATGCAGGAACTTCATTTACATCCCAGCATCTTTAGTTGGGCAGGTTCTTCTCTACAGCTGTGAAACAGCGAGCAAGAAACTAGGATGGTGGCAAGGTGGCACAGTGGTTAACACTGTTGCCTTACAGCGCCAGGGACCCAGGTTCAATTCCGGCCTTGGGCGACAGTCTGTGAGACCGATTTTAATTTTGCAAGTTTATTGCAGGTTTATAGAATGAAGGTGGGTAAATAGAGTTAAGATATGGATATGCCCTTGATTAAATTGAATTGTGCAACAAGCTCTAGTGGCTGTGCAGACTCCCCATTTTCTTGTGTTCCTATGTTTCTGCTGCAAGGCCGTGTGAGTTTCCTCTGGGTGCTCCGGTTTCCTCCCACAGTCCAAAGATGTGTAGGTTTGATGGATTAGCCATGATAAATGTATGCAGATAGGGCGGGGGGAGGGCCTGGGTAAGATACTCTGTCAGAGAGTCGGTGCAGACCTGATGGGCCGAATGGCCTCCTTCTTCACTGTATGGATTCAAATTCTGGAACCTTTTCCCAGGACTGTACAACGCCAAGCTGATTTATACTCCTCCCTGTCTGACTACTGCTTTCTCTAGATGTAGACAGCCCAGGAACATACATTTGAAGATCAACTGCAGTTTAGAAAATGATTTAGTATGGCTCCAAATGATTGCTGTTTATTTTCTTGCGAGTAAGTTTGCTGTAGCTAAATTTTGAACTACAAAGACAACTAAGTATAGCACACGATGGAAAAACATCCACAAATGATGCCACTCAATCAGATGGCTCTAAAATAGGAGCACATTTTGTCACGATTCAGCCTCCATCACCAGCAACAGTGTTCTGACAGTGATGGACACAGCTATTAAACCATCTCTGCAGGTTGCCAATTTATCTTCAGCATTAGACCCAATAAGGTTAAATCCTGGCTGAGCTTAACACAACGCTCTTTATATAGAACAAATGGACTAATAGGTTCAAACAGTCTTACTCTTTTCAAGGATTTTATTAAAATGGGTGAACTGTGCGACTGAAGAATTACTTGTTCTCCATAAGTGCAATAGACCTGAGCTTCCATTGTTGTCAGCAGCTTGTCAAGTATGACAATCAAATTACATGGTCAACGCACATATTAGAACGTATTAAAATGGTTGTATTTTAAACGCAGTTCTGAATAGCAAAATGCTGAAGCAGTTTATGTCCACCCATTGGGTAGATGGGGTATGTGCGTATACTCGTGTTTATATGTGTGTATGGGAGGGGTCTGAGGTAAGGGAATATTAATCTGAAAACTCTCCAGCCTGTGCCTGGGGCTTCCCACCCATTGCATTAGGTGCGTCATTGGCCATGAAAAATCGGCCGAAATGGCGGTTTTTCATGCCATGTCGTCTGCTCCCCAATCTTTAATTATGCACACACGGGAAACATGCTGGGTCGCTGACAGGTGGACTCTGATTCGCTCGGCCTACCATCAGTTCATCGTTTCTTCATTCCAGGCGCCATATTTAAACAGTATCCCATGCACAGATTTTGTTTTAATGTCTGCAGCTCAGGACTGCCACAGATGAGAGAGATTGCCAAATGGGGCTCTGAAATTCAGTGATGCCTCCCTGGAATGTCTGCTGGATGCAGTGGAGGCCCATCACGATGTTGGAGGTCCAACAAACTCACCACTCCGTCTTGGGAGAAGGTGGCGGCAGTGATCAGTGTTAACGCTGCGCAGAGAGGGTCAGCTACCCAGTGCAGAAAGAGGATGAATGACCTCACCCATGTAGCCAGGGTAAGTCAATCATTTTATCACTCTCAACTCACACACTCACCAATCCATCACACATTCCCTGGCATCTCTCTCGCTTCCAGCTCAGGGACTAACCACTCACTCACTCACACACACCTCCACATCGCCACCCAGCTTCAGACTCTCTGCAATTCATGTCCTCATCCCATCCATGACAGCACTCGACCACACACCCACCCACCCACACCATCTGCCCTGCCATGCATACTGCTCATACTCTCCATCTGTTGTTATGCAGGACAAGCTTGCGCACAATTGAAAGGACAAGTCCCAAACGGTAGAGTGGTTAAAATCAAGCACTCCCGATGAATGAACTGATTGGAGCAGACGTGAACGGTGCCTGCAGCGATGGTGAGGTGGGCAGAACACACCCAAATGAGGATCCTGCACAAACTCATCCCTCAGATAACCATATGGTGAGTGCATTGTCCTGTTTTAGAGTCGCTACCATGCACTAACTATTTCTCCTTTCATAGGCACCTCTCGATAAACCTCCAGGGCATCCACAGGCTGGATGTGTAACCATTCACTATCAGATTGAAGTGTATGATTAAAATGAGATGAATAGCAATGCCGGTGTCCAAGGTGGCCCATCATGGAAGGCACTTGTCTAAGAAGGTACTCATAGTAACTCATCCTTCTCCTACCTGGGATCTGGTGTCAATGAGAGCCTCAGACACTTGCCTGCCTCGATGGGCCCATGCCATGGCCTCTTCCTTGAACTCAAAGGCGTAATCCCCTTTGAATTCCTCCTTATCGAAGAAGGTGTGCAACTCCTCCATGTCGGCACCAGGGAAGTTCTCCCCAACTTTGCTGCACCAGGTTGTGCAGTGCACAGCAGGCCTTCATGATCTGGGGACTATACTGGAGTGCTCCACCAGATCTGTCCAGGCATTGGAATCACATCTTTGGAGTGTCTACTGTGTACTCCACAGAGTACAAGGTAGCAGAAAGATGCTTGTTGTACCTTCTCTCTAAGGGTTCTGTGGTGCCTCATGGGCATCATTAGTCATGTTCTTTGCTGGTACTCTTTGTCACCAAGGAGCCAGCCTGAGATTGTATGTGATCCGTTGAAGATGTCCGAGACCTGCAATCTACTCAAGATGTAGGAGTCATGGATGCTTCCTGGATATCTTTGTGATGAGTTTCTCATGGTCGCAGAACAGCTGCATGTTGAGCAGGTGCTAGGTTTTCCTGTTTATGTGTTCGAGTGCCTGTTGCCAAGGAGCTTTCATAGCCACATGGCTGCACCTATGGGAATCCAGAAATCTCAGTAAAGTTTGGTGCTCTGGTGTTCTGGATTGTTTGATCATTTACAATGTTTACATAATTGTAACCCTTGGCAAAAAGGGCAGTTGTGACCTCATGTATGTGTTTGCGCATGGGTGGAGACCCCAGTGGAGCCTGGAAAGAGCCAGTATCATGGAAGTTGAGTGCTGCTGTCAATTTCAGAGCCACGGCAATGAATGCCCTCCCAGTCCCCGTGGTGCCAACATGGCAAAAGTGAACCACCAGATGCCTGGATATCCAGAGACATTGGCAATGCTGGTTCTTGTTCATTTACAGGTAAGACACGCGAGTTTTGTAGACTCTGGATCTTGCATTCCGCCCACACATGATGTTTCTGTAAGCTTCACCCTCTGCATCTGGAGGGTGGGCCTGCTGGTCCTTGGTCTTATGGAACTTTCTGCTCCCTTTGGTGAGCCTCCAATCCATCTTCAGTTCTCTCATCAGCAGAGGGTCTCCTCACTTTAATTTTGTATTGCACTATTACTGTGGGTTGGAAGATGGTGTTGTTGAACTCTTATTGCCAGACCAGCTTGGACCCTCCCTATATGAGCATGGAAACCCGTTCCATTGTCCCAGAGGAGTTGGATGCTCAGGTTTCCTTCATCGACCTCTCAATCCTCCCCTTGTATTCCTTGATCCCACCATGATTGTGATGGGTATTCATTTGTTAGCCCCGAACATTTTGAGGTGGATGTGTCTATGCCCCATTTGAGCCTCACCTCTCGCCATCTTGAGCCCATTTACACAATTAAACATTTACCCCACACACACCCTCGGATACCCCCACAATGCCTTTTCCCTATCCGTAGGCTAGTGCTGCCTCCCCTGACTGAGCGTGTCATCTGCAGTACGATGCTGGAAATCCCATGCACCGAGCCGTATGATATTATGACCACGCTCTGCATACAACATGCTAGGCACAACTGAGACTGGACTGACATGCTCCCCCCTCCCTGGGCTGGAACAAGGACAGTCTTTGCAAACTCAACATTGTAAACTTGAGGCACTTCTTCACTCAGCGATCCACCTCCCATCTGGCACCCAGTGGCTTCTGCCATTCTGTAACATACTCTCACACCATCCTGGCACTGAGGATGCTAAACCACCCACTTCCCCACTCCCACCCAGTCGTGTGATTGAGTTCCACACTCGTTAACACCCCCCCCCCCCCCCCACAAGTACACCCCTAGCCCAGCGGCATCCCCCCCTCACCCCCCACCATCTTTCCCAGTGCTGCCCCAGACCTGCAGCCCATTAAAAGCCAGCCTCACCTTACTGCTGGTCTGATAAGTAGAGATTTACCTGTGGCAAGCCTTCTGAAAACGATGTGGTGCTGTCTATGAAGCCTGATGCTGATTCCCACTACAGCTTTGCCAGGTGCACGTCACTTACATCCCATTGTGAAACACATCATTCCAATTGCGCACCGACAAGCCTGGATGATGCAGTGTAGGGGGGATGATTCCGGCGAGGACTCCTTATAATGAGGCGCAAATATATTAAAATAATGTTCCTGATATGCTGTGGTGAGAAACACGGTCTACTGTTGCCAGCTCCAGCACACAAACGTAACCTGGTTTTACAACAACGTAGAAACAATTTTTGGCCTTCTCGTGACATTTTCCAATCCCTCCCGCCGTGACACCTGCTGCAAATGGGCATGGGACTGTTGCATCCAGCATTGCAGAGTAAACCCAGGATTATGGCACATTCCTGCCTCATTCATCTTGTCAAATCCCACTTCACTGCATCCTGCTGCCTGATATGAAACATAAACTGCAGGTAGTACTTTCCATCTAACTCCCTCCCATTCCGTCACTCCAACCCCCCTCTTCTACATTTTTGCTTTCCGATGTGCAAGATCTTGCCAACTGGCCAGACACTGCGGCCTCACCCAGTAACATTCAGCACAATACTTACCCTCACGCTGCTCCAACAAAAGAAAGTTAAAAGCAACTCACCTGAAAATCCCACAATCATCCCTTTAAATAGCACTTGTTGGGTAGGCAGGTGGAAGGAGTGTTGTGCGGGAATCCCCTCATAGTCAGAAACCCATATTCAGCTGGGCTTGATTAAGAGAAACCATTAACCAGTCCAAAATAATAGTTTGTGGACCAACTATGCGTTATACACTGTTTGACATCACATTCTCTGCACTCTATATGCTGCTGGCACACACATGCCAAGCCTGCGCTAACGCCCATACAATCATGACACATGATTGGTCAGAAGGCAGTCTGGCCAACGTTATTGGACAGCTAGGCTTCCATAATGCCAGCACCGGCATCTTCTACACGGGTCTAATCTTGCAGCTTTGATTTCTAAGCTAGGGCCCTTCATTCTATGAGCAGAAGACTGCACCTTGACAATTTCCAGCAAGTTTCCCATTTACCGCACATTGTTAGTCATAGACTGTACTGTCAGCCATTTCTAGTGAAGTCATTAAAGGGGTTAATTATGGAAGTTTACAAAGCAACTCCATAAAAGTGGATGTCACTGTCTTGATTTCATGCCAAGCAGGATGAATTCCCAACTGTATGGAAAAATACATCGGTCACCTGATTGCCAGATGATGGCTGAAATTTTCCCAGGATGGGCGGGACTCGCAGAATGGGAATCTCCATTGGCCTCAGGCAGGATTTTACGATCTCGCCCAAGCTCCCCAGTGACTCCCCCACCCCCAGGCATCAGGGGGCAATGCTAGGGTGCTGGGAGAAGTACCAGGTTACTTCCTGGCCATGTCCCTCTTTCCCCCCCCCCCCCCCCCCCCGGGGCTCTATTTACCTGTGCACTCCCAGCCGGTTCCCTTCACCTGGCTCCCATTTTAACAAACCTGTTGTAAACCTTGCCGACATCCCAGTGTGGGGGGAATATACAGCAGGGAAGGCCACTAATGATACGCAAATGTATTTAAATGAGCTTCCTGACCTTCCTGGGCAGGAACCTCGTTACCTCAATGGTGAGCGCACGGCGACAATCACGCCCGGAGATCTTGCTGGCAAAATTCATGGTTTTGGTCTCTCGTGGGATTTTGTGTTTCCAATCCCAATTTTGGAGTCGCCAATTGAATCTGTGGATTCTCAGCCTAGGACTGGCAGAATCTTGGGCAGCTCTCGGGGCTTTCGGAATCCTGGGCCACCCCTATCACCAATAAATCAGTGTTTCTGATAATAATTCTTCCCACAAAATACCCCCCACAAAACCACTACTTCATCGAAGCCAATTACCAGAGGATCTCCACTAATAAATTTTTTAACAATTAACACAATATTTGACTGACCGATAATAAAATCCTAACTCAAATATGACTCATAGTACAAGCTGTGTAATGGATTTGACATATTGGAAATGAGCAGACTGAAGCTAATGGAATCTGCCTTTCCAACTGCATAAAGCTGTAAGCATTTTGGAACTTTTAAGTTCACACTAGTAACTACAAGATGGAGGCAATAAAAACAACGCATGTGCACTCAAAATTGTCAAACCTGGGAGTTTGTACTTGGTGATAATTATTTAAAGTAAAGTTTATTTCTTAGTCACAAGTAAGGTTTACATTAACACTGCAATGAAGTTACTGTGAAATTCCCCTAGTCGCCACAGTCCGGTGCCTGTTCGGGTCATTGCACCTAACCAGCATGTCTTTCAGAATGTGGAAGGAAACCGGAGCACCCGGAAGAAACCCACGCAGACCCAGGGAGAACATGCAGACTCCACACAGACAGTGACCCAAGCCGGGAATCGAACCCGGGTCCCTGGCACTGTGAAGCAGCAATGCTACCGTGCTGCCCCATTTAGAGAAACTCTGGAGTATCAAGTGGTGATTTGGAATGAACTGCTTTTGGGGACCCATCACCAGTTAAAAGCCAGGCCCATCATTATTCAACTGTGAGGAAACCAGGAAACTTAAATTAAAATAAACTTTAAGTAAAATAACAATCCTGGTGTTGATTGTTGATGAGGCACTCCAGCGCCCCTCACTCTCACTCCAACACCTACCAGTCACAGAAAGCATCAAGCATACCGGTGGCTACCATATGCTCCCTCTTCAGGGACACCCGGGCACGGAAGAGAGACAGGCAGTCAGGCCTGTGTGGACCTGTTAATGGCCACCCTGGTCAGGACCAGGAGCAGATCCCTTTAATCTCGACTCACCCATCATTATGAGAATCCCTATGATGTATAACCAACATCTAAGTTACTAAGATAGCCTCTGGACCCAAGTATCTGCTGTAACACACTCCCACTGTTTTGCATAATTTCTTAGCTCTTGTCCCACTGGTAACTATGTGTTTTGAAAGAAAACTTGTCTGCGCTTCATTAATAACACTGGGAGAGAAAGTTCCCATTAGCTGTTTTTTGTAATTGCTCTTCTGGGTTTCTGTAGATGTAGATTAACAAATATAAATGACATTTTAAGCCTTAAATCTTGTATTTTCCAGTACTCGGTTTTATCTCTAGTAAGTTTAGATAGCAGTAGAACAAGTAGAGATATGGCAGGACACTCAGTCCCACTGAATGCACATCCTGTACCATGTGGAAACTCTATGGTTCATGTTTGTCGGACAACCCCATTGCAGGAAGCGTCATCAGGTAGAGAAGCTCAAGATCTGGGTTTTGGGGCGTAAGCAGCAGCTGGCATTATTGTAATGTTTTTGTCTGCTGAGATCCGTGTATAGAGCATGTCGCCACGCAGCATAAGAGCGCAGACAGAGAACAGCACGGTGGCACAGTGGTTAGCACTGCTGTCTCACATGACAGGGACCTGGGTTCAATTCCTGGCTTGGGTGACTGTCTGTGCAGAGTTTGCACATTCTCCGTGTCTGCGCCCCTCTGGGTGTTCTGGCTTCCTCCCACAGTCCAAAAGACGTGCTGGTTAGGTGCATTGGCCATGCTAAATTCTCCCTCAGTATACCCGAACAGGCACCGGAGTGTGGTGACTATGGGATTTTCACAATAACTTCATTGCAATGTTAATGTAAGCCTACTTGTGATACTAATAAATAAACTTTATAAAGAAGGAATGGGTGACTACCAAATAGACAAGGAGAATCAGACAGGCCATGCAGGAGTTCCTGTGGTGCAGTTTTCTCCCCAACCAATATTCAGTAATGAAATGGGATGTCTTGGAAGTGTGCCTTGCTGGTGATAGTCGTGTCTGGGAAAACTCAAACAGAACAGATACGGAGCACTAAAACATTGGGACAGCTCCATGACACAGTCCAGCTACTGGGGTGGTTTCCCAATGGTGGACAGGAGACAGATTGGTTGCCTGCTCCAAGGAAGTGAGCAGGCGATTTGCAGAACCATAGCCCTAGTTAGGGGCCATTTGACAGGGTTACCAGCACTTAGCTGACGTGGGCCGCCCCCCCCCCTCCCCCCTCGCCCCCCATCATGTGGGAAGCTCATGCTTGTTCTATCTTTAGAATAAGGTTCTGGGCTCAAGACCCATACCAGGACTTGAGCATGCAACTGGGCTGAATCTGGTACAGCAGTGAATCAAATAAATTGTTACACTGAGGCCTCACATGCCTAACATCAACCAAGACAGAAGAGGGAGGTTAGACTGGTGGCTAGGCCAGTATTTCTCCCTAAGTGGAAAGCAGATTAATTGGCCAATGATCTTATTTTGTCCTTGTGGAAATTTGCAATGCCCAAATTGGTTGCCAACGCAGTGGCCCATCTTTGCCAACAGTACTAAAACTTGGCTAGCAGTGACTGGACTTCAAATAAATTAATTGGAGCTATAGTGTGTTCAAACACTCTAAGGACATGATAAGCTGCTGTATAACTAATCGTATGATTTTTTAAAATCTTGTAGAGTGGAGTCCACAAACTGTCCCACTGCAATGAATGATTCAGTGTACCTTACAAAAGAAGGAAATCGTTAAAAGTGCAATTAAGAAGTGATGGCCATTCTATTGTTGAATTATTGGATTACTCACTGTGTCATACTGAAAATAGTTAACTAAACATCTTATTTTAGCATGTTTTCATGTTGATCAGCATGATTATTTTCTACTTTATTCCACATATTAAAAATGTTGAGAACACATTACACAAACTGGAATGTGTTCTCAAAACATTTGGAAATCTGAAATCTATCAAGTATTTTTTATTCTGCTATTTTATACTGAGCGTGCAGCTATTTTTTTTAATGGAAAAAGAATAGGTCATTTTGAGGGACCTCAATGTTCAGGAATGGAAAAGATCGCAGGAATACATCTTCCAGTTTGTTAAAGCGATCGTCAATCGCAGAGACTCGCCAGTCAAACCTGACATGGCCAACAAACCTCATTGAAATCAATCACATCATGGTAGGCCGCATCATTCTGATGAATCAGAACACAAGAAGACTTTTTATCTACTCTGAACATGGGGAAATAATGTTGTCAGAAAAGAAAGTTATCTCAAATTTTTCATTCTTTGCACATACAACAGAAACCTCAATAAAAATCCAATGACAAAATAAAGCTCTGTTGAATTACAAATTGTAACTCTGTTCCAGGGATGAGGGACTTAGATGGCTAGATTGGGGAAGCTGAGATTGTGTCATTTAGAGAAGAGAAAGAAGGTAGAGAGGAAATTTGATGGAGGTGTTCAAAATCATGAAGCGTTTGGACAGAGGGGATGGGGAGAAATTGTTCCCACACAGTTTTGGTCCCCTTATTTGAGGAAAGATGCAGTGGCATTGGAGGCAGTTCAGAGGAGGTTCACTAGATTAGTTCCACAGATGAGGGGTTTGTCGTATGAAGAGACCTTGAACAGTTTAGGCCTATGCTCTCTGGAATTTAGAAGAATGAGGGGAGATCAAATTGAGTATACAAAATGATAAAAGGTATGGATAAAGTAGACGTGGAGCGGATGCTTCCTCTTGTGGGGCATTCTAGGACAAGAGGTCATAGTCTTAGGATAAAGGATAAAGCAAATTTCAAACAGAGTTGAGGAGAAACTACTTCTCCCAAAAGGTTGTGAATCTATGGAATTCGCTATCCCAAAGTACGGTGGATGCTGGGACAGTGAGTAAATTTAAGGAGGAGTTAGACATTTTTAATTGATAATGGGTTGAAGGGTTATGGGGAGAAGGCAGAAAAGTGGGGATGAGGAGCATATCAGCCACAATCGAATGGCGGAGCAGATTCGATGGGCCGAGCGGCCTAATTCTGCTCCTGTATCTTATGAACCTATTGTCAGAAGGGTCAAAAAAATAGAGGACAACAATTTAAGGTGAATGGCAAAAGAACATGGACAAATGAGGAAAAGGTGCATGGTTAGGATCCGGAATGCACTGCTTGAGACTTTGGTGGAGACAGGTTCCATCATGGTTTTCAAAAGGGAATTGGATCTGAAGAGAAAATAATTGCAGGCCTGTAGGGACTAGCCAAGTTGCTCTCGCAGAAAGCCAGCAGGCACACGACAGAATGATTTGCCTCTTTCTGTGTTGTAACCATTTTTTGCTTCTACAACTTTACAATATGCAATCAGTAATGTCACTCACCATTAAATGCTGCTCAATCACGAGCTGGCTTCCTACAGCAATAAATCTAGGCTTAGCTTGGAACAAAATCTTATCATGGCTGCATGCACCGATTCTGTTCTTTTATGAAATCAAAAGAATGTCATATCAGTGTAGTATCCTTGAAACGACAAACGTTTGGAACAGTTGCATTTCCATAAGGACAAGACATTGCTGCTCTTCTTTAAACTGCATATTGAATCACTGCAAAGAGTTCTAATATTCTCTTTCTTGTTGCTGTACTTTTATGCTACAATTTCATAACTGTATTACCATGTTTGTCATTACACATGTACAGCAGTGGCAGAGTTATGAGGACACATTTTTCTTTTATTACTCTTCAACATAAAGGATCACCTTGCCATAGGGCAGAGAGGAAATGAAGGATGGAAAGATTGTATCTCCAGTCAGAGCTCAACTTATTGGTCTTTTAAATTGGTGGATAGAAAATCGGGCAGTTTTCCCCATCTCATTTTCCCTTTGCTCCCTGGTGTTGTGGTCATTACAATAGGAACCATGCCCTTAACTCTAGAATATCAGTTGCCTTTGTCCAATACATCATACTTAAAGCCAAAGGAAGTCAGCAAAGTTCCCCCAAATTATGAAATGCTAGGCAAAACCCAAATAAAACTGTTGTAAAACTCTTCCAAACCATTGCTGCTACAAGCACCTCTGGTGGTTCAATGGGTAAATGTACAGAGTATGGAGCCCCAGGTTCAACACTTGGTCTGTGCTAAATTAGCTAATCGTAGCCATCAAGATAATGTCATCAAATTTATTAATAACATTTGACTAATGTTTTGCTTCATATTGTAGTACATCAGCAATCTGAATGGTTTGTGTATATTTTTATTTATAAATATTGTGCATTTCCTTATACTGTATATTTAAACTATACATTTCCAACCATTACAAGCCATCAGTCACACATTTCTTTTGTGTCTGTAATTTATAAAACAAAACAGTGCAGTACCACAGAAATATCAACCAGTTATATGGAGATATGCAAGAACACGGTGCAATATAAGACCTTAATTCACAACAACTTACTACTGAATCCAAGTAAGCCCAGTAGCCAAAGATGGTGTCCCAGCAGCCTTTGCATTCGGCTAACAGTCTGATGTAGTTCAGCAGTGGTCATTATTTTTATCGCTTACGAGTTATTTTAAGGGACATAGATGATCTTGATGGCCCACAGGGAAAAGAGGCTGATATAGCCTAGTTAGCAATGTCTTTCTATCATTAACTTGGCACTGACAAGACATATGCAAAGCCAGTGGCTCAAACCGGGTTGGGCTTGCTTGTTAAAAAGGTGATATTTTTGGATGTCAATCCTCAGCAAAATTATATCACAGTGAGGAACAATTGCTCTTCTGGCTATTAAGCAAAAGTAAAAGTAGAAACGAGGTGAGATCTGTCCTTCAAAGGAGATTCTCGTGGTTTGGGGTAGGTAGGGGGAAGAACCCAGAAAGCCCATAAATTGTATTTGTCACAATGACATCACATAAAAATGACAGATATTTTCAACCAACACAAAATTACACCATCTTATTGCACATTTAAAAGATAATGAGTGAAAAGTGACCATAAAATTGCTCAGTTCAATGGTGCACCTGTACAGATGCCATTGTTCGGTGATCATTTGTTCAGTTTGTTGAGAAATCTGTAAGATTTAAGGTCTCTTTTTGTTTAAGTCCAAGTGAAACACAGGAAAAAAATGAAGGTGTTCTGTTTCTTATTTAGTTAACCCTCTGAGGACTGATAAATTAATGTTTAAATTCTGCACTAACATAATAGCAAGGGGCACAGACCACAAAGAGACCAATGTATATAACACATAAAATACAGTTTTCTGCACCAAACATTCAAACAATCAAAATATAAATATCCTATCAAGTTCAGACACAGTGCAGAGATACTACCAAAGCCCTCAAAGGGTTTTATTTGATGAATTTAACCTGAACTTAGCAATTGATCATCGAAGTAGAGACCACCGTTGTTGGCAGTATCCCATGGAAGAAACAAACTTGTGCTTCAACATCCCAGGAGGGAAACATGTATCACAAACTTACTGGGAGGGGTGGGGGGTAGTCACACATTGCAAGAGAGTTACACAGATCTCTAAGGAAAGAATACGAGTCATCAACAGACCGTCAGTAATGATCCAATTAAAACATCACACAGTGAATACTGAATCTCAGAGTCACACTTTGTTAGGTAAATCAGTGCAAGTCCACTTTACGTCAAACTTATCCTGTATAATTCTAAAAGATAAAGTTAATCGCCAACTTCAGCAGCCACTGGATTCAAGTGTAGAAGTGCATCCGTCACTTCAGAGTCGGGGCACCTGCACACTTACTGCTTCAAATCTCTGCCTAAACCTGCATTATTACTGACACGCAACATATGCAAATTTTTCAATGTGCTTTTTTCTTTTAAAATGGAGAAAACCCAATAAGTGCCTATATTGTTATTAAACCAAGCAAGCCAATGGTGTCTGATCGGGGTGTAGCTGCAAGATATTTCAGTCAGGAAACGTTTAGTACAGGAAAGCTTTCTCGGAGAGTTTCCATGTGAGAAGATGAATTTGTTTTTGCCACAAACACCAAAGTCGTTACACTGAACAGCACAGAAACTGAAGTCTGATTGACAATCTGCACACGTAATACATGCAGGAGCCAGAGCAGGGAGTAATGGGGAATTAGATCTAGGAGTGGTCAGAGCCCATTGTGACCAGAAGCAGGATTGCTACGCGTCTGTCCATTCTTTTGGCCAGACCATGTGCTTTTCTTGTTTGAGCGGGTGTCTGAAAATTTGTGAATCGTGACCCTGACACCACAAGTCCTACTTTCCCAGTATGTCTTACAATCTGGACCATTAAAGTTCCCGTCGAATTTTGATCAGCAGCAAACAACTCATTAGAACTCAAGCCATTTTCCCATCCATGACCTCGCCCTGGTTTAGTTCAGGATGCAGTAGATGGGGCTAACCCTGCTCAGAGACAATTGAAGGTGAGAGCAGGGAGCAGTCAAAACCCAAAGGTGTCCCAAGAACCGTCAAAGCTCAAAGCAGCGAACAGAGAGCAGTGAGAGCTCAGGAGCAGGGAATTGTCATAACCTGGGAGCAGGGAACAGTCTGAGGCCAGGACAGCCCAGGAGCATAGATGGGAGGGTAGCCTGAGCTTGGGAGCAGTCCTTGCAGGACCTTGCTTATTGTCTATAGATGGTATTTCCGCAGTAGTTCTAGTTGCCATGGATATTTTCGCTCTGGGAACCTGTCGGGTATTTTAATTTTTAGAAAATCTTGGATGCATTTCTCTAACTCTTCCTCAATTGTCAGTTTCTCTTTGACTTTCTTTTTGCACGAGTTGGATTCACGGGATCCACTAGTGAGAGTCCTTAACAGATCACTTTTCCTGCGGAATTCACTTTGCTGTACTTGTTGCACTGGCCCTTTTTTCGCTGGCCTATCCAGTGTTTGGATATTAGGTTGCCGGGATACTGGACCGCAGATCACTGTCTCCTGTGGGGAACTGGCCTCAGATTGGCTGTCGCAGCTTGAGGTGGATAGTTCATTGCACGAGGTTATACTTTCTCCATCCTTTTCACTTCGATCGTTTCTGCAGCCACATTCACACTGTGGTGAGGGCCATCGGGAAGAACCACCTGGAGAAGTGAAGAAAAAGAGAATACTTTCAGGGTATTAGTTTGATTATTGCAAATCTACATGATGAAATGGCACTGATTTAAAGGGACATCACCTTTCAGAGTAGTTTTAATTTCTTTTAATGCAAAACCAATAAACTAAATCAATTAAACTCAGGGCTCCTTCACCTTGCAAGGGGCAACAGCTAAAAGGGTGAGGCACTTCCATTGCAGTAATACTACATACAAATGATATGATGGCAGAATTTAAATCACCATTTTTATTCTGACGAGCAGTAAGTTATCAGTTTCCATGAAGATACTATTCTTGAAAGAGGAAACTTATAGTTATAGAAATGTCAGTTTCCAGATACTGATCAGACTTTTCGGTACAGACTGCATCTAAACATTCTTGATGTTTGATTATTAAAATATTTATAGAATATAAATTTCCCACCACCTACCCCCCTCCCCCCCCCCCGCCCCCCCCACCCGCTCCCCCCGCCCCCGATCCCCCTATCATCAACGGCATCTTCTTCCCCCATACCTTCCATCATTGCTGGAAATCATCGTTGGAATCTCCCTCCAACACCATCTCCCCCCACCCCCATCACCGCTGGCATATCTCTCTCACTCCCCCATCATCGCCCTCTCTCCCTCCGCCAATCATTGCCAGCATTTCCTCCCTCCTTCAGTGCCCAACTTGTCCCTGCCGCCCAGTTTTTAACCACTAAGCGAGTCCCAATTGCCCGCATTTGGCCCCTATCCCTCTATACCAATCTTACCCATGTAACTGTCTAAATGCTTTTTAAAAGATAAAATTGTACCTTCCTCTATACTACCTCTGGCAGCTTGTTCCAGACACTCACCACCCTCTGTGTGAAACAATTGCCCCTCTGGATCCTTTTGTATCTCTCCCCTCTCACCTTAAACATATGCCCTCGAGTTTTAGACTCCCCTACCTTTGGGGAGAGACGTTGACTATCTACCTGATCAATGCCACTCTCTACCTTATCTATGCCCCTCAGCTCAGGTCAGAACATACTGGCCAGATGGTTGTCCTGAACATGTCCCAAGCAATAAAGGTGTTAAGGCAATACCATGAACAATTTCCCCCCTTTTCTCAATTTTACCTCTCTCCCACCCATCCCCCCCTCTGACAAACATCTGACAATTTTTTGATGACCTTCTAATCTTCACTGATAGGCTAGTAATCCTGAGAATGATGCGAGATGACATTTTCCAAGAACATTTTCCAAGTTACAGAGGGACATAGATAGGATGCAAGACTGGGCGGAGAAGTGGCAGATGGACTTCAACTCAGATAAATGAGTAGTGGTCCATTTTGACAGGTCAAATGGGATGAAGGAGTACAATATAAAGGAAAAGACTCTTAGTACTGTAGAGGATCAGAAGGACCTTGTGGTCTGGGTCCATAGGACTCTAAAATCGGCCCCGCAGGTGGAGGAGGTGGTTAGGAAGGTGTATGGTGTGCTGGCCTTTATCAATCGAGGGATTGAGTTTAGGAGTCTGGGGATAATGATGCAGCTATATAAGACCCTCATCAGACCCCACTTGGAGTACTGTGCTCAGTTCTGGTCGCCTCATTACAGGAAGGATGTGGAAAAGATTGAAAGGGTGCAGAGGAGATTTACAAGGATGTTGCCTGGACTGAGTGGCATGCCTTATGAGGATAGGCTGAGGGAGCTCGGTCTTTTCTCCTTGGAGAGACGTAGGATGAGAGGAGACCTAATAGAGGTATATAAGATGTTGAGAGGCATAGATCGGGTGGACTCTCAGAGGCTTTTTCCCAGGGTGGCAATGGCTGCTATGAGAGGACACAGGTTTAAGGTGCTGGGGGATAGGTACAGGGGAGATGTCAGGGGGAAGTTTTTCACACAGAGGGTGGTGGGCGAGTGGAATCGGCTGCCGTCAGTGGTGGTGGAGGCAAACTCAATAGGGTCTTTTAAGAGACTCCTGGATGAGTACATGGGACTTAATAGGATGGAGGGTGATAGGTAGGCCTAAAAGGTAGGGATATGTTCAGCACAACTTGTGGGGCCGAAGGGCCTGTTTTGTGCTGTAGTTTTTCTATGTTTCTAACTCAACGGTAATCAAAGAACAAACAAAAGAACAAAGAACAATACAGCACAGGAACAGGCGCTTCGGCCCTCCAAGCCCGCGCCGCTCCCCGGTCCAAACTAGACCATTCTTTTGTATCCCTCCATTCCCACTCCGTTCATGTGGCTATCTAGATAAGTCTTAAACGTTCCCAGTGTGTCTGCCTCCACCACCTTGCCCGGCAGCGCATTCCAGGCCCCCACCACCCTCTGTGTAAAATATGTCCTTCTGATATCCGTGTTAAACCTCCCCCCGCCTCACCTTGAACCTATGACCCCTCGTGAACGTCACCACCGACCTGGGAAAAAGCTTCCCACCGTTCACCCTATCTATGCCTTTCATAATTTTATACACCTCTATTAGGTCACTCCTCATCCTCCGTCTTTCCAGTGAGAACAACCCCAGTTTACCCAATCTCTCCTCATAACTAAGCCCTTCCACACCAGGCACCATCCTGGTAAACCTCCTCTACACTCTCTCTAAAGCCTCCACGTCCTTCTGGTAGTGTGGCGACCAGAACTGGGCGCAGTATTCCAAATGCAGCCGAACCAACTGATGCGCATCAATTGGACACGAGGCTCAAAGCTTCGGTAAAAGAAGGCTTTTATTAACTAACAATGGAACCATCAGAACTTTAACACACTATCCCAGACTGAAGGGGTCCCGTCCGAGCAGGGGGTCTTATACCGCTCCCAAGAGGCGGAGCCCGACTGGGATGTGCCACAACAGTAGCAACCACAGGTGTATCAATCCCACCCTAGCCCAACAACAACATTAGTACAATCCCACAGTAACCTATATACATTCCTATAGTGCTGGCCAGCCCTGGCCCAGTACTATCCAGTGGGAACCAACGATGGTTCACCACACCAACGTTCTATACAACTGCAACATCAGACCCCAACTTTTATACTCTATGCCCCGTCCTATAAAGGCAAGGATGCCATATGCCTTATTCACTACCTTCTCCACCTGTGACCCAAGGATCTGTGGACTTGCACACCCAGGTCCCTCTGCGTATCTACACCCTTTATGGTTCTGCCATTTATCGTATAGCTCCCCACTACATTAGTTCTACCAAAATGCATCACTTCGCATTTATCTGGATTGAACTCCATCTGCCATTTCTTTGCCCAAATTTCCAGCCTATCTATATCCTTCTGTAGCCTCTGACAATGTTCCTCACTATCTGCATGTCCAGCCATTTTCGTGTCGTCCGCAAACTTACTGATCACCCCAGTTACACCTTCTTCCAGATCGTCATTTGGGGATTACCAAATGCAAAACACAGGCACAACAATCGGTATGGTGGCCGGGGATCTCAAAATCCATCAAATAATTTATCTTGACTTGCCATACCTGTGCCATGGACAGACAAAAACCAATACTACCATAATCATTTCTGTTCGGACCTTGGCAAAGGCTAGGAATGGACCTGTTTGACTACTTTATAGTCATTGACCATTACTCTCGCTGACTGGAAATCAGAAGACTCCATACCACAACGACAGAAACTCTGGTAAAAGTTTTGGGAAATATTTACTCAGCCCACGGCATAACTGATAAGGGCATCTCGGACAATAATCCACAGTTTATGAATGAACATTTCTGACAATTTGAACCGAACGTCAACCAACACCCTCAACTGAGAATACTCAAGATGAAATCAGGGAGAGTTGTGGAAGTAATAGAGAGGCTCAACCTGAGAGGATGTGACTTAGGGGAGATGATGGGAATGTAACAACAGTTTTGAGATTAAACTTGGGGGTGAGATGGGGAGTAAAGGGTTAATGGTTATGTTAATTAGACCATGATGTTAATGCTGATGTCAGCATGACATCAAAGCCAGATAACCAGAAGGTTGGAAGGGAGAAAGACACAGGACAGTCTGTATAAAAGCAAATTACTGCGGATGCTGGAATCTGAAACCAAAAGAGAAAATGTTGGAAAATCTCAGCAGGTCTGGCAGCATCTGTAAGGAGAGAAAAGAGCTGACGTTTCGAGTCCAGATGACCCTTTGTCAAAGCTAAAAGGCATAGAAAGTGGGAGATATTTATACTGCAGGGTGAGGGAATGAAAGATGAGTCATAGCCACAGAAACCAAGGGAAAGGCTGCTAACGGCAGTCCATAGAGAGAATAAAAGGCGTAAATGGCCAAACGGCAGAGAAGCTGCAATCAGAGGGTAAACTGTGACAGATAAAGATGTCGGGGGAGGGGGAGATGGGTGGGAGAGAGATAAAATTGAGAAAAGGGGGGAAACGGGAAGCAATGGGGGGAGAAAAGGTAAGAAAAGGGGGGATATAATAGGGGAAAAGAGTGGGAGGAGGGAAAAAAAATAAAGAAAGACAAATAAAAATTTGGACAGTCTGTGTCCAGAAAACAATGTACTTCCCATCAGCTCTTTGTAAATAGTGTAAAAAATAGTTTTTAAAGCGCTATATACTGACTATTTTCAAGTCACTCATAAAGTGAAACTTCATCAAAACAGGTTATTTCCCCTTTAGATTTACAGAGGTTCACATATTGCTATCAAAGATTAAAGAAATAATTCCAAATTCCATTCTGCAGTGAAAGGTTACGTTATTCAAATATTGGCTGAAATTCTCCAGATGGGTTTTTATAACAACTGACAATGGTTTCATGGTCACCGTTAGACTTTTAGTTCCAGATTTTTATTGAATTCAAATGTCAACATCTGCCATGGTGAAATTCAAACACAGGTTACCCTGGGTCTCTGGATTACTAGTCCAGGGACAATACCACTACACCACCACACCTCCCCACATTATAACAAAGAAGGAACAATAGCCTCCATTGTGTTTCATACCATTTGAAAAACAAGAATGAGGCAGCGACCACCTACTAGGTCCCATCATCTGGCAGAGGACCCTGTAGGCAATCGGTGCCAGTGGGATTAAGAGTGCAATCTTGCACAGAGGAAACTTCTCTGCAATTCTGGAATAGAATACAGCCGTTTCTTTCTACCATAGCAGCGGGTCCCCCGAGACTGTAGCTACATGATTTAGCCCCTGGAAAAGGACAAACATCCGAAACAATCCGTTTCCCGATAGTCATTTGACTGCAAAACAGTTAGATTCAGGAGTGGTATCAAAGGAGCAGGCACTTGCATACTGTTGGCAGGCATCTGTGTCATTTGCAGCATAATAGGGATGTCAATGACAGTTTGAGGTAAGTGTGTGCGCTGCGCTGTTGAAAAAAGTGGTCAGTTTTTCAATAGGTCGGTTTTCATACTCCCATTGATTGCAGCAGAGAAATTTGCGTCTTTTAAATTTTCCTAATGCTCCAAGCAATATTGGACACGTAGACGCTCCTTGTACCCAGCCTTCTATGGTATAAATGGCAAGAAGCATATTGCATGGCATTGTAACACCCCTGTTCATTCATTGGGTGGATATATTATCCACCAGCCCTCAACTCTTAAAATACCTTCTGCAGTAATTTGACCTGTTTCGTTAGACGAGTCTTAATTATCTGGCAATTTCCACTTTCTGCCAGCTTGGCTCTCCTGTGTTATGGTAATTAAGGATATTGCATTGTTCCAAGAGAGATTTTGTATAAAATAACCGCCCAGATTTTCACCATAACAGAGAGGCCTCTCTCTTAAAGCACCTAAATATGATTGTGCATTACAAAGTGCATAAACTCCTTGGGTGGGATTTTCCCGCCATACCTGCCCCAAAACCGGACAATCCTGCCCGAGGTCAACGGACCTTTGCATGATCCATGTCACCCCCCCTCCCCTCCACTAAGATTCCCATGGCAGATGGGGACGAGAAAATTCCAGTGCTTAAAACTGTCAAGCTATCAATGAACTGAGAAAGTTGTTAATGAACTGTCAGAGCTGTCAATGAACCGTCAAAACTCATTGGAACTATCAAAATTCATTAGAACTATCAAAGTTGTCAATAGATTTACTTTTTGGGGATTTAAATTGAAGACGACCTCCAGTCTGGAGTTCGAAAGAGGAATCAGTGTTTAATATTTCATTCTATCTTTGACATAAGTCTGAAGGTTATCATTATAGGATTTGTGTTACTATGATTGATTACAAACTATCTGTGGAGTGCCTACTAGGTGAATAGTTTGACTGACAGCTCCAAGTGATTATCGAATAGAAATATTTGTTTTCATAGAGATTAGCTAAAGGAATTTATATGTATTGAATGAATTTTTATCAATGTTTTTTATAAATTGTGATGTATGTCATCAGTAGAAACATAACTTTATTTTGTGTCAGCATTGCTCTTGAAGTTTTCTCATGGTGGATACTAGGTGAGTTGGCATGGAGAGGGTAAGAGCAAATGTTGGTGGGTGGGAGTATGGGTTAGCATGTAATGGCAGTTTATTGGAATAGAGCTGTAAAGGGCTATGAGGGTGGGTCAAGGGGCATGAGGAGCCATGGGACGTGGGTAGAGAGGCATGCGTCAGCTTAGGTGGTATTAAGGAGCCATGGGGGCAGATGGGAGCCATAAGGCATTTGTTGGCATGGATGGATCATGGAGCGTGTATGGGGATGGGGGTGAGCACAGTAAGAAGTCTCACAACACCAGGTTAAAGTCCAACAGGTTTATTTGGTAGCAAATACCATAAGCTTTCGGAGCAATGCTCCTTCGTCAGATGGAGTGGTCTCTGTTCTCAAACAGGGCACAGACACAGAAATCAAATTACAGAATACTGATTAGAATGCAAATCTCTACAGCCAGCCAGGTCTTAAATGAACAGACAATGTGAGTGGAGGGAGCATTCAACACCGGTTAAAGAGATGTGTATTGTCTCCAGACAGTACAGTTTGTGAAATTGTGCAAGTCCAGGAGGCAAGCTGTGGGGGTTACTGATAATGTGACATAAATCCAACATCCCGGTTTAGAGTCACTGAGCAGAAACTGATAGCCAAGTTCCGCACACATGAGGACGGTCTAAATCGGGATGTTGGATTTATGTCACATTATCAGTAACCCCCACAGCTTGCCCCCTGGACTTGCACAATTTCACAAGCTGTACTGTCTGGAGACAATACACATCTCTTTAACCTGTGTTGAATGCTCCCTCCACCCACATTGTCTGTACATTTAAGACCTGGCTGGCTGTAGAGTTTTGCATTCTAATCAGTATTCTGTAATTTGATTTCTGTGTCTGTGCCCTGTTTGAGAACAGAGACCACTCCATCTGACGAAGGAGCATTGCTCCGAAAGCTTATGGTATTTGCTACCAAACCTGGTGTTGTGAGACTTCTTACTGTGCTTACCCCAGTCCAACGCCGGCATCTCCACATCATGGGGGTGAGGACAGGAGGGTTTTTTTTTGTTGTAATCACATTTCTTATTATATTTGACAAGGTTCTGGCCTTCCTTCCAGCCCACCTCCACAGCTGGCAACCTCTGCATTCATTACAGGGGAAACTGGCCCCAGTTCGCATCCAGCCTGCCCCTCTTAAATGAAAACAGGAACTGCAGGGGGCATTTATAAGAATTGCTTTCGCAGAGCAGGGAATTCTCCCAACTCTGCGCACCCGACCTGGAAGCAAAAATCTGGACTAATGCGTCTGAACAACCTCAACTCATGTCTGGTTCAGGCCACAGCTTTTCCACTTGCATACGAACACGTCGAATGGTCTGCAAAAGCCTTTCTGAGCTTTGTGATGTTTTAACCCTGAAAATGCATTAAACTATTCTTTATAGATGCTCTTTCACATCAAAGCAACCATACTTGAATACCTTATTCAGGTATTATTCACTCAGTTGCTCGTAGCCACTTCTGCATGTATACAGGTCAAAGTCCACAATGGATTTTAGGTATAAAGCATGGACTCAGTTTCCCAGGTCTGTTTTCCCTATTTACAAGCTGCAGCTTTATCCAACCAGCCAGCAACAAGTTATGAGAGTGTTCTATGGTGATACTAACATTGCAATTTGTTCTATCCCTTGAGAGAACTGCTTCTGCTCTTCACTGCCTAAGATTACAAGAATTAAATCAATAAATCAACACATGAAGGACTGCGTGCTCAAATTCCTTTCATGATACGCCACTGAAATTCCAACACCAGCTTTCCTGCACACTAGCCTTTTACAATTCAGCAGTCTAAAGTATGTTACCACATTTTTAGAGAAAATAATTCTGTAATTCTGGGTCACTCCCTCTATATGAAACCCCGCTTCTAAGATTTAATAATTGATTTGGACATCACCCCAAAAAATGAGCAACCCTTTATTTATGTTGACAATGGTTTTGACTTGCTTACTTAGGTTTTGTTTGCAGTAATAGAATCCATGGCATGTAGTGCCATTCATTACTGTTAATCACAGTGGGGCTCCACAATTTTTGACTATGGATCTGTTCATTGCAACTGCACTTTTGGAATACGTGCTGTGGAATTTATGTGAGTCCCCAGTGTCACGTGGATGATGATACATTTCACACAATGGGAAAATCCGCAGGAGAGAATGAGGTGATCAGTGCATGGGAGGCCAGATACTTCAGCTTTGAATTTTCTGGGGATCAGAGCTCGGACTACATCTGATTAAATCTGACCTTAAGAGTTTCAATGCAGATATAGTGATTCATCTCTCAGTGGGTCCAGGCACCTTCAAGTGGGTGAAATCATGATTGCTTTTGCCTATTAAATTATTCCCATAGAGAGTGCTTCAATTTAAAAGGACACACAGGGGGCCAGTGGAGCCTCTCAGCCTACCCAGAGTTACAGATTGCACCAAGAATAATGCACACAACCTATCCCTGAGGACGTCTTGTTCATGCTACTGCCCATGTCATGTTCTAGATCAGAGAATGCAATTCAGGAGGGATTATGTTGTCATCCTTGTGCCCCTATGTCGGAAACACAAATATATAGTAAGAGCACAGTGAGCTACTGCTATTTTTTGCCACACTCCCATCAATATATATCAGCAAAGGTTTAGCCTGAGATGAAGTTGATGGAGAATATGATAATACTATTGGGGGATGGGAGGGAGGTAGTTTTAATAAGAGGTGCTTGTAATCTTCCTCATTTCTTTTTTAAAACAAATCATTGGAATAAGGCTCACAAGTACAGTTTTTCTGATCTTCCCTGGAGCATCTCTTTCATAAAGTACTACAGTAAATTCAATAAATCAGTGCTTCTAGTGAAAGCCTCATTTGAAGGGAGCATAGGTTGTTGTAACCCTGCCTCTGATCCGCATGTCCTTTGAGTACTTTTCACCACAGGGAGTGTGTGATAGATGAATTTAGCCTGTAATACATCTGTCTGGTCTTTTAATATACTCACGAGAAAGACCTTGCAGAACATTTAAGACCATCTTTTATTCCTCTATAGTTCATGTCAGGCTCGGAGCTTTAGATTGTTACAGACTTCCATACCAGCTGTTGTACTATGGTGACATGTTTCTATTGACTGACTCTATTTATTGCAAAATTACCATTCATTTGAGATTCTGTGGGCTGCACGATAGAAATCTCCATGGATTCCTCCTGCCACTTTTCCCATCACAGTAATCACCAGAGTTTTACAGTATTTCACCAACATTTCATCAGACTGCTGTCAGTTTGCCAATGGTTGCTGTTTCTGTTGAGTCTAACCGTAATGTTTTTAATGACTTGAGACATTCCCCGATTCCATTCGGAACCTCCACAGCTCTTTAATGTCGCTAATGGCACAAAAAATGAAAATCTGCAGATTGTTACTGTCTATAAACATTTTGATTGGTTCCTTCATTTCAGTTGTATCATCAGAAAAGCATTGTGCATTTTCAAATATTCATATTATTATGCAAGTTCCAAAAGTGACACAGTGATGCTTCATCCTTGATTATGATTTGACAGCATGTACTGAGCTTCCGGTGTTAACCTGTTTCTGTACCTATATATATAGATATATATATATGGAATCATTCCAACTAACTTTTCATTTCAAAACATGAACATTGTTAATGCAAAAAAATGATGCTGTTGGTTCTCATGAATTTTATATAAATCACACAGGGGACATGGTGTCCAATCTCTAATAAAATCCTGACAAATGCACAATTATAAAAGCAGAGGGGGCAATAAGAGACAATTCCGAAGCTCATACTGATCACAGCAGCTCGATTGATATCTAGATCTGACTCCGGCTATATATTCCACTGATATTATTTAAATCATGAATAGCTTGGACCAGTGGGGAGGTTTACGGGTTCATGTACACAGCTCATTAAAATGCAGTGCATAGAATCATAGAATCATAGAAACCCTACAGCGCGGAAAGAGGCCATTTGGCCCATCGAGTCTGTACCGACCACAATCCCACCCAAGGCCTACCCCCATATCCCTATATATTACCAGTTAATCCCTCTAGCCTACGCATCTCAGGACCACTAAGGGGCAATTTTAGCATGGCCAATCAACCTAACTCGCACATCTTTGGACAGTTACAAAATAAGAAATCAGAAAGGCTCAGATTCTAGCATCCGCAATATTTTGCTTATTTTAGGTGAATGAATTGTTCATTTTACTAACTACAAAATGAGAATATAAATGAGAGAGAGTTTTGGGACAATGATACAAGACCTGGTTTGACCACATCTGGAAGACTGTATAGTTCTAGCCTCAGCATCTTATAAAGGATATATTGTCCTTGGAAATAATTAATCAGATTAATCAGAATGTTACTGGGGCTCCAAAGGCTAGATTGTGAGAGAGATTACATAAATTAGGTTTGTATTTACCATAGAATCCCTGCAGTGCAGAGAGAGGCCATTCGGCCCATCAAGTTTGTGCCAACTCTCTGAAAGAGCATCTCACCCAGACTCTCCCCTCTGCCCCATCCCTTTAACCCCACCCATTTACCATGGCTAATCCACCTAACCTACATATCTTTAGACGCTAAGAGGCAATTTAGTAATCCACCGAAGCTGCACATATTTGGACTGTGGGAGGAAACCAGGGCACTTGGTGGAAACCCACACAGTCACCCAAGGCCAGAATTGAACCCGGGTCCCTGGCACTATGAGACAGAAGTTCTAACTGTACAACTCCCTTATGGGAAAAGGGAAGAATAAGGGTGATTTGATTGAGGTTTTGTTTGGACTTTTGAAATGAATTGACAGGGTAGATGAGAGAAACACTTTCTGCCGGTAGAGATAAGAAGATATGGCCTTAAAATCAGAGTAAGAAGTCTCACAACACCAGGTTAAAGTCCAACAGGTTTATTTGGTAGCAAATACCATAAGCTTTCGGAGCACAGCTCCTTCGTCAGATGGAGTGGATATCTGTTCTCCAACAGTGCACAGACACAGAAATCAAGTTACAGAATACTAATTAGAATGCAAATCTGTACAGCCAGCCAGGTTTTAAAGGTACAGACAATGTGGGGGGAGGGAGCATTCAACACAGGTTAAAGAGATGTGTATTGTCTCCAGACAGAACAGCTGGTGAGATTCTGCAAGATCAGGGGGAAAGCTGTGGGGGTTACTGATAATGTGACATAAATCCAACATCCCGGTTTAGGCCATCCTCATGTGTGCGGAACTTCCGCACTTCCGGAAGTTCCGCACACATGAGGACGGCCTAAACCGGGATGTTGGATTTATGTCACATTATCAGTAACCCCCACAGCTTTCCCCCTGATCTTGCAGAATCTCACCAGCTGTTCTGTGTGGAGACAATACACATCTCTTTAACCTGTGTTGAATGCTCCCTCCCCCCACATTGTCTGTACCTTTAAGACCTGGCTGGCTGTAGAGATTTGCATTCTAATTAGTATTCTGTAACTTGATTTCTGTGTCTGTGCACTGTTGGAGAACAGATATCCACTCCATCTGACGAAGGAGCTGTGCTCCGAAAGCTTATGGTATTTGCTACCAAATAAACCTGTTGGACTTTAACCTGGTGTTGTGAGACTTCTTACTGTGCTTACCCCAGTCCAACGCCGGCATCTCCACATCTTAAAATCAGAGCCAGGCCATTCAGGGGGAAGTTAGGAAACTTCATCTCACAAACAGTGATAGAAATGTGAAATTCTCTCCGACAAAAAAGCAGATGTGAGCTCCACCAATTTTGAATCTGAGATGATAGACTTCTGTCGGCCTATAATATAAAAAGACATGGAGCCAAGGCAGGTGAATGGAGGTTGAATACAGATCAGACATAATCTGATTGAATGGTGGAACAGATTCAAAGGAAGGAAAGATCTACTCTTTTTCCTTAATTTCTATGTTGTAATTAAGAATGCCCATTCATCGTGAGAATAGTTATTTCTCAATTTCATCAAATGATAGTCACAACACTTAGTCATTTTGTTACATATGATATATAAGCTCTGGTTTTACTATGAGAACAAGTATAGGCAGGGGGGAGGTGGTGGCATAGTGGCATTATCACTGGCCTAGTAATCCAGGGCAATGTTCTGGGGACCAGGGATCGAATCTCACCATAGCAGATGTAATTAAATTATTTAATTAAAAGTCTAGCAATGACCATGAAACCATTGTTGATTGTCATAAAAAGCCATCGGGTTCACCAATGCCCTTTAGGGAAGGAAATCTGCTGTCCTTACCTGGTCTGGCCTACATGTGACTTCAGATCCACAACAATGTGGTTGCCTCTTAAGTGCCCTCGTGGGCAATAAATGCCAGGCCACATCCCATGAATTAATTTTTCAAAGATGTGGCACAATGACATTGAGTGTGTTAATCCATGTATTTTACCATAGCACTGCACCGCTGCATACAGATACTTGTATATTTGTTATATACTGTTTCCTGTTGCTGTTTTGTAAAGTAAATGTAAACTGAAGAAAGGTTCTAAGGTTTGTACAGTTCTCAGTCAATCAAAGGTTAGTGGCCCAGAATTTGATGATTTCTGCAAAGTGAGCTGTCACTATCTATACAAGACAAAGAGTCACACAGGTAACATTGATTACAACACTTACACTTCTGAATCTAATTCCGGTTTGTCAAATCAGCGCACTTCCCACGCTCCCCAAAGCTTTCCAAATGTACATTTCGATAGATCCCAAATGACTATCGAGTTGACTCACTGGCCTTTAATCTTGTTCAGACAAAAGAACATTTTCAAAGCAGTACAAACACTGAATTTAAACAAAAATCTCAGTTCTCTACCCATTCGTGCAAAACAGAGCAAGAAACCTTCAACACCCTTGATTTTTGAAAAGGTGAGGAATGTTTGCAGTAATGACAATCCGTCAATACAATTGCACACACAGGCCCAGATTTTCTTTCTTGAGGAGGGTACTGGGAGTCAGTAAAATTCCCAGCTTGGCCCGCTGCCCCAGGAGAAAGTGTCCGTAAGATCAGGATTTTCATTATGGATGGGGGAGTGCGCATGGGCGGGATTCAGGTCAGCTGACCCAGGAAGATGTTCAGAGGCAGTTACAGGGGCTGCCAGGTGCCAAGGCGGGTTGTTTAAAAAGCCCACCTCGGTGCTGTGGGACTTTGTCACAGTTAAAATCAAACCAAAAGGGCCCTCTAGCCCTGACCCCTCACACCCTCCACACACTTCCCATGCCCATTCCATGCCACCTCTTCCCTCCGCCCACCCTCTTTGGCTCTTAATGCCCCCAGGCTAAGTTATGCCTCCCTCACAACACCTATGGTTCCTCATGTCATGAAGTCCCACCCACTCCCTATAACCCCTACTGCCCCCATGTCAAGGTAAGCCCTATGAAACAAATCCTATGGCCCCTCAAAGAAATATGGAAAATAGGAGCCGGAGGTGGCCATTTGGCCCTTCAAGCCTATTCCACCATTTGTCATGATCATGACTTATCATCCAACTCAATAGTTTGATCCCATCTTCCCCCCATATCCTTTGATCCCTTTCACCCCAAGAGCTATATCTAACTCCTTCTTGAAAATATACAATCTTTTGGCCCCAACTGCTTTCTGTGGTAGTGAATTCCACAGGCCCACCATTTTCTGGGTGAAGGAATTTGTCCTCACCTCAGTCCTAAAAGGTTTACCCCTTATCCTTCAACAATGACCCCTGGTTCTGAACACCTCCACCATCAGGAACATCCTTCCTGCATCTACCCTGTCTAGTCCTTTTAGAATTTTAGAGGTTTCTTTGGGATCCCCTCTCATTCTTCTGTACTCCAGAAAATATAATCCTAACCTAATGATTCTCTCCTCATATGTTAGTTCTGCCATCCCAGGAATCAGTCCGTTAAACCTTCGCTGCACTCCCACTATAGCAAGAACATCCTTCCTCAGATAAGAAGAACAAAACTGCATACAATATTCCAGGTGTGGCCTCACCAAGGCCCCGTATAATTGCAGCAAGACATCCCTGCTCCTGTACTCAAATCCTCTCCCATAAAGGCCAACATACCATTTGCATTCTTTACCACCTGCTGCACCTGCATGCTGATCTTCAGTGATTGCCCAAGTCTTGTTGCACATTCCCCTCCCTCAATTTATAGCATGTCCCCATGCCAAGGTATGCTCTGCCTCCCACCCCACCGTGGCTCCCCATGTCACCTATGCAAACTACACCCTTCCATCCACCCGCATGGCCCCTCATGCCCTCTGTGCCAAGCTGTAGCACTTTCATGTCCATTGGCCCACTGTACTCTGTATAGATCCAAGGCCCTCCATTGTGACAATAGAAAATGTTGGGAAAAAAAGCTTTTAAAAAAAACAAACAGGCATTCATTCACAACTTTCCACTGTGTTAAAATTCTCCTTTTACTATGGGGTAATAAAAGTGTCAATCATCCAGACCCTTTAAAGTTTCAATAGCTGAAATGCAAACTCTTGAAATTTCTTAATTTTGTATAAATAAACATTGCAAAATTGATAACAGAGCTCAGAGTGCCAGAACTGTCAATCAAGTAATGTTTTCTCGTGGGCTCAACAGACTAATGGATGTCTGGGCTTTAAGCGAAGAACACCTCCTTAGTGGTGTGGATTCAGGGAAAATCTCAGCCAGGAAACCAGATTTGAACATATCCCTTTGTTTGCAGAGAGCAAGTCCCTGCGTATGATTGTACATTGCTTCTAACAAAGGTGGCTGAGCCACCTTAAGAATTCGACTAATTATCTTAAAGTGGTTGTATGTATAGCTATTAGCACACTCAGAACTGTTCAACAGGTGCTGCCCAAGCACAGAATCACATCTAACAGTATACGTTATGCTTTTGGGTTTTTGTTTTTGGGGTTGTTTAGTACAGCCTGTACTCTGCCTATTACGAACATAGAACAGTACAGCACAGGAACAGGCCCTTCGGCCCATGATGTTGTGCCGAACATGACGCCAAATTAAACTAATCCCTTCTACTGCCCGTGGTCCATATCCCTCTATTCCTTGCATATTCATATGCTTATCTAAAAGCCCCTTAAACACTCCTATCATATCAGCCTCCATCACCAACCCTTGGCAGCGCATTCCAGACACCTATCACTCTGTGTAAAAAACAAGCCCCTCACATCTCCTTTGAACTTTCCCCGTCTTACCTTAACAATGGAAGGAATATGCTATTTAATTTGATTGACCAATCATTGGGGTGCTTGGACTACATACTTGGCATTGCCCCAACATTGAAATTAATACACAACATTGCTCAATTATGTGGTAGACAGAATATCATTTTAGACTGATGGCAGTATTTTGTTAGTGGAAAACACCACCCATGTAGCTACTGAATGGTAGCAGAGTGAAACAGCTTTCTTAACTCAGTGTTCAAAGTTTTGTGATAACTTGCCTTTCCAAGGTAATTTGAGGTAGACCAGGCATTTTGCAGGTCCGAAAATGGTGGCTTTTGGCCCATCTGGTTGTTTGCATGATACACAACAAACAATGATCTGACAGGTAGGCGTGGTCCCACAGGATAACCTTGACATTTTTTTATTTGTACAGGGGATGTGGGCATAGCTGGCTGGGTCAGCATTTATTGCCCATCCCTGACTGCCCTTGAACTGAGTGGTTTGCTAGTCCATTTTGTGAGCTAATTTAAGAGTCAACCACGTTGCTGTGGTCTGGAGTCATATGTAAGGCAGACTAGGTATGGGTGGCAGATTTACTTCCCTAAAAGCACATTAATGAACCAGATGGGTTTTCACAACAATCGGCAATGGGTTCATGGTCACCGTTAGACTTTTGATTCCAGATTTTTATTGAATTCAAATTTCACATCTGCTGTAGTGGAATTTCTCCATTGAGAAGTATTCCCTCTGCCTCATGAAGATTCACACAAAAGCTCCAGTACTCGTGTACAGCAGAAGGGGTTCTGCTCCATGGGCCAGCTGTTCTGCACAATTTGCTGCAGTTTACTCAGGGTGGCGTCATTCCTGGTGGCTTCCCTGATCTCATCCAGCTTGGTTACAGTCACAGGTAAGTTCTTTGTCAGCATGAGAACATGCACTTCCATTTCTTTGTCCTCCTCTTCTGCCATGAGTGGGTATGCATGTGATAAAGTGTATCCAATATACATGTCTTTGCCTGGCTTGTGTGACCTGGTATTTCTGCAGATACATTGGTAATCTTTGGATTCTTGGTAGTGTACAGTTCAGGGATTTTTAAGTATAGCTTCTAAAGGTTTATAATCAGACTTGACCTCCATGTCTTTGCTATAGACAAGCTAGTGGAAGTGTTCCAAGCCAAACACAATTACTAGCATTCCATTCTCTATCTGGGCATAACCCTGCTGTGTTCCAATCATTATCTTTGAAGCACACACCACCGATGTCTCATTTTGCAAGATGACAGCTCCCAGGCCGATTTTTGGAATGTTCACTGATATCTTGACTGGCTGACCTATGTTGTAATGCTTTCACACTTGTGTCTGGGTCAGTTTTCTCTTCAGGCTGGTCAAAGCTTCTTGGTGACTTTGTTCCCGGTGCCATTCCACATTATTTTCTAGAAGTTTTCTGATAGGAGCTATCAGGTCTGACATGTCTAATCGGGATTATTAGACAATCCCAATTATCTACTGGGATTAGGCAATCCCAATTGTCTACTGGGATTGTATAGACAACCCAAATACTGAAGGATTATGTCTAATTGCCTCCACTCGGGGCTAAATAGTTATTGCAAACAATAATGGCGATAAGAGCCAACGCTGCCGAGCCCCTTGCTGAAGGCTAAAATTACCAGATCTATAACCGTTAGTAAGAACTACCGACAGTGGGTTTTTATAAAGCAGCTGGATCCACTTAACAAACTCCGCCCCCCCTCCCCCCCCACTCCCACCCTGCCCCACCACCCCCCACCAACACAGCCCAACTTTCTACAGTGTGCAGAATGGATAAGTTGGGCCGAAGGGCCTGTTTCCATGCTGTAAACCTCTATGACCTCCTTAATAAAAAATTCTACTCCACCCAGTCGAGAGCTTTCTATCACCTGCTTTTGGAAGACTTGAATAATATTTCATCAACTCCTAACATTTGTCACATGAATTCTGGCGTTTTATGAACCCAGTCTGATCACCCTGGATAATGAAGGGGAAGACCTTTTCTAGATGCAACACCAGTATTTTAGGCACCAAATTCAAATCTACATTCAAGAATGAAATTGTCCTATCGGATGTACATTCCTCGTGATCCTTGCCTGCTTTCAAAAATTAAGGAGATGTTCACTTCTCAAAGCGACAGAGGCTGCAGACCTGCTTTGAATGAATAGTTATGCATATCGACCAGAGGATCTATTAGCAAGTCTTTAAATTAATTATAAAATTCAGTCCCAAAACAATCGGACCCCGGAGCCTCACAACACTGAACATCCCTCAGGGCAAAAAAAACACTTCCCCCTGAGAAGTGGGGGCATTTAGGATCGACCTTTGGTCTTTAGAAATTGTTGGGAGTTTAAGGGAAGAAAAAAAAATGCTCCATATGTACGAGTGCATCTTCAGCCTGATCTGTTTTACATAAATCTGCATCAAAGCTTTTATATGCAGTATTCTCTGTCTTAATCATCCTACTACCCTTGGAATCTAGCACAGAGTAAATAGTTCTACCTTCTCCTTGGTAAGGAGCGCTAAATATCTACTTGGTTTATTTTCAAGCTCACATATGGCTAAATCTTACCAGAAAATGGTTGTTTCTGGCAAGAAAGTGAGTGTGTTTCTCTCCAGAGAAACCTGTCGGTTTTCTCTCAGATTCTAGCACACACTGGCAAAAAAAAATCAAGGGGGTGTGATTCACACAATTAGATGGGGGGTAGGGCCTAAACATGCTGGCAAAACCCCGCCACTCAGAAATCGGGACGCAATCTTTAAAGGGCGCCCCGATCAGAACTGCAATCAACCTCCACCACCCCTTCACGGAGGCCTCAGGAGCTCCCCTCCCCACCCCCAATCTGAGCCAGCAGTTACTCCAACCCCCCCCCCATAATTATTGGCCCCTTTCCCTGTGCGATCAGCGGCCGCCTCTTCCCCTCCTAGCAACCATTGGCCCCTTCCCCACAACGATCACTGGCCCCTTCTCCCCCTCTCCCGCGATCATCAATCGACCTCTTCTCTCCCCGCACCCCCCGCCCCCAGCCAAGCGACCATTGCCGGCATCCTCTATTCATCATACCGCTCCCGGCCCACAACTATAGCTGCATGAATCTCCCCCCCCCCACCCCTCATGAAGCTCCCACTGGGGCCTGCCCCTTGGCACAGGGTGGCACTACCGGATTGGCACTGCCAGGGTGGCATGGTGCCTGGCCATGTTCCTTGTTCCCCAGGGATTATACTTACCTTTGCACCCCTGGGGTGACCCCTACAACAGGTTGACATCAGTGTGAACCGGTTGTAAACTGCGCCGAGGTCGCATCACGTTGGCGTTACCATTTTCTGGTAAGATTTATTTCCCCCATCTTCAACTATACCAGAAGTGCCAATGGCACATTATAAAGTCTAGGGCATGAGACTTGTCTGTGCCCTTGCAGGAACCAGTTAACTATTCTTAAACCCCAGAATAAAAAAAACACGAAACCATTAGGTTAAAGGGGATTTCCTCGCAAAATCAGGGGCCCTGTAGGACTATACCTACAAATCTTCCATCATTGCACCAAGGAGTCTTTCTCATCTAAAAAGAGGAGACAAGATATGCCATGAAAAGGATGAGTACGGAATGACCTTTCTGCATTTTAATCCCTGCTTTAAGACTTAAGCTACTCTCGCACCTCCTTCTCGGAAAATCCAGCCCATTAAATGAAAATGATGAACCATTAGACAAGCTAACATGGATACACCAATCATTAGATTTCTATCCCTCAATCTGCATTTGTATCATTACATTTCTATTCCTCTTCAGTTCTGTAGAAAAGTCATACAGACTCAAAGTGTTAACTGTGTTTCTCTCTCCACAGATGCTGCCAGACCCGCTGAGTTTATATCCAGCATTTTCTGTTTTATTTCAGATTTCCAGCATCTGCAGGATTCTACTTTTATTACACCAATGATTGCTCCCTTTCCTATTTGATCGTTCTGCTCCTAGGCTATCCACTAATAATGTAATGAGGGATCTACAAATATTTCTAATAAAATAGCAGTATCAAAAAATAGAAAGGTCGATCACTTTCTCCAGAATCTGAACACTCCATCCCACCCTCCATCGCAAAAGAGAAACTGTGAATTTTCAACTTCAATTCCAGCGATGCCTTTCAAACAGCCTTTCGGTATTAGCTGACGAAATCACTCATTGAAACGGTTTGCATGAAGGGACAGCAGCACTAATTCCAGCAATAAAATACAAACTGAGATTCTGCATTTGTGTCGTTAAATGCTGGGCTTTAACAGGGGGCCAATTAGCTGTCTAAAATGGAAAGTATGTTTCCAACTCGAGAATTTATCTCAAGGATTTTAAGCTGACGACAGCACGGAACAACTATTTCAGAAAATCAACTGCTCCTTAAGTCAAAGAGCAGAACTCATGAACGCAACTTGGGGTGCAACTGTATATAATAGGCCCACAGGCTAATTAGAACATTATGCTGGACAACAATATCCTGAATCCTGCTGCCCTGGCAGGAAGAATCACTATCTGCTGATGTGAACAATAAGGTGAACCATTTCTACATCGATTTGAGAGATATAACTTTTAAGACAACGGCCATAATTTTACTGGCATGCCCGCCCCGGAATTTGGGTGGGCGAGGCTCGCCAAACGGCATTCTCCATTGGCCTCGGGCAGGATCTTATGAGCCTTATGTGAGCGCGCCGGTAAAATCCCACTTGTGGGGGAAATAGGAAAGATTAGACTTATATTTCATAGAATCATAGAATCCTACATTGCAGAAGGAGGCCATTTGGCCCATTGAGTCTGCACCGACCACAATCCCACCCAGGCTTTATTCCCGTAACCTCACGTATTTACCCTGCTGATCCCCCTAGGGTCAATTTAGCATGGCCAATCAACCTAACCCGTATATCTTTGGAGTGTGGGAGGAAACCGGAGCACCCGGAGGAAACCCATGCAGACACAGGGAGAACGTGCAGACTCCACACAGACAACGACACGAGGCCGGAATCGAACCTGGGTCCCTGGCGCTGTGAGGCAGCAGTGCTAACCACTGTGCTGCCCCTTTTTATCAACTAGTCTCAGTAATCTATAAAAACCTTGTATTTGGTGCCAAGTCTTCAATGTTGCACTCAGCATTTATAAGTAGGAAGAACCACTCACCCATTATGTTGTTTTTAGAACTCCTACAGTGCAGAAGGAGGCCATTCAGCCTATCGCATCTGTACCGACCACAATCCCGCCCAAGACCTATTCCCGTAACCCCGCACATTTACCCTGCTAATCCCACTGACACTAAGGGTCAATTTAGCATGGCCAATCCACCTAACCTGCACATCTTCGGACTGTGGGAGAAAACCAGGGCACCCAGAGGAAACCCACGCAGACACAGGGAGAACGTGGGTCCCTGGTGCCGTGAGGCAGCAGCGCTAACCACTGCGCCGTCCTTTTGCAGCTTAAGTTTGAACTTTAAAAATAATAACTTGGTACCAATTTCCGGGCTGAGGTGAATTCTCTTCAGCGTTTGTGGAATGCGCAGGAACAGAACCCAGTTGCATTAGCACACACTGCAATGGAGGATGCCTGACCCTGCCAAATATTCCAGGGTCAGGGCTATTTAAAGAAGATTGCACTGAGCCCAACAAAATTAATCAAATAGTACAGCAGCGATCCTCCAAGTAATTAAAGTTCCCAATTAGTGGCGAATTTTACTGCCCTGAATGTTGATTCCTATATTCCCTGTGGATCTATTGGCTGGTGCTCCAGTAGCTAAGGTCATCTGAGTGACTCCCTGGTGAGGGCACAGTCCTAAACAGTCCTGTTTTCTTAGGATGAAAGATCACCATAGATTCAATTATATACACAGAGCAGGAGATTTTTCTACATGATGATTTAAGAGGATCCTGCCAGGGCCAAGAGGTTCTTGATGCAGCGGGTTGGAAAGCTCCCTTCTCCTTAAGTGAGCCGTGCTCTAAAATTGTCAGCTACAACCGTTAGAGGAATGACTTCTACCGTGTAATTAAAATAAATTTTAAAAGAAATGTAGGGAAGAGAAAATTCACTGAACAAACTCAAACACTTTGATTTGTTATAATTAGCATTTGCTTTGAAGAACACGTAGCTATAACTCATCCAGCCCTAATTCTCCAAGCTAATTTCCTTTGAAAGATTCTAGGCCATGAATGTGTTAATCCATCATATGCCACTGAAAAAAATACATTTCAAATCTATAGCTTATAATTAGTCATACATGCATCCTGTTATATGGACTCAATTTGTTCGCTTAGCAAATAAATCCAGCACGGTGGCACAGTTAGCATTGCTGCCTCACAGCTCCAGGGACCCGGGTTCAATCCCGGTCTCGGGTGGAGCTTGCACATTCTCCCCGTGTGTCTGCATGAGTTTTCTCCGGGTGCTCTGGTTTCCTCCCACAGTCCAAAGATGTGCGGGTTAGGTGGATTGGCCATGCTAAATTGCCTCCTAGTGTCCCGAGATGTGTCGCTTAGGGGGATAATTACAGGGCCTGGGTGGGAACTCTGCCGGAGAGTCGGTGCAGACTCGATGGGCCGAATGGCCTCCTTCTGCACTGTAGGGATTCAATTCTTTGAATAAGACTGAGAACACAAGTTTTCTGCTTATTACTGTTTGTGAATGTTTGCCTGTAAAATTGACTTTCTTGTGGCTGAGTACTCGCACCCGAAAACAGGAGCTGGATCATGATACACAATTCAGGAGGGCCCGCTGATAGCAATGCAGGCCAATATATGCCTGCTGAATTCAATGAATTCAGCATCAAGTCAGCACTTTTTGATTGGTTGGATGGACCACCAGGCAGTCAATATTGTGGGTGGCTAACGCCACTTAAAACTAGCCTGTACTACTTAAAGCTAACCTGAACCTCATAAATGGGAAGCACACTGTGATTGCAGCAGCTGCAAGTAGTCATTCAAGAAGTGACTCTGACCGAGAAAACAATAAAGGATGACGCTACAGGGGTGAGAGTAGGCGCCAAGGTTTTCCAATATTGCATTGGAAATCCTGGTGGAGGAGATAGACAGGAAGAGAGATGTTCCATATTCACAGAGGCCCAAGATACCATCCAGAAACACACAGAGAAGGCACCTGGGAGGCCGATGACCATGGAGGATAAAGCCAGGAGTCAAGCCCTGTGCGACCTTGATACAGTGCTGCAAGAAGTTCAATGACCTTGCATGGATGGCCAAGGTTAGTCAGTGCATCTTCAAATTCCATATCCTACCAACTGTGCCAGCACTCTGTACTCTACTCAATTTGCCACCCCCCATTACTCACCTACCAACAACCTCTATCAGGACTCCTACTTAACATTCATATGCAACATCATCCCCTTCACACATTTATCATTGCTGCAAGCCTCATGTTCACATGTCATAGGTTGCATATACTGGAAGCTATTTAACCATGACAGCCACATTGTCCATGACACCCATGACTCTTGCAGGACAAGGTGGCGCACAGAGGCAGCAGGACTAGCCTTCATGTCCTAAATCCCATGAAGGATGCAGTCCTGGCCATTCATAGGATGATGTGGAGATGCCGGCGTTGGACTGGGGTAACACAGTAAGAAGTCTCACAACAACAGGTTAAGTCCAACAGGTTTATTTGGTAGCAAAAGCCACTTTGTAGAAACTTGATGTCTGTGTCGATATGCGCAATCGTCTTGGAGATCCCCTCCACTTGGAGCCGGCAGTTTGCGGTGTTGATGGTAGCCATGATGTGGAGATGCCGACGTTGGACTGGGGTAGACACAGTAAGAAGTCTCACGACACCAGGTTAAGTCCAACAGGTTTATTTGGTAGCAAAAGCTTTTGCTACCAAATAAACCTGTTGGACTTAACCTGGTATTGTGAGACTTCTTACTGCATTCATAGGATGGCCATTGCTGAGACTTTGGCCAATGATGTGGCTAAAATCACTGAAGATGCTGGCATCTTCAGATATTCTCCCACTCACATCCCACCTGTCCCAATCCCACACTTGGTGCTGATTTACAAGCTACAGATGGTAGAACGTTTCCCTGCCCTCCTCCATGTACCACAACATTATTTTTCTGCTTTTCTCCTTTCAGATACTGAAGAGGTGCAACCTGGCCAGGCAGCTGAGGAACAGTGAGAAGTGAGTGACGATGTTAACACATCATCGTAGGCTACAATTTTCAGGCCCTTCCCGAGGGCAGGATCTTCCGATCCCACTGATGACAACAGACCTTTAAATGGCCTGCCGTATTTTTCCAGCCCCACGCCTGCGACAATGGGACCGGATAATTCTGCCCAGAGCCACCTGCACATATCAGCTCGACCCACATTCCAGCATCCGCAGTATTTTGCCTTTATATTATTATTTTGCCTATTACATGCTCAGTTGTGTGAGAAGGCAAAGTGGCATCAGGTCGGCAACAAGTCCGAATTGTGCACTGATTGCCATCGATGTTCTGCATGCACATAGTAGATGTTCACTGCAAATCCACTGCACAAACCCACATTGATAAGTTAACAAATTGGGCAGACAAGTGACGAATGGAATTTAATACAAAGAAATGTGAGATGATACAAACCAGCAGAAGGGATAAGGGGAGGCAGTATGGGCTAAATGGATTAGTTCTAAAGAGTGTGCAGGGACAGAGGTGTGATGAAATAGTTTCAATATTTTGGAGCATAAAGACAGAAAATGCTGGAAAACCTCAGCAGGTCTGACAGCATCAGTGGAGAGAGAATAGAGCTAAACTTTCGAGTTGGGATGTCTAGACTCGAAACGTTGGCTCTATTCTCTCTCCACAGATGCTGTCAGACCTGCTGAGATTTTCCAGCATTCTCTGTTTTTGTTTCAGATTCCAGCATCCGCAGCATTTTCCTTTTATCAATACTTTGGAGACTGCCCCAACTGAAACCGAAACCAGGCCCAGGTTTCAGGAGGAAGAGTGTTTTGTTAATTGGTTTTCTAGTATGCGACATCAGACTTCGGAGATAGGTCGTTGGGGAAATGGAAACTATATGAGAGGAATAAAGCAGTCTGTGGTCAGAACAGGAACAGAGGCCCTGAAAACTGTGTGAACTGTCGAGGCACGCTGAGGAGCTGGGTGGTTTTTAATCACATCCGATCATTCCATATACCGGGGTGTTAGTGAGTGGTCAGATTAAGGTGAATCTGGGACAGCCATTAGGACTGTCATGACCTGAGTGAAGACGTTTCCAGAAAAGTGCCTGGTCGGTGAACATCACATCATGGAACTCAAATGGAGTGTATCAGTGGTCAGAGGCTATTTGATAACCAAATCCTGCATGACAAAGGGTAGTTAAACCCTACCATAGGAAGATAAAACTGGGAAGGAATTTGGGGCTACACAGGGTGGCACAGTGGCTAGCACTGTTGCCTCACAGCACGAAGGATTGATTCTCGGCTTGGGTCACTGTCTTTGTGGAGTGTGCACGTTCTCCCCGTCTGTGTGGCTTTCCTCCGGGGCTCCGATTTCCTCCCACAGTCCAAAGATGTGCGGGTTAGGTGGATTGGCCATGCTAAATTGCCCCTTAGTGTCAGGGGGACGAGCTAGGGTAAATGTATGGGGTTATGGGGATAGGGCCTGGGGTTGTGGTTGGTGCAGACTCAATGGGCCGAATGGTCTCCTTCTGCACTGTAGGATGCTATGATTCTACATGGTGCAACATATGTGCTAAGAGGATTGAGAAGTCCATGATATTAACTCTTGCTGTTTAAGCTATTTAAAGTATAATTTATGGTTTCTATTGAATACCATTTTCCTGGCGGTTCATGTTTAGGTTTGATGATTTTGGGTTGATTGCTACAATGACTTTTATGAAGTGAAATCTTGTCCATCGATGATTTGGGAAGTTTGGTTCTTTCACATTATTGGTGCCCATTAGGACCCCAACAGAAGGACCTGGGGGTTCATGTGCACAGCCCATTGAAGGTGGCAGGACTTATTGAGAAAGTAGCTAGCAAAAACATGTGGGATCTTGAGCCTCATAGATAGAGGTACTGAGTACAAAACAGGGCAGTGAAGCCGAACCTTTATTAAGTTCTGATTAGGCCACAATTAGAGCATTCTGGTCATCACACTTTAGGAAACACAGGAGAGTCTGTGACAGAGGGCAGGGGAGATTTACCAGAATGCTTCCAGGATGAGGGATTTTAGCCACATGCTCAGATTGGAGAAGCTGAGATTGTTCTCCTTGGAGCAAAAGAGATGGGGAGGAGGAATAAATACAAAATTAATACACCTTTAGATAAGGTAGACTGTTCCCATTAGCTAATGGTAAAAAGACAAGGGGACACAGATTTAAGGTTCAGGACAAGAGAGGCAGGCAGAATGTGAGGAAGAATTTTTTTTTAAACAGCAAATTATAATAACCTGAAACTTGCAGTCCTCGGAAATGGTGGAAGCAGTGACAATTAATGATTTCAAAAGGAAATAAACTCGCAGGGCTTTGGAGACAGGACACGAGGATGGGACTGACTGGATTGCTCTACAGAGAGCTAGCATAGACTCAATAGGCTGTGTGGCCTCATTCTGTGTTCTAATGACTCTATGATTCTATAGCAACTTCTGTACCAATGTGGCATCATAGCAATTCACCGGAAAAGTGTGTAAGCTGCCACAGGTGTGATTTGAAAGTTCTAAGGATGCTTGTAACTCCTAAAACATGGGCACAACTGATCATAATTTCTTATCCCTTATCTAATACCGATAGCAATCGAGTGCCTCACCAAAGTGGTTGACAGTTGGAGAAATGATACAAGGCTAAGCAATGTGGAATTTAGAATGTCTTAATACTTCAATCAGGATTATGTGCAGGTTCTGTCCTTATCTTTTCCAACACCTTTTGCTCTAATCCAGGTTTCAGTTGGGTTGCATTCTGATTAGCATTGCTGCTGAAAGTCTACACATCCGACAGGCTCAGATGGGGAGCAAGCAATTGTTACTTTAAAAAAAACGATTTTTAGAAATGAAAGTATCATTTGTCTTTCTGTTTTGCCAATACAGCAACTATTATGTTTGCACAATAAATCAAGTTTCATTAAATCTACTCGGCAATTGAACTTGGAACACTGCTTTGCATTAATATTGCTTATTACCCTTCAGTCCATCTCCATGTCTTTTCCTACACTCCAAAGAGCTCATAAAAAATGTGGGTTTGGAGTGGGCGAGGCAGGAATTGTGTAGCTAAAACCCAGGAGGAAAATTATGGGGACAGATTGTCCAATTTTGACGATATTAAATGATTACATTCTTCCTTCAAGATTTTGAATCTCCAATCTGCTCAGTGGTTAATGTGTCTCTGCATCCAAAGTCCACTATGTAAAAGGTCAGTGCAGCATTGGAAATTGGAGGAACCCCAGGAAGAATTTAGGATGGATTCACAAAGACTGAGGGCAGCATCCAAGTTCAGTGACACTTCCCTTGAGATCCTCCAGGGTGAAGTCAGCAAGAGGAAGGACATACCTTTCCCCAGCACTGGGAAAAAGAAACCTGCTACGAGAAAGGTGCTGAGGATGTGAACAGTGGGAACATTGTGACCCTGCCTTTGGTGCGATGGAGGAAGCAGTTTACTAATCTAACTGGGTCAGGAAAAGTGAGGCCAGTTGTCCTTTTGCCATTAGCTAATGGGAACAGTCTACCTAATTAATGTATTAATTTTGTATTCCTCTATCAAATCTCTTCTCCATCTCTTTTGCTCCAAGGAAAACAATCTCAGCTTTCCATGCTGGGAGATGGGGGGAGAAGAGGGGTAAACCAACCTCACCCCCATTGTATCTTGCCAAGCATGATCCATCACATCATTCCTTGTGCCCATGCAAGTTTTAACACCACCCATCCTCCACCTTCAATGCACTTTCTCAACTCCCCATGCACCTAGCCATGATTGCCACGAACCCCAACTCTTCTGCAGTGCAATGCCTCTATCTGATTGTCACCCTCACTGAAACCATCAGGTAAAACAGTGACCTTGACTTCCTCACTGGTCTGATATTTCACCATTTGCAACAGACAGTGCAAAATACAAGGAGAGGGAAAGGACTAGAATTGGCTCTTCACAGACAGTGCAATTTTCAGATACAGAGCAAGATGCCCAAGTGGCACCTCCGCACTCCTCTCCATCAAAGATGGAAAGACTGAGAACTCACAGATAGTTGCTGACAGAATTACAAGTGTCTCTGATACACATGTTGACTTTATTTCATCAATGGCTGAACAGTAAAGAGACTGAGTATAGTGATTGCAGAGAATGTGCAATCACATTACCACAATTAATTCTTACAGGGCCTTCAAGCCTGAAGCAAGACTCACTGGAGATGCGTGGGGTTGAATCCTGAGAGAACCTCCTTTTAAGAGTACACCGCCACAGGACGTGGAGCTCAGCACCAGCACAAATGTTCACACTCCAACTGGGTCCAGTTAGAGAGCTGGTCGAGTGTTCATCTGATGATTGACACCTCACTAATGAGTTGGAGCAGACGCTGGTGGCAGGGATAACTGCGCAGAGTTCATGCAGGGTTGCAGGGGTCGGGGCAATCCTCTTCAAATTCTGCTCAGCTCAACACAGTTGCTGAATCCCAGTGACTAGCATTTGGAAGGAGAATACTAGAGGTGCATCAGCAATTTTCAAGGTACCAACAGATGTGGCGTGCACACTCTCCACAGTAACACAGAGGTTGGGGGAGGAGAAGTTGAGTGAATTGGTGTCACAGATAATTGCAAGTGGCTGCCTCTACGAGGTTTCAAGCAGTTCTCAAATGATTCCATGAAGACCTGTTGCAGAGCCCTGCTGCCACAATGTCGGCCACCTTAAACAGGATGGCAGATAACTAAGTTATCCATGGAAATATGCCCCATTATTGGACGCTCACAGTAACCTTTCACCCCAATGTAAAACACGACTTTAACTTTCTCATGATATTTTCTGCTCCCATCGCCAAGGCAACCCAACATGAATGGAAGCTCAAAATCCCAACCAAAGTGTCCAGTTTCATTACAACAGGGACGATTCTCCCAGCCCACAATGCTGCTCTGGCAGCACAGCGGGGCATTGGCAGACTGGCCGTGCCAGCCTGGCCCCTGGCACTGCCCAAAGGGCAAAGTGGCAATGCCCAGGGGGGCACCTTGACATTGCCCAAGCATAGGGCAGTGCCAAGGTGGTGGGGCCAGAAGGGGCAGGGCCTATTGGGGGCACAGGGGCTGTGGGGGGGTCTCGCTGCCATTCTGCACTTGGGATCAATGATAGAGGGAGGGTGGACAGCGATTGGGGCTGACCATCAGAGTAGGGGGAAGGGGTCAGCTTGCCGAGGTGGTCGGGGCTGCGGTGGGGTGGGGGGTGTTGGGAGATTGACGTGGGCTGGGGAGGTCAGGACTGGCTCGGAAACGTCTAGTGTCGGGAGGAGTTGGGGAGATCGGAGGGACAGCGTTGCAGGGTTGCAGAGTTGCAGAGCTGGCTAGCAACGGAACTGGCAAGTGATCAGGAGGCAGACAGATCAGCGCATGCGCAATGGCCTGCTCTGTGCTATGCTGCCAACCTCTCCAGTGCGATTAGGCCCTGCCCACAGATTTTTTATCGTGATTCATGCTCAGAGTGCGGGAGATTCATTTTGAAAATCCCACTTAAAAAACCAGCGGGATTTACTCCAGTTTTTATGCGAACTTGACACTTAGAATTTTCTGGAAGAACCCTGGCCAATGAAGCAATCCTTCTTTATCGAGCAAGATTTGAACAACATTCAGGTTTGGGCTAAAAGGTTATAAGTAAGATTCACATCATACAAGTGCCAAATACTGACAATCTCCAACAAGAGAGAATTTAAGCCACACCCTCCCGTATGCATTAGCATTGCCAAATTTGTACCATCAACATGACAATTCACTTAACTGGAACAGCCACGTAAACATTGTGTCTATAAGAGTAACTCACCTCCTGTTTCTCAAAACCTTTCCAACACATACACAGCACAAGTTATGAGTGTGATGGAATACTCCCCATTGACAGTTGTGGGCTCCACCCAATTACATCTCAGCATATAGTCTGGACTGGTAGTTTGATGGAGGACTAAGGGAGTGCTGCATTATCAAAGGATCTGCCATTTGGATGAGCCTCGTCTGTATGGATAAAAGATCCCATAGCATGACTTATTGATGATTAGGGAGGTAAACAGATGTCCTGGCTAAAGTTCTCCGCTCAACCAAAACAAATGAACTGATTATTTATCTCACTTGCTGTTTATGGGACATTGCTATGTGCAAATTAGCTGCTGTGTTTGCCTACAAAACTCTTTCAAAAATAATTTGTTAGCTTTCAATTGCTTTGGGATGCCCTGTGGGTATGAAAGGTGTTATGTAAATCCATTATTGTTCTCCCAACAGATATTTCACAAAGCAATGTCTACATTTCATTCAAGAGTCTGCAATATAGATTGTACTAAAGTGAAATGGCAACACTTCATGTTCCATGGCCAACACTAATCAGCTCACTAATTCTCTGCCCACTATCTCTGTATTTCCATTAACAGGTACACGCAGATTACCCAGAACATTAAGCAGTGGAATTCATTTGCTTCAATCTGCTGATACATTCAATAGCCAACACCACCTACTTGTGAATAATATCTCATACTAATTGCTAACCCATTAACTTGTTAATAAAAATAATACAATTCACTTGACGATAATTGTGGTGCAAATTATAGCCAGAGAGTTGAACAGTTTTGTATTTCTAATGTAAAATTATCACGTTAGTTTCTGGCCATCAGAATGGAGTGGCGAGGACCGGTCCAAACTGGATGATGAAATTAAGTTAGCACAGTCACTGCCTGGAAATGACTGTGGATCCTTTGGACTGAGATCAACAAAAATAAATTCAAACTTAATACCAATTGGAAGGCCTGTGTCCAGTGCCGGATTTAGGCATAAGCCAAAAAAGCTACAACTTAGGGCCTCACAATCCGCAGGGGCCTCACAAAATTTCAGAAGGTTTACAATGAAGAGAACATTTAAGAGCGGATACCAGAAAAGAAAAAGAAAGCACCAGTTTGAACAGCAACTCAAAAAATTACCAAAATTACCAAAATCTTTGATAGACCAAGCCAGCCAAATGATTAATATGTAATCAGTAAATGCATTCATTTGAAAATAATTTGTATTTTTCATTTTAAATACCTTGCTATTAAATAATTAAAAGGCATAATTATGTTTTCAATTTTTTTGTGGCGACCCAAGGTCCTGTTTTGGGACGCACCTTTGTGAGACCTTTTGGTGTAACTTTTTAACAAGGGGCCTGCAAGCTTTATATAGCTTCGGGCCTCACCAAGTCTAAATCCGGCACTGCCTGCATCATTTGAGAGTCAGGCTTCATTTACATTTCATTTGCTAGGTTGTCGAAGCACTTCCGCTGGCCTGACCACCCGATTTGCCATGCATTTAAAGAGTGAATGCTCCTCTTTAGCAATGTTGGTTATTTATCTCTGTGCAAACTTGTGCTGGAGATGTCTGGAGAACAAAATGTTGTCGGCAAGCCCACTTTGATTTTCAGGTAGAGTGGTAAATTACCCGTAGAACAAGTGGACACAGATTGATTGATTGATTAATTGATTTATCATTGTCACATGTATTGGCATACAGTGAAAAGTATTGTTTCTTGCGCGCTATACAGTCAAAGCATACCGTACATAGGGAAGGGAAGGAAAAGAGAGAGTGCAGAATGCAATGTTACAGTCATAGCTAGGGTGTAGAGAAAGATCAACTTAGTGCAAGGTAAGTCCATTCAAAAGTCTGATGGGAGCAGGGAAGCTGTTGTTCTTGAGTCAGTTGGTACCTGACCTCAGGCTTTTGTATCTTTTCCCGATGGAAGAAGGTGGAAGAGAGAATGTCCGGGGTGCGTGGGGTCGTTGATTATGCTGGCTACTTTTCCGAGGCAGCGGGAAGTGTTGACAGTGTCAATGGGTGGGAGGTTGGTTTGCATGATGGATTGGGCTACATTCATGGCCTTTTGTAGTTTCTTGTGGTCTTGGGCAGTGCAGGAGCCATACCAAGCTGTGATACAACCAAAAGGAGTGCTTTCTATGGTGCATTTGTAAAAGCTGGTGAGAGACGTAGCTGACATGCCAAATTTCCTTAGTCTTCTGAGAAAGTAGAGGCGTTGGTCGTGTTTCTCTCAAATCACGCGCGGCTGTCTGAACAAACCTTGCAGCAGATCTGGAGATGGTAACATTCAATCTCAACACCACGGCTTTACACTCATTGCTCCTGCTCATTTGTGCTTTTCAATTCACCAGATGCAAATTTGCTGTCAATGCCACCTGGGCTACTAATTTCAGTTCCACTGCTCAGGAAGGATGGACCAAGTACTGGATCTGGTTACAAAGAATTATCCCCCTAGGGAGGAGGTACTGAAGGGTCCATATCTACACATAAACCGAGAAAAATGATTTAAATTCATTCATGGCCTGATTCCCCGCCATCCCGTCAATTTCTCTCAGGCCTCCCTGTACTTCTGAACTCCGTTAATCTGATTCTCGAGAGCTTTCCTATCGCCCACCATTTGCAATCATATCATAAACTAACTAAATACTACCCTCTGGTATTTCTTCATTGAATTCCTCTGTTACTCCACTTCTTTCTCCTCCCCAAAGTGCATCTCTTGCAGTAAGACTGTTGGTTACCCTCCCTCCCACCCCTATCTATTTCACCTCCTATATATCACACTTTGCTGAAGCTCCGTGGGACATTTTCTATATTAACAATCTTATATTTATGTACTCTGTTGTAGTCCAGTTAGAAGTCTAATAACACCAGGTTAAAGCCCAATAATTTGGAATCACGAGCTTTCAGAGCGCTGCTCCTTCGTCAGGTGAGTGATGTAGTTGCAATCTCAAGTTATCTGATGGTACCCATCATCAGCCCTAAATTATTCATCCCAGAAATAGTAGACAATGAAATAAGAGGCCGGAGAAATTTTATAGACAACACACGTTTCAGATTTTTGGGACACTGGGAGCAGGGGAGCAGGCATTTCAAAACTTTTGAAAAGTCTTCAGCCAATGAGACTGAGTGAATCAGGAGCCATTTTATCTACTTATACAGGAGAGACATTGAAGACAGTAGGATTGGCTACAGTTACAATGCACTACAGAAAGCAAACAGCGTAACTACCTAGTAATTGAGGGTCACAGATCTTGCCTAATGGGTCGGGATTGTTTGAAGCAGCTTGGTTGGAAATATTAGACCTACAGGACAGATGTTTTCAAGAGTTACTGTTCAAATACTCTGAAGTTTTCCAAAAGGAACTGGGAAGAATAAAAGTCTTTGAATCCTGAGGCAATGCCAAAATTCTATCAGGCCTGCCCAATGCCTTATGCACTTCATCATAGGGTTGAAGTAGAGCTTGGGAGATTGGAAGATTTAGGCGTCATAAAACCTGTACAGTTCTCTGAATGGGCTGCATCCGTAGTCCCTATTCTCATCTGGATCATACTGTAACAATCCATGGGGATTATAAACTAACTGTTAATTGAGGAGCTCAGAGAGATAGATATCTATTCCTAGAATTGAGGACCTCTATGCCAAATTAGCAGGGGGCCTGAAGTACACCAAGTTGGATCGCATTCATGCCTACCAGCAGCTGGAGTTAGCTGAGGATTCACAGAGGCTAGTTACTATCAACACCCACAAGGGACTACACCAGGTCACACGTTAACCTTCTGGAGTCTCATCAGCCTGTGCCATATTCCAGCATACAAAGGAAAGTTTATTCCACAATATTCCTAATTGAATGGTGTAGCTGGATGGCATCCTAATTACTGGAGTGACGCCTGAAGAGCGCAGGGCAAACTTAGAGGGAGCTTTGAGAAGATTTAAAGAAGCGGGCTGTGGTGAACCATCGTTGGTTCCCACTGTGGGGTTGTTCTAATGTTGTTGTTGGGCTAGGGTGGGATTAATACACCTGTGGTTGTTACTGTTGTGGCACATCCCAGTCGGGCTCCGCCTCCTGGGAGAGGTATAAGACCCCCTGCTCGGGCGGGACCTCGTCAGTCTGGGATGGTGTACTTACGTTCTAGTAGTTCCATTGTTAGGCAATAAAAGCCTTCAGTTACCGAAGCCTCGTGTCTTGAGTTCAATTGATGTGCATCAATTTTATTGCCTAACACTAAGCTCTCGACGGAAAGGAGAGTATGGAACAAATCTTAAAGCCAGAGCGTCTGACGCTGGATCCACGTGCGGTGGGCGCCTCTAACACCTTCGACCACTGGCTGAAGTGTTTTGAGGACTACCTGGCAGCCTCCGCAGCGGTCATCACAGATGATGACAGACTCCGGGTCCTCCATGCGAGGGTAAGCGACACTGTCTACCTCGCGATACGTGCGGCCACCACTTACCCGAGGGCCCTCGAGCTTTTAAAAAAGCGCTACACGAAACCTCCCAATGAGATCCACGCTCGTTACCTCCTCGCTACACGACGTCGGCAGTCGGGCGAAACCATGGAGGATTACGCCAATGAGCTCTTGCAGCTTGCCAGGGGCTGCGACTGCAAAGCTGTGTCGGCTGAGCAGTATATGTATGACCTCGCCCGAGATGCGTTTGTGGCAGGGGTAGGATCTTCGTACATCCGTCTCAAGCTGCTAGAAAAGGGGAATCTCAACCTGACCCAAGCTATGGAAATGGCTGAAATGCTTGAGGCGGCTTCGAAGAGCTTGGTCCTGTATCCGGAGGACCACGTGGAGACAACGTGGCAGGAGCAGTCACAAATCCCTCCTCGCCCCACGGGCTCGAAGTGCAGTGTTATGGCGTGCTCCCATGTAGACCCGACGACGGCGGCAGCCCCATGCGGCCCGCGGTGCTACTTCTGCGGAATGGCCAAGCATCCACGACAAAAGTGTCCTGCTAAAGCGGTGGTCTGTAATCAATGCGGTAAAAAGGGGCACTACGCGAAGGTGTGCAGATCAAAGCCCAAGAACGGCAGTGCAGCCTGTGACCCTTCAGAACGGGGATCATCACCATCGACGTCGAAGTACCCACGGGGTTCGTCCACGTGCGAGTCCAGGACGACGCCATTGTGGTCGACGGAGTTGGAGGAGGATGACCACCGGGAGTCGCTACGCTTGGCGCCCTCAACCATGTGCGATTCATGGGGGCGGCCATTTTGGTCGACGACGACCAGGAGCGACCAGCAGGGGTCCTCAGCATCGACCTCAGCTGCCTGCAGTGACGTTCAAGGGCCAACGGTGGCATCGATCACCCTGAACCAGGCTAAGCATCACAGGCTTGACTGTTCAATGATGGACATAGAGGTAAATGGTCGTGCAATTTATTGTCTGTTTGACAGCGGGAGCACTGAGAGCTTTATTCACCCTGACACTGTAAAGAGGTGTGGACTCCAGATTCAACCTGCCAAACAGACAATCTCTATGGCATCATGGTCCCGGTCTGTCCCTGTTCAAGGACGTTGTGTGGTAACTCTGAAAGTGCAGGGCACAATTTACGAGCGATTCAGGCTCCTTGTGTTGCCGTATCTTTGCGCACCAATTCTCCTCGGACTAAACTTTATGGTCCACATGAAGAGTGTGATCCTACAGTACGGTGGGCCACTCCCTTCGCTGACAGTAGGGGAACAGCTGCAGTCTCCAAATTGTCCAAAGCGCCCCGCATGCAATCTTTCTACATTAAAGATCACCACACCCTCTTTATTCAAGAATCTGGTACCAGGCTGCAAGCCCATCGCTACTAAAAGTAGGCGTTACAGCGCTGAAGATCGGATCTTCATCAGATCTGAGGTTCAGCGGCTCCTCAAAGAAGGGATCATACAGCCCAGTGTTAGTCCGTGGAGAGCACAGGTTGTGGTGGTTAAGAGCGGGAACAAACCCCGGATGGTCATTGATTACAGTCAGACCATTAATCGATATACGCAGCTGGATGCGTATCCTCTCCCGCGCATATCTGATATGGTCAATCAGATTGCGCAGTACCGGGTGTTCTCCACCATAGACCTTAAGTCCGCCTACCACCAACTCCCCATCCGCCCAGAGGACCGACACTACACGGCTTTTGAGGCGGATGGTCGTCTGTATCAGTTTCTTAGGGTTCCATTTGGTGTCACCAATGGGGTCTCGGTCTTCCAGCGTGCTATGGACCGAATGGTGGACCAGAACGGGCTGCGGGCTACCTTCCCGTACCTGGATAATGTCACCATCTGCGGCCGTGATCAGCAGGACCATGACACAAATCTCCAGAACTTTTTACGCACTGCATCTCGCCTGAATTTGACCTACAACAGGGAGAAGTGTGTATTCCGTACGCGCCGGTTAGCCATCCTGGGATACGTAGTGGAAAACGGGGTCATTGGCCCTGATCCCGACCGTATGCGCCCCCTTGCTGAACTTCCTTTGCCCGCTAGCGCAAAAGCACTGAGGAGATGCCTAGGCTTCTTCTCCTATTATGCGCAGTGGGTCCCCAACTACGCAGACAAAGCCCGTCCGCTTATTAAGTCCACGACTTTTCCACTCACGCCAGAGGCCCAATTGGCCTTCAAGGCATTGAAACACGACATTGCGAAAGCCACGATGCACGCGGTAGACGAATCCATCCCTTTTCAGGTGGAAAGCGATGCATCTGATTTCGCCCTGGCCGCCACACTAAACCAGGCAGTCAGGCCCGTCGCGTTTTTTTCCCGCACCCTCCAAGGTCCCGAAATTCGGCATTCAGCGGTGGAAAAGGAGGCCCAGGCCATTGTGGAGGCCGTCAGACACTGGCGCCATTACCTGGCGGGGAAGCGGTTCACCCTGATCACGGACCAGCGGTCCGTGGCGTTCATGTTCAATAACACGCAGAGGGGCAAGATCAAGAATGACAAGATCTTGCGGTGGAGAATTGAGCTCTCCACCTATAACTACGATATTATGTATCGTCCAGGGAAACTCAATGAGCCCTCGGATGCCCTCTCACGCGGAACATGCGCTACTATGCAGGAGGATCGCTTGAACGCCCTCCATAATGACCTGTGCCATCCTGGGGTCACTCGGCTCTACCACTTTATCAAAGCCCGCAACCTGCCTTACTCGGTGGAGGACGTCAGGTCAGTGACAAGGAGCTGTCGGATTTGCGCGGAATGCAAACCGCACTTTTACCGACCTGACCGGGCACATTTGGCCAAGGCCACTCGCCCCTTCGAGAGGCTGAGTGTGGATTTTAAGGGCCCCCTTCCCTCAACAGATCGGAACGTGTACTTTCTGAACATAATAGACGAGTACTCCCGGTTCCCGTTTGTTGTCCCCTGCGCGGACACGTCGACTGCCACGGTGATCAAGGCATTCCGTGATCTTTTTACCCTGTTCGGCGACCCCAGCTATATACATAGCGACAGGGGCTCGTCGTTCATGAGTAATGACTTGAGACAATTCCTGATCTCATACGGGATTGCCTCTAGTAGGACCACGAGTTACAACCCTAGGGGCAATGGACAGGTGGAAAGAGAGAATGCTACAGTCTGGAAGGCTGTCCTATTGGCGCTGAAGTCCAAAGGCCTTCCAGTCTCCCATTGGCAGGAGGTCCTCCCAAATGCGCTTCACTCCATTCGCTCCCTCCTGTGTACGGCAACCAATGCTACTCCCCACGAGAGGATGTTCTCATTCCCTCGGAAGTCGTCCTCGGGGATATCTTTACCAGCCTGGTTGACGTACCCAGGACCCGTCCTTCTGCGGCGACATGTAAGGGCCCGCAAGTCCGACCCCTTGGTCGAACAGGTCCACCTCCTCCACGCCAACCCTCAGTATGCCTATGTGGCATATCCTGACGGGCGAGAGGACACAGTCTCGATCCGAGACCTGGCGCCCGCAGGGGACGTAGCAACTCCTGTCGCTCCCATACCCCCAGTGACGAATCCCTTATCCCTTATTTCTTCCCCGGACGTGGCGCGGTCAGCACCGGGACCAGTGCTTAACAGTTATACTCCAATGTACAGCTTGCCTGAGACTCGGAGATCGTCGCCATCGCAGAATGTACCGGGATCCCCTGCACTACCGCTTCATCAGGGTCAACCGGCCCGTGAGTCCGCGAGAGGACAGCCGGACGCTGTTTTGGAGAGAACGCCACCGCAAGCACCTGCTCCGGTGTCACCGCCGGTATTGAGGAGGTCACAACGACGGTGCGGTCCTCCAGACCGTCTGGACTTATAATCTGTTGACTTTTTTTTTAGTCTGTTTTCGCACCCCGCCGGCCTTTGTTCTCAAAGGAGGGGTGAATGTGGTGAACCATCGTTGGTTCCCACTGTGGGGTTGTTCTAATGTTGTTGTTGGGCTAGGGTGGGATTAATACACCTGTGGTTGTTGCTGTTGTGGCACATCCCAGTCGGGCTCCGCCTCCTGGGAGAGGTATAAGACCCCCTGCTCGGGCGGGACCTCGTCAGTCTGGGATGGTGTACTTACGTTCTAGTAGTTCCATTGTTAGACAATAAAAGCCTTCTGTTACCGAAGCCTTGTGTCTTGAGTTCAATTGACGTGCATCACGGGCTTCCATGTGAAATGAGAGAAATGCCCTTTCCAGGCAGATGAGCTTACATACTTGGGGTTCAGGGTCGATGTTAAAGTTTTACATCCTTTGGAGGATGAAGTTAAAACCATAAAGGATGTACCACAATCTAAAATGTGTCAGGGTTAAAATCGTTCTTAGGAATGGTGAATTATTATGGCAAATTCTTACAAAACGTGTCTTCACTCTTAGTCCCATTTCACCAGCTTTTGAAGAAGCATCAGCGATGGAAATGGAGGGAAGCACAAAGCGAAGCATTTACCAAAGTAAAGCAAGCCTTAGAGTACACTTTGATCCAAGCAAACCATAGTTACCTATGATGCAATTCTGCCCCACAAGATGTCAGATGGAGTGAAAAGGCCAATTGCATTTGCATCAAGAACATTATCAAACAAAGAGAAAATGCACTCTTGGGTAGACAAGCAAAGTCTGGTGGCAATTTATGCAGTGGAGCAGTTTCATCTAGATATATATGGTAGACATTTCACCATGGTATCAGATCACAAGCCATTGTTGCGTTTATTCCGAGAGGATAAACCAGTGCCACTAATTGCCTCTGCGAGGATGCAGAGATGGGTTCTATTGTTAGCAGGGTACAGTTATACATTCCAGTATTGCCCAGGGACGCAAATATCAAATGCGGACACACTCAGCCACTTATCTCTGTCACAGACAGCACCTTCATCACCAGTTCCATAAGTTGGTGCTGCACTTGATAGAGAGTCTCAGCAAATCATACGAAAACTTGGATCGAAAGGGACCCAGTATTATCAGAAGAGGATGGTGATGTAAGGATGGCAATTTAAGTCAGAGCAATTTAAACCTTGCCAGCAGCATACATTGGAGAAAACATGTGAGGACGACATGTTATTGTGGGGGGGAGGGGTACGTGTTATAGTGCTATCACATCTTTTGTTACAGGAATTGCACAATGCACGTGGAGGACAAAGCAGGATGAAAGCACTTGCCTGAAGTTACATGTAGTTGTCAGGCATTGGTAAAGAAATAGAAAGAATGGTCAGCCAGTGCCCAAGTTGTGAAACCCAACAGACATTGCCACCACTGGGAAATATGCATCCATGGGAGTGCCGGGCCAGCTGTGATCAAGCCTGCATGTAAACTTTGCAGGACCATTCATTGGACATATTTTCTTCATGCTAGTTGATGCTCATTCTGAATGGTTGGATGCCCAATTGATGATGTTTACAACAGCAACAGCCACCATTGATAAGTTGAGGCAGATTTTTGCCATCCATAGAATCCCAGAGGTCTTTGCATCGAACAATAGGCACAGCATTTACAGCAGGTGAGATTCGAAAATTTGTAAAATCGTCATGTTCGGTCAGCCCTTTACCACCCAGCTTCCAATGGGTTAGCAGAAAGAGCTGTACAAATGTTCAAATCATCAATGAAAAAGCAAACTCACAGACCATTACCTTTACATTTGGCAAGTTTCTTGTCAGACAATACCTTGCTGAATGTGGGTTACACCAGCTGAATTGTTATTGGGACGCTGGTTATGGACCAGTCTGGATTTGGTATTCCCAGATTTGGCAGGGGAGGGTGGAGGTCTAAACAAGCCTCCCAGAGAGAAAATCATAACTCGAGAGATTGACAATCTAGTTCTGGCCAGGAACTTTGCAGCAGGACTGATCAACATGGTTAGTAAAATTGTAGTAAAAATGAGACTGGTCTTTACATTGTAGATTGTACATTTACACATTGTTGTTGTGTAAAAAATCGTGTGGATCATCTGAGGAAGAGAATTGGGCCTAACACAGGGATCAACAGTCGCCTCCTGTGATAGATTTGTATGCAGCAGTTACTGATACAGGGATCCATGTTGTCAACGTGGATCCAGGGCTTCCAGCGGTTTCCAAAGCTGAGGAAACAGTCACTACTGAGAAGGATCTCAACCCTGAATTGATGAGTTTACCTTCTGCAACAGCCTTCCCACGTTCTTTGGCCCCCCCCCAAAGATCAAAGAACCAAATTGAGACGTTCCTCCAGGGACCGGAAGTCTCCAGACGGGCTGAACTTGTGATGAGTTTTTCTTTGGGTATTCCTGATGTCCGTTGTAACTTACATGCCTATGTTTAATGATGTTCCTTTTGTTTCATTCATAGGTGAACTCAGGAGTTAGTGGAGGAAAGAGTGTGGTAGCGTGGCCCCTTTAAGGGAGCGATCCCTGAGGGCCACATGATTGGGCCACACGCTAAATGGAGAGGCAGCGCGGGAAGCCGAGACAATTGGATGCGAAGGCGCACGTCCTGGCTCGTGGAAGAACCTCAGTGGGAGCCAGGGTGGAAAAGAGAGTAAGCGTGTATCAAAGTTCTGTCAGACCTTTGTTTATATATAAATATTGTTGGTAATTTGAAAGCCACAAGAAGTTGCCTTCGAAGTTATTACAGCTACTTAACTGATGTTGCACTATATCATAAGCACACTATCGACAACCCTACTTTGGCGTTCTTCCTCAGGTTAAGGAAAATTCTTCTCATCTCTCATTTACTGATGATGGAGAGCAGACTGAAGGGGAGGTAACTGGCCAGTTGGGATTTGTCCGGCTTTTTGTGTACAGAGCATACGTGGACAATTGTCCACATTGTCAGGTGGATACCATGTTGCAGCTGTACTTAAAGAGCTTGACTGAGAAGATAAGAATATAAGAACGAGGAGTAGGAGTCGTCAATTCAGCCCCTTGAGCCTGCTTAGCCATTCAGTACGATCACAGCTGAAGTTAAAGTTAAAGTTTATTTATTAGTCACAAGTTAGGCTTACATTAATGCTGTAATGAAGTTACTGTGAAATTCCCCTAGTCGCCACACTCCAGCGTCTGCTCGGGTCAATGCACCTAACCAGCACGTCTTTTAGACTGTGGGAGGAAACCGGAGCACCCGGAGGAAACCCATGCAGACACGGGGAGAATGTGCAAACTTCACACTGACAGTGACCCAAGCTGGGAGTTGAACCTGGGTCCCTGGCGCTGTGAGGCGGCAGTGCTAACCACTGTGCCACCTTGACTCCACCTTCTTGCCCATTCTCCATAGCCCTTCAATCATTGCTAATTAAAAATCTGTTTATCTCCTCTTAAATTTACTCAATGTCCCAGCATCCACCGCACATTGAGGGAGTGAATTCCACAAATTAATAACTTTTGGGAGAAGTCATTTCTCCTCATCTCTGATTTAAATCTACTACCCCTTTGTGGTGAACCATAGATTGTTACCACTATGGGTACTGAACCATAGATGGTTAGCACTATGGGTACTGAACCATAGATGGTTAGCACTATGGGTACTTGTACATATGTTACTGTTGTCACTGTTGGGGTTAGGGTTGGGGTGTTCTACCTGTTGGTATTGTTCTGTGGTACACTCCGGTTGGCTCCGCCTATCTGTAGGAGTATAAAGGTCACTGCACTGCCTGGTGACCCTTTAGTCAGGGATTGTATTGTTATGCAGTATGCTCCATTCTTGTTACTAATAAAAGCCTTCATTTCCCAGGTACGATCCAGCCTCCCGAGTGATTTAATCGTGCATTACCCTTATCCTAAACCTGTGACATCTTGTTCTAGATTGACCCACAAGAGGAAGTATACTCTGTGTCTCCCCTGTCAATCCCCTTTAGCATCTTACATACTTCAATTAGATCTCTCATTCTTCTAAACTCCAGAGAGTATCAGCCTAAACTGCCCAATCTCTCTTCATAAGACAAACCCCTCATCTCTGAAATCAATCTAGTGAACCTCCTCTGAACTACCTCCAATACAACTACATCCCTCTTCAAGTAAGGGGACCAAAACAATGTACAAAACTCCAGGTGTGGTCTCACCAATGCCTTGTATTGTTGCAGCAACACTTCCTTACTTTTATACCCTATTCCTTTAACAATAAGTGCCAAAATTACATTTGCCTTCCTTAACACCTGCTGTAGCTGCATACAATGTTTTTGCAATTCATGCACGAGGACACCCAAACCCCTCTGCACCGAAGAACTCCGAAATTTCTCTCCATTTAGATAATAAGTTGCCTTTCTATTTTTCTGACCAAAGTGGATAACCTCACATTTATCTATGTTAGACTCCATCTGCCACATTTTGATCCTCTCACCTAACCTATCCATATCCATATGTAAATTGCTTAGTTCCTTATCGCTACTTACTATCCCACCTACTTTAGTGTCATCTGCAAATTTGGCTACAGTATTTTCTATCCCTGCGTACAAGTCATTCATATAGCTGGTAAATAGTTGAGGCCCAAGGGCCAAACCTTGTGGCAAACAACTAGTTACAGCTTTCCAAACAGAAAAAGACCTAGTTGTCCCCACTCTCAGCTTTCTGGTGGTTAACCAGTCCTCTCTCCAAGCTAACCCCACGTGATCGTACCTTGTGTATTAACCTTATCAAATGCCTCAGAGCACAACTAGTTCTGCAGCACAAATCTTCCACACTGAAGCTGGAATGTTGATGGGACCCATAGCATTTGCTGATCCAGTGTCTTCAGATGTTCCTTAAGAGGACCATGGAGTTTTGAGACTGGCATCTTTGATGCTGGGGACTTTAGTAGGTCAAGATGGATGATCCACTTGGCTCTTCTGGTTGAAGGCACTGCTAAATGCTTCAGCCTTCTCTTTTGCTCTGGTCTGTTGGGCTCCCTCATTGTTGGGATTGGGTTGTTTGTGAAGTTGCCTCCTCAGATTAGCTGTTTAATTGCCCACCACCATTCACAACAGGTTATGGTAGGACTACAGAGCTTTGATCTCATCCATTGGTTGTTTAGCTCTGTTATCCCTTGCTGTTTCTACTGTTTAACATGCAAGATTCTGCCGAATTCTGACAATTCGGCCCATCGAGTCTGCACCGACTGCAATCCCACCCAGGCCCTATTCCCCCCCATGCATTTACCCTAGCTAGTCCCCATAGCACTAAGGGGCAATTTAGCATGGCCAATCCACCACACATCTTTGGACCTGCGGGAGGAAACCGGAGCACCTCGAGGAAACCCACACAGACATGGGGAGATTGTGCAAACTCCACACAGACAGTGACCCAAGCTGGGAATCGAACACGGGTCCCTGGTGCTGTGAGGCAACAGTGCTAACCACTGTGCCACCATGCCACCCCCAATAATATAACTGATGAATGTTCTATTGCAATTTATTGCGATTATGAGTTCTATTTTACAAATGAATGGCAAGTAAAGCTTTGTTAGATATAAGGACCTTGTGAGGAGAAGTGGGAGAGAAAATGAACAAGACAGAGTGAGTACTGCAGGAATGAAAATCATTCATTGATGAATGCAGCCTTAACGTTCATTTGGATAAATCAATTTACAGACATTGCTGAGTGACAAATAAGCAGATTTAAGCTGCAAGGCTTTTCTTAAGAACTTACTGTTCCTTGGTAATATATTAAATTTATCACCAACATGCTTTCTGAATAAGATTACCCATCATATGTGTATCACAAAATGACACAACATTGCATTTAAATTAATCGCTCTATCAATAAAGAGAGATAATCTTCCAAACACTCAGTCACAGTATCATTAACCTTAATGCCTTTGCATTGTCCAAGAAATAAACCATCTTGGATTTATATTTGAATGCAGATAAAAATAAAATGTAGCAGCAAAACATAAAAAAGGAAAATAAAACACAGGCAATTAAGCTTGTCAGCTATGTACAATCTACGCTATCTTGAATTTACTCAAAAGGTTTACTATCTTGAAAGGTTTTGCATTTCCTTCCCTGCCTTTTTCTATAGGCCCCATTCAACAGCACCAATTAGTTAAGCACCTCTTTGGAAATGGAATGACCAATTTGAAGTACTTGCTCAGAAGTGCCTGAAGCATTGTGTTCTGCAGCTCGTAGACTTGAAATCAATACCATAAAAAATACATTAGTTGTTGCATAACACCATGATGCTAGTGAAATACATACCAGAGCTAATTTTGACATTGAGTCATTGTGTAATACTGAGTTATGGCAAATGGCAATCTGTTTTACATCTCTCCAAATTTTACTTACATTCCCTTTGATAAATTTTTATTGCACGTGCAAATACCACCAATAACACTCATTTCAGGTGACCAACAAGGAGAAGCAATTGATTTGCAAGAAAGGATTGTGCAGTTTCTAAGACAATGAACTACAAGAGCAGAGGGTTAAAGAACGTCCTGGGTGTTACGTATGCAGGGCATAGCCCTTTAAGAGGGTAGGTCAGGTGACCCGGGGCGAGGGGTGACCTGCCCGGGAATCTGCCCCTACAGGCAGTTGAGGGCTGGAGTGCGAAAAGAACAGTTCATCAATAAACCCCTATTTGTTCTTGTGCCTCTGTGTGCATTTCTTCGGAGCTACCTCTCCCAATAGTCTCAGAGACAACACTGGAAACTTCGTTAAAGCTGTAAGAAATAAAACCTTTGACAGGTAGACACCCATAAATGGATTGTATGCTCGACAAGAGATCAGAAATGCCTTTTATTTTTATTTGGAGGCACATCCCCTCAGGAGACCTTTTGTGAGCCTAGAAGAAAAGAAAGACGCCTGCATTTATATAGCACCTTTCACGACTTCACAACCTTTCAAAGCACTTCATAGCCAATGAAGTACTTTGGAAGTGTAGTCACTTAATATGTCTGGTGCGTGGCAGCCATTTTGTTGCTGGGAGGTTCTCTGAGAACTTAAGTTAGTTGTGCATTTCCCCACACGGAATAATTTCAAGCACTCATTTAATAAAATATTGGACACTTACGCTGCAGAGAACTGTTTATGTTTTTATAAGTTTATTAATTAGTGTCACAAGTAGGCTTACATTAACAATGCACTGAAGTTACTGTGAAAATCCCCTAGTCGCCTGTTTGGATACATTGAGAGAGAATTTAGCATGGCCAATGCACCTAACCAGCACGTCTTTCAGACTGTGGGAGGAAACCGGACCACCCAGAGGAAACCGGACTACCCAGAGAGACCCCATGGGGAGAACGTGCAAACTCCCTGGCGCTTCGGGGCAGCAGTGCTAACCACTGTGCCACCTTCAAATCCCACTATAGCAGCCTGGGAACATAAATTCAGTTAATACATACATCTGGGGGAAAAAGCTACTATCTGTAATGTTGACCATGAAGTTACAGGATTGTCCTAAAAACCTATTTGGTTCATTAATATCCTTTACGGAAGAAAGTATGGGCCGGAATTTTTTGGCTGTTCACACCCTACTGCCACTGCAAGAGAGGGCGGAGAATTTGGCGCTCAGCAAAATCTCTGTTCACTGCACGGGACCAGAGGATCTTGCTAGTGTGATCAGCCAGAGAATCCCGCTCCTGGGGTTCTTACTATATCCGGCAGTACATTTGATTCCAGACCCACAGCAAATTGGTTCACTATTAACCTCCCTCTGAAATAGCCTAGCAAACTAAGCCATGCAAACTCAACAAGAAACAACAGAATATAAAAAAACAGATGGAACACCGGGCATTGACCTAGGCAACAGAAACGACAAAGGCACATCCAACCCAATCAACCCTGCAAAGTCCTCCTCACTAACATCTGGAAGCTTATTCAAAATTGGGAGAGCTGTCCCACAGACTAGACAAGCAACAGCTTAGCATAGCTATAGTCACAAAAATCATACCTTATACCAATGGACAGAATTCCCATCCCGCCCGCCACAGGAATCATAGCGGGCGGAGGTCATACCATGCAAAGGTCCGTTGACATCGGGAGGGATTTTCTGGTCTTGGGGCGATCGCAGCCGGAAAATCCCTCCCAATGTCCCAGATTCCTCATCACCATCTCTGGGTATATCCTGTCCCACCAGCAAGACAGATCCATCAGAGGTGGGATAGTGGTGTATACAATGAGTGGTCCTGGTAGTCCTCATCATTGACTCCAGACCTCACGAAGTTTCATGGCATCAGATCAGACAGGAGTATAGAAACCTGTTTAGCAAACAAAACCCTCCCTCAAATGATGAATCCACTTCCCTTCATGAGGAACACCACCTGGATGAAAACCGAGGGGAGTTGCGGCACAGAATTTACTACTGGACATTGATGTCTCTCATAAGAAGTGGCTTTGTAACACCACTGCTGAATAAAGCTGACTGGTTCCTGAAGGATATATCTGTCAGGCTGAGCTTGTGGCAGGTGGCGAAGGAACCCACACAAGGGAAAAACATGTTATTTGATTTCATCCTGACCAATCTGCCTGTCACAGATACATCTGTCAGTGTCTATTTTGGTAGAATTGACCACCTTGCGGAGACGAAGGCCCTTCTCCACACTAAGGACACATTCCATCATGTTGTGTGGCATTGCCATCATGTTAAAGGAATAGATTCAGAACAAATCTAGTGCACAAAACTAACTTTGTCATTAGCAAACTTAGATATCTGGCTTGGTATCCCATCATCAAAGTTCTTATTAAATACAGTGAATAAATAAGGGTTCAATATGGATCCCCATGAAACACTGCTCATCACATTTTGCCAACTAGAGTCCATGCCCATTATTCCTACTTTCCATCTCCCGCCGCTCAGCCAATATTCTAACCAGGTCAATCATTTGCTCTAAAATCCATGCGCTTCAACTTTCCCTCTTCATCTCTTACAAGGAACTTTATCAAATGCCTTCTGGAAATCCAGATAAATAACATTCATAAACAGTCCCCTGTTCAGTACATCAGTCACCTCTGAAACATTCAATCAGGTTTGTTCGGCATGACCTGCGATTTACAAATCCATCCATTGACTCTGTCTACACTTCCCACTGCCTCGGAAAAACAGCCAGCATAACCAATGACCCCACGCACCCCGGACCTACTCGCTTCCACCATCTTCTGTCGGGATAAAGAAACAAAAGCCTGAGGTCACGTACCAACCGACTCAAGAACAGCTTCTTCCCTGCTGCCATCAGGCTTTTGAATGGACCTACCTCATATTAAGTTGATTTTTCTCTGCACCCTAGCTATGACTGTAACACTACATTCTGCACCTTCTCCTTTCCTTCTCCCCTATGTACTCTATGAACAGTATGCTTTGTCTGTATAGCGTGCAAGAAACAATACTTTTCAATGTATACCAATACATGTGACAATAATAAATCAAATCAAATCAAAAATCCACGTTGGCTTTCTCTGATCAGCTAAAACGTTCAAGGAGTTCAGTCATTTTATCCTTAATTGTAGGTTAATTCCTGACAACACAGGTTAAGTGATTTGCTATAATTCCATGATTTCCCTCTCTCAGATTTCTTTAATAGCAAGAATGGCATATGCAATTTTCAAATCTGAACTTTGGGAGATTATAGTTAGGGCACCTGCAGTGATCTCACTTACTTCATAGAACCATAGAAAATTACAGCTCAGAAACAGGTCTTTTGGCCCTTCTTGTCTGTGCCGAACCATTTTTTGCTTAGTCCCACTGACCTGCACTTGGACCATATCCCTCCACACCCCTCTCATCCATGAACCCGTCCAAGTTTTTCTTAAATGTTAAAAGTGACCCCGTATTTACCACTTTATCCGGCAGCTCATTCCACACTCTCACCACTCTCTGCGTGAAGAAGCTCTCCCTAATATTCCCTTTAAACTTTTCTCCTTTCACCCTTAACCCATGCCCTCTGGTTTGTTTCTCCCCTAGCCTCAGCGGAAAAAGCCTGCTTGCATTCACTCTGTCTATACCCATCAAAATCTTATACACCTCTATCAAATCTCCCCTCAATCTCCTATGCTCCAGGGAATAAAGTCCCAACCTATTCAATCTCTCTCTGTAACTCAGCTTCTCAAGTCCCGGCAACATCCTTGTGAACCTTCTCTGCACTCTTTCAACCTTATTTACATCCTTCCTGTAGCTAGGTGACCAAAACTGTGCACAATACTCCAAATTCGGCCTCACTAATGCCTTATATAACCTTACCATAACACTCCAACTTTTATCCTCGATACTCCGATTTATAAAGGCCAATGTACCAAAGGCACTCTTTACGACTTCCGTTGAAACTCTGGGATGAAAACCATCTGATCCTGAAGGCTTGTCACTCAATTATATATTCTTCATTGCAGTTATTTTACTTCCATTAATATTGCAGAGATCTCTCCTGATACAATATGCTACATCTGTGTCGGATGTAAAATTCCAACAAACAGTACTAGCGCCAGGGACCCGAGTTTGATTCCCAACTTGGGTGCGGAGTCTGCACATTCTCTCCGTGTCTGCGTGGGTTTCCTCCGGGTGCTCTGGTTTCCTCCCACAGTCCAAAAGACGTGCTGGTTAGGTGAATTGGCCATGCTAAATTTTCCCTCAGTGTACCCGAACAGGCACCGGAATGTGGCAACTAGGGGATTTTCACAGTAACTCCATTGCAGTGTTAATGTAAGCCTACTTGTGACACTAATAAATAAACTTAAAACTTAAACTTATAGCCATTCACTCCTGTTGTGTTATATTGATGACCTGAACATTTGAATGCCGTGTAAAAGAACGAGGATCTCCAAAATTTATAACCCAGACCACGAAAAGGCAGGATTATCAGAGAAATAGTTTTTGTAACATAAATTAGGAACATAGGAGCAAGAGTTGGCCATTTGACCCATAGAGCCTGCTCCACCATTCAATACAATCATGCCTGATCATCCACTTTAATGCTTTTTTCCCACATTATCCCCATATTCCTTTACATGATTGTTATCTAGAAATCTGTCAATCACTACCTTAAACATACTCAATGACTGAGCTTCTCCAGCCCTCCGTGGTAGAGAATTCCAAAGATTCACAACCATCTGAGTGAAGAAATTTCTCCTCATCTCGGTCCTAAGTGGTTTCCTCCTTATTTTGAAATTGTGCCCCCTGGTTCTAGACTCTCTAGACTCTCTAGACTCTCTAACCAGGGGAAACATCTTACCTGCAGCTACTCTGTCTATCCCGTTAAGTTCTTTATATGTCTCGAATAGATCATCTGTCATTCTTCGAAACTCGAAGAATTCAGACCCAGTTTCCCCAATCTCTCTTCATAGGACACTCCAGACATCCTGGCAACATGTGTGCTGAAGCTTTGCCATACTCTGTCTATGGCAATAATATCCTTCCTAAGGTAAGGGGACCAAAACCGCGCACAGTGCTCCAGGTGCGATCTAACCAAGGCTACGTACAAGTGAAGCAAGACTTCACTACTCCCGTACTCAAATCCTCTTGTGATAAGGCTAACAGACACCACGTCCACAAACATGCACTCCCTCCGATGAACGCGACCACACGCATGCAGATAAAGAAGAAGTGGTCTTATGGATGAACACTGTTGGACCCTACCATAATCGGCAAGAAACATATAAGTATTTTTCCCTACCCTTTTGTGCTGGGAAAAAAAAGACTAGCAACAGCAACAGTGTGTACTATGTACAAAATGCATTGCAGCAATTCACCAAAGATCCTTAGACAGCAGCTTCCAAACCCACAATCACTTCCTAGAAGGACAAGGACAGCAGGTACATGGGAACACCACCATCTGCAAGTTCCCCTCCAAGCCAGTCACCACCCTGACTTGGAAATATATCACCATTCCTTCGCCGTCTCTCGGTCAAAATCCTGGAATTCCCTCCCTAATGGTATTGTGCGTCAACCCAAAGAACATGGACTGCAGCGATTCAAGGCAGCAGCTCACCACCATCTTCTCAAGGGCAATTAGGGATGGGCAATCTAGCCAGTGACATCCATGTCCCATGAATGAATAAAAAAAAAGCTTTCCTAATTGCTTATCATTCCTGTACGTTAACTTTCAGTGACTTATTGACAAGCACACTCCGGTCCCCTTTGCATATCTACACTTTCTAATCTCTCACCGTTTATGAAATAAAGTCTGTGACTCAGAAATTGTGGTCATTAGTAGGAAATTAGCAAATCTAAAACAAAAACCAAAGATTAGCTGAAACAGTTCACCATGAAGCAAATACCCACCACAATCCTACATCTGTTTGCAGTTTCAGCAATTATGGAAGGGATTATAAAAGGTTAGAGAGGCTCTAGAGAAGGTGCAAAAAAAGATTTACTGGAATGATACCACAACTGAGAGATTATATGTAATAAGAAAGAGTGAATAGTTTGGGGGGGGGGGGGGGGGGGGGGGGGGGCTGGTGGAGGCACTATTCTCTAGGGAAGAGAGCAAGGCAGGGAGGCTTAAGATTATGAAAGGGTTTGGTAGGGTAAACAGAAAGACCGGAAATTGGAGCCATAACTATAAGATAGTCACTAATAAATCCACTAGAAAATTCAGAGAAACTTCATTACTAAGAGAAAACAAAAACTTACATTTAGATAGCATTTTGCACCAGACATCTCGTACCAGAAGTTCTTTACAGTCAATGGAACTGTAGCCCCTGTCCTAATGTAGGAAACATGAGGTGAGGTGAAAGCGACTGACCTTGACTGTGTGTGGGGTTAATTGAGACCACTGCTCCAGCTAATTGACGGACACAAAAATTTTATTTTTAGATCAATCACGTTTTTATTCAGAAAATGTAAGAAACTGCTATAAGACTGAGGGCAGAATTTTCCGGCCGCGTTCGCCCCAAACCAGAAAATCCCCTCCGAGGTGAACAGAATATTGCATGGTCTGCCATCCCCAACCTCACCCCCGCTTTAATTTCCGTGGCGGACAATCCCTCCTGATTCTCTTACATTGTATCCCAAGTAAATGCTTTTATTCCCCAATAATTCTACTGTAATAAGTTTACAAACATAGGTTTTAACTACTTATACTGATCTAATGAACCTGTAGGGGTGTCTCTACCCACTCACGCTGGCCAGGCAATGAAAGGGATCAGACTTCATCAAGCTTAAAGCTTGAGGTTCGCTTTCCTTCTTGGTTCTGTTCTTCAAAACTTCAATAGTTACCCTCTGAGCTTGGCTGACACACATGTCCTTCTATACATAGGCACTGACCATAGACATACATTTCAAATAGGTTTATTACTGGCTGCCTGACCTTAGGACAGCCGTCCTCAGCCTTTTTGACTCCATTCCATATCCGGTTCCTGTCCATTTGATAGACTAGAATGATTTGTTGTTTCTATCCTGCTGACTTTATCACCCATCATAAAAACAAAGACATTTGTTGCAATCAAACAGAGCGGCCCACATACTCAGCCTGGAGTTAAAACCTTCTGTCCTGAAGTGTCCTTCCTTTACTTGGCCATTTTGTATTAGACTATAACTCGCTGGCTACAGTGGCATCAAGGAACCATTGCAAAACTGGAGTCAAGGGGAAACCTCTCTGCTGGTTGGAATCATATCCAGCACAAAGAAAGATGGTTATGGTGTTGGAGATCAGTCATCTCAGCCCCAGGACATCACTGCAGGAGCTCCTCAGCGTAGTGTCCAAGGCCCAATCATCTTCAGCTGCTTCCTTCCATCATAAGGTCAGAAGTGGGAATGTTCACTGATGAATGGATAATGCTCAGCACCGTTATCAACTTTTCAGATTCTGAAGCAGTCCATGTCCAAATGCAGCAAAATCTGGACAGTATCCAGCTTTGGACTGACAAATGGCAAGAAATATTCAGCCACACAATTACCAAGCAATGACTATCTCCAACAAGAGAAAATCCAGCCAGCGCCCCTTGACATTCAATGGCATTACCATCACTGAATTTCCCACTATCAACATTCTGGGGGTCATATTGACTAGAAATTGAATTGGACTAGCCATATAAATACTGTTGTTACAAGAGCAGGTCAGACGCTAAGAATTGTGCGGCAAATAACTGATGTTCTGATTCCACAAAGTCTATCCACAATCTGCAATGCACAAGTCAAGAGTGTAATGGAATACTCTCCCCGTGCCTGGATGACTGCAGCTCTAACAACATTCAAGAAGCTCAGCATCATCCAGGGAAAAGCAGCCCACTTAATTGGAACCCCATCCACAAACATTCACCCTCTCCACCGCTGATGCACTGTGGTGGCAATATATACCATCTACAAGATGCACTGTGTGAACTCATCAAGACTCCTTAGTCGGCACCTTCCAAACCATTATCACTAATGTCTAGAAGGACAAGGGCAGCAGATAAATGAGAACACCACAACCTAGAAGTTCCCCTCCTGGCTACTCACCATACTGACTTTGAAAGATATTGCCATTCCTTCACTGGGTCAAAATCCTGGAACTCCCTCCCTAACAGCACTGTGGGTGTATCTACACCACATGCAATGCAGCAGTTCAAGAAGGCTGTTCACCACCATCTTCTCAATCAGGAATGTGCAATAAATGGTGGCCTAGCCAGTGACGCCCACATCCCTTGAATGAATAATTTAAAAAAAGTGGCAGCCAATTTTCACACAGCCAACTCCAATAAACAGCAACGTGATATTGATTGAGGGATATACATTGGGCAGGGAACCAGGGTAACTGCCCTGTACTTCTTCATCCACCCGAGCAGGCAAATGAGGCCTCAGTTTAAGATCTCATCCAAAAGAAGGCACATCAGTCAGTCCAGCACTCCCTTAGTACTGCACCGAGGTGTTAGCCTTGATTTTTCTGCTTAAGTCTTGGAGTAGGACTTGAAACTAAAACCTTCTGATTCAGAAACAAGAGTGCCAGCAATTAACTAAGCTATGGCAGTGGAGACTGGTTAATAGAATGCAGAGCACACTACCACACAAAATAATTGCAGTGACTAGCATACATTCATCTAAGGAGGAATAAGAACTAGAAAGATCTGATGATGATGTCAGATGAGGAAAGGTGGGAGGAGGCTCATGTTGTATGAAGGCTGGCAAGGACCTGCTAGGCTAAATGGCCTGTTTCCAAGCTGTAAATACTCTGCAATCCAGCAATTTAATTGAGGAACATCTGCAATTAATTTTAGAAATTCATCTGTCACCTTGAGTGATTATCATAGTTTTGGGTTAGGAAACCAAGGCAAGTAGATAGAATTAATTAAGATACAGATTTAATCAGATGACGGAACAGTTTCAAGGGACTAAATGGCTGCTTCTGTTCCTTTTCTTAGATTAGTGCACTTTCATTGACTGTCTATCCGACGTGATATTTTCCGAGCGGATAATAGATAGCTAGGTAACTCTCTCAGCTGTAGTATACATCTCCAAGGTGACAAAATGACTGCACTGCTGCTATATGCTCAGAGTCTGAATTAAATTTTACCAATCAATTGACCAACTGACATGGTGCGAAAGAGAGGAAGTAACATTAGAGGAGGGCATTTGCAGTGAATCAGTCTCTCAAAATAAATCTTACCCACTGCATTTGCTGGAGTCTATCCCTGCTCCAATGAAAATGGCACGTCCGCTCTTTGTGTTCTGAGGCAACAAAAGATGTTTTGTGACATTACTGGGAAAAGCGCTTGGAACCTATTTGTCTTTAGTTTTGCTGCCAGTACGGTTTAATAGATCATTGTTACACAGTAAATGCTGAAACTGAGTTGATGGGCACTTACATTTATACAATGGTCAATTATATTCCCATTTTCCCCATCTGCGTTTTCAGTGCTTCTGCTAGCTATTTCTCTGGAAAGAGTTCCTCAGTGATTCCTCCGTGATTAAAGGCACATTACTGCAGGCAAACTACAGCATGAAATAAATTAAATCCTGAAGGAAAAGACTGAGTACATCAACATTAACTCTTTAAATTCTTTATTCGGCTAATGTTCTAAAATTCATTCAGCTTCTTGTTGCTAAGGAAAATAGTGTTTTTTTCTAAATTTTTTTTACTCCATTCTTAAAGTTACAAAGCCAGTGCCCAGAATGGACAGGGCAAACCCAAATCCAGTCCTTGCTTGCTCCAAAAACCAAGTTCAAAATCCAATTGAATCCAATTCAAGGTTCCCACAAGGGAGACAAACAAGATGCAAGCTGACAAGATGAGGCATTGCACCCCACCTTGGGCTGGATCCGACGCTTGATCTTAGCCAAAAGGCCAAGAATGGAATTTACTGTTTACTACCTTGAATAGTTATTCAGGGCAACTATGAGAAAAAAAAATAGGAAGTGCCAGATTCAAATCCTAGGGCTGTCCATCAATAGAAATCTCTTGCTTCAGTCAGAAGAATCTAATCAGTTCCCAGAGGTGCTCGCAAATGAATTAAGTGCCATAGAATCATAGAATCCCTACAGTGCAGAAGGAGTCCATTCGGCCCATCGAGTCTGCACCAACCACAATCCCACCCAGGCTCTATCCCCATGTATTTACCATTGCTAGTCCCCCTAAGGCGCAATTTAGCATGGCCAATCCACGTAACCCGTACATTTTTGGACTGTGGGAGGAAACCGGAGCACCCGGAGGAAACCCACGCAGACACGGGGAGAGTGTGCAAACTCCACACAGACAGTGACCCGAGGCCGGAATTGAACCCGGGTCCCTGGCGCTGTGAGGGAGCAGCGCTAACCACTGTGCCATCGTGTCGTGTAATAGAAATGCCCTTCTTCTCTGGAGGGAGGAGTAAAAATCCGCCAGAGTAGCCAGATTGATCCATGCTTTGTGCTGGCAGGTTAAGGATTATCAGTAATCAAAAGAGATCAACTACAAAAAAACAGCTTCATTTTTCTGGCTCAGGCAATTGTGCTGAGCAATGTGAAAGTGAAGGAAAAGAGCAAACAAAAAAATAAACAACTGGGAATGGAAAATAAACCCTATGGCCTTTTCCAATTCTGGGAACACTTCTTTGTCTTAATGAAAGGTATGGCCTATACTCTAAAAATGCCACAATGTGCTTTGAATACTTTTGCTTAAGAGTAGAGGGAACTTAACTATATGCCGAACCATGTTAACCTGGCTCCTTAAAGAGGTGATCCTTTGCAGGCCACGTGACAGGGCCAGAACCAATGGAGCATGAGTGCATGAACCTCGGCCAATCGGGAGTGAGGGCACGCATCCCCGGGGCTGAAAGTCAGCAGAGTGAGCTGGGGAGTTGTTGGGAGCAGAGCTGTGTTGTTGTGTTGCAAGTAGTTTATTTTCATTGAATCAGTCTTATTGCTTTATACCTGCCATACCGAGTCGCTTCAAGTTATCACACTAACCTCGCAAACTCTAATTGCTACATACAATAGGCACCAAAACTCAAGTGATCACTCTTTTAATAAATACATTCTTCCTAATGTCTGTTTTAAATTTATTTTTTCACTAATTAACTTTACATTCCCTTGCCCCACTTGTTTGATTTACTCATGTTCCAACTTATCTCACTGATACCATTTAAGAAGATTTCTTCTTTCATAAAGACCTATCCCAAGTCTACTTCTTTAGGTGGTAAGAATATCAAGTGTTTCCTCATAGCCCTTAATGCTCAGGAGTTCACTGCTCTTCTCCACATCCTTCTGTACATACACATATCCTTTTTAATAGCATGGTGACCAGAACATCAAATCCAGAATGTGATAAGATCAGTGCTTTTTAATGCCGCTGTATAACCTCTGTAGATTTATTTTACTACACAACCCAACATTCTATTTGCATTTTAATTACTTTGACACAGTGCCTCAACATTGAAAGTGATGATATTCCCAGATCCATCCTAAGTCTCTCTCTACTAATTATATTCCATTCATTTCATGCTTATTTCATTTTCTTCACCCAAGGCTCAATGCTTTACATGGGAATATTAAATTTCATTTGTGTTTCCAATTGTCTAACTGATCGAAATCCTCCTGGAAATCTCTACCTAAATCACGGGAGGGACTTTAACTCACTCTGCCCAGCAACAGTGAATGCGTAAGCAGTATGCTTGGTCTCTGCCATAGGCCTTTTTTCACATTGCTGTTTTCCTAGGCTGACAGAGGGAGTTGCCTATAAATGCATGCTGTACAAGTACTTCTCCATTCATTTTAATGGCTTAGTGGTCTATTCGCAGTTAGTGATCTATTCACAATACTCTTCTCGACAAGCAGATACAAGAAGAAGCTGAGGACACAAAAGGAAAATGCAAAATTTATCACTGTGCAGCCCAGAGGGGTCTCCAGGCCCCATAAAGGAAGTTTTGGTCCCTGCTGAAACCCCAGGACAACCTGATGTTTGCCGGCCAAAACCGGACCAGGTATGGCTGGATGCCATTTCAGCTCATCTGCTATAGTTAACACAGACTGAGCCTCTCGCAGCTCCTCACAGCAGTCCAGCTGCACATCATGATTTGAAATTAATGTAGGTTGATGCAACAAATCTGAATATTGACTTCTACAGGGCGTCCCTTTCCCAGTCTGGTGTATCAGCACTCATAAGCAATCTTGATCTCCCATGTATCTTTTTCTAATCAAGTTCTCATCCAGTTCACGTTCTACCCTGTATTCACACGTCTTTTAGCACAAATCAGAGGACTTTCATTTGAAGATTTGCCAGCATCCTTCTGCAAATCAAAAAACCAACAATTATAGGGAGTCCCATTATCTGTTTTGTACATAACGATCTCAGAGGAGATTTATCTGACGGGCTCTTTGCTTTGAAATCTTGGATGCTCCTTATTAAGCAATTGCTATGAAAGTATTTCGACCCTTAGGGAATGGTTCCCATAATTGTACCACTATATTTGATGTTGGGCTCCTGGACCTGTATTTGTCTTGCTCTATTTAATCAGCCTTCAAACTATAGGTGCTAAATTTGTCTGCAGAACCTCACCAGTAACTATGGATTCTTTTAACCAATATAATCGATTTTTTTTAAAAATCATTCACAGGATGTAGACATCTCCGATAAGGTCAGAACTTACTGTCCATTCCTAATTGCTTTTAAGTAAGTTGCCTTCTGGGCCATTTCAGAGGGCAGTTAAGAGTCAACAACATTCCTCCCATTGCAGAGTCACATATAAGTCAGAGAAGGTAAGGGCTATAGATATCCTGCTGATAGCACTTGGCCCATAACCTTGAATGTTATGACGTGCCAAGTGCTCATCCAGGTACTTTTTAAATGATGTGAGGCAGCCCGGCTCTACCACCCTCCCAGGCAGCGCATTCCAGAGCATCATTTCTGGGTAAAAAGCTTTTTCTCACATCCCCCCTAAACCTCCTGCTCCTCACCTTGAAACATAGAAACATAGAAGATAGGAGCAGGAGGAGGCCATTTGGCTCTTCGAGCCTTCTCCGCCATTGATCATGATCATGGCTGATCATCCAACTCATTAGCCTAATCCTGCTTTATCCCCATAACCTTTGATCCCATTCGCCCCAAGTATAGAAACATAGAAGATAGGAGCAAGAGGAGGTCATTAGGTAGGATGAGGAGGAGGCCATTAGATAGGTTCATGGCCACCTCCTGTTCCTATGTCTCCTTGTGACTGACCCTTCAACTAATCTTCAACCTATGAAAATGTACCACTCCTACATGACAATACACTGAAGAGCCAAGTGTATTTTGAAGTCAAAGATTGGATGACAAATTAACATTATTTTCATAGAATCATCGAAATCCTACAGCGCAGAAGGAGGCCATTCGGCCCATCAAGTCTGCACACTTTCCGAGTGGTGTGGTATGCAAGATACTAATGAAATGCAAAAAGTCAAAAAATTCTAGTTAAGCCTCAGTAGGAATTCAGCATTATCAGCAGATCAATCTTGAGGTGTTATTTTCTTAAGATTAATACTTGAATGAGGCAAGATAAAGGAGTTTGCTTCTTGAGTGTTCTGTACCAGTGGAAGCTCAAGTTAATACTAATCGGATGTTTAAGTTAATTACAAAGAGATGGCAGAACAAATGAGCCCTTGTGATAGGTGTGGAGTTTAATATGTAAGAGCTATCATGGATCCTCAACATACGTGGGCACAACATTTGCACTAAGTACTGGGAATTGGACCCTCTGATATTTGTGCTCAAGCAGAAATTTTATAGTTAGGAAAGCAATAGCCAGAAGGCTTCCCGTGCCTGGTTATTATCAAGTGATCACTGAACGTGCTTGTAAGTGGATGATGGATAAATTGAGTAATCGGTCAAAATTCACTAGCAAAGTCCACACTTCAGTGATTGCTACCTGGACAAGGTATAGGAGTGAAACCTGTATCCGTGGAACCATTTCAGTAACAATAGCAGATAAGCAGAGGAGAAGGTAAAGCAAAATAAATGGCAATTCCATTGCAGTGTAATTCCTACATTTCATCAAATATACATTAAAAACAATAACCAAATGGGGATTCTAGTGAGTCCTTCATCCTACAAAGAGTCTTCAAAAAGAATAATTTAAAACAAAGTCTGAAAGCTGAGAAAGTTTCTCGGTTAAGCCAACCCTACAAATGCTCCAATATCACTGCAATGTCAATAAACATAACTGCTGAGGGAGCTTTGCAACAATATCTTAATGCTCTGCAATGCACAATGCTGAATTGGTACTCTAAATGCATCGTAAATACTGCGCATCACTGGGTTGGAATTACAGCAACATCCCAAAGACCTATGCAAATCACCATCCAATTGGGATCTGGACTGATGCCATTCCTTGTAATCTTCCTTCAATTGTATATGTACGCACCACAATAAACTATTACTGCAATTTTGTCAGTAGATCATTAATTCACACTGTGCGTGAAACTTTGTGGTATTGTGATGGTGGACCACCAAATTCTGTACTGCAAAGTGGTAGAATGTAGGATGTTGAAGAGCGAATAATATCTATAGAAATGTCAAGTTGTCAAGTTATTTAAATAATCTGCCCTTTAAAAATTGGAGAAAAAAACTACCCGCCTTGTATCTGTGAGTTGGAAAGAAATATGTACTAACTGCTGTCATATACCATTATTACCCTGCCTGAGAGTGCAGTGGGAGCAAGTTTAATTGAAGCATTCAAAAAGGAATAAGACTGTTTTCTGAAAAGGAAAATGTCCAGAGTTAGGGAGAGAAGGTGGGAGAATGGCACCAAGTGAATTGCTCATTCAGACAACCAGTGCAAAGATAATAGGTTGAATGGTCTTCTTCTGTACTGTAACAGTTCTGTGTTTACTATTTGACCGTTTCCGCGAACTGTCATTATCGTAGTTGGGGGGCTGTAAGATCACAATTTAAAGGATTAGTCATCTTTGATGTGGTGTTATGAATATAATGTTTGTTCATATAATGGATTAAGTACTTGAGTGAATTTTAAACTTATTTAAGACCATAAGACCATAAGACATAGGAGCGGAAGTAAGGCCATTCGGCCCATCGAGTCCACTCCACCATTCAATCATGGTTGATTTCAACTCCATTTACCCGCTCTCTCCCCATAGCCCTTAATTCCTCGAGAAATCAAGAATTTATCAATTTCTGTCTTGAAGACGCTCAACGTCTCGGCCTCCACAGCCCTCTGTGGCAATGAATTCCACAGACCTACCACTCTCTGGCTGAAGAAATTTCTCCTCATCTCTGTTCTAAAGTGACTCCCTTTTATTCTAAGGCTGTGCCCCCGCGTCCTAGTCTCCCCTGCTAATGGAAACAACTTCCCTACGTCCATCCTATCTAAGCCGTTCATTATCTTGTAAGTCTCTATCAGATCTCCCCTCAACCTCCTAAACTCCAATGAATATAATCCCACGATCCTCAGACGTTCATCGTATGTCAGGCCTACCATTCCTGGGATCATCCGTGTGAATCTCCGCTGGACCCGCTCCAGTGCCAGTATGTCCTTCCTGAGGTGTGGGGCCCAAAATTGCTCACATTTATTTAAACATTAAATAGGGTTTCATGAATGAGTTTTTTTTTGACATAGTGAAGTTGGTAATAGATGAGGATGGGTAAGGGGCATGGATTGGCATGTTGGCATGTATGGGCATGGGCAACAGATGCAATGTTGAAGGGGTGTGAGGAGTGCAGCCTAGATGGCCTAATATTTCCTAAAAGCGAGGAGGAAGAGAACATAGGTGGGCCTTTTACCCAGCATGCCTGTAGCCTCAGTGCTTGCCTTCAGTCTGCATCCAAGGATGGCAGGCCCAACTCCGTCCTGTACATGTCACCTACCTCCCATCCACCTCTTGCCCCCTCCCCACCCACCCACCAACCTCCCCAACCCCCACCAACAGAACAAAGATCTGGCAATTTGGGGCGCTTTCGCCCAAGGCAGAAGCAGCAAACTGGAAGATTTCCTGACACCCGCCTCAGGAGCAAAAGCCCAGGCCTAGATGTATCGAGGAACCAAAAGAGACCAAGAAAGCTTGGTTACAGAAAGAAAATCTAACAGATGATATCCCATGGCCACATATGACTTATTTTAATTAAGTTCCTCCTAGATTCAATAAATGCAGGGAGTTTTATTTTTATGCTCTTACATAACAGCAATAACTTGTATTTATGTAGCATTTTTAACATAATTAAACGTCCCAAGGCACAACACAAGTTTGTTGATGACACCACTGTAATGGGTCTGATCTCAAACAGTGATGAGACAGAGTACAGGAATGAGATACAGAATCTAGTGAACTGGTGCGGTGACAATAATCTCTCCCTCAATGTCAACAAAACGAAGGAGATTGTCATTGACTTCAGGAAGCATAAAGGAGAACATGTTCCTGTCTACATCAACGGGGATGAAGTGGAAAGGGTCGAGAGCTTCAAGTTTTTAGGTGTCCAGATCACCAACAACCTGTCCTGGTCCCCCCAATGCCGACACTATCGTTAAGAAAGCCCACCGATGCCTTTACTTTCTCAGAAGACTAAGGAAATTTGGCATGTCAACTACGACTGTCACCAACTTTTACAGATGCACCATAGATAGCTGGCTGCATCACAGCTTGGTATGGCTCCTGCTCTGCCCAAGATCACAAGAAACTACAAGAGGTCGTGAATGTAGCCCAATCCATCACACATACCAACCTCCCATCCATTGACTCTGTCTACACTTCCCACTGCTTCAGCAAAGCAGCCAGCATAATTAAGGACCCCACATACCCCAGACATTCTCTCTTCCACCTTCTTCCATCGGGAAAAAGGTACAAAAATCTGAGGTTAGATACCAACCGACTCAAGAACAGCTTCTACCCTGCTGCCGTCAGACTTTTGAATGGACCTACCTTGCAATAAATTGATCTTTCTCTACAACCTAGCTATGACTGTAACATTACATTCTGCACTCTCTCGTTTACTTCTCTATGAACGGTATGCTCTGTCTGTATAGCGCGCCAGAAACAATACTTTTCACTGTATGCTAATACATGTGACAATAATAAATCAAATCAAATCAAAGCATTATACATCAAGATATGGAACTGAACCACATCAGCCATATTAGGGCAGATGAACAAAAGCTTAGTCAAAGAGGTAGGTTATAAGGAGCAGCTTAAAAGAAAAAAACAATATGGAGAGACGGAGAGGTTGTGGGACAGAATTCCAGAGCTGAGGAACTTAGCTGCTGAAAGTGCAGTTGCAAATGGGGGAGTGATTAAAATGGATGTCACTCAAGAGGCCAGAAGTAGAGGAATGCAGATATTTCAGAGATCGCACGATTGGAGAAGATTACTGAGGTAGAGAGTAGAAAGGCCATGAAGTAATTTGAAAACAAGGCTGGGGATTTTGAATAAAAACGGAAAATGCTGGAAAGTTTCTAGACTCCGCATTGAGTGCGGCAATTTTAGATCATAACCTATGTCCCCATTTTGTTTCCTTTTTCTTGGCTGGTTTTGATTTTTCTCTCGTTTTTTTTCCTGCCTTTCTCACTTCTTTAGGCTTGGATGGCAGCTGCTCGTGATTCTGCATTCATGCAAATGCAGCTCAGTAATTCTGTTTCTCCACCGCCCCCCCCCACCCCCCCCCCCTCCCCCCCCACCCCACCCCACCCCCACCCCAAAGCTGCTGCCAGAGATACCAGGTCATTTCAGCATTTTCTGTTTTAATTTAAGATTTCCAATATCTGCACAATTTTGATTCTGAATTTTATACTCAAGGCATTGCCCAACCAGCAACCAGTGTAGCTCAGCGGGGACAGGGGGTGAAACGTATTGCACAGTTACTGCTGTACCTCATCGGCAAGGAAGCAATTTAGCAACATCCATTGGGGTGTTTTCACAGTAACTTCATTGCAGTGTAAATGTAAGCCTACTTGTGACACTACTGTGCTTTCCCTAATTGGATTGACCAACATTGAAGGAATTTTACTGGTATTTGTGATATTAATGGAACATTGTTACATGCTTGGTGAATGCTATTTTTTAATGCCGTTGTTGCAATTATATTTTCAATCAGGACACATATCAGGATTGTACAGTTTCACAAGGTCAAAGGTTACATTAAAAATGCAGCATTTGTACCGTTTCTAGCAATAGAAGATGATACAGTCCTTTATGCTTCCTTTTAGTCCCACAAAAATGGGAAAAAGCTGGATCAGAAATGAAATATATAGCGACCAAAGTATCTGGTATGTTAGTGTTACTCCAGGGCTCTGAGGTTACAAATGTCAAACTATTCCTTATGTGGTTAGGAATTAGTTAAGAAAATAAAACCAATATTAAATGTGTTTTTTCTGATGTTCTCCAAGGCAAAAGGGCAAAGAGCCATAAACGCAAGTACCTGCACCGATCATTAGAATCATAGAATCCCTACAGTGCAGAAGGAGGCCACTCGACCCATCAAGTCTGCACTGACAACAATCCCCCTTCGGCCCTATCCCTGTCACCCCAAATATTTACTCCACTAATCCCTCTAAGCTACACATGCCGAGGCACTAAGGGGCAATTTAGCATGGACAATGCACCTAATCCGCACATCCTTGGACTGTGGGAGGAAACCAGAGCCCCCAGAGGAAACGTACGCAGACACGGGGAGAATGTGCAAACTCCACACAGACAGTGACCCAAGCCGGGAATCGAACCCAGGTCCCTGGAGCTGTGGGGCCGCAGTGCTCACCACTGTGCTGCATTTGAAGGTTCTACACAGGTAATAGGGGCAGCATGTGTGACTGCTACCTTTACAGTCCACAAATTTCAGTGAGTGTGCTATGGATCAGTGGCATGCTGGAACATTCATTCACAACGCAATGTTGGAGTCAAGTCTCATGCTGCATCAGTTAAGGCAACACAGGCAATTGTTACCATAGCAACAGAGCTCCACATTAATGACTCTCATAGGCAGAAACAATTATGCCAAATTGGGGAGTTTACACTCAGTTGTCTTTATTTCTTCTTCCATTGTGCCGTCTTTCATTGAGATGGGTGCCCAATCTTTGGGATTACTTGCGTATGCTTGCACAAAAAACATCCACCAATCGGTAACCATTCTTGCTACTTCCTTACACACCTGGCAGTTTCAAACCTTTGCTCTGCTGTTGTACTCACACTGTCTCGAAACAAATTAAACTAGATCATAAAAGTCCGTTCAACACGAATGATGTTGAGCACAAACCTCGTGATGATAACACACGTTGTTGTGAATAGGTTCTATTGCTAGAAATTGGCTAACAAATTGGATATGGTCTGCAAATGGACAGGTGGATCGCAATGCACGATGAATCTGCATCCTTTACTTCCATTGCAGCAGTCATGGCATCAATGATTCCAAAAGCTGAATGTACTACCTCTGTGCTCAAATACATTTATGTGGAGGAGTTCCCCCTCTCCCTCCATAATGGTGGCCCTGACATCCTGGGCCTGATGATGTCTGCGCCCTATTGAGGAGTCTCTCTTTTGAAGTGCCCTCTCACTCTCCCTCTGACTGAGCAGCACTGACTAAACCCTTCCTTTGGATCCTGCAATTGATTCTCTTACATCTAAATGCTGCCCGCTGTCTCCAATTAGACAGTGAATGCGAAGGCAGCCAGTTAATCGGGTGTCTCCAAGACGATCATGCAGGTAGGCAGACCATTGACCCAGATGGTCTGAAAATAGTCCGGATGTCTGTAAATTTTATGTCCAGCCGTAAAAGGGCCATAACAAGGAAATATTCAAGACAGGTAGGAAGTAAATAGATTAAAAGGGAATAGGTGGAGAGGAAAACATGAGAAACAAACAAGATTGAGTAGGATGCAACAGCTCACAAGTCTGGTGGGAGTAAAAAGGCAGATTGACATCAAGAAAGCAGACCATACTAATTATTGTACTTGCTCTGAGCAGGTGAGGCAAAGGGGAAAGCGGTGGAGATAAGGGAAGCATCCCACTTTCCAAATACGAAGCCACTATCCTGGAAATGTGGTCACACCCATCCTACATGGCCAGCACCAACCAGCAAGAAGAAAATGGCAACTCTAATTAAGGTTAAAATCATAATTAAAGCCAGAGAGCTTCAAAGCACCAAATACAAAAGTGATGTTCTGTTTCTTGAACACATCTTCTGTTTTATTGGAACAGTATGAAGGGCTGGGTACAACCAATTAATAAAATGGCAAATTTCATTTCATAGAATTTCATAGAAACCCTACAGTGCAGAAAGAGGCCATTCAGCCCATCCAGTCTGCACCGACCACAATCCCACCCAGGCCCCACTCACGCAACCCCATATATTTACCCCGCTAATCCCCTGGCACACGGGTTAATTTATCATGGCCAATCAACCTAATCCTTACATTTTTGGACTGTGGGAGAAAACCGGAGCATCCGGAGGAAACCCACGTAGACACGGAGAGAACATGCAAACTCCACACAGACAATGACCCAAGGGCAGAATTGAACCTGGGTCCCTGGCGCTGTGAGGCAGCAGTGTTAACCACTGTGCCACCCTGACAGAGGGTGGGATTTTTTTGCCTTGCTGAGCTGGTTGAGTAGGGTAGCAGGGTGGGAAATATGAGCAAGAGGCGAAAATTCCTCTACTGGTGAAAACCTCCCGTTTTCTCGCCCGTTTCAACACTTAGAATTTTTCTGAGAAAATTCTGCCCAGAGTGCTTAGAATAGCACTTGCAGGTAGAATAGAGGTGTTCAGCGAAGTGATCAGGTAATTTGGTTTCTTACATGTGGAGGGGACTGCTTCATGAACAGAAAATACTTTATGCTATTGGAAGAAGTACGTGTAAATAGCTGTTCCATATTGAATCAGTGTTTCTGGTCTTGGCCAATGTTGTGGAAGAGTTTAATGAGGTTAAATCTTGAATGAAAATAGCTGTATAACTTTACTAACTATAAAAATAAATTCACTTTGGAAACTTTTCCCCCCCAGCATTTCAAATGCACTATCCTAAACATAAATTGACTACCTGCTACTTGTACATAGGAAATAGACGTAGGAGTTGACCATTCAGCCCTTCGAGCCATGCTCATTATGATCATGGCGGATCATCAAATTCAATACACTGTCCCCGTCTTCCCCCATATCCCTTGATCCCTTTAATACCAAGAGCTATATCTAATTTCTTCTTGAAATCACACAACATTTTGGCTTCAATCACTTTCTGTGGTAGTAAATTCCACAGATTTACCATTCTCTGGATGAAGGAATTTCTCTTCACCTCAGTCCTAAAAGGTTTACCCCTCATCTTTTAACTATGGCCCCTAGTTCTGGACTTCCTCACCATTGGGAACATACTTTCTGAACCTACCCTGTCTAACTAATCTTGTCAGAATTTTATAAGTTTCTATGAGATCCCCTCTCACTCTTCTGACCTCCAATGAATAGAATCCTAACCGATTTAGTCTCTCCTCATATAACAGTCCTGCCATCCCAGGAATCAGCCTGGTAAACCTTTGTTGCACTCTCTCTATAGCAAGAACATCCTTCCTCAGATACGGACACAATACTCCAGGTGTGGCCTCTTCAACACCCTGTACAATTGCAGCAAAGCATCCCTATTCCTATATTCAAATCTGCTTGAAGGCCAGCATACCATTTGTCTTCTTTACTGCCTGCTGTACCTGCGTGCTTACTTTCAGCGACTGATACACGAAGACATCAAGGTCTCGCTGAGTATCCACTTCTCTCAATTTACACCCATTCAAATAATAATCTACCTTCCTACTTTTTGATTTGATTTATTATTGTCACATGTATTAGCATACAGTGAAAAGTATTGTTTCATGCATGCTACCGTTCATACCATTCATAGAGCAGGAAACAAGAGTGTGCAGAATGTAGTGTTACAGTCATAGCTAGGGTGTAGAGAAAGATCAACTTATTGCAAGGTAGGTCCATTCGAAAGTCTGACAGCAGCAGGGAAGAAGCTGTTCTTGAGTTGGTTGGTATGTGACCTCAGACTTTTGTATCTTTTTCCTGATGGAAGAAGGTGGAAGAGAGAATGTCTGGGGTGCGTGGGGTCCGTAATTATGTTGGCTGCTTTGCTGAGGCAGCGGGAAGTATAGACGGAATCAATGGATGGGAGATTGGTTTGTATGATGGATTGGGCTACATTCACGACCTTTTGTAGTTTCTTGCGGTCCTGGACAGAGCAGGAACCATACCAAGCTGTGATACAACCAGAAAGGATGCTTTCTATGGTGCATCTGTAAAAGTTGGTGAAAGTCATAGCTGACATGCCAAATTTTCTTAGTCTTCTGAGAAAGTAAAGGCGTTGGTGGGCTTTCTTAACTATAGTATTGGCATGGAGGGAGCAGTACAGGTTGTTGGTGATCTGGACACCTAAACACTTGAAGCTTTTGACCCTTTCTACTTCGTCCCCATTGACGTAGACAGGGGCATGTTCTCCACTATGCTTCCTGAAGTCGATGACAATCTCCTTCATTCTGTTGACATTGAGGGAGAGATTATTGTTGCCGCACCAGTTCACCAGATTCTCTATCTCTTTCCTGTACTCTGTCTCGTCATTGTTGGAGATCCGATCAACTCCGGTGGTGTCGTCAGAAAACTTGAAAATCAAATTTGAGGGGAATGTGGCCACACAGTCATAGGTGTATAAGGAGTTTAGTGGGGGCTGAGAACACAGCCTTGTGGGGCAGCTTGTGGGCGATAGTCATTAAGGCACGCGGATTGGCTTTTCTTTGGTACTGGGATGATGGTCATTTTCCTGAAGCAGATAGGGACCTCAGGTTGTTGTAAAGAGAGGTTGAAGATGTCTGTGAATACCCCCGCCAGCTGGTCTGCGCAGGATGTGAGTGTTTGTTCGGATACCCCATCCGCGCCAGTCACTTTCCATGGGTTGACCTTCGAGGAGGCTGCTCTGACATCTGCAATGGTGACCTCAGATCCAGGTTCATCCGAGGCTTCCAGGGTGGAGGTCTTTTGCTACCGAAGTGGATAACTGCTGTCGCTCCACCATGTCAGAGCAATTTTAACTATTTTAATCAGATTTTAAATCAGCCACCTGATTTACACGCTGCCCAATCTTTTTTCCGTTGCCTTCATCAGAAAACAAAATGGATTGAGGTGCAAAACAAAACCGTGAATTCATCAGAGAACGAAAGTTAAAATTTCCCCGTGTGTGTTTATGTGCCAGTGAAATCTGATCATTCTTATGCCTCAGATAAACCAAAGAAATCTGATGCAACCACGTTTATTGAGTTTCTTTAGAACTAGTTGGACATCACTGGGATTGCCTTTGACTTGTAATAAGTCTTCGGAGGCAGAAGTCCCTTCAGCAAAATCCATTTACAAACCCTAACAGCAGTATACAGAGTGCTAGCAGTTAGCAGTCTACCTCCAGGGGTGTCAGAGGAACACGCGATTAAATACAAGGCAAAGACCCCCTGATTGGCCCATCAATTGGATCCTTAATCAGGGAGATCATACTCCATTAGGCCAACCTCAATGGCCTGATTGAAGTAATTACAAATCTACTCGGTGATACACTTGTGACTACAAACATACTTTAACTTCTAAAAACCCTGAGAAGTAACTAATAACAGAATACAAGTTGCACAAAAAACTTAGAATAACCACCATTTTCAACTGACAATAACAAATTCACACAAGGCAAAATAAAGCTACAAAATTGATAAAAATGCACCAATGGTAATTTGGTTGCTCTTCAGTTTAGACACTCAGCCAAAATCTCAGAGAGTGAATCACATTCCATCCACGGGATCAGTTTAATCCCCAAAGTCAATCCTCACATCACAGTGCAAAAATCACCTGAATGCAGCCTGTTGGATCAATATTTGCACCGAGATAGACTGACCCACCTCAATCTTTTGCAGTCTGCCATCTCGTGAGATGGTGTTTTTGCATCTTGGTTGTCTGTGTGAAACATCCTCAACCCACCTTGTACCACGGATCAATACAGCACAGAAAAACTACCAAGATCGGTTCCCTACCTGCCCCTTCCTCATTCCCAGTGCCCCTCCCTAGTAACTGCTGAAATATAAAAAACTAGGTATGTTTTCAATGTTGCAATTCAGCTGACATATTTCATAGAATTCATCAGCAGTGCAGAAGGAGGCCATTCGGCCCATCAAGTCCGCACCGACCACAATCCCACCCAGGCCCTATCCCCATAGCCACATGCATTTACCCTAGCTAATCCCCCTGAATCTAAAGGACGATTAAGCGTGGCCAATCCACCTAACCTGCACATCTTTGGACTGTGAGAGGAAACTGGAGCACCCGGAGGAAACCCACACAAACACGGGGAGTATGTGCAAACTTCACACAGACAGTTACCTGAGGCCGGAATTGAACCCAGATCCCTGGCGCTGTGAGGCAGCAGTGCTAATCACTGTGCCACCATGGCACCCCATAAATTGTGCACCTATAAAAAAGCCTGATATCTAAACCTTTTCACAAAGAATATGGATGAGAAATTGGGTTTGTAAAGGTGGCCAAAGCATTGAATTATTCGTCGCACCCCTTTCCAGTCTGGAATTTGCAACATCTCGCAGTTTTCTGTTGCAGGCTCCATCGACTGCACACAGATCACTTCATGGGTGTCACATAAATACTGAGATGCGCTGACTTCAGTGTGCAATCCGCAAACATGTACAAAGTAATGCTGCCACTCAAAACGTTGCGTAGCAGACAAATTGGCCCGCCGAAACAACACTTGACCCACGGCTCTGAAGGAGCCCTGCATTATTTGACAGAACAGGTATGAAGATACAGCACAGATACGGCTTGGAGGGCCGAAGGGCCTGTTTCCTGTGCTGTACTATTCTTTGTTCTTTGTTATTTGTGTGGTGTGCTGCGTGTGACAGCCACAGCATCGCGACAATCTCAGCACCATTTGGCAGGTGGCTAAGAAGCAGGATGGGGAGGAAGGGAATGGTGGTTATGAGCTATTCTGTCTGATCAGTCCATGAGAAACCTATCCAAACGCAATGTCAATAACTACAACCCCGATTCTTCATTCAGTAACAGTTAAACTTTACCTGCCCTCTGTCACTGACCATCAGTGCAGCCTTTTGGCCACAACAAAAAAATAAAAGCCACCTTAAAATAAACATTCCTAAACCAACTCAATAAGCCAAATGTTGCCGTATTCCATACAAATGTCAACAAATCCCCCTGTGCTTTCCCCCAGTCCCTGTCTGCCATTCTGCCATGGGTCTTTCCCTCTCCTAGTGTTCCTAGGCTGTTAGCCTTGCATCAGCAACATGGGCACTGGAAGGTTCCTGGCTTTCAACTGGTTGGGGGAGGGGGAGATGGCGGTGGGGGGCGACTGCAGATGACCTCGAGCAGCTCCCAGAAGACCCAGCTGCGGACTGCACCATATAGGCCTGGTTGGCAGCAGTCTGAACTAATTGACAGGCAACAGCACTAGCTGAAATGGCAGAGGTGAGAGGGCAAATGCCATTTTCCTAAGAGAGAACAGCGGGCTTGTGCGGCATAGAACCATTCACGCTCACCCAGGCCGGTGCCTCGGCAATCCCAGTAACTGTCAAGAGTACAGATTGATGAACTGCCGTGTCATCCTGGAGACCCTGTGAACACTGTAAACTCCAGCCATGATGGCAGCAATCTGATCTGAAATGACAGCAGTCATCCACTGCAGCACTTGGACATTGGATGGTTGCTGTTTGTGCTACAATGGGACATACAACATGAGATGCTGCATGACAGCTCAGTCCACAAGTGTGAGAGTGGAATTGGCCACCACTTCCTCCGAGATCTGTGCAAAGCACTGGGCCAAGTTAGTTGGAACTTCGCCCAATTCCTTGACATTGACTACAGGCTTTCTGATTGGCTTCCCAATGTGATTCTTTATGCTTTTTCTCATACATTCGTGGGACATGGGCGTCGCTGGCTGGCCAGCATTTATTGCCCATCCCTAGTTGCCCTTGAGAAGGTGGTAGTGAGCTGCCTTCTTGAATTGCTGCAGTCCAAGTTCTATGGATTGACCCACAATGCCGTTAGGGAGGGAATTCCAGGATTTTGACCCAGCGACTGTGAAGAAACGGCGATATATTTCCAAATCAGGATGGTGACTGGCTTGGAGGGGTACTTGCAGGTGGTGGTGTTCCCGTGTATCTGCTGCCCTTGTCCTTCTAGATGGAAGTGGTTGTAGGTTTGGAAGGTGTTGTCTCAGGATCTTTGGTGAATTGCTGCAGTGCACCTTGCAGATAGTACACACTGCTGCTACTGAGCGTCGGTGGTGGAGGGATTGAATGTTTGGAGGTGTGGTGCCAATCAAGTGGGCTGCTTTATCCTGGATGCTGTCAAGCTTCTCAAGTGTTGTTGGAGCTGCACCCATCCAGGCAAGTGGGGAATATTCCATCATACTCCTGACTTGTGCCTTGTAGATGGTGGATGGGCTCTGGGGAGTCAGAAGGTGAGTTACAGGCCACAGTATTCCTAGCCTCTGACCTGCTCTTGTAGCCACTGAGTTTATGTGGTGAGTCCAGTTGAAATTCTGGTCAATGGTAACCCCGAGGATGTTGACAGTGGGGGATTCAGTGATGGTTACACCATTGAATGTCTAGGGGCGGTGGTTAGAGTGTCTCTTATTGGTGATGGTCATTGCCTGCCATTTGTGTGGCACGAATGTGACTTGCCACTTGTCAGCCCAAGCCTGGATATTGTCCAGATCTTGTTGTATTTGAACATGGACTGCTTCAGAATCTGAGGAATCGCGAATGGTGCTGATTATTGTGCAATCATCGGCGAACATCCCCACTTCTGACTTTGTGATGGAGGGAAGGCCATTGATGAGGCAGCTGAAAATTGTTGGGCCTAGGACACTACCCTGAGGGACTCCTGCAGAGATGTCCTGGAGCTGAGATGACTGACCCTCCACAACCACAACCATCTTCCTATACCAGGTATGACTCCAACCAGTGGAGAGTTTGCCTCCTGATCCTCATTGGTTCCAGTTTGCTAGAGCTCCTTGATGCCACACTTGGTCGAATGCTTAACCACCAGCAAGCTTCTGTAAGCCTCCCTACTGAAGTGCTCAGCAGATTCTCTCAATTTTGCGGCCTCGCTCATCCCAAAACCGTAAAGTCCCACCCAAGGTCACTGGACTTTTCCATGGTCCGCCCCCTCGCCTGCTCCAATTCCCAAGGCGGATGGGATGGTAAAATTCTGGCCCCTTGTGTGACCCCATCCTCCACTGAACTGGCACCTGCACTATCCTTATCCTCTGCGCTGGCTGTAGGCAACTTAGTGTCAGACCATGTAGTAGATGCCACCTCTATTCTATCGTCGATGGTGCATGCAGCTATCTGAGCTTGTGCCTGCGAATGCGAAATGAAGTGATGATCCTGTGTCTTCATTCACATTCTCCTCTTGGTATTCCTCCAGTGCCAAGACAGGTTGTAATCCTTGAAAGGAGGTGAAAGAAAAAGGCATAAGGATGAGGTGGTGATGCAGGAGGATAAGAATGTATACGCCATTGGCTGCTTGAAATTCAGAAGAGGTTGTGGGATGAGGGAGAAGTAGATGTGAAAAGGAAGATTAGAAATGAGCACAGCATCATTTTCCATGGTTCCAACTCTGTCTCTTATCACATCCTCAGCAATGGATGTCCCAAGATTAGCCAGCACTGTTTTTCCACTGAGAGCTAAGACATGGTTAGGTATGCCTATACCTCTCTGGTTAGCAGTTGCTGACATGAGCTATCCAGCACCCTGTCCTGCAAAATAAAGGGAAGTGTGTTAGTATGTGTTATGCAATCTATTTGGTTGGTCTGGCTGTCTTGATTGATGGCCTTGAATCCCACCACGGCAGTTGGTGAAATTTGGATTCAATAAGAAATCTACTGATGACCATGAAACCATTGTCGACCGTCGGAAAACTCCTTCTGACTCACTAATGTCCTTCAGTCTTTCATGGGACATGGGCATCGCTGGCCAGGCCAGTATTTGTTGCCCTTGAACTGGGTGACTTGTTAGGCCATTTCATTGTTAGTCCAAAGATGTGCGGGTTAGGTTGATTGGCCATGCTAAAATTGCCCTTAGTGTCCTGGGATGCGTAGGTTAGAGGGATTAGTGGGTAAATATGTAGGGATATGGGGGTAGGGCCTGGGTGGGATTGTGGTCAGTGCAGACTCGATGGGCCGAATGGCCTCTTTCTGTGCTGTAGGGTTTCTAAGATTTCTTTCAGAGTCAACCACATTGCTGTGGGTCTGGAGTCACATGTAGGCCAGGCCAGGTAAGGATTGCCCATGTCCATCCCTGAAGGGCACGAGTGAGGCAGATGTGCGCTTATGACAATCGATGTCAGTTAAGACCAGCTTTATATTCCAGATTTCACAGAATCATAGAATCCCTACAGTCCAGAAGGAGGCCATTTGGCCCGTCGAGCCTGCACCGGCAACAATTCCAGCCAGGCCCTATCCCCATAACTCCATATATTTATTCTGTTAATCCACCTGACACTAAGGGGCAATTTAGCACGGCCAATCCACCTAACCAGCACATTTTTGGACTGTGGGATAAAACTGGAGCCACCCGGAGGAAACCTGGGTCCCTGGAGCTGTGAGACAGCAGTGCTAACCACTGTGTAAACCTTGCCGCCCACTGGATTTAAGTTTCACCAGTTGCTGTGGTGAGATTTGAACCCAAGTCCCCGGAGCAAGAATCTGAACCCCTGGATTACTAACCCACTGACATTATCACCATGCCAGCGTCTCCACATTTCTTTCTGTGGCTCACCATCAGGGTCAAGGCGCTTTCCATGATAGAATTCAATATGATACTGAGGTATCAAATCGCAATAAACATCTACAACAAAGGCCATACTCACCAGACCATTCCCGCCACATGTGGCCGTTGTTGCGACTAGGGAGAGGCATGCTGGCTCTCGCTGCTGCCAATCATCTGAAGAACAGGTAGGTGTTTTAACATTTCCAACGTCAGTATTCTTGGCGTTGAGGTAGAGGACTGTGACTCGCAGTTCAGCTTCATACTCTTTGACTTTCAAATTCCTCATTTGCTGCAGCTAATCAGTGAGGATGGCTCAAAACAGTGGGATAAACGGGACCTAATTTGAGCCCCACTGTACTTCAAGTCACATCACAAATCCCCTATGGTGCCACCTACAGGTGCTGTCGAATGCAGCAACCATAAATCATTTTTAATATGTAAGAGATACATCACCTTTCCTTTTTGTACCTTTGGGTACTTTATTTCTAATCAAAAATGCCAATTAAGTCCAATAATGGTCCCCGCATGAGGGATAAACCAGATCCAAGCTGACAAGACAAGGATATCGTATCCTATCTCGGGCACAATCAAACCAGATCCAAGCTGACAGGATGACGAATTGCACCCCCTCCTGGGCTTTGAAAAATTGCATCAGGTAAAGTCTCGGTTTAACCTCATTGGCTCCACTGATCCCTGACTGTACCCAGAAGAAAACACCATCAGCATCAGCACACCCCACGTGCAATGGGCTAACCACGTCCTGCTTGATCATGGTTTCACCCCTACCAGTTAAGTAAATTACAACACTGGCAAGTCAGAACATTAGAGACAACTTTCAAAGGCCCATGTTTTCAGCAGGAGTTAAGTACAGGCAGCCTACATCAGGAGAAACTGGGCATGTTCTCCATGGTTTTATGCTCACTGGACAAATTTGGAAAACCTGTCCAAATATATCCTGACATCCTTCTATTTGCGAACCTGTTACCGGATTAAACAATTGAGCTTCAGCAACCCAAATATATCAAATGTATCTTTGTTCCTTCAGTGTCACTGCAAATACTATCAAAGAGGCCCTGGCCTGTCAAGATGATAACCTGACCACTGAGTGCATTCCCAGTTAGTCCTTAAAAGAAATGAAAATACTTCCCATGCCCCAGAAAGCCAAACCACTCAGTAAACCCAATTTAACCATATTTCTAGCTCTCCGTACAAACTTGGCATTATTTATTTGCTTTTTTTTTTAATTACTAGGAAGTGTCCCAGCAGGGATATTTATAAAATTTTAGATTACACTATTTTGCAAAAATATTAGGGACAATCTAGCTTCTTTAAGCTTTTGCTTTTCTGAACGCAAATATAGAATTTTCCATTTTTTTAGAATGCTATGAATAAATGTTCAATCCTAACAGCAGTGGCAGCAACTCTGTTTCCGGTCAGTTAAAACATGAAGTTTTATTTCTGATTCACAACACCCACATGTAAATATTTCCATGCTAACTTTCAGCTGTTGCCTTAGCTATGGCTGTAACATTACATTCTACATCCTCTCCTTTCCATCTCCCCTCTGTACTGTGTGATCGGTATGTTTTGTCTGTACAGCGTGCAAGAAACAATACTTTTCACTGTATACCAATACATGTGAGAACAATAAATCAAATCAAAATCAAAGGTCATTCTCCTCAGTAAACACGCCAGGTAGGATAATTTATATGCCTAAATGTTATATGCGGAACGGTGGCACAGTGGTTAGCACTGCTGCCTCACTGCGCCAAGGACCCGGGTTCAATTCCGGCCTCAAGTCACTATCTGTGTGGAGTTTGCACCTGCTTCCCGTGGCTGGTGCTCTGGTTTTCTCCCACACTCCAAAGATGGACGGGTTAGATTGATTGGCCATGCTAAATTGACCCTAATGTCAGGGGGATTAACAGGGTAAATATGTGGGGTTATGGGAATAGGGCCCGGGTGGATTGTGGTCAGTGCAGACTTGATGGGCCAAATGGCCTCCTTCTGCACTGTAGGGATTCTATGATTCTACGATTCTAAGCTGTAAATGGTTCTAATTAGATCACAAAAATCTTGTTCATCATCCTTGTCAATGTTGTTGGAACTCATTGCCGGAATCCAGCCTCACGAGGCACAGATTCCAGTTCTCCACAAACATTGATAAGAAGAAATAAAAAGAAATACGATCTAGCTGACTTTCATCTGTATTGTTCTTTGGTCCAAAATAGAAACTCAGACAGAAGATCAATAATTCCACAGTCCTACCATCTATGATCTTATCTCATTGTCATTGCTGACGTAACTGAAATCCTCTTTCAATACCAAGTTAACAGAATAGGGAAAATCAGACACCCTCTTTCATATTCCGTCATGCTGAAGAGGTGCTACTGTATGAATCACAGACTATATATACAATGGAAAACACGGAAGGCAACCACACCAGGAACACACTGATATCATTGATTGATTCATTCATTGATTGGCCATGTTAAATTGCCCCTTAGTGTCCCGGGACGCGCAGGTTAGAGGGATTAGCAGGGTAAATATGTGGGGTTACGGGGATAGGGCCTGGGTGGGATTGTGGTCGGTGCAGGCTCGATGGGCCGAATGGCTTCTTTCTGCACTGTAGGGATTCTATGATGATCCTATGATTTTTAGGACAAAAGACAGAGAGTATAAAATGAGACCTGATCATTCAGCTCATTGAGCATATTTCTTCCAGCCATCTGGATCCAATTTGTATTATTAGGAAGCAAACAATCACAGGTAAATCTTTCCAGGGGAATAAAACAAACTAGGCTCTGAAATTCTACAAGGATTCTCCCTGTCTCCATTTAATTTGAACAGGAGAATGGCAGAACTCCAGGAGAAGCTATGTAAAAGGTGCTTGCAATTTTTCCAGATGACATAATAAGCTGCTATATTAGCATATTTCTTATTTTTCAAGATTGTAAGAACCCAGACAATATCATTATGATTGATCTTTTCCTGGTCAAATTCAGTTCCGACAGTCTCACCTAAAAGGCATCATCATCACTCAAAGTGCAAAAATATTGTCATGGTCCTTAAATTATCAACCGAGTTGCAGATAAGAAAATGTCAATTCACAAAAGCGAATATTCTTCCTCTCTCTCCATTCAATCCAAATCCCTCCTCAGCATGGACCTGTGCTGAAAGAAGAACCTTTATCATCTGTATGGCTCAGTGCTACACCACATTCTGCATTCAAATAACAAGCTATCCGAGTAACGAAGAAATTAAAGTAAGCCTCCTCCAAAAAATTACCTTAGTTGTTCCTTCTAAGCTGAGCAAGTGTGTGACCATTGTGTGACCATGCAGCAAGCCAGGGGACAAATAGGCCATGCAAAAGCAGCGATTCCTTTAAGATGTACGTGGGTACAGCAATCTGAAAGGAACCTTGGAGTGCAACAGATGGGCTACCCACAGCTAAATGAAATTAGAGCAACCATTGTCTATAATAAGGGTGCCTGGCCCTTTAAATAGCGTAAGTACAGTAAGATGTTTAACAACACCAGGTTAAAGTCCAACAGGTTTATTTGGTAGCAAAAGCCACACAAGCTTTCGGAGCTCCAAGCCCCTTCTTCAGGTGAATGGGAATTCTGTTCACAAACAGGGCATATAAAGACACAGACTCAATTTACATGAATAATGCTTGTCTGCTTTCTTGCATCTTTGTAGAAACTTGATGTCTGTGTCGATATGCGCGATCTTCTTGGAGATCCTCTCCACTTGGAGCCGGCAGTTTGCCAAATCATGTCTCCACATCATGACTACCATCGACACCGCAAACTGCTGGCTCCAAGTGGAGAGGATCTCCAAGAAGATCACGCATATCGACACAGACATCAAGTTTCTACAAAGATGCAAGAAAGCAGACAAGCATTATTCATGTAAATTGAGTCTGTGTCTTTATATGCCCTGTTTGTGAACAGAATTCCCACTCACCTGAAGAAGGGGCTTGGAGCTCCGAAAGCTTGTGTGGCTTTTGCTACCAAATAAACCTGTTGGACTTTAACCTGGTGTTGTTAAACTTCTTACTGTGTTTACCCCAGTCCAACGCCGGCATCTCCACATCATGACTACCTTTAAATAGCACCCTGGCAGTGTCCATTTTGTAGCTTCACAATTGTTTTGTTCTCAAATAGACACTGCATTCATTGAATGCATATTCATTGCCTAAATTTGGGATCCTGGCATCATAGATGGGTCACGTGACACCAATATAGTGGGGTGATGTCCATGCAAATGCCAACGGGGTCTCAAGATCCAGAAGTCGCAGTTCTCACTGGCAAGTTCGCAATTTTGGATCTTCCCTGCCCCTCGCTGGCAACATCATCTGGCTCCAGCCCATAGTGGGCAGAAACCTGCTTTACATGAATTTGAATGGATTTCAATGTTATTAACCCGCCCCCTAACCAGGTATTGACCCTCCGCCATATATTGATACCGCACCAATGTGATATCACGTCAGAACGGTTTACAACAGGTTCACACAGACATGAACTGTCGTGGGAATCTCCCCTGTGCCGCAAAGGTAAGTATAGCTCCCAGGGGAGAGGGACATAGACAGACAGTGGCCTAGCAATGATACTTGGGCACTGTCTTTTGGCACAGGTTGACATTGCCAGGTTGGCACTATGTCAGCCTGGCAGTACCAACCTGGCAGTGTCAACCTGTGCCAAGGGGCAGGCCCCAGTGGGAGGGTGGCGGAGAAGGGGTTCATTTAGATATGGTGGTTGCCAGGAGCAGATGGATGCCACGATGTGGCCGTCGGTGGGGTGGGGTTGGGGTGCAGTGCCAGTTCAGACTGGGGGGTGGGGAGTAGAAGGGGCCAACGATCCGGGAGGTGTGATAGGGAAGAGCCAACTCCGACTGGGAGCGGGCAGGGAAGCTCTTGAGACCTTCGTGGTGGGCTAGATGTGAGGTTTATTCTAAAGATTTACCCTTTAAAGACGGCACTCCGATCTCTGTGCAGCCGAGTTTTGCCGGTGTGTTGAGGCCCCTCCTCCCTGAGTGACAGTGCAAGACATGCCCCAGAGCGTCGTAAGATCTGGAGAGAAAAGCGTGGTGTTTCTCGGTTGTTCTCGCTGAAAACAACACTGCCACATTTTGGTAAGATTTAGCCCAGTGCCAGATCAACATCTTCTGGTGTATTGTTGGGGGGGTGGGGTGGGGGGCGGGCTCAGAAGCCAGAGGTAGAGATCCACAGCACCACCATCAGTGATGTTACACTACTCAATTTCATGTCCTTAGTGTTTTGAGAGAAGGCTGATTTTGACTGAATCAGTCCATAAACGTAACTATTTGTAGCTTAGTCGTTTAGGCTGACTGACTAACAAATGAATGCCTGCATATTTTAATCCATATTGAATTTCCAAATACAAGTGTTTAGCTATTTCACTTCTGTTATCAACAGCATTACAGCACAATTACAACTCGTTTAGCATCAAGATGAGGAAAGTTATTCAATCCCTTCAGATATCAGCAAAACAAACTCTCTCTTCTGTGTAATGCGAATTTCACAAAAATGACAATGTCGCAAAACAATTTCCAAGAAGTGCTCACTCAGGGGGGTGTCACTAAAACAACTGGTTCAAACAGTGTAAAACCATATCCAGTAAAGCAAAATACGACATGATTCTTGTCATTAATGAAACACTCAATAAATCTTGTGGTACCTGGTCTTCTGCTCTTCTCACTGCTTCGCGTGGTGCTGTGGTTTGATTTTGATTTTGATTTGATTTATTATTGTCACATGTATTAACATAGTGAAAAGTATTGTTTCTTGCGCGCTATACAGACAAAGCATACCATTCATAGAGGAGGAAACAAGAGAATGCAAAATGTAGTGTTACAGTCATAGCTAGGGTGTCGAGAAAGATCAAATTAATGCAAGGTAAGAAATAGCAAACGGTCCATTTAAATTGGGGATCAAAGCTAGTTTATGCATCCATTTGATAATTTAATATTCCCACGATTTCATCTGACTCGGAGCTGCCCACTTTGTAACCCTAAAGAAATCATTCAAACTGTGTTGAGCTAAATGTGGTGAAGTCTCACTGAGGTGGAATGAGTGAATAGGTGGAAAATTGAGTGAGGTTTCGAAAGTGAATAATAACCATTGGCAGAAATTAGGCTCATTGAAAAGAGGAGGGTCAACAATAAGATTAGGAAACAAAATCGGAATTACATACTTTATATTTAACTTCACAAGTCATATCTCAGAACGCTTTACAAGGCGGTGAACAGCTGAAAGACACCAACCAGAAGGGAGGAAGGGAAAAAGGGAGAGGTTACAAAGGGCAAAAGCACAATCTTACGCTATCGAAAGCAGGGAGGAAGCTGATGAGGTAAAGGGGACCTGCAAAAGACAGGGATATAATACTTAGAAACCACTGACGGTGGACCAGAAAGAATGGAGAATGAGAAGCAGATTAATAATGGAGGAGCAGAGGGTATGCAAAAGGACATACATCTGGAAAGGATGACATAGGCAGGGACCATTGAAGTCAACGGTACATTAAAAGCTGAGATCAAGAACTTTATGGAAAGCCAGTGGAGCTTAGCAAGATAAAAGTAGGTAATGGGCAATCAAGGTAATAATTAAATCTTAATGTGCTGATGAAGAAACAGATAAGAGCTTTGAAGAAATCCAGGCTTGACGCAATAAAAAGACAGTTTCAGTAGACATAGAAGAAAATTAGCTTTGTAAAGGATTGGATGGGAGGGGCAAAACTCTGGGTCCAACAGGCTTAGCCTAAGGCAGGAATGTTCTTGGTGTCAATGCCAGAGAGTTAGGAGCATTTACATGGAACAACTGTAGGCTCATACAGGTGTGAATATCCATGAAGCCTGGTCCATTTCCCCAATACTGGAAATGTACAGAATCCGCAAAGTGGGTGAGATGGATCTACATTCCATTTTATAATCAAGCTTCACCAAACTACATCTGTTTATCAGGCACACCTGGAATTATGAAGGGAGCTTGATAAATGGATTGCTGGTTTGCCAAGAGCCGTTTGCTCGGATCAGAATTTCTGTCAAGTTAGGTTAGAAAATAGCCAATTTACAACTCATGGTATCACAATTCACTGAATTATTTATTCAGCGGTTCATTCTTAGCAAACTCATCCAAAATGCTGAACAAAAACAGATTTTACACAGACATAATTTGGATTTGATATGTCCTGTGATCGCAGCAAGGTTGATTATATCCAATATGTCAAGCATGAACAAATGGATAATTGAGGAACATTCTGTACTTGGATAACAATTTTGTATTTCAATGTTATGATCATGAACATAACACAACGAGAACAAATGGAAATAGTTTGGTTCATTGGAATTCTATACCACAAAACAGATATAGATTACTTCAAATATTTTCATCAAGATTTGATTCAAGCAGGATCCCTCTCTCTCTTCAATAAGTCTAGTTTAAATTCTTACTGTGCATAAGAGCAAAAGTTTCAGGACAAGAAAAAATCACGCAAGGTCATTCCTTTCAACAACTTGCTTATTCAACTTGCCTTGAGAAATTTGTTAAATTTACTAATGCAGGTTGAATTGACATATTCACAATCTGTGGGGGTGGGTGGGAGGTGGGTTGGGATGGGGCAGGGAATGGCAAAGTGTTTCATCCAATCTTTGGTCTTGTTTAGGTTTGCCCATTTTCTACCATTGACCATCATTATGAAGTGCTCCCTGGCCCTACGCTCAACGCTGGAACACCTAGATAACAAAGACACTTATGTCAGACTCCTATTTATTGATTACAGCTCAACCTTCAACACCATTATCCTCCAAAACTCACCTCCAAACTCCAAGGCCTGGGCCTCGGCTCCTCCCTCTGCAACTGGATCCTAGACTTCCTAACCCACAAACCGCAATCGGTAAAAATAGACAACAACACCTCCTCCTTATACACCTATGACCGTGTGGCCAAATTCCCCTCCAACTCGATTTTCAAGTTTGCTGATGATACCACCGTAGTTGGTCAGATTTCAAACAATGATGAAACGGAGAACAGGAAAGAAATGCGGACAAAATTTTACTTGATTTTTTTCTAAGTGTCGGGCGGGTGTGAAACTGGGAGAGTTCCAGATCCGTTTTTTGGGTGAGTTTTCAGGCCCAAACTTACACACTCTGTCTGCAAAATTTTAGACTTGTCTGTTTCTGGCCAGAGACCTGTGGGTGGGGCTTAAATCATCTGACAGCTTGCAGAGGGAGGTAGTGCACATGTGCAGGCCTCTGATGCTGCACATGCACATTAGCAGTAGCAGGGGTCTGACAAAGAGAGCTGTCAGGCCCCTGCCACTGCAGGCAACCTGAAGCAGTTCTCCCACCCCCCGCAATCGCGGGGGCCCACAGCCCAAGATACAGCCCCCACCGAGCCCCTTCCCTCCCCCAACCATCGCGGACCCCCTCTCTCCCCCACCCATCGCTGACGCCCCTCCCTCCCTCCCTCCCTCACCCACTGCAGACCCCCTCCTTCCCTCCCCCACCCATCACGAACCCCCCTCCCTCCCTGCCCCACCCATCGCGGACCCCCTCCCTCCCTACCCCACCCACCGTGGACCCCCCTCCCGCCTTCACCGATCATGGATCCCCTTTCCGCCCCCCATGATCGCGGACGCCCCTCCCTTCCCCACCGATCACAGAGCCCCCTCCCTCCCTCCCCGATCGTTGACCCCCTCCCTCCCTCCCACACCGATCGTTGACCCCCTCCCACCGATCACGGACCCCCTTCCTTCCCTTCCCCACCGATTGCGGACCCCCCGCCCTCCTCCACCGATCGCGGACCCACTCCCTCCCCCACCGATTGTGGACCCGCCACTGATCGCGGACCCTCCTCCATCCCTCCCCTACCGATCACGTGCGGAGTGGAAGCGAGCCCTCTCCCCCCACAGGCCTTGCCCCCATTGGCACCATCCCTGGCCCCACCCCCCCATTTGCCCCACCCCCCAGTACTGCCCAGTGGGCATTGGCCAGGTGCCAGGGTGGCACTGCCAGTCTGGGACTGCCCAAGGATACCCACACCTTGCACTCGACCTCCCCGGGGGGGCCTTAATGGCCTCCGGTTCCATCAGCGAGGCCAACATGTCTGTTCCTCATTCATGGGGAGCAGGTGTTTTCCTCGCGGGCGAGAATCTCTCCCGGCGAGGCCATAAAGGCAAGTGAGCCCAGACGATTGAGCATCGAGCTCGCTAATCACATTAAAATGATCATTTTAATAGATTTCAATAAATATACCAGCCTCTCGCCCATTTCCAGTGAGAGGCTGACTGCGTCAGAAATTCAGCTGCTGTAAAATCCCGCCGATTGCGAAAACCGACGCCATTCGCGCTGGCAGCTTTACGCCCGATTTTACGACATTTTCCCACCACAAAATGGCCATAAAGTGGCGGTAAAATCCTGCCCAGAGAATCTGATGAACTTGTGCGACGACAATAATCTCTCCCTCAATGTCAACAAAATGAAGGAGATAGTCACTGACTTCAGGAAGTGTAGTGGATGATATGCCCCTATCTACATAAACGGGACAAAGTGGAAATGGAAGTTACATAATCTATTTCTGTGCTGTTCATGTATTTAAGAATCTGGATTCTAGGTTTTAGATCTTTCTAAATTTTTGTTCTTGTGGTAACAGTCCTAAATTTGGAATCATCCTTGTTACTCTTTGAGTCTTTTCCACCATTGTGTAATTTTCTTGAATCTAAGATCTCTTAAATTGCATATAATCTTCCAAGATAAATGCATGTAAAGAGGTTTTTACTTCTCACAATAATTTGCATTTATACAGCATTTTTAATGTAATGAAATATTCTATAACAGGCATATCAAACATTGTTCAAGGAAGACAAAAACTTGGTCAAAATGGCATTGCTAAAGGGGGAATTTTCCTGTCTCACCCGCCACGGGAATCGCAGCGGGCGGAGGCAGGCCATGCAAAGGTCTGTTGACCTCCAGCGGGATTTTCCGGTTTTGGAGCGAGCGCTGCCGGAAAATCCTGTCCAGAGAGTGTCTTAAAGGAGGAGAGAGAGAAAGGCCGGAATTTTCTGGTCTTTCCTACTGGCAGGATCTGTTCCGCCGATGCCAAACCCCTGCCACCGGTTTCCAGGCGACGGGGGTGCTTAAAATGGGAAACTCCGTTGACAGCGGCAGAACCAGAAGATCCTGCCGCTGGCTGATGGTGGGACGCGAAACATGCGGCAGGAACCACAGAAAATCCTGCTTCAAGAGAGAGAGAGTGCAAGGTTTAGGGCATGAATTTCAGAGAATAGGGGTCAGGCAGGTAATAAAGGATCGCAGAGCCCTCAAAGGGCTGTAGGGTTGGTGGACATTACAGAGGTAGAAAGGAGGAAAGCCAGGGATGGATTTGAATATGAGAGTAAGAATTTTAATATTGAGTAAATCAGGGACAAGGTAGTGAACAGAGAGTGTAGTGTGATTGGGACTTGGTGCAAGTTAGGATAGTGGAGCAGCGTTTTGGATCAGCTTAAAGTTAATGGAGGGTGAAGAATGTGAAGCTGAACAAAGAAGCATTGGAATAGTCAATTGGAACTGCAATGAGACGGTCTTTTAGAATCAGAGGATACAATCCCTACAATACAGAACGAGGCCATTCAGCCCATCGAGTCCGTATCGACCATAATCCAACCCAAGCCCTATTCCCATAACTCCACACATTTACCCTGCTGATCCCGACACTAGGGTCAATTTCAGCATGGTCGATCAACCTAACCTGCACAGCTTTGGAATGTGGGAGGAAACCGGAGCACCCGGAGGAAACCCACACAGACACAGGGAGAATGTGCAAACTCCACAGAGACAGTGACCAAGGCTGGAATCGAACCCAGGTCCCTGGCGCTGTGAGGCAGCAGCGCTAACCACTGTGCCACCGTGTGATGGATAGGGTATGGGGTTCATAGTTCAGCTCATAGTCAAATAAATATAGTTAAACACTGGCATTAATGCAGGCAAATATGATCATCTTTACACAGTAAATTACAAATCCAATATTACAAGAGTGGCCTCAGCAGTGATCTGTATAAAGCTAGCAATTTTGGGTCTGAAACCCCATGTGGTTTTGTTGTCTCCCTTTGTAATTTTTGAAGGGAAATTGACTAAATTCCACAGAAATTGCATAAATTGCAGTATTAGTATTTTTTTATATTGTTTTTTGGGCATTCTGCTCATCGTCCATTGGAGAGCACCTTTGGAATTTTCAAGCTCTCATTTCTACTTGCAGCCAAATACTTTCAAGATAGAATCATAGAATAGAATCCCTACAGTGCAGAAGGAGGCCATTCAGCTCACGAGTCTGCTCTGACAGAGCATCCACCCAGGCCCTATCCCATAACCCCATGTATTTACCCCGCTAATCCCCTGAACCTATAAATTTTGGGACACTAAAGGGCAATTTAGCATGGCTAATCCACGGAACCTGCACATCAAGGTGTAGCCAATTATATTTTTGATAACAGCTTCTCATTGACTGGAAATTTCAGCAATTCTGTGCTCTCGACATTGAATGATGTTGCATTGGAACAACAATCAGAGAACCAGGGCTTTGGTGTTGCAAATTTTTATCCAAACTACACTCTTGTCAATGAGGCCCAGCACTGGATCACAACATGGCTTCCTTAAAATTGCAGCCAAAGCCTCATCTATTATTTGTTAATGGGTGTACCTTTCAATTATTTTTACTCCGATCCAGTGCATAGGTGGTTCCTTTCCTAAGATAACTGGTGGGCATCCAATTACTGGTGGCAGTGCCTAGCTATGTAGCCAATCCAATTTCTTTCCTTCAGGTTTTCTTTCTAAAGCTTGGCAGTCTACTTATGAATATATGCTTGATTGTTTTGGCTTCACAAATACATGGCCTATATGTGCAGTGCAAACAAAACTTGCTGGAAGATAAAACATTGACTCCCACACTTAGTGGGGGCATTAGAATCACACAAACATACAGGTCACTGTCTGTGCGGAGTCTGCACGTTCTCCCCGTGTCTGCGTGGGTTTCCTCCGGGTGCTCCAGTTTCCTCCCACAATCTGAAAGGCGTGCTGGTTAGATGCATTGACTCGAACAGGCGCCGTAGTGTGGTGACTAGGGGAATTTCACACTAACTTCATTGCAGTGTTAATGTAAGCCTTACTTGTGGCTAACAAAAAAAAAACTTTAATAGCATTTCCTGCCTTGGACATAGACTGTTGAATGCAAACAGTCAATCCAGCAGCAAAGACATCTGCTCTGAAATCTATTGTCATGAATTTGAGTCAATGTCTACGCTACACTTGACTCTGCCGTGGGGTGCAAGTGTTCCTGTCTTGTAACACAACCTAGAATAAAGTATTATCCAACATGGAATAATTAGCTTTGCGTTTGTCTTACATCTGCGATACACTCGAGGGATTCAAATGAACTGAGAGTGAAGTTCATTGCCTGAACTGTGAGAGTGTGTTACACCCCCACGGCGCTCTCTGCGAGCTATTTGTTTTTGTTATAAAGGATACGATCAGCTGTTTTGCCATTCAAGTTTTGTTTCTTCCATCGTCAGTGACATGTTGTACCACTCAGCATCAAATCTCCTACACGTAGCTCACTATTTGCGGTTTTAAGAGGCCGGTTTAGTAGCACTTCCTGTTAACAGACCATGTTTACTGTGGTCTGGTATCTAGACCTTTTCCATATTTTGTCTTCACAGAAATATATAATCCTGAGGGATTAACAATTACCCTATGTACACAGTAATCTGTTTACTAAATTGAATAAAGACAGCCAACTCTTCAAAATGGCAGATATTACTGTACAGGTTGGAGGTTTCCAAAGTTGATTCAAAAATACAGCTGATTGGAGTCCAGTTCTACAATATTAATTCAGCCCAAACTGGTTCTATATCGAAAATCTCGTTCATGGATTGGGTGGGAAATGTTAACGTCGCACAAGTGCAATTCAAGGTGTCTGCTCTTCTCAGGCTGAGGTTAAGATATATTTTGAAAGAAAAGAACTGTAGTCTACCTCTAACATGTGTTTCATTGTTATAGTAAGATGTCTCACAACACCAGGTTAAAGTCCAACAGGTTTATTTGGTAGCATAAGCCACAAGCTTTTGGAGCGCTGCCCTTTCATCAGGTGAGTGGGAGTTCTGTTCACAAACAAAATAATGGTTGGAATGCGAGTCTTTACAGGTAATCAAGTCTTAAAGGTACAGACAATGTGAGTGGAGAGAGGGTTAAGCACAGGTTAAAGAGATGTGTATTGTCTACAGCCAAGACAGTTCGTGAGATTTTGCAAGCTCAGGCAAGTTGTGGGGGTTACAGGTAGTGTGACATGAACCCAAGATCCCGGTTGAGGCCGTCCTCATGTGTGCGGAACTTGGCTATCAGTCTCTGCTCAGCAACTCTGCGTTGTCATGTGTCCTACCATTATTTTGTAAATTGAGTTTGTGTCTTTATATGCCCTGTTTGTGAACAGAACTCCCACTCACCTGATGAAGGGGCAGCGCTCCGAAAGCTAGTGGCTTGTGCTACCAAATAAACCTGCTGGACTTTAACCTGGTGTTATGAGACTTCTTACTGTGCTTACCCCAGTCCAACGCCGGCATCTCCACATCATGGTTTACATTGACATGACAATGCTTGATGGGACAGTGTCATAATGCAAAATTCAATCCGCTGTAATGGCTTCAACGAGGTCCATGAGTTGGACCTGCTGGAATAAGAGCTCCCTGATTGAGGCCTGTTAATCAGGGGACTCGACGGAGCATATACGGCCCGATGTTACCATTGCATTGCGCCCATTTTTGGGTGCAAAAACTTGGTAAAGTCGGGCGTGAGGCGAGTAGCGCGATCCGCGCCCGCCTCCGCGCCAGTTTCCCCTTTACGAAGGCCCGAAATGGCCGCGATCGGGACCATGCCCGAAATGGGCACGACAGCCATTTAAATGCATTTGCATTTGGGGGGGGGGTCCACTGCCACTCTGGCCAAGATCAATGAGATCAGGGCAATCCATCACGCAAACCAGCCTCCCATCCATTGACTCGGTCTACACTTCTCTATGCCTTGGCAAAGCAGCCAGCATAATTAAGGCCCCCACATACCCCGGACATTCTCTCTTCCACCTTCTTCCTTCGGGAAACAGATACAAAAGTCTGAGGTCACGTACCAACCGACTCAAGAACAGCTTCTTCCTTGCTGCTGTCAGAGTTTTGAATGGACCTACCTCGCATTAAGTTGATCTTTCTCTACACCCTAGCTATGACTATAACACTACATTTTGCACTGTCTCGTTTCCTTCTCTATGAACAGTATGTTTTGTCTGTATAGCAAGCAAGAAACAATACTTTTCACTGTATGCTAATACATGTGACAATAATAAATCAAATCAAATCAACAGAAAGGGGGATCCACTGCCACTCCGCCTGAGATCAGTGTGGGGGAAAGGGAGTCTACTGCCACTCTGCTATGATCAGTGAGGGAGAAGGGGGTCCACTGCCACTCTGCCTGAGATTGGTGGGGGAAGGGGCCGCAATCCATATGGGTAGCAGGTGGGTGGGGGTATAAGGAGGTCAGTAATGTTGTGGGGGTGGGGCAATTCTGTGGGGGGCAGGGGAAGGCATTATCCGGCCCGGGAGCGATGTGACAGGGGAGCCACTTTCTATCATTTATTTTTTCTGCACATGCGCAGTTGGAGGTGCCGATCACAGCTACAGGGTTTCGGGCGCATTATGCCTGGCCACAGGCTTCTACAGCACAATTCGGAATTGCTGATATATTTTCAGGCAGAGTGCGTATGGGGGCACCTGAGAACGGGTCTAAAAGTTGGATCTGAAACACTCCCAGTTTCAAGTCCGCCCAGCACTTAGAATCAAAATGGTAAAATAGGGCCCATAATCTGGACTGTCTATGTCACCGGCATTCGGGGGTGGATACTGTGTACTGGGATGTACCTGCCTGAGTATTACAAACCATCGTAAATAAATCAGTTTTGGTGAAGGGACACCAGCCTCTTAGAAGTTATTTCACCTGCATTTAAACAAATACTGCACCAGACTCAGAAATGTTCAATGGAACAATTGAGATAAGACTTTACATTGCATCTGTTCACCTCAATATAGAGGTGCTGGAACTCGATGCAAAAGCTGGTAATGTTGCATTAACAAATCATTGATAAATTTTCAAAATTCATACCCTGGTAAAATATAAGAGTCATGAATAAACAACAGCAAAAAATAATTGCTTCTTGCTTGTAACCTGTCAATCAAACCTAGCATTCACTACATTACAGTTGGCCTTGTGGCAACTGAAAGCACAAAATTCCTGCAGTTGAGTCTGACGCTATAATACCAATCCCCCCACCTGCAGTCAAATCAGTGCTGGCTGTCCCAGGTGCATCAGATATAAAACTTGATTTGATGCGTAATTATGGAAGGCAATCTGTTCGAATTCAATATTTTGTCAGCAAATGATTTGTTCCACCTAAAGACTTGTCCATGTTACAGAAGAATAGGGCCCAGAAATGTGGATGCCCAAGTGGTAGGACATGCGCTGTACATATCTGTTCACCTCGTTGCAGGAACCACGTTAAATTGGTATTACAAGCTCATTATAATGAACCTGCTATACTGCCAATGATGCTTGCATTTTTCATTAGCTATGCATCTGTTTGGGGAGGAATAAAAAATCTCTCATCGCACTTAAAGCCAGCGAACAGCTCTTAAATAGTCAGTATACCCCGGCTGATGTAAGTGGGGAACACTTCTGAATAAAGAAATGGCAGTGAACAGGAGAAAAGAGATAGTAATTGTCCTGGAGGCAAAGAAAACACTCACAGAAACATTTCCGTCACCTGTAGGAAAAGATTGCAAAAGAGGTACCAGGATTTTAGCTACAATACAGAAAAACGTTCAATGACCTGAATTGTGAAGCTAAGATTCCTAACTCTCAGCTCCCTTGGCCTCGATTCACACTTTCACCACCTACAGCTTCACTACCAAAAATACTCCCCTCCCTTATTTCCCCTCAGTCTCCGACAATCACTGCAACACACTTCATTTTCTTCTTCTCATATATACTCTGTGCCTCCCAGTATCAATCCACGGTTATTACTGTCAGCCACTAATTTCACTCAAGAGTGTACCAACAACCGCAGGACCTTTGTTTAAAGTTTCACAAAGCTTTTTATTACTTCCGGCACATGCTCTGAATGCCAAAGGAGGAGACTAATAGAAATATGGCAGGCGGCGCATTTCTGGTGCAGAATGAGTGAGTACATGACGCTCACCATCCTGGAACCTGGGGGCACATTTATGGTGAGAAACTCTGCGAATTAATTTATAAACGGAAACATTATTCCACCAAGGGTTGAAAATTGCAAATGGAGTGCTCAGTCAGAAACATACTGTGAACGCTGTACAATCAATGGAACAGTTTTGTTACTGGCAATGACTCAGAAAGCCTTCAGTATTAGGACCCCTGATGGTGCTTTGCAAAAACACAAAAATAACTGAGCTAAAACGTAAACAGAATACTATAAATAAACCAGAAAGTGAAGAGTGTGCTATAAGGGTCTGGCACATATATGGTTCATAGAATCTCTACAGTGCAGAAAGAGGTCATTCCGCCCATCGAGTCCGCACCAACTCTCTGACAGAGTATTTTACCCAGGCCCACACACGTGGGACTTAGTACAATATCACCCTTCTAGTCAAGCATAAGAAGGCACATGACCCAGACCCAAGGCTCAGTGTGGTGTTGAGCAGACACATGTATAGACCTGAGCATGGACACAGCTCCTAGCTTGTACCTTTTACTGTACATGTGTAAATAGTTCTAGTAGTTAATATAGACTTACAGTTAACCCACAGAAGGCTATGGGGACTTCTTTCAAACATACACTTCTGCAACCAACACCCTCCCCAACATGGTGGCAGCAAGGGGATAAAAATCCAGAACCTTGTGAAAATACAGAGACAAATTGGAAGACTGAGAAAAATTCAACAAATTATTCTGATCTGCAAAGTAGCTCATAGACGTAGTGGAAAATATCTCCAGAAAATACCCCAAAAGAAGGCCTGGAAGTTGAAGGTGGAGACTTAAAATTCCTTACCGTAGCAGAACACCCCATGGAGTCTCCTTTATTCAACTTCACAGTACAGAATGGACAGAACTTGCAAAGGTGAGCTAAATCTTTTAAAATTCCAAGCTACAGCAAGTCCTGAGAACTCCTTTCAGTAATTCATGTCAGAAATGCACTCTAAAGAGACCCACTGGTGAAACCTGATCCCTGAGTCACAGCCTGAACAAGTGACCTCTGAACTCACCCGCAAACAAAGAACAAATTAATTTCGGGAACATTGTGACTGGCCAAAAAATCTAGCAGAAGATCAAATTCGACTGACTTACCAGTTTAAAAAGTAAACCCCTGAAAAAAAGTTGGCAGCCAGCCAATCCAGGCAGCCATTATTATTTTTTGAAAGAACAATACAGCACAAGAACAGGCCCTTCAGCCCACCAAGCCTGCGCCGATATGTGGTTTCTATCTCTCTGTTCACCTTCCGTTCATGTGTCTACCAAGATATAGCTTGAATGTTGCTAAGCCGCCTGCTTCCACCACCTCCATTGGCAGTGTGTTCCAAACACCCACTACCCTCTTGTGTGAAAAAAAATTCCCGCACATCTCCCCTAAACTTACCACCTCTCATCTTAAACCTGTGCCCTCTTATAGTCGACCCTTCCACCCTGGGTAATAGCCTCTGACTATCCACCCTATCTATGCCTCTCATAATTTTGTAGACTTTTATCTTCTTTCCAAGAAGAATGCCAGTGTTATGTTGCAGAGCTCCTGAAAACAGGAAAGAGCGGCAAATCCCTTTGTCTCTAAGTGAATGGTGACACCATCTTGAAATCCAGACAAGCTCCAGAGAAAGATTTTTTTTTTTTTAAACTGAAAGCGGAGCAAAATAATCAACTTCAAACTGAGTTCAAAAGCTCAGGGAAGCAAATCGTTGGGCAAAACTATTAACGTTGAAGGTTAGACAGAGATAATAAGTTTAAAAACAAAAGGCTCCAACAGCGAACTGGGAGTCTGCCAAAATCTTAAGATCGTGGGAAGAAGAGCAATGAGAAAATAGATGGTTGTGGCACAGTCATTCTCACAAGAGCAATAGCATTTTAACCTGTAACTACAAAAAAAATGAAATGACTATGGATCAAAAATCCAACGTGCCAGATTTGTTTGGACTCATCCCAGGGCCAAAGCTATTGAAAAATTGGATGTCCTGGAGAAGGGAATTTTTAAATGATCTGAGTGCATCCAGTCTAAGCTCAAAATTAGAAGAAATGCAGATTCATACCATTTTACACTTGTTTGGTGAACATGCGGAGGAGGTTAATCCTAATGAATGGCGTCGATGATTCCTCAACCAGCCTCGAGGAACTATTTTCAAGGATTCCCTCTGGTCAAACTTTGTTCCTCCAGATTATTACAAAGTGAAACAAAATGAATTTAGGCCACTCTGAAAGAATTGGAAAAACCCAGTTTGCAACATTCTATATTCCAAAAGGAAGCCAAGAGGTTGTGCTGATGAAAGCAGTTGCACATTTGGAAGGAACCTTGGAAAATATTACATTTCCAAAGAGATTTACAAAGTGATGAAAATCAAGAATAGCGCAAGGCAAACAAAGGTAGACATTCTCACTAAAGAGTGTGAGGTCCCTCAAAAACATTCAGAAGTGTGATTACAGAATGGGAGCTTTGAGGATAGCACCGAAGAATTATGCTCTGTCAAGGATAAACTGATCAGCGTAGGGAATCAACTTTCACATATGAGTGATGAATTTGTTAGAAAAAAAGAAGAACTGATAGGAACACTGGAGTATCGCTCACAGGAAATAGAACATTTGAAAGGGAACTTGAAATGCTTAAATGATGAACTTGTACAAACAATTTCAACAAAGATAGATCTTCAATTAAAACCTGATGAGCTTTAAGCATCTGATGTCTCTAGTGAACCTCTTGAGAAATGCCTGGAACGGGGAAAGGAATTAATGACCAGAATGGATGATATTGTTGAACTCTGACCCAAACCTGAACAGCATGATGGACGAGATGGGTAGGGTAAAAGAACAAATCCACACTTTGAAAGCAAATAGAAAGAATTCTAAGAAAAACATTGAGACTCTAAAGAATGAACTGAAAGAATCTAAGCAGCAGTCAATAACCAGGTAAGAACCACTCAGAACAGAATTGAATATGCAGGCGCAGTTATCAAACTTATAGAAGAGTTCGAGACAAAAGCAACTCAACTTACCACAGTAAATGAGAAACAGGTTTGTCCATTCTTGCCCAGAAAACCCTCAATGGCCAGAACAGCCAACCACCCAGGAGGTAACCACTATGCCTCAGTGGAAGAAGTGAAAGAGAGTGATCAGGAATCTGAGAAGACTTATCTCTGCCCCAGCGATGGTACAGCAGGTCAACATTGCAACCACTGTGCATACACTGCAACTCTCAGCTGGCATGCCAAATCTACAAGAAATGCTGGTACCTGGTTGCAGCCATCCATGACTGACAGTGAAAAGCAGAGTGTACCACTAACTCTTCTTCTTGCCATTGGAATGCTCTTCCTCAGCCACAAAAGACATCAAGACGACCTATGCAATAATGCAAAAAACTAAAGACGCAACAAGGTGATGAACACAACGGGCGCGATCTTACCAGCTGTTCACGCCACGCTTCCACTGCAGCAAAGTCAGAGAATTTGATAGCCAGCCAAATCTCCATTCGCTGCTGTGGGATGGGGAAATCCCACCGACGTAAATGCTAGTAACATTCCGGCCAATGTTTTTCCACCACACAAGAAACTGGTTAGAGTAGCAACCACCAATCAAAGCAACAGCCAGACCGACAGAGTGCGGTTCATTAAGGGATAGGAGAAAAGAATGAAAACATACCCAAATGCCAGCTCAACCTCCAGACCAACAGGAAGAACCAACAACAGCAGAGCCTACTACTCCTCTGACAGAGCTGCAGATAATGTAGCAGTGCTGTTAGTGTAGTGATAATGATAATGTCGCAATAACGACGTAAATGTATGGGACTTATAACAAAGTACGACATGAAGTAAATGAGTATAACTGCAAAAAACATTGGATAAAAACTTGGAGGTGGAAGAGATGTAGGGTAAGGATCTGGTACATTTAGGGTTAAGGTGGGACTGAGTACCATCCACATCACGATATAAGAAGGCATATGAACCAGACCCAGGGCCATTGTGTGTTGAGCAGAGATATGTATTGGCTGAAGTATGGACCTTTTACTGTACATGTGTACAGAATACTTGTGGTTAATAAAGAATATCCTACAGAAGATTATGGAGACTTCTTTAAAACATAGAGACTGTTCTGTAATCCCTTAACGAATTCCACATTATGTAGCAACAGCATTGCATACCGACACAGCAATGTGTTCAATTCTGCCCTCTTAGTGGAAGAGCTCAAATGTGTTCACTCCATTCCACTGTCACGGACAGGCAAAACATGGAGATAGACACGCAAAGCAACACAAATCGTAAAAAGGGAGCACAGGCATCTGCTCAACAATGATCCAGCCATGACCTATGAGGAGCATTTGAGGGCTCTGGGTCTGTACTCGATGGAGTTTAGAAGAATAAGGGGTGAATCTCATTGAGACTTACATAATACTGAAAGGCCTGGATTGAGCGGACGTGAGGAAGATGTTTCCATCATTAGGAGAGACTCGGATCCGAGGGCACAGCCTCAGAGTAAAGGGACGACCCTTTAGAACCGAAATGAGGAGGAATTTCCTCAGCCAGAGGGTGGTGAATCTATGGAACTCATTGCAACAGAAGGCTGTGGAGGCCAAGTCGTTGAGTGCATTGAAGACAGCAATAGATAAGTTCTTGATTATAAGGAAATCAAAGGTTATGAGGAAAAGGTGGGAAAATGGGGTTGAGAAACATATCGGCCATGATCGAATGGCTGAACAGGCTCGATGGGCCGGGTGGCCTAATTCTGCTCCTATATCTTATGGTTCTACAAATTCACAATTTGTTTTAAGTTTAATGAGGTCGATGTGGGGCATATACACATACGCCGGAATTCTACCACCCCACCCACCCACCGCGGGAATCGGAGCAGGCGAGGGGCGGACAATGGGAAAGCTCCATTGACCTTGGGCTGGATTTTCCAGTCTCAGGTTGAGCGAGGCTGTAAAATCCCACCCACAGATCAGGTCGCTATGAAAGTTCGAGGAGTGTTAGAGTGTAGAAACGGTCTCGGTGTTTTGTTATCACTTAAATTCGCACTCTGAGTCTCTGAAGATTTTATACTCCACTCAGTTCAGGAAAAATATCATGCTTTCTTTTCCTTGAAGGTGGTTTAATTTCTCAAGCTCTGGCAATGGGTCTTCAAGGGTGAGAGAAAGCATGAATGAAATTCATAGCTTGGGAACAGGGACATGGATCTGAATCGCTCATAGATAACCATCTAGAAGTCAGCAAAAGTAATTCATTGAGTGGGGGCAGCACAGTGGCAAGCACTGCTGCCTCACAGCACCAAGGACCTGCGTTTGATTCCCAGCTTGGGTCACTATCTCCCCGTATCTGCGTGGGTTTCCTCCGGGTGCTCCGGTTTCCTCCCACACTCCAAAGATGTGCGGATTAGGTTGATTGGCCATGGTAAATTGTCCCTTAGTGCCAGGGGGATGAGTAGGGTAAATATGTGCTTTAGGGATAGGGGCTGGGGCATGGAATTGTGGTCAGTGCAGAGTTGATAGGCCAAATGGCCTCCTTCTGCACTGTAGGGATTCTATGATTCGATGAAAAGCTGACAACTGAAGGCCGGCCCAGATATTAACGTTCCCAGCAGCTAGTATCTAGACACAAGATCCAACCATGTGCAAGTCTGCCTTAACAACTTTCAGCTGCTGTAAGAAATATCTCGCCAGATGAAAAGGCTTTCTTTCCAGATATAAATAGGAAAGTGATGTCATATGGAAATTCCTCCATTGATTGAAGTGGGAACATGATTCTGTCAATATAATTCACTGAGAGCTTTCTCCTCAATACTCGAGGAAGTTATCATGCTGTTTAAAAACATTTGATACTTGCTGATTGGTTACTTCAATGCGGCACTGTATATTTCGAGAGCCATTGATTTTGAGTTTCCACCAGCTCTCTACTGAGTGGCCCATTCATGCAGTAAATAAGCACGGCAGCTGTCGGGCCCTGCTACAACTTGGGTTCTTTCAACTAACTTCTGTTTAGTTTGCTACTATTTTAGATTCACTGTATATTGCAGTGTGCCACCTTTACAACGACGCAGTGGGCAATCATACTTAAGTTCAAGTTTATTTATTAGTGTCACAAGTAGGCTTACATTAACAATGCATTGAAATTACTGTGAAAATCCCCGAGTCACCACACTCAGGCATCTGTTCCATTACACTGAGGGAAAATTTTGCATGGCCAATTCATCTAACCCGGACATCTTTCAGACTGACATTGTCAAGGAAACCTGATACTTGGAGAGAAGTGTCAAACTCACAGATTGCGACACCAAATCTGTACTGGCAAACCAACTCCTTTAAAAACGCACATATGTAAACAACCATTGTGTCATCCTTTACGCAAAGTTCTGCTTTTTGAGATGGGTTCCACCGACCACTCCAAGCTCTCCATCAGCCGACACACCTTGGTTCGGGTATGGTCAGACACACAGCTGGCTCCCAGTGGGATTCCCACTGCTAACAGCAAGCCTGACAATTCCTAGATGCCAAATGTTGTTGGTGCCGCAGTATTTGTCCTCAGAAGAGATGTTAGAGTGGTTCAAGGGTTGAAAACACTAAAATATTGGCACCACAGCTGCCCTCCGAAAGCCCAAGGCCTGGAGTGCCAGATATGTCAGTTGCAATATTGAGCCACAAGGGGCACCAGCAAAGGCATCCTCCTCCATCTAGGAAGAGGATCTAGGGCCCATTTTTCACCTACCTGTGCTGGGGACTGCCTGTTTAACATGGTGACCTCTGGAGCATGCCAATAATTGGAGCGGGGGGGGGGGGGGAGAGGTTGCCAGGACTATTCCTTCCACCACCAGTTTCATGCAGCAGACAGGAAGGAGCCTCGAAAATATTTTCAGAATTAAGAATCAATAACTAGGACATTTATTAAAGAGTCTCCAGTAATAATCTGTTGGTTTAAAGGTGAGAGGGGGGAGATGCAACAGGGTCCAGAGGGGCAATGTTTTCACTCAGAGGGTGATGAGTGTCTGGAACGAGTTGCCAGAGGTTGTGGTAGAGGCGGGTACAATTTTGTCTTTTAAAAAGCACTTTTAGACAGTTACACGGATAAGATGGGTATAGCAGGATATGGGCCAAGAGTGGGTAATTGGGACTAGCTTAGTGGTAAAAGCTGGAGACCTAGCCTTGTACCCTGGAACTGCCACCGGGCATCAGGCAGTGCTAAGGGGGCGAGGCCTAAGGGGAGGAGGAGGAGCCTGAAGGGGGCAGGACCTCAAGGGGTAGGTCTCACAATGGGGGATGTACTCTACATCGGGGATCAGCCGATCATCCAGAGGGGGTGGGAGGGATCGGGGCCAGCAATCAGGGGGAGGGGTATCTGGGGGATGATCATTGTGGGGGGGTGTCCCATGTACAAGGAGTTTGGGGGGCAGTGACAGATGACAGTGACAGACGTATACTTGTACACAGTGCACTGGGAGATGGGGGCGCCTGGGCAAGGGTGCTCTTAGCAGTCGGCTTCCGAGTGTGAATAGTCTCGGTTCACGCCCCCTACTGGCAAGAATCACACTTTGTGTAATTTATTTTTTCTAAGTGCCATATGATTGCGTCTGGAAACTCGCCCAAAGAATGGATGTGATTCTCTCGTTTTCATGCTTGCTTGGCGCTTACAATTATGTTGGTAAGGTCGCTCCCAATCTGTGTGTGAAATAGAAATAACGCAACAAAATCTTGAACAAGACATTTTTTTCAAGAAGGTAATGAAACAGATGAGGGTTCCATACTCTGGGTCGTGAGCCATAGCCAATGGCGGAACCAATGAATTCTCAGTGACCTTGGCAGAAGAGCTGGGATGTCAAGGGACAACAGCTGTTTACAGATAGGGAATCCTTTGGGAATTAGCATATGGCAATCTTTTGAAAAGTTACAGTTATAGAGTGGATGTATTGTAATACTGAGGTAACTGTAAGGTAAATGTCACAGAGGGCTCATGAGATTTTATGGGACCCTTTCTATAATGTCTTCAAGTGATGGACCTGGCAGAGCATCTAAAGAAGGGAAACAGGCGTTGAAAGAGGCAGAAAGATAAGATCCCACCATTTCATTTAAGACCTAATAAAGGAGTTGTCAACATTCCTGTGGTATTCTGAGAGTCTGCACGATGCTGTTGTCCAGACATCTGTCCTAAGAAACTCTCACCCAGAGCAGATTTTCTCGCTCTCAAACCAGGCTGCACAGCCAATTAGTGTTCACAGAGCAAAACTGAGGTGGATTAGTAGCAGTTTCATGTGAAACACTCAGTTCTAAGCCTAGAAGTGGAGCCCATGCCGAGGATCCTCAGCTTTCAATCCATGCTTTTGTCATTAGACTTTTCTACTTCAATCTGGTCCTGACAATTTTCCATCCTTCATACCTTCAAGCTCACAGTATCCTAATTAGGAAATGAATAACAATTCCTGCACCATTGGTGGATCAAAATCCTGGAGCTCCCTTCCTAACAACCCTGTGGGAGTACATCCATCCATTACACAGACCACAGCAACTCAAGAAGGCAGGTCACCCATCACCTTTTCAAGAGCAATTAGGGATGTGCAATAAATATTGTACTACAATATTGAGAACACAAGGAAAGAAGAGGAAAACCATCTCATGTATTCTTTGTCCTGATTAAATTACTGATTGAAAACAAAAATGGGATATGACTAAGAGAAACTGAAGAGGAAAGCGCAAGACCGCGACGCATGGTGAAATTAGCAGAGGACCTGCACTTAGATACAATGCTATCGTTAAGAAAGCCCACCAACACCTCTACTTTCTCAGGAGGCTAAGGAAATTCAGCATGTCCGCTATGACTCTCCCCAACCTTTACAGATGCACCATAGAAAGCATTCTTTCTGGTTGTATCACAGCTTGGTATGGCTCCTGCTCGGACCAAGACCGCAAGGGTTGTGAATGAAGCCCAGTCTATCATGAAAACCAGCTTCCCGCCCATTGGTCTCGGAAACTCTGTCCTCGGAAAAGCACAGTAAGAAGTTTAACATCACCAGGTTAAAGTCCAACAGGTTTATTTGGTAGCAAAAGCCACACAAGCTTTCGGAGCTCTAAGCCCCTTCTTCAGGTGAGTGGGAATTCTGTTCACAAACAGAGCTTATAAAGACACAGACTCAATTTACATGAATAATGGTTGGAATGCGAATACTTACAACTAATCGAGTCTTTAAGAAACAAAACAATGTGAGTGGAGAGAGCATCAAGACAGGCTAAAAAGATGTGTATTGTCTCCAGACAAGACAGCCAGTGAAACTCTGCAGGTCCACGCAACTGTGGGAGTTACAAATAGTGTGACATGAACCCAATATCCCGGTTGAGGCCGTCCTCGTGTGTGCGGAACTTGGCTATCAGTTTCTGCTCAGCGACACAGCGCAGAGTCGCTGAGCAGAAACTGATAGCCAAGTTCCGCACACACGAGGACGGCCTCAACCGGGATATTGGGTTCATGTCACACTATTTGTAACTCCCACAGTTGCGTGGACCTGCAGAGTTTCACTGGCTGTCTTGTCTGGAGGCAATACACATCTTTTTAGCCTGTCTTGATGCTCTCTCCACTCACATTGTTTTGTTTCTTAAAGACTTGATTAGTTGTAAGTATTCGCATTCCAACCATTATTCACGTAAATTGAGTTTGTGTCTTTATAAGCTCTGTTTGTGAACAGAATTCCCACTCACCTGAAGAAGGGGCTTAGAGCTCCGAAAGCTTGTGTGGCTTTTGCTACCAAATAAACCTGTTGGACTTTAACCTGGTGTTGTTAAACTTCTTACTGTGTTTACCCCAGTCCAACGCCGGCATCTCCACATCTCGGAAAAGCAGCCAGCATAATCAAGGACCTACATACCTCAGAATACTTTCTTCCATCGGGAAAAAGATACAAAAATCTGAGGTCAAGTCCCAACTGACTCAAGATCAGCTTATTCCCTGCTGCCATCAGACTTTTGAATGGACCTACCATATACTAAGCTGATCTTTCTCTACACTCTAGCTATGACTATAACACAAGATTCTGCACCTTCTTTATGAACGGTATGCTTTGTCTGTATTATGTGCAATACTTTTCACTGTATCCCAATACATGTGACAATAATAAATCAAGTCAAAACATCACTACTACTGCAATGAAACAATACATGGAAAAAAACTAGTGTACTGCTGCCCTGGCAACGAACACTCTGACTGCTAAAAGAATTGTGCTCTTTATTTCCCAGCAGAGGATCAGTAGTTCAAACTGCAAATCATGTTTTCATTTTGGTTTTAACTGAATCTCTGCATTGACTGGATCAGAGAAGTTCCCAGATGGAACAGTTTGTGGTCCTAAGAGAGAAATCAGTGGAATTGGAGGGACTTTACCTGAATCATCTTCCTACCAGCCAGTCAGGGAGCAGCATTAATGGCAGCCATGGAAACTTGGATGAACAAGAGGCCATTCAAATAAAGAGAGTTATCACAAACGGATGCATTCACTAAAATAATATGGGTGATAAATCAAAGTAGAATAGGCTATAGTTTACCGGTAAGGGCAAGGGACCAAAAATTTTAACTTGAGCAAATTTAACAATGTTTTGTGCAGGAGGTATTATGAAATATCCAACTGATGTAATATCTGACAATTAAAAATCAGGTGGAAGATTTTCAATAGGGTTTTCCCGACGTTCTACTGTAACTTCAACAGGAAATCAGTAAAATCCCCAAATGATGGCATAAATGTCTATCTTTAGCCACTGATGTCATTTTGCCTGGGGGGGGTTCTGTTAATCTTGCACCAAAATTGCTTTGAGAGATCTGGAAGAAATTTCACTTCAGGGTTTAAAGCTCAGCAGAACAAGGTAAAAGCAACCCAGTCTACAGACCAAAAGGTCCCGCATTCAATGTTTGGTCTGTGCTAAGTTAGCTAATCTCAGCCAGTGTAGTGAATGATATAGATGCTACAATTGGGCTTTGCATACTTGAGCTGGAAAGGGATCATTAGGCAACTTTAGTGGCCTCTGCTGAATGTGCAATTGTGTGGACAACAGATGAGGACATAATAAAGCTTGGCCAGTTGGCTACAGCCTATGTTTGAACACTTTGTTAATGTTTAACACATCAGAGGGATCATCTAAGAGGTCATAATACATTAGCCTTGGAAACCTATTGAGATAGATTTAATTTTGGAACCATTCACCTCTGCTCCTTCAGCAATTTTGGATGCCAGGCACACACACAGACACACACACACACACACACACACACACACAGAGGTCCATTATGCCCAATGTTGCTCAGCCACAAAGCATGGAAAATAAATCGTTTGACATGCAAGTAATTATAATATGCCCACCCCATACACTGAATGTCAACTCTGACAGAGAATGTCAGCAATAGCTGAAACAAGAAGGGAGCAGGCTCCTTAATAAGTTTCCATTACAATCCCCTGGAGCTCTGCAGGAGAGGTGGCACACATCAAGTGGAAAATATGAGCCAATGTCTTCAGGAATGGAAGGAAGAGATAAATGTTAAAGGAAAGAAAAAGGACTGAAAAAAGTCAGCTTTATTTCATCAGCAGGGTAGCGGGTGATATAAAACCACTCAGGTATAATTTATTATTGAACGATTAGATGCAGAAAGCTAAACAACTGAAACAGGCTCCCTGCACCTTCTTAGAAAAAATAACTGCATAAAATGATCCATTCAAATAATTTAGCAGATGGGTTTATTGGGAAATTGAAATGAAACATAAAATCCCAGCTGTGATCAAATTTCAGCAGAGTTATGGGATCATTAAGATGAATTATCTAATAAAGTTTAAATTGTGGAATAACATTTTTTTGTCCCATTTGATGGATGGTGAAAGGAGTTAATACTTAACCGTTTTCCAGACAACAGCTGACAACTAAAGGCTGAAATACATTTAACTACAAAAAAGGCTAAAGGTGTTTGCAATTAATCCATTTACCTTCAACTTTTTGATGCCTGTATTAAAATATTTAAACCAACCAACATTGATCCTCATTTGAATCTATGTAATTATCTGACTTTCATAAGTGATTTTGTGTACTGAACCATTGAAAATCCTGTTCTCAAAAAAACATGCATACATAATCATAGTGGTAGAAATTAAAATTGGTAAGCAAATTATTAAGCTAGAAGAGTGGTTACAAGAGAAAATGCTTCATTACAGGAATAGAGCTTTGCTATCTTTCAGAGACAGCACAGGCACTTATTTTCACAATCACATTTGTTGTATTGATGATTAATATTCTTGCTAACACTTTCTGATGGATGTATGCATTCATGCATGAAGCAAGTACCAGTTGGAAATACACAAAGAACCAATGCAAAATTCTGAAATTTAAGATGTCCGTTACAGTGTGTGCTGAAATAGATGGAACTCCTGTCACAATTCTACAGAGAACATTGGACAACTCATTAGAAAGCCAAAGTTAATAGACTTTGTACTTGACATACAGAAGACTATTAATGTCATGCATGGCCTCCTGTTACAGGGTTTTAATGCCACTGTTTTATTGCTGTTGACAATATAATTACAGCACAGCTTACACAAGCACTCCATGTGTTGACTTTTGAATCGCTTCAGTCATGTGTGCTGGGTAGACACAATGGCCCAGAATCCTCTGTATGAGTGCAAATATTCCTTGACAGGAACAATGTTTGTGTAATTGTTTAAACCCTTTCTGCTGCTCCACTCACCAAATCTATTTTATGCCAAAGTAATGCAACATGTGGATTTTTATAAGGCCAACAAAGGCCAACATAAGGAGGACAGGAACAATTACACTGTAAGGGTAACATTATTTGAAAAGCACTTTTTTTCATATCATGATGTGCAGTTGCCGGCGTTGGACTGGGGTGGTCACAGTAAGAAGTCTCACAACACCAGGTTAAAGTCCAACAGGTTTATTTGGTAGCACGAGCTTTCAGAGTGCTGCTCACTTGATGAAGGAGCAGTGCTCTGAAAGCTCGTGCTACCAAATAAACCTGTTGGACTTTAACCTGGTGTTGTGAGACTACTAACTGTTTCATATCATGGTTATCCAAAGTCAGAATTCATTAACATTTTTTAACCAAACATATCAAAATCATATTCTCTGTTTGCCAAACTATTGCATAGGGAAGCACATTTTGTTGCCTCAGGCACGGTACACCAGCTGGTGTTACCAGATAGGTCAAAGTATCCCAGAACATTGGTTCTGTGCAGCATATCAAATGAGTCAGCAAGAGGGCAGAATATATCACTAAACATAATCAGGACAATGTATCCATACAATTCTCCTCAGTAACTATATTGGTTCAATTCTATGTGGTAGGTATGCACCCACAAAATTTCACAAGTATGTCTTCTGGTTCAGGAATTGTATGACCCACCATGTAGGTAATGGATCTGTCACTGATTTACTCTTTGTATTTATGAGTACCAGTCAATATATCTTGATTTCTTTTGGTTTGTATGTAATTTCTTTTTCTGCTAATTAGACATGTTCTGTTTTCAGCAATTGTATTCCACAAAATCAATCACATTTTACCACAAAAAATTCTTCTTCTTGCTGAAATCAAATTTTATTAAAGTAAACCACTAACTATATTCCACAAGAGTTGTTATACAGTCACAAGAATGGTTCCTTGCCCATTGTACTAGTCTCCTACTTGAGAAAGAGACATGGCCATCATCACTCTATTTCAAGCCTAATGTTACAATTCCCCTCAGCTCTGGGAATTAGCAGGTAGACTGTAGGACAGAGGTAAGAATCTAATCCGTAAACATCCTGGATTAATGCCACAGAAGGTCCCCTGGTTATTCTCATTTAATCTATCTTGTGTATAAAAGAAGCTATCTCACACAAATGTAAGTATATGATGCTATTAAATTCACTGGAAGGAAAATAAGGTTCATCTCAGCACGGAGAAGAAAGATTAAGCTGTGGTGTAGCCGGAAAGAGGAATCGAGTGCAGTGAGAGGGCTGACAGTCGGGATTCTGAGAGTTAAGAGATTGGCAAGTGCAGAAAAGGCCAAGGGTACAAACAAAAGTCAGGAACAGTGCGAATTAGGAGGACTGATAAGCATTGAGAATTGGGAGGATGGAGAATTAGGAGCAATTAGAAAGAATGAAGAGAGAATCTGGAGCGTTAAGAAAGCTGAGTCAAGACTTGGAACAATTGACAATCACTAATATTGTATAATCAGATGTATTTGTTTCTATTTGCGATTTGCATCTGATAGATGCTCTGGGGGGGTACATCTAAGTTACATATAAGCACTATTGTGTGTTCTGACAGGTCTAAAGCCGAGTTATGAGGCCCACAATCCTAGTCCTCTAAATGAGTTGCTTCAGACAATTAGCTGTCTATTTACAGATGCGCATTGATAAGCATCATTAACACAGACATAGGCTCTTGATGGTTTATTTTTCCTCCTTGCATTGCACAAACATCTCTTCCCAGCATTGTGCACCCCAGTGGAGTTTGCATGTAGGTTGAATTATTTATTCCTACTTTAAATTCTACTCTACATCAAATTACCCTATTTTTCGAATGCTGTCAGCTGAAACATCAAAATTATTTGAACTGTTTTTCATTTCCCTGAAAAATCAATTTGAAGTAACAAGTAAATAGTTTGAACTGATTATGCCATTTGCTTCTCAAAAGCAAGTGCGCTTGGCCTTGATTGATCTACAAGTGATTTCAATCTTGATTACGTGAAATGTTGCATGGAATTCTCCCAAACAATTACTCCAAGTGTTGTCCCCAGTGGGAAAACTGGTGAGATTCCCGTTGGATGGTTTGATGCGATTCCGTTCACTATTCACCCACAGAAATATTTTGGAGTCTGGGAAATTCTCACTGATATCTCCCCCACTTCGGGCGGGATTCTCTGGTTCTGCCGGCTGCGCACCTTCACCCACGGATTTCCCGGTACTGAGGTGGCCTCAATGGGAATTCCCATTCACAGTGGCAGAGCCAGAGAATCCCATTGCCAGCAAGTGGCACACTGCCTCCCGCCGCCAAGAAACACATGGCTGGGAGACAGGAGAATCCCGCCCTCAGGTTGCTTTTAGAGTGGGGACCTTAAGACATCGGCTCCTCTGAGATTGGGCGGCATGGTGGCACAGTGGTTAGCACTGCTGCCTCACAGTGCTAGGGACCCGGGTTCGATTCCCAGCTTGGATCACTGTCTATGCAAAGTCTGCACGTTTTCCCCGTGTCTGCGTGGGTTTCCTCTGGGTGCTCCAGTTTCCTCCCACAGTCTGAAAGACCAGTTGGTCAGGTGCATTAGCCATGCTAAATTCTCCCTCAGTGTAGCAGAACAGGCGCCAGAGTGTGATGACTAGGGGATATTCACAGTAACTTCATTGCAGTGTTAATGTAAGCCTACTTGTGATACTAATAATCAATAATAAATGCGCAATGTTTAAAGGGAGCACCAGTCTCCAGTCAACATTACACCAACCCCCCCCTCCCCCCCCCTACCAACCCACTCACTCACCAACTAGAGCCCTCACCTCACTCACTGGCATCAGCCCCTCTCCCTCCCTTCTCCCCCCACTCACTGGTACCAGCAACCCCAGTCCAAGTGAGCGAAAGCCCGCTATGGGGTCCCCAAAGCCCCCTGCCCCATCAGCGCCCCCACCCCCTATCTGTCCCCCTTCAGGAACTCTCCGCCCATACCCTCCATTTTCAGCTTTCCTCTTTGGCACTGCCAGCCTGCCACCCTGGCAGTGCCAATCTGAAGTTTCCTTGCCCATGTTTGAGCTGATGCCATGAGACTTCATGGGGTTTGTGGACACGGGAGAGATTGACAAAGATGTCATAGTCAAAGAGACAAAGGGAATATAAATGGTGGTGATAATGGAAAGCATGGTGCTGATAGCAGCCCTTTAAGCGATCAGTTGAGATCCTTTGTATAGCTCTCTCTGAATTGGGACTGTGCAGCCCATTAGTGGCTCTTCAGAGATAATGATTTGTGACTTTGTCCTGACACTGCCAGGTAGCTTCTTTTGTTTGAGGTCACTGACAGACATAGATTTGATGGGTAGGTTAGGTGGATTAGCCATGGTAAATGCATAGGGTTACATGATAGGTGGTGAGGGTTGGACCTGGGTAAGAGGTTCTTTCAGAGAATCAGTGCAGACTCAATGGGCAGAATTCCTCCTCCTGCATTGTCGTGATACTATGTTACCACTGCCTACAGAAAGTGAACACTCTTCCAAATATTTCATGAGGAAATCATCTCTTCCTGAAATGCCTACAAGAACTTTATGGTTTTTCTTCATGCTGTCCGGATTCGATAGAATCTCAGATCTTCAATATCTTATTCATCTTCACTGCAACAGTGAATGTTACAGCTGTGAGAATCTTCATTGGAATTGAATATCCTTCATCTTCTCCTGTCTTTCCTCATTGTGGTTCAAGGGAACAGATCATTCCTGAAAGAGTCCTAATTTCCTATCTTCAAGTTCAAGAGAGTCCAACAGATGTACTTCAATCTTCCCTCTTGCATCAATCTTTCATTGCAAATGGTCTGTTGTCTTTACGATTCAGCAGTCCTGAAATCTACATGCTGATTACCAGCAATACTGGAAAACTACTGTCTCATTTTGTGGATGATGATGTCCAAGGAAGAGAAAGCCCACATATTTCCAAGATGTGTTCCCTAAGGGTCGAAAACACAGTGGAGACTGAATCCCTCATAATTGTAACTTAGGGAGGGGGGGGGGTGGTGCGCAGTACGGGGGGAAGTAGGAGTTGGGTAGAATATATAGCAGTGAAAGGGAGTTACAGAAGTGTGATGTAAATGTTCAAAAATATAGGGTGGGATTTTTGGGCCGTTCCTTCCAGTTCTGCTGATGGCGATCCCACACCATGGGTTCCCTGGTGGAAGAAGGTGCAAACAACGGTAAACCCCATTGACAGAGGTGGGGCTGGAAGATTCTGCTACAGGCCAATGGCGGGCTGTCTCTGCCGCTGCAAAACATGCCACAGGGAAGCAGAAAATCCCACCCATAGCTTCATAAAGCTGTTAAGAAGTTGATAGAATAATCGTGGAGGGGTGGAGTGTAATGGGTTAATAGAATAGAAATGCTAATGTGTGATGCAGACAATGATGTACCAGCAATATCAGGCAGTCAAGTGTCAGACTATCTCCCTCGAGAGGATGGTATACACTGTACTCGGGAGCTACATACCTACTGTTTATATATAGTGTGAATGAACCAGAGTAAGACTCTCATCTGTCAATGGAACATAGGTTACATCTACCTGTAACCAGCAACCACAGCAAGAGTCTACAGATCATGGTGGCAGTACAAAGCAATGCTTAGAACATTACTGAGACTTCTGCCTCACCTCACCCTCACCTGCCCAATTTTCACGGAGTTGGGATGACTTGGGAGTCCATTAAAATGGTGGTGATTCCCGGATTGCTGGCTCCTTTCCTGTTTCAGACATTTTTTGTTACGTGGGGTAAATGTGCGGGCATTTAGCACACTTGGAGCACTCCCAGCCTTACCAGTGCAGGGTTGGGGGGACTGTTTTAATCCACCCACCCCCTCCACTTCACAATTTGAATGGAGTTGGTCCCCTTCAGTCAGCAGGCATGGTTCCCACCCTCTCAGAGGAGGAGTGAATCATAGAAGAACTATAGTCCCTGAATGGGCAACCAGAAAAGAACAGTCACCTGCTCCTGGAATTCTTTAATTGACAGGCTTTGAAATAAAAAAAATTGTCCTTTCAGTTTCAATAATTTTGTGCTATATTAAAAGGTAAACATGATTTTTACTGCAATGATTGATTATAGAGCTCTGTGAGCATAACAAAGAACAAAGAACAGTACAGCACAGGAAACAGGCCCTTCGGCCCTCCAAGCCTGTGCCGCTCCTTGGTCCAACTAGACCAATCGTTTGTATCCCTCCATTCCCAGGCTGCTCATGTGACTATCCAGGTAAGTCTTAAACGATGTCAGCGTGCCTGCCTCCACCACCCTACTTGGCAGCGCATTCCAGGCCCCCACCACCCTCTGTGTAAAAAACGTCCCTCTGATGTCTGAGTTATACTTCACCCCTCTCAGCTTGAGCCCGTGGCCCCTCGTGATCGTCACCTCCGACCTGGGAAAAAGCTTCCCACTGTTCACCCTATCTATACCCTTCATAATCTTGTATACCTCTATTAGATCTCCACTTATTCTCCGTCTTTCCAAGGAGAACAACCCCAGTCTACCCAATCTCTCCTCATAGCTAAGACCCTCCATACCAGGCAACATCCTGGCATGGGGAGTATGAGAGGCATATGGGGTGGTTGTGGGGCTGGGATGAAGAGAATTTGAACGCCTGACATTCATAACTAAAACTGCACTGATATCTTAACCTGACGGGAGATGATGGTGTAGTGGTATTGCCACTGGACCAGTAATCCAGAGACCCTGGGTTCAAACCCCACCAGATAGTAAAATTTGAGTTCAATAAAAATCTTGAATTAAAATTGAATTAAAATTAAAATTGGGTGGCTCAGTGGTTAGCACTGTTGCCTCACGGCGCCAGGGACCTGGTTCAATTCCAGCCTCGGGTCACTGTCTGAGTGGAGTTTGCACATTCTCCCCGGGTCTGCGTGGGTTTCCTCTCGGTGCTCCAGTTTCCTCCCATAGTCCAAAGATGTTTGGATTAGGTTGATTGGCCATCGTAAAATTGACCCGAGTGTCAGGGGGGGTTAGTAAGGTAAATGAATGCGGTTACAGGAACAGGGCCTGGGTGGTATTGTGGTCGGTGCAGACACGATGGGTTGAATGGCCTCCTTCTGCACTGTAGGGATTCTATGATTACCTTCTGTTCTATGATAAAACTCTGATCATGACCATGGAAGCATTGTTGACTGTCATAAAAACCCATCTGATTCACTAATGTCCTTTTGGGAAGGAAATCTGCCATCCTTTCCTGGTCATGTAACTCCTAAATGCCCTCTGAAATAGGCACTCAGTTGTATACCACTGCTATGAGGTCTATAAGGAATGGAACCCGATGGACCACTCTAAACTGTTGACTTTGCAAAGTCCTCCGTATGTGGGACCTTGCACCAAATTTGGGAGTTCTGTCTCACAGACTAGTCAAGCAATATCCTGACAGTCTTGCTCATGGAAATATACTCATAGATAATGTCCCAGGCACCACCATCACCGTCCCTGGGTACGTGTTGTCCCACTGGCAGGACATACCCAGCAGAGGTGGTGGCACAGTGGTATACAGTCAGGAGTGTGTTACCTTGGGAGTTTTGAACATCAGCTCTGGACTCCATGAGGTTTCATGGCATTAGGTCACACATGGACAAGTAAATCTCCCACTGCTTATCATATACTGTTCCCCCCTCATCTCAAAACTCAGCATTCCTTCATGTTGAAAACTACTTAGAGGAAGCACTGGGGGTTGGAAGGATGCAAACTATACTCTGGGTGGAAGGCTTCAATGTCCATCACCAAAGATGTTTCCCTAGCACCACCACCTGAGCCCTAAAAGACATAGCTGCTATACAGGGTCTCCAGCAGGTGGTGAGGGAACCACCTACAGGGAGAAACATACCTGGCCTCATCCTCACCAATCTACCTGTCACAGATGCAATTTCAGAAGGAGTGACCACAGTCTTTGTGGAGCTGAAATCTTGTCTTCATCGTGTTGTGTGGCACTACCACCGTGCTAAATGGGATAGATTTTGAACAGATATTGCAACTCTAAACTGGGCATCCATGAGGCACTGTAGACTATTAGCAGGAGCAGAATTATACTCATCCACAATCTGTAACCTCATGGGCCAACATATCCCCCACTCTACCATTGCTATCGAGCCAGTGAATTAACCCTGATTCAATGAAAAGTGCAGGGGGGCATGCCAGGAGCAGCACCAGGCATACCTAAAAATAAGGTGTCAACTGGTAAACCTACAACACAGGACCACTTGCGTTCCAAACAGCATAAGCAGCATGCAAATGACAGAGCAAAGCAATCTCACAACCAATGGAGCACATCTAAACTCTGCAGTCTTATCGCATCCAGCCATGCATGGTGGTGGACGATTAAACAACTAATTGGAGGAGGAATCTCCACAAATATTCCCATCCTCAGCAATGAGGGAACCCAACACATCAGTGCAAAAGATAGTTCTCAAGCATTTGCAACAATCTGAAGCCAGAAGTGCCGGGTGGATGATCTATCTCGGCCTCCTTCTGAGGTCCCTAGCATCACAGATGCGAATCTTTTGCCATTCAGATTCATTCCACATGACACCAAGAAACATTTCAAGGCACTGGATACTGCAAAGGCTGTGGGCCCTGACAATAGTATTGAAGACTTGTGCTCCTGAACTACCCACGCCCCAAATAGCTTGTTCCCGTACACTGGCGTCTACTCGGCAATGTGGGAAATTGCCCAGGAATGTCCTTCATACAAAAATCAGAACAGATCCAACCTGGCCAATTACCACCCTATTAGTTTACTCTCGATCATCAATAAAATAATGGAAGAGGTCATCAACAGTGCTATCAAGGGCACTTGCTTAGCAATAACCTGTTCACAGATAATCAGTTTGGGTTCCGCCAGCTCGTGACTTCATTATAGCCTTGGTTCTAACATGGACAAAAGAGCTTAATTCTCAAGGTGAGGTGAAAGTGACTGTCCTTGACATCAAGGCTGCATTTGACTAAGTATGGCATCAAGGAGCCCTCTCAAAACTGGAGTGAATGGGAATCAGGGGAAAACTCTCCGCCGGTTGGAGACATACCTGACACAAAAGGAAGATGGTTGTGGTGATTGGAAGTCAATCATCCCAACTCCAGGACATCACTGTCCTCAGTGGGGAAGCCTAGGCCCATGTATCTTCAGTTGCTTCACCAATGATCTTCGTTCCATCCCAAGGTCAGAATTAGGGATGTTTGCTGATGATTGCACAATGTTCAATACCATTCACGACTCCTCAGATACTGAAGCAGTCCATCTTCAAATGCAGCAAGACCTGGACAATAACCAGGCTTGGGCTGACAAGTGGCAAGCAACATTCATGCCACACAAGTGCCAGGCAATGACCATCACCAACAAGAGAGAATCGAACCATCACTCTTTTACATTCAGTGGTATTACCATTGCTGAAAACCCTACTTTCAACATCCTGGGGTTACCATTAACTAAAAATTGAACTGGACTAGCCTTATAAATATCCTGGCTACAAGAGCAGGTCAGAGGTTAGGAATCCTGCAGTGAGTAACTCACCTCCTGACTCCCCAAAACCTGTCCACCATCTACAAATTGCAAGTCAGGAGTGTGATGGAATACTCTCCACTTCCCTGGATGAGTGCAGCTCCAATAACACTCAAGACTCTTGACACTTTCCAGGACAAAGTCACCCACTTGATTTGCCTCTCTTCTGCAAACATTGACTTCCGACGCCACCGCTGTTCAGTAGCAGCATTGTGTACCATCTACAAGATGCACTGTAGAAACTCACCAGGGTTCCTTAGACAGCACCTTCCAAACACAATCACTACCATGTAGAAGGACAAGGGCAGCAGATGCCCTTCACGATCATTGCGTCAAAATCCGGGAACTTATTCCGTAACTGCACTGTGGGTGCATTTATGCCTCAGGGAGTGCAGCACTTCAAGAGAGCAGCTCACCACCACTTTCTTAAGAAGTCTCAAAACACCAGGTTCAAGTCCAACAGGTTTATTTGGAATCACGAGCTTTTGGAGCGCTGCTCCTTCATCAGGCGAGTGGATTAGCTCCTGGGCGTAGACTCACAGCCCCTGCATCCTGAAGTTGGACTTTAACCTGGTGTTGTGAGACTTCTTACTGTGCCCACCCCAGTCCAATGCCAGCATCTCGTTCTCAAGGGCAATGAGGGATGGGCAATAAATGCTGGCCTAGTCAGTAAAGCCCACACCCCATGAATTAATAGAAAAATGGAAGGGGGCTGTCCAGCCTGCCATTTGGCCAAGTGCTCACCTCTGTTGTCACCTTAGACCTGCCTCAGAGGCAGCAGGACAAACGCCATTCTCTTTGACACAGAAATATGGAGTGCAGGGGCATTTCTAACAGAGATGGGTTTGTCAGGTTGGAAAGTTACCCGATTTAACCCTCCTGCCTCCTCCACGATAGTTTAGCCCCATTGGAAACTGAGAAGTGAGCAGTCTAGATAGGAAAGCAAAGGAGGACTGAACTGGGACAAGGCCCTTTGTAATTGTTCTAAAGTTTGGATCAAAGGCCAGCTCTGAACCCTGAGGGAGACACAGATGAAAGCAGGGTTAAAAAAAATAGATGGAGCATAAGTAGCTTACGTTGTGCATGGTTTTGACCCACTTTGTGCCAGTGCTCAGTACAAGAATTATGCAATTAAATTCAGCCAAATGTAGATGCCCGTTAAGTGCTCTTTGAAATGACATAGCAAGCCATCAAGTTGCATTAGACTATCAGGTTCACAGAGACGGCCCACCACCAGCAGCTTGTCAGAGCAATTAGGGTTGAACAACAAACGCTTCCCTTGACAGCACCATCAATATACTCAGATTGAATTTGTTTTTTAAAAAAAGGCTTGCTAAAGCAACCTGAACTACAGTGGATACATTATAAACAACAGGCGTTATTCTCCGGCCCCACGCGGTCATCCGCAAATCGCGCTGGGACCGGAGAATCACAGGGGAGGGGCCCCAGCACGGTGAGCGGCATGAGAACACCTTTCGCAATGTTCCCAGCACCTGCACCCTGATGTAATCTGGTTCATGCCCAACGTGAATATGGAGAGGTGGCGGCACAGTGGTATTGTCTCTTGACGAGTAATCCAGAAATCCAGGGTAATGCTCTGGGGACCCGGGTTTGAATCCCACCACGGCAAGTAGTGGAATGTAAAAACCAAATATCTGGAAGTAAAAGTCCAACGGTGACCATGCAAACTTTGTCTATTGTCACAAAAACCCATCTGGTTCACTAATGCCCTTACTTGGTCTGGCCACCATTTGACTCCAGACCCACAGCAATGTGGTTGACTCTTAAATGCCCTCTGAAATGGTGTAGCAAGCCACTCAGTTGTATTCTGCTACAAATGGAACAAAAAGGAATGAAGCCAGACAAAGCACCCGGCATCAACCTAGATACCGGGAACGACCCTGCAAAGTCCTCCTTACATCTGGGGGCTTGTGCCAGAATTGGGAGAGCTGTCTCACAGACTAGTCAAGCAACATCCTGACATAGTCATTCTCACAGAATCACACCTTACAGATAATGTCTCAGACAATATAAAATCACCATTCCTGGGTATGTCCTATCTCACTGGCAGGACAGAACCAGCAGAGGTGAAGGCACAATGGTATTTGATTTGATTTACTATTTGACTTGATTTATTGTCACATGCATTAGTATACAGTCAAAAGTATTGTTTTTTGCACACTATACAGACAAGGCATACCATACATAGAGAAGGAAAGGAGAGAGTGGAGAATGTTACAGCCATAGCTACGATGTAGAGAAAGATCAACTTAATGCAAGATAGGTCCATTCAAAAAGTCTGATGGCAGCAGGGAAGGAGCTGTTTTTGAGTCGTTGGTATGTGACCTCAGACTTTTGTATCTTTTCTCCGACGAATGAAGGTGGAAGAGAATATGTCTGGGGTGCATGGGGTCCTTGATTATGCTGGCTGCTTTTCCAAAGTAGCGGGAAGTATAGACAGTGTCAATGGATGGGAGGCTGGTTTGAGTGATGCACTGAGCTTCATTCGCGACCTTTTGTAGTTTCTTGCGGACTTGGACAGAGCAGGAGCCATACCAAGCTGTGATACAACCAGAAAGAATGCTTTCTATGTTGCATCTGTAGAAGTTGGTGAGAGTTGTATCGGACATGCCAAATTTCCTTAGTCTCCTGAGAAAGTAGAGGCGTTGGTAGGTTTTCTTAACTATAACGTCAGCATGGAGGGAGCAGGACAGGTTGTTGGTGATCTGGACACCTAGAAACATGAAGCTCTTGACCATTTCCACTTTGTCCCCATACAGACAGGAGGGAGTTGCCCTGGGAGTCCTGAACATCAGCTTCATGGGGTTAGTCTCCACTAACAGTCAGACCAGTTGAGGTTTTCCAGCATTTTCTGTACAAAGCTGGTATGTTGCTCCTGCGTGCAGTGCGTTTCATCCTCTCAGTTGAGAGTCTAGCACGTGACTTTTGGAAGTCACTGAAACATCATCGTCTACATCACTCATTAGCATCCCTATTCTATTAACACATTATACTACAAGCATGAGGCCACCTGATTGCCAGGTATCCCAATGGGTATTTGGCTGCCGGTGTGCCTTTTCAAACAGTATTTAAAACAATGATGCACCTCTTAAAGTAAAGGTGCATTCCTTGCTTTCACCTGGAAACTCTGTCATCAGAAAGGATCACGTCCTTCAAGATCCAGAGAAAGAATTCTTGCTCTTGACAAAGAAAGTTGATGAGGCACAATTTGTGGCAATCCATGAGAATTTATTCAGCATAAAAAGGTATAAAGCAGACCAGGAAGGAGTTTACAAGTCATTACAGGCTTTAGAACATAGAACATAGAACAGTACAGCACAGAACAGGCCCTTCGGCCCACGATGTTGTGCCGAGCTTTATCTGAAACCAAGATCAAGCTATCCCACTCCCTATCATCCTGGTGATAGAACATAGAACTTTACTTCCATGTTAACCTTGGGCATGGAGCAAGCTACTTGGCTTGGACCTCATTGCTGCTGCTTCTTTTTGTCTTGTTTTAACATCTTTCGGAGGTTGTGAAGCTGCTTGCTCTGGTGTTTCTCTTCTCCATTACATCCTGTTTTGGACAGGATTCCTTTGTATCTGATTCATTTCTACCTGATGTGGTGATACCATGCCTCTAAGAAGTATATTTGCGTCATGTTTCTTGTGAAGGGAATGTTTTAAACTTCAGCTCTGTTTAAACGGAGCCGAATTGTGTATAACCCACATGTTGAGCATGCAGAACAATAATTGCTCCTAGTTATTAGGGTGTTTATTTTAATCTGAATTAATGCAGTTTTGTTAATTTTTGTGTTGTCCCCTGGGGTTTCAGAGTAGGGTTTAATTAGGTTGATTGACATGTGCGTGTCCAGTGTTAATGAGAGGAGCTGGGCTCACAGCGAGACACAGAGGTGACTGCTGTTTAAATTTGATCGGAGCAGCAGCTCTTTCTAGCTCTCTCTCTCTCTTTCTGGAAATTGAAGTCTGAGATCTGCTGGAGGTCCAGAGGTCTGCAAAAGGCAAGAGGTGTTTTCTCCCACTCTCTATCTGTGGAGTTCTGCTGTGTGAAGACAGGCCTTTCTCTGAAGTTCTGTTGTTTGAAGACAGGTCTTTCTCTGGAGGTTGCTGTTTGAGAGTCAGAGGACATGTGTCTCTCTGTATCTCTGTCCAGAGATGTTAAAAGACTGGGAGACTAGCAATTCATGGAAGCCTGTGTGTTTTTGCTAAATGGAACGCACTGCACTCAGGAAAAGGTGTTTATGTCTATGGGGAATATTGCTTAAATATGAATTGAGATAGCGAGCATTTAAGAATTATACCTCGTCATGTTTAAGTATTTCAATTGATAAAAGTTATGCTAATTCTTTATGTTATATTTAAGCTGCATTGTTAAATAAAGTTTGTTTTAATAAAAGCTTCCCAGTGGGTCAATAGAATCACACCTGGAGCAAAGCCTCTTATGCTCAAACTAATGCCACAAATCAAAAATAGTTATGTCGAGGCTAATTTCATGACATGCCTTGGAGTTTCTAATTTGTTCCCTAACACTGATAATTGGCTCTGAAGGCAAGTGATAGTTCTATAATTGGTCCAAATCAGCTTAGGTCTGTCCATGTGATTGACATTCACATTCCATTACCTTACAAGATGCCTCAGGCATGGCCATGTACACTTTCCTTAGACGTTCCCTTGATTAATTTAAGCTGTTCTCCTGTGTCAGCACTCCTGGATATCTATGGGTTCCATTTCAAGCAAAGAGCACATAGCTTCTTGCTAATACAATTAAGATCAGAAGTTAATGGAGTTTGCAATCGTACTTTGGCAATTGCAATCCAAACAAATGCTTTGTCTCTGAGTTTGTTATATAGACGTGAACAGTTTAAATTGCAGATAACTAATCACCCTGAGGTCCCTTAGTGGTCTCAGTAGGTAAAAAAATGATTAAGCGCTGATGATAATTTAATATAAACCCTTTAAATGTCAACACAATTAGTATAAATGAATACTGAACATAGCTCCTTTACACCTGGTGGAGGATGTCAGGGTAAGGAGGTAGTTACTGAGTCCCAGCAACCACAGAAACATCTTCTATGTCATTACTCAGCGGGCTTGGAAAGAGGTGGTCAACAGGGTCAGTGCTATCAACACTGCTCGCAGGTCTTGGCTTCTACACATGCCTACAGGTCAGTGCTCCTTTAAATACTGGGTCAGCAGATCTCAGACACCAATCCCAACAAGTACTATTAGCAGGCCTGACATTGGTCAAAGCTACTGTCATTTTAGGCTAGATTGTTGTAAGGATCCTCATAGGGTCCAAATTTAACAATGCACGACTGCAGGAGCAAGCATTTGAGCCATGTTCCATAAAATGAAGGCACATCAACAATGCAGAGAATCAGCCACTCCTCCAGAACTCTAAGTGAGCAGAGTTAAAGATGATACCTAAACTCTGATTATTGCAGACTCGAAATAAACAACTGTGCAAAGAAAACTGCCCAGCATAGGTAAAATCAGTTTATCTTTCGTCTGTCAGTAGCAGACACACACACACATCCATCACCATGTTTAAGAGTCACTCATTTAAACCTTTGAAAAAGCCAGGGGCAGTTCCTATTTGCTCAATGTGGAAAACGCACATTCTCTCCCACATGGACAACGCTCACCAGTCCCCAGTTTCCATTGACTGGGTCAATCATAGAGTACCGCGGACATGGTTGGCTCAAGGATTCGATTACCAAATCTGTCACGGAACAAGAGCGCATGGTTCATATTCCTTCACTGTGTGTCATTTTTAAGAAACTTGACAACACCAAAAGTGGGTTGCAATGCACAGGTCACCCACTCGGTATGTTTTCAGGCTGGAGGAAGGCCCTACCATCCAAAACTCGCCCCCCCCCCAATCAAATAGCCAGAGGCTCTCTTGGTCTAGCAGCACCCAACATGAAATTGCTCTAGGGCAGCCGTCAGGTTGGTGGTCAAGTTCCCCCTAGCCCCTGACATTTTACCCCTGGGTGGGCTGTTCCAATAGTCCAGCTCTTGTGGTTTGGGTTATCATCTGGCAATAGAACCTCCATCATTGCAGCATTTCCTCTGTAAGACACTGCAGTGTTGGTGCTTCAGATTGAAATTTTCTGCTCTCCCCAGGTGCAGGTTCGCAGGCAGATGCCATTAAAAATTTGTTGCCGTGGCAGCAATGCCATATCCACTATCTACTCAAACCCCCCCCTTCCCCTCTCTCCTCTGCCACCAGGGGTATTTCACCTGCCACAGAGAATGTGTCAGGCAGCCAACTCATCCATAGGCAAATTGGTCAATTAATCACCACAATTAAAAGCATTCTCCCACCACTGCTGGGATTTTACAGTAGGGGAGCGGTGAGGTGGGGGGGAGGTCTCCAAGTGTCTAGGCTGCCTAGTAAACCTGGCAAGGCTTGTGGCCAGACAACTTGTGCCCATCAGAAGAACCCCTCTCCATTCCACCATCAAATCCAATCACCCATCTCCCCACCTCACCAGTCGAGGCCCGATTATTAGGCCCCAGCGAGACCCTGGACTCAACAGTAAATTGGGGCTCCTTGCCTTTGGGGATTGCCTGCAGTCCCGTCAGTGGCCAGTGCTTCCCTGTGGCGCTGCTAGGCCAAGAGAGCTTCTGGCCATTTGATTGGCCAGCAGCTCTAGGGAGGTAAGGCTTTCTCTCCAATGGAGAAGGAAGGCTGACTTCAGGCCAATTAAAGACCCATCAGCTGTTAAATGGTTCCAAGGCAAAAGGACCCCAACCACTGCATAAAATTCTGCCCCAAGTTTCTACCGTGGGACTTGACCCTTCTAACTCAGAGGCGGGATTGCTAACATTAATTGCAGTATAAATAATTAATCATTATACACTGGACCATTATATGCAGGTATTGATCTGCTCAGAATAATGAATAATCCATGCGACCTTTAGCACATTCTTGGCACCAGTATCTGACATTAACATCAATTTCCTGAGAACAGAGACAATTCTGAATGTAATTATTTTTTATTTTTTATTCACCTTGTCAGAAGAGGGAATGTGGGTATATAGCTCAGTAAAATTAAGAGAATTACTTGGAGAATCAATTTGGAGAAGTAATTACATTTTAAATCAAGTTTCCATTTTTTTTCTTCCTATGGGCATTTCAGACAATTACAGATGCTAAACTATGTGTCATGCAAGGTTTCAGATTATAGCAGGTGGAGTTATTTACTCCATATAAAAAAAAATCAATCAGACTATTAAAGCACTATCTGCTTGAAAATTGCTGATGGGTTTAATCTTCCTTTAAATGATGAATGCAAGGTTGTTATAGCTCCAGATCGATTCACTTTTTGCATTGCTTGGTGACTCAAATAATTTAGGTGACTCCTTACTTAATGACCCTGATATTAATGCAGTGGTGACTTCTGAGCCAGGAGTGCGGTGGGCGGAGAGGGGCTGGAGGCGGATTTGCATGGGTAAAGCACAGAGTTCAAATGAGCAGGTCAAATCTGCAATCGCAATTCAACAGGACCGATTAGTTTTGGCCACTGGGTTTTGCACTGTCAAGCTGCACAACAGCCTGATGCACAATTACTTGACACAATCTCGGTTTAATTAAAAGGAAGATGCACAAATGGAAACTGGAGGCGTTTAGGGTGGTCAGTGGACATGGAGCAAAGACTGCACCATAGAATTTACTGCTGGGTGCAGTCACCAGCTCGAGGGACAAACTTGCCCCTGCGATGCGATGAGGAAAGCTACAGCATGGCTGGACATAGCTGAGATTGTAAACACCAGCAGTGTGATGCCCAGATCTAGGAAATCTGGGGTGGCACAATGGCACAGTGGTTGGCACTGCTGCCACACAGTGCCAAAGACCTGGGTTCAATTCTGGCCTTGGGTCACTGTCTGTGTGAAGTTTGCACATTCTCCTCGTGTCTGCGTGGGTTTCCTCCGGGTGCTCCGGTTTCCTCCCACAGTCCAAAGATGTGTGGGTTAGATTGATTGGCCTTAGTAAATTACCCCTTAGAGTCAGGGAAATTAGCAGGGTAAATACGTGGGGTTACGGGAATAGGGCCTGGGTGGGATTGTTGTCAGAGGAGGCTCGATGGGCCAAGTGGCCTCCTTCTGCACTTCAGGAATTCTATGATCCTATGACATGATATGGGAAGAAGTTTGGGTAAGTTTGATGACTTACCCAAAGAAAATGAATACATTTGATACAACTGCATCCTGCTCTTTAAGGCCCTTCCTTGCTCAATGTACTCTACACATTGTTAGGAAATAGAGATGGAATAAAGTCATTTCTATTTGCATTTGTGGGTATTAGGAATGAAATATCGCTTTAAGTTCAAGCTTAATTTGTGTTTCTGCATTTCTGTGCAAAGGAAGAGTTAAAACTTCAGTTTTAGCTTCATGTTAAAAGTTGCTTTCATGTTTTAAAAAAAAGGTGGGTTGAGATGTTAAAGCAAACACAGTGTTTATTTTTAAAAGGATGTTGCTTAGCAGCCAGGGCCCCACACAGAAAAGAAGCAGTTAGTGCAGTTGAAAGAACGTTACCCAGGAGTAAGAGCTTTCCCAGAAACCACTGGAACGGGCAGGACAATACAGAGCGACAGAAAGCACACCCCAGAAACTAAATAAGGAAGTCCCAGAAAAGAGTGTGGAGTCAAAAGTAACAAAGAGCAAGGGCGTGGTTTTACTGGCTACTCTCGCCACGTTCCCGCTGCAGCAAAGTCAGAGAATTTGGTGCACAGCCAAATCTCCATTCACTGCAGTGGGATGGGAAAATCCCACCAGCGTGAACAGCTGAGGCCCTGTTCACTGATGTTAAAGTAAGGAGCAGAGAGAGGTTCCCATTAAAGATAGGTGCAGAAAGCGTTGTTTTGGCGAAGATTCCAAGATGTGTTCTTTGAGAGCGGAGATTGGAAAATCCTGTGAAGAAGCCAGAGTTCCAGTGAGACCAATTGGCCCAAAGTATGCATCTTGGGGGAATTGATGAGAAATACACAGAAGTTGTTTTGAGTGGCATGTGCCACTTGAGTTCAGAGTGCGGTGTGTCTGATCACAGTTTGCCTATTGGTTTATATGGACTGTGTACTTCCTGAGAACAGTAAGAAGTCTCACAACACCAGGTTAAAGTCCAACAGGTTTATTTGGAATTATGAGCTTTCAGAGCACTGCTCCTTCCTCAGGTTCCGCTAACTGTGGAAGGAGCAGCGCTCTGAAAGCTTGTGATTCCAAATAAACCTGTTGGACTTTAACCTGGTGTTGTGAGACTTCTTACTGTGCCCACCCCAGTCCAACGCTGGCATCTCTACATCACGGCTTCCTGAGAACATTAGAGTATAAAATAGATTTTTTAAACTTGTGTTATCCTTACAATTCTGTATACATAAGTAATGGTACAGCTGAGGTGAAGAAGTGATGCATTACAGTTAATCCTTTCTTGTTTAGTAAATGCTTTATTCTTTTGTTAAAAGTACATCGGCAGTCCTGCTTATCTGAACAAAAAAATAAAAGTTAGGATCTCTCGAACCAGATTCCATCTTGGGATCTGACTTGTCCAGCAGTATCAACTGGAACCAGAAGAACATTCAATCAAATTTCAGCAGCATCAGCCTTCAATTTCTACATATCTCTTCTTCCCCCCATTAGGTTAAATGGCAACATGAAATCTGTCTCACAGTCACTCTCACCAAATGTACTACATCCATCAGGTGAAGACACAACCTTCACTCACTCACGTGTCCGCTTCTTCCACCCACAGTCACCCAGGCGGCAAAGTGAAGAGGAGAAGGAAGGGACTGGAGGGGCACCACTGTGCAGCTCACAGATGTAGAGGAGGCCATGCAGTTAAGTGACACACTGGCACCCTCGCCAAACTAAGAAAAAGACAGAGAACTTGCAGATAGCTGGTGACAGAAATACAAGTCTCTCTGACACACATGCCGACATTATTTCACCAATGGTTGAACAATGAGAAGCTTGAGTGTGGTGACTGTCGAAATCTTTACCATTCCAGGACTCATCCAAGTGTCACAAGCCATAAACCAGGCATCAGCGCAAATACTCAAACTTCCAGCGCGATTCAGTTAGACGGCTAAGTTGGTTTGTCATCTCATGAATCACAATTCACAACATGAGCAGACACTATTGGCAGGGACACCTATGTCAAGGTGTGTGTGTGGGTGTGGGTGGGGAGGGGGGGGTCAGTTCCCCCCCAAGTTCTACTCAGCTGGATAAAGGTGCTGATCCACAGTGGCTATCATTGCAAATCTGAATACGAGAAGTCCACTATCAGCTTAGCCAGGTACTGACAGACGTGCCATACACTCCCTCCACAACGGCAAAGAGGATAGTGGGGCCATACTTAGAATCATAGAGTAGAATCCCTACAGTGCAGGTGAAGGCCATTTGGGCCATCGAGTCTGCATCAACTCTCTGACAGAGCATCCCACTCAGACCCATTCCCTGTAACCCCAAGTATTCATCCCACTAATACCCCTAACCTACACATCCTTGGACACTAAGGGGAAATTTAACTTTGCCAATCCACCTAATCTGCACATCTTAGGACTGTGGGGGAAACCATGCAAACACAGGGAGAATGTGCAAACTCCATGCAGTCACCCAAGGCCGGAATTGAACCTGGGTCCCTGACGCTGTGAGGTAGCAGTGTTAACCTCTGTGCCACTATGCTGCCCCTAATTGTGAGTGAGTTGGTGAAACAGGGAACTGCAAGAATATATGCCATGGAGGTCAAGCACCATTCTCAAATGAGTCCATGGAGGCCATGACCACAGTGGTGCAGATGTCTGCTGGACTAAACAGGACAACAGATACCATGGGCAGAATGTCCCCTGCCAATGGGGTTGCAGGCGGAGTGTCTCTGCGGAGTGCAGGGTAGTGTCTCCTGCAACCTCAATGCTTCTCCTGTGCACCTCCCTCCTTTGCACATGCTGATTCCACCACAGCACATCATCGCTGCCATAGATGGTGATGATCTTCATCTTCTGATGCGTTATCAAACAGTTAATCTGCCTCCCATCCTAATCTTGGCTCTTTGAAATCCAAAGATGGAAGCAGTATCAATGCCAATACTCTCTGCCAAATGTTTGCCAGAGGGAACTGAGACACCAACGTTAAATGAGCTTTTATGCAGGTGGCATAATGACAAGATTAAATATTCAACTGAACTGCTGCTCAAACTCACCTGCATTTCCCTGGTCAGTTTTCCAAGCTCTGGAAACATGGCTCCACATTGAACTTGTGCAGCACATGTTGAAAACAATTTGAAAACACCTCATTAACATATTCTAAAGATGTTAATTGTGTCAAACTCAATAAGTAATATTGATGTAATAATTAAATCACCAACTTTAACAAGTAGATTTCTCACTGACTTCAAACTGCACCACTATTAAATCCAGATTTAAAGAGCTGCTCTAAAATTTAAACTTTTAACCTGCCCATCTGCTCCCAACCCACCCATTCCCGGGGATTAAAGATCTCCTCAATAACAGTGAAATAGACCCAAACTAGTGGAAAACCGAGTAATACAGGAACTTTCACCAATAGGTCTGAGCATCTACTGGCAGTCTCTGTAGACCTACCATTTCTATTATATGATTCCACTAAAGTGTTTATCCAGTATTAAGACTTCATAATACCTGACATCAAGATGCTCAGATACACTTTTACGGCATCAATGATTCCTTCATCTTCCATGGGTTTGACTTGCTCAATTCACAAGGTTGTTAACTTGTGAAGATAAGACAATATTTTGTTCGCAAAATATTTATAGATGGTCCATGGTGAGTGGTCGAAAATGCAGGAGAGTCGAGTCATTTTACTCACGTGATGCAATAAGTTTCCTCGAGCAAAATACATCGTCGAAAAAGTGTCAAAGACAAACGCCACAAAATCCTCACCTTTTTAATGTGGCTACAGCTACAATGAGAAGTCACCATGCAGCGACTGAGGATGTGAACTGTAGTGTTTTCCCGAGAAAGTTTGCACCTTTTTCACGCATGTCAACATCCACTACAAAAATAGGAAAAATTTACTATTCTATGTAAATAACTTTCTTAACACATGTTCCTTTGTACAGTCTGACACTTTGCTTTGCATTTTGAAAATCAAAGTTGCCACTGCACCATTTGCTTCATGGTTTATGGTCCTAATTTCATTCGAATCATCAGCACAAGTCAAAGAATAAACACCGTGGGGACAGAAATAAAGGGGAATTTCTGCCATCGTTTCTGTCGTGTTTACAATTTAAAACTTTCTCAGGTTATTTTGAAGATTTCTTTCAACTTTCTCCTCACTATTGCCTCTTAATTTTCCTACCTGAAATTATCACTTTCAACTTCCTTTCAAACCCTCAGATTTTAGCCAGGACGGGCAGTGAAGATGATGATAGTGGGACAATGTTTCAGTGTAAACCAGAAAGAATGGGGGGAGGATATTGAATAATAATGCTTTGGTAAATGACAGATGAAAAACAGTGTAGCCATGAAAAATAAAGGGCACAGGAATCAGAAATCCTCAATGTGGGCCACCCACAGTTTATTAAAAAAGAAACTAGGTTATAGTAGAATGAATGCACCATACAAACTCCATATTAAAAATGAACTAAAATTGATTTATCATCTCCATATTATCGCTTCCCCACCCTGCAAAATATGAAGCAATTCTGTTAACTCTGATAAATATTGCTAGCAGTAGTCTACAAGTACACATTCACACATCTTATTATAGATATCAAAAAGGTTGTTTTACACAACATTCATTAACTACGGCAGGACAAGAAACATTGATATAGAACTCCCAGCGCATTACCACATTTCAAGCATTAAGTACAACAGAAATACTCAGACCATATTTAACTTCTAGAACCAGTGTTTGTCGGGTTGGCCACAAATAAAACAAAAGTAAATGCCATTTAGATCTGACACCTGATGCAGTTGTTTTTTTTTCATTTGTAAGTAGTAACTTTCCTATCTGAATATAATACATTGAGGGGGAGAAGTTTGTTTGCATAGCATTGTTTCTAGACTTGCATCAATTTCCAGGAGGTGGACAGTTATCATTGAAGAAGGCCACACAGGCTGTGGTGCCTACCACTGGGGGATCAACGCAAGTCTACCAGAAGTGACACTTACGCAAACAAATTCCTTGCCTTGAATGTCTTTAAGCTTAAGTGCTTTAGGCATGTACCTAGTTAATTCAAGGTAAGTCCAAGTTGCTTGTTAAAAGATTGATCATTCCACTTGGAGATTCAAATCACACACAACATGATTAAGAAGGGTTTATTTTAATGCACTAAAAGCAATAAACTCACCCAAGCAAATAAATCTATGGCACGATTTGGGAAACATGAGAATATTAAACTTTATCCTTTGCTTTGTTTCTTGTAATCATATTTGAATATGGTGACACTCCCCTTTCTATTATGCGTGAGAAACTATAAACCTCTCTGACCGGGCATGAACATTGAACATGCTTGTTACCCCTCTCTCTATAGCTCTCATTTAGGTCCAATGCTGTTGGAATTTTGCTGAAAACACAGACCTATTGAAGAATCAGATTTTATAAATTAAAAGATAGACCAGACAATCAGACTTATTCAAACAGCAATCCGAAATATGGCAAGCACTGCATCCGAAACTTTATTCAAAACTCCAAATCTGATTCATTCCATTCGCGTTACATTTTCAAATAAGGTATAAGAGTCAGACTTGGATTGATGGATTTAATTCACCTCATTCAAGATCAGTCTGAAGGGACTTGTGTAATATCTGCTGCTTAAGATTTCTAAACTGAAAGCCCTACACTGAGCTGCTTTTCTACTTTTTCACTGCACCTCAGTGTTGACTACTCATAAAATGTTTTCAAAAGCAGTTAGTCAATGCTATAGCACGGTAATGCATGCTGCTAAATGGGAAAGAACATACGTTTTTAAAACTGACATACTACGGACTGTTTTTAGAAAAAAAAGGGAACCTCTTGAACCCAGTGGCCCAACAACTTTGACTTGTACAGATGAGGTATTGTCCCTGTAGATCAAATACTCCAGGGGCCAAAGTAGCTATTTGTTAAATCCCAGAAAAGTAAGAAAGTTTCCTTTACGAAGTGAAGTCATTTCTCATGCATGGCAATCTCCCGGTAGGATTCCCACAATCAAGACGGGGAGCTCACCATTGGCCCTGAGGGAAATGTAGTAGGCAGGCTGCAGCGTCACAGAGGCCACTGGCATGCAGCAGGCAGGGAAGGAACAGCCAGCAGTGGCCCCAGCAAAGGTGGAAGAAGGTGGGAGAGGAAAACTAGGTTTGGCCGCCAATTGGTCTCGCCCGCTTAACGTTCCCATCATTTGTCCGCTGTGACCTCACTTGATCTGGAGTGCAATCCTGGAGAAAAATACAGCCCTTTAAGAGGACAAGTCTGTACAGAAGAGAAATTAGCCAAACTCACCCTGGCAATCAATCGTTTGGTTGGAACCCTTCCCGCTATTACTATTATAGGTTCTTCACATTTCCCAGAGAGCAAATTGCTGATACCATCAAGTAAGAGAGCATATCTAAGGTGCCAGGTCATGATGTAGCCTGGCGTTGTTCGATAGGGATAATCAAAAATTGATAACCCTGAACCCCAAGCACCAGGTGGAATAATAAAAATGTGGTCCAGTCACATGCACTCAAGCAGCAGCTACTTTCTACATATCCAAGAGTTGTAGCAAACCCAAAAGTCTCACGAAGTTAAATAGAACCACTTGCAAATAAGCAAATCCAGAGTTACTATAATCAGCGGCATAGTACTTCACTCATCCAAATCACTACTTGTGACAAGTAAGTCTGTCCAAGAAGAGAAGGTTCACAGCAGGCAATTGTGATCAACATAACTACAGCATGCACCTTTTTTTGCAAGGTGCCTATTTGCACCTTTACATCTACAGCCTGACATTTTAAGCATAACTTGCTAATATGTAATGCATAAATCACAATGTTGCAGTTAACATGATCTCTTTTACATCTCTTTACATGATTCTCTTCCTGTTCGCAAGTGATGGCTTTCAGTATAATTCCAGTTTTTATGTTTGTCCCCACCGAGACCACGACGAGGTCCTCCAAATGATGGTAGCCTATGTCAGCGAGACCAATCCATTTCACCCTTCAGATACATTCCCTCTGCTCAAGGAAATAGTCTACTCGGGAGAGGAAGACACCAGAAAGAATCCCCAAAGCAAACTGGACACACAGAAAAGATGTGAATGGTTCCACCACCAGACCAATCAGATGATACTAGGGAGTAGGCAGAAGATGTATGCATCTAGAGTAAACAGCCGTCAAGAGTTTCACAAACTCAGGGGGAAGATTCAGAAAGGATTTAAGGAGCTCAAGGGGGAAATTTGAGATCTGGCAGCATCCCACCGGAGTCCCCTGAAACTGCTAACGGCCAGTATGCAGGAGATGGTGGCCCAGATGAGAGCTCCTCCTTGTCCAGAGCTGGTGGTTAGGGCAGAGGCTGAACCAGCAGGACAATCCAGTAGTTCTGCTTCACAGGGGTGCACACAGAGTGGTTGGCAGACCTACAAAAGACAAGAGGATTGATCTGTAAACTTTGGGCAGAATACCACGAACTGTATTTTTTTGTTTGTTGCACATGTTCTGCAATGCTACACAGCACCTTCTCACACCTCCGGCTGTGCTGGGACAAACACTGGAGCTGACATGTCTACCTATGAAGTTATATTTTTAGAGGAATTTTCAGTTCCTTTTCCGTTGATTCATTTTTATGGGGATTATCTTTGTTTTGAAGTTGAATAGTTCAGGAATGAGCGAGGACTTAATATTAAGGTGACGGGATTAAGGAGAACAAAAGAGATTGATCTATGTAACCAATAATGCGATGAGCTTGGTGAAAGCATTCATCACTAATACTCACTCCCTATAACCCCCCATGGCATTTCTAAATGATCAGAAGTGATTGTCACTGTGTGTTGACAACCAAGTTTCCAAGCCTTTACTCCTTCCAAAATCCAGCAGCATTGTGAAGGCAAAGGCAATGTTTAACATTGCCAGGAACAGGCCATAGATTCTCTCTGAGCTACAATACAAAGTATCCAACAGTACAATTAGACACTAAAAACAACTACTTGAATATTCAAAATGCATCAATGATGAAATATATGTTGGGTAATGGAGCTAATGAACAACAATTGTTCCTAAAAGTATTCTAAGGGAGTAGGTAAGCCCAGAACAATGTAGAACTCTTTAGCTTGACTACTAATAATGCTAAATTTACCACAAACCAATTACCAGCAATCTCACTGTTATTAAGATTCCAAGTCAAATAAGAGTTCCCTGCCATTGTCAGAATTTGACCTTCAGAACTTGACTTTGGCATTGCAGGTACATACACACAAATAGATGGCAAAATGATACTGTGTCTGATGCTAAAGATAAGTTCAGGTGCTGCAGTGCAAAACACCTATTAATATCAAGATGTGAAACAAACCAAACAGTGTTTGCATTTCCCATTATACTTTGCATTGTTGCTGGTCAGAGGGAGAACTCATCTATTCTCTTGACCAATGAAGTTAATACAGCATCTTACAGCACCGGGGACCAGGGTTCAATTCCTGGCTTGGGTAACTGTCTATGTGGAGTCTGCATGTTCTCCCCGTGTCTGCATGGGTTTCCGCCGGGTGCTCCGGTTTCCCCTCTCAATCTGAAAGATGTGCTGGTTAGGTGCACTGGCCATGCTAAATTCTCCCTCAGCGTACCCGAACAGGTGCTGAAGTGTGGCGACTAGGGGATTTTCACAGTAACTTCATTGCAGCATTAACGTAAGCTATTTGTGACACTAATAAATAAAATTAAAAACTTAAACTTAACTTTCCAGTCAAAATATGAAACATATCTGCCTAAAGAAGATTTACACTTAACTTAGAGACATTTCTGATATTTATGTTGTAACTTGATAGAATCTTTCCAATGAAAATTGAGTTTCAATCACATTTTTATGGCAAATCAGAGATGATACAGGATTGTAGGACAGAACTTGCCCTACTGCGACTGCTTGGGATATGGAGTCCACAGCTTCATAATAATTGCCAGAAGCAGTCACAATATACATTTCACTTGATGTATATTTATCACACTTTTTAATCTCTCCTATTGCAATAATTGTTCATCACAATAATTATGATAGATCAATCGAGAACAACTATACAAAACCTTAATAGAAGGCACTCACTCAGATTAACAAGGTTACATTGTTGTGCAAACGTGACAGTATTAATGGAGTTCTGCCATATCTCAATTAACAAATTAATGCAATGCGACACACTGAGTCATAGTTAAAAAAGTAATCGCTGCTTTGCAATTCAAAATGTATCTTCCCGATAAATCATGTTTCTGTCAATTTTCTAGATTAACCGAATTATAGATGTTAGTCCCTTTTCCTACACTTGACTTCTCCCCTCATACAACATTGTCTTCCTCAGCTGAGAGATAGGGTGGTCTAACACAGAGGAGATTTAAGTCTGCAGATGTCTTCAATGAATACTGTCAAAATCATTCCTAAATCAATCTATCAACAGGCAAATTTAAGTGATGCTGGATTCATTCCAGATTCCCTTCTTTGAAAGAGTTTGTAAACTAAAATGTATTCAAAATATTCTATTCACATTCAACTCACTGGTGTGACTAATTGTAGTGCTGGCCTCCAGTATGGAGCGAAACCTGACACATTAACTATATAGATTGGATTCGCTTCAGTTCTGTCGGTTTCAGAAATACATCTAAAAATGTTAAGGGCAAATCCCCAACTTCCATCTGAAATGGGCACAAAGTCAGAGGAATGGCCATAGGACTCACCTGAAGTCAGGATCGGGTCACCAAACCATTTCAGGTTAGGACTTAATTGAGGATACTCCACTGCAGCTCTCTAGCTGTGTGGGGTAGAGTCTAGCAATGGGAAATAGTCTGACTTATGCATTGAGCCAGCCACCAAGTTGAGTCTAGGATGGTGGGGATTTGTTCTGGGTTTATTGGGGGACTGTGACAGGTGGGGTGGCATTTGGTGATGAGTACTGCCTAGTATGAATTTGTGGAGTGTGATGCATGACCTGTCCATTTGTACTATAAAGTTACAATCGGATGAGATGAGACCCCGATTTATATATCTGAAACAGGTTCACATTTGTTTCGGAAGGTTGTACCATTTATTCATTCACAGACATGTCTGAACATTGCATCAAGTGGGCCTCCAGCAACCAGTGGGTGGCTGGGTTGCATGCACGTCAGCTCACCCCACTCCTCCCAAAAGAATCAACTGCTAGCCATACATTTTTCAGGTGGCAGATTATCGGTACACCATAGAATTATAGAAACCTTACAGTGCAGAAGGAGGCCATTCAGCCCATCAAGTCTGCACCAACCACAATCCCACCTAGGCCTTATCCCCGTAACCCCACATATTTACCCCACTAATCCCTCTAACCTACGCATCCCGGGACACTAAGGGGCAATTTAGTGTCCAATGCACCTAATCCACACATCTTTGGACTGTGGGAGGAATCCAGAGCACCCGGAGGAAACACATGCAGACACGGGGAGAACGTGCAAACTCCACGCAGACAGTGACCCAAGCCGGGAATCGAACCCAGGTCCCTGGAGCTGTGAGATAGCAGTGCTAATCGCTGTGCCACCGTGCCATCCCAAATGGGCTCTACCATTCCAGGATCCTCTCTTGTGTGCTTACAACGAGCTGTGAAGGAATACTGTTGGGATTAACCAAGTTCAAAGTGTTGTCATTTGAAATTTTTTTTTATTCATTCAGGGATTGGGGGCATCGCTGGCTGGGCCAGCATTTATCACCAATCCCAAATTGCCCTCGAACTGAGTGGCTTGCTCGGCCATTTCAGAGAGCAGTTAAGAATCAACCACATTGTTGTGGCTCTGGAGTCACATGTAAGCCAGACTGGGTAAGGAAGGCAGATTAAATTTGTGTTCCTCTTAAAACAACAAATCTAGATGTCTTCTCTCCAGAATGCTAACGCTAAGTGGATTTATTCCTCAAACCACCTCAACCAGTCAAAAAGCCCTCTGGTCACTCCAAAATATTATGCAAAGGAAATGAAAAAAATAACCAAAACAAGCAAAAAGAATTCCTTTGAAATGCCCCTACATTTTTTATTGCATGGTGCTCACAACGGTGTCTTTGATCTTTAATTCATGGAGACTCCAGGACAATCCTGCCAGCAACTCTGAAAGGTCACTGATGTAATTTTTTCAGGCTGTGATAGGTTGAGGGCCTCTATGATCTTGGCAGCCACAAGCAGTGTTGCCCTGATCTTGCCCTAAGCTTGAGTTGGAGTTTCTTAGTGGCAGCCTCCTTTGTGACTCAAAGGCACATCAAACATTGACCCTTCAAATAATTGGGGTAAGAGGTGCCCATTGTGGATATAGCTTCTTGCTCAGTGCCTTCCACTGCTCTTTTGCTGTCCTGTCTTCCTTCTGCTCCCCCTTGACCTCCAGCCCCAAAGGCAGGTCAATGAAACCCTTCATAACAGTAGCCAAATTGTTTTGATTACAACCAGAAAAAATGCAGCAGCAATAAAATCTGGCAGTCAGGATAACATTTTCTGAATCCAAAAATGGACCACAAAATGCCAAGGAATTAACCAACAGTCTCAAATGACAAACCAGCAACTAACCTTACAATGGGGGATAAATAGATGGCTCTAAAGTGTGCTCCCTGCCAATGAGCACCATGAGTTACTTTAAATTCAACATATTAATACGATGGTACAGTGGTTAGCACTGCTGTCTCATAGTGCCAGGGACCCGGGTTCGATTCCCGGTTTGGGTCACTATCTGTGCGGAGTCTGCACGTTCCCCCCATGTCTGCGTGGGTTTCCTCCCGGTGCTCCGGTTTCCTCCCACAGTCTGAAAGAGGTGCTGGTTAGGTGCATTAGCCATGCTAGCTTCTCCCTCAGTGTGCCCAAACAGGTGCCGGAGTGTGGCAACTAGGGGATTTTCACACTAGCTTCCTTGCAGTGTTAATGTAAGCCTACTCGTGACACTAATAGATCAACTTAAAAACTTTAATAGTTCTGGCATGCGTCTTGGACGTCGATGGAGAAACCCAATCTAAAATGGTGGGTGATGCACTCCCAGCCTGTCACGAGCACATGACATCCAGCCCCACAATATTGAATGCTTAGGTGTCCATGATGTGCTTGGCAAACAGGCACAGTATCATTGGATGTCTCGGTCAGTCTCAGTGTAAGCACGGTACGGCAGGTGGAAACATATTTACATTCCATGGAAAAGAAATCCACATTCCATTCAAATGAAACACATTAAACTCTCGCCACTTTCAGTGAAGCACAACTCATACATTTCCTGTATGCAGGATAGAACGAATTTTTCACAAATAAATGATGAACTTCTAGTAAAATGAATAAATAGTAATAAATTAAAGGTAAAATTAGAAAGTTACTTGGCAGAGAAAAGCTGCAGATTCCCCATTTCCTAAGTACAGGCTTGTTTCCAAGCCTGATCTAATAAGGTACTCATTTTAGAGGATGAGCTTATTTTAACTTTAATTCTTTACAACACATTAAAGAAACTCATTCTTCATCATTGTTACTGAAGCCTCCAGCTCTAGTTTGTTTTTAAAAGCAGCTTTGGAAGAAACACGATTTGAATAATTCAAAATTGTAAGATTTCATTATGACATATTACTTAATACTTTATATAAATTAATTTATAAATTAATTGAGTAAATGTCTCATTAATCTCTGTTGTTTTCATAACATATCTTTAAAATAATAGGCCATTCACCCATCAACCCTGTTCTATCACTCACTCATGGTTGATCTGACTGCACCTGTCAGCAAACAGGGGCAGTTTTAAGTAACCTATATTTGTGTTGTTAGATATTAGGAATAAGGTATAGATTTAAGTAAGGTTAATTTTTGTTTTTCTGTTTAAGAAAAAATTAAAATTTTAGTTAGATTCATTGTAACAAAGGTATTTACACGTACAGGAGTTTTGGTTTCATTTAAAATGCTTCTGCATTGCAATTAGAAAGTTTACAATGAACATAGAACATAGAAAAGCTACCGCACAAACAGGCCCTTCGGCCCACAAGTTGCGCCGAACAATTTCCTTACCTTCTAGGCTCATCTATAACCCTCTATCTTACTAACCTCCATGAACCTATCCAAAAGTCTCTTAAAAGACTCAATCGAATCCGCTTCCACCACCACTACCGGCAGCCAATTCCACGCACCCACCACCCTCTGAGCGAAAAACTTACCCCTAACAACTCCTCTATACCTACTTCCTAGCACCCTAAACCTGTGACCTCCCGTGACAACCATTTCAGCCCTGGGTAAAAGCCTCTGAGAATCCACTCTATCAATACCTCTCAACATCTTATACACCTCTATCAGGTCACCTCTCATCCTTCGCTTCTCCAAGGAGAATAGACCTAGCTCTCTCAACCTATCCTCATAAGGCATACCACTTAATCCCGGCAACATCCTCGTAAATCTCCTCTGCACCCGTTCTATGGCTTCCACATCCTTTCTGTAATGAGGCGACCAGAACTGGACACAGTACTCCAGGTGGGGTCTGACCAGGGTCCTATACAGCTGCAGCATTATCTCCCGATTTCTAAACTCAATTCCTCTATTGATGAAGGCCAGTATTCCAAACGCCTTCTTAACCACAGCCTCTACCTGTGACGCCGCTTTGAGCGTCCTATGATCCCGGACCCCAAGATCCCTCTGTTCTTCCACACTGCCAAGCGTCTTACCCTTAATATTATATTCTTCCTTCCTATTCGAACTGCCAAAATGAACCACCACACACTTATCTGGGTTGAAGTCCATCTGCCACTTCTCCGCCCAGTCTTGCATCTTATCTATGTCTCGTTGCAACTTCTGACATCCCTCTACACTATCCACAACACCTCCAACCTTTGTGTCATCAGCAAACTTACCAACCCATCCTTCCACTTCCTCATCCAGGTCATTTATAAAAATCACAAAGAGCAAGGGTCCCAGAACAGATCCCTGGGGCACCCCACTGGTGACCAACCTCCACTCTGAAAAAGACCCATCTACAACCACTATTTGCCTTCTGTGGACATGCCAGTTCTGAATCCACAAAGCAACGTCCCCTTGTATCCCATGCCCCTTCACTTTCTCCACAAGCTTTGCATGGGGCACCTTATCAAATGCCTTACTGAAATCCATATAAACCACATCTACCGCTCTTCCCCCGTCTAAGTGTCTAGTCACATCTTCAAAAAACTCAATCAGACTCGTAAGGCCTGATCTGCCTCGGACAAAGCCGTTCTGGCTACTTCTGATCATACTATTCCTTTCCAAATGTTCATAAATCCTGCCTCTCAGGATCTTCTCCATCAACTTACCTACCACTGAGGTTAGACTCACCGGTCTATAATTTCCTGGGCTATCTCTTCTCCCTTTCTTGAATGACGGAACCACATCCGCCATCCTCCAATCCTCCGGAACCTCTCCCGTCTCCATTGACAACGCAAAGATCATCGCCAGAGGATCAGCAATCTCTTCCCTCACCTCCCACAGTAACCTGGGGTACATCCCATCCGGTCCCGGCGATTTATCTAACTTGATGCTTTTCAACAGCTCCAATACATCCTCTTTCCTAATGCCCACATGCTCAATCTTCTCAGTCCACTGCAAGTCTGCACTGCAACTACCAAGATCCTTTTCCACTGTGAATACTGAAGCAAAGTATTCATTGAGTACCTCTGCTATTTCAACCGGTTCAATACAGACTTTCCCACCAAGACATTTGATCGGTCCTACTCCTTCACATCTTATCCTCTTGCTCTTCACATACTTGTAGAATGCCTTGGGGTTTTCCTTTATCCTGTCTGCCAAGGCTTTCTCATGTCCCCTCCTGGCTCTTCTAATTTCCCTCTTTAGTTCCTTCCTACTAGTCGTATACTCTTCTAGATTTTTAACATTACCTAGCTCCCTGAACCTTTTGTAGGCTTTTCTTTTCTTCCTGACTAAATCCGTTACAGCTTCCGTGCACCACGGTTTCTGTAACCTACCATAACTCCCCTGTTGCACTGGAACATTGCCGTGCAGAGCTCCAGATAAATTTTCCTTGAAAATTTGCCACATTTCTTCCGTACATTTCCCTGAGAAAACCTCCTTCCAATTTATGCCTCTAATTTCCTGCCTAATCGCATCATAGTTGCCCTTACTGCAGATAAACACTTTCCTAGCTCGGCTGATCCTATCTCTCTCAAATGCTAGTGTAAAGGAGATAGAGTTATGATCACTATCCCCAAAATGCTCTCCCACTGATAGATCTGACACCTGCCCAGGTTCATTCCCTAATATCAAATCAAGCACAGCCTCTCCTCTTGTAGGCTTATCCACATACTGTGTCAGGAAGCTCTCCTGAACACACCTCACAAACTCCTCCCCATCTAAACCCCTTACCCAAGGGATATTCCAATCGATATTTGGGAAATTAAAATTAAAAAGGTTGACTCACCTGAAGAAGGAGCTTAAGGCTCCGAAAGCTTGTGGCTTTTGCTACCAAATAAACCTGTTGGACTTTAACCTGATGTTGTTAAACTTCTTACTGTGTTCACCCCAGTCCAACGCCGGCATCTCCACATCATGGTGATTTCAGGCAGCTCTGAGATCAACATCCTCATTCCTGCTTGTCAGTTGTGAAAATTTTGAAGTGGTCAGGTCACTTTATTCTCCATGCTCCCTGGACACCTTGCAAGCTTTTACATCACTGCAAGACTTCATTCTGCAGCAAGGATTTCCTTTTCTGACAGAAGCTGCAGGTGTGAGCAAACCCCTTTGAAATCTTCTGACAGAGAGAAGATGTCAATTTCACTGGAGGGGGGGGGGTTGGTTACCCGCTCCAAAGCTGTTCACACAACTCCAATGTACTCACACAGTTTTTATTTTAAGTCTTTGAGCCTTCCTAGCAAGCCAAAATCTTTGAAGCACTCTCTGTTGCATTGAAAATCTTTGATCTCTTTCATAGTGCAGTGCTTTGAAAAAGACTTTTCAAATGGATTGCTACTCAGCCTCCAGTCAGTATTTATTTACCTTTTCCTTCATGCTTGAATGCATCTCAAGTACCCCCATTGTTCCTAACAACAACGTTTACATAGAACAAAGAACAAAGAAAATTACAGCACAGGAACAGGCCCTTCGGCCCTCCAAGCCTGCACCGAACATGCTGCCTGACTCAATTAAAACCCCCTACGCTTCCGGGGACCATATCCCTCCATTCCCATCCTACATAGACCCTAAGCCTGATTGACAGCTGTGGTTTTTCAAAGGGAATAAGTGGTTTCACTTCCTCTTTTGCGCCCCAATCGCTGAAAAGCCAAACTGGCTGGTGGGTTTCGCAGGATGGGCTCATTTGCATCTTTCAGGGGGTGAATCCACCTGACAGAGGCTGCCAGTGCCAATGGGAAACACCCTGATTTTCCCACTTCCATGGATATTTAGTCCCCATTCAGGAAAATCACCCCCAAGGGTCACCATGTAGTTCCTGCCATTGTTTCATTGGTTTCAAAACATAATTTGGAAGCAAATCAGGTATAAGGGCCACCTTGATTTGAAGTCTATATTGTCTCTTTAACTTAGTTTGACTAATACAAATTAACATTTATGTGACATAATGATCTTAATAGAGACCAGTAATGTGTTTACTTATTTATATTTTATGATCTGAAAGCCCAGATATTTACTAAAAGAATGAAGCCACAAGATTCATGGTTTAAAATCAAATGAATTTCACTACACAGAATTCAAAGAACATCACTACTAATAACTATACTCATTCTTAAATAGTTACATTAAATATATTGGAAGTATAATGAACACAGATGCTTATAAATTAACCTAAACTTCTTATCTCAACTTTCCTTCCTATAAAAGCTGATATTTCTTGGCCTTTCCACTTATTTCTGGCCAGGTTGACCATTCAAACCTCCTCCAACTGTCCCACAGTTGTAGATTATCAATTTCATAGACCTTGGATCAGAACTTTAATATCATTTAACTGTGCAGCTTTGCATCGAAAGAGCTCTCTCTCTCTCTCTTCTCAGCTTGGCTATCCCAGAAGTCGAACTCACTGTTAATGGAGCCCTTCAGATACCAAGAGCATTTAGAAAATAAAACCTTTTTAGTCAACACACAGAGTTCCAATTGAATTCTATTAGAAAGGGATGTTCCCTGTTCTGTAGCCAGATTGTTGTAAACTAAACACTAAAGCCCTGCTTAGGGCCAGAGCCTCATCCGCAATCCATTCAGCCCTGTAATTAATTTCTCACTTATTCTTTTTCCCAGGCAGCTTGGTCACGTGATCAGCTCCTGGAAGCAAAGTGCTTTACAAGAAATCTTTCAAAGAAATCTAGGTCTCGAAGGGACCATCACACAAACATAAAATATAGGTTTTTCCCCTAACGCACATAAGCCAGTGCAGTAACTATTTTTTGAAACATGCACTTTATAATAGTATTTACTTTATTTTGTTTAATGCTATTAAAGTACTAATTCAGAGTTCCAGCTGATTTATGAAATGAACCTACATTCACGAAAGAAATATAAAAAGAATACATTGTTAATATCTAGTCCAAGAATTTGTTTGTATTTATTAAACCTTGATAGATTGTGTTAGCATTAAAATCTTAAACAGCAACACAAAAATTGCAATAATTAAAATACTTTTTCTCACGATCCAATGTTATTTTTTTGCTGGAATAGAACAAGGCAGCATCGCCAATCCCTTAGGCAATGTTGCCTGTAACAAGGTTATACCAGAATGTTGAACAAATGTCGAGATGTCCATTTTGAAAACTTGATTAAAATCATATGCACATTTCTCTCTTGTGCCTCTGGGGTAATATGAAAAAAGAATGGTTTTTGCAAACAGTGTGGAGCAATACACTGGTAAAATCAATAACTCATGCTGCTACGAGGTCATCGAGGCCTAACAGAGACATTATTTCCTAGTCTAAGTTTCAGTGATAAAAGTAGTATCAATTCAGGGATTTTCTGACTGCCATCGATTTCAATTGGGGCAGAGCTAATTGATGTGATTAATATTAATGATAATCAACATTTATCACTTATCCCATAAAATGCTCTTTCTGTAATGCAAAACAGGTTATACAATGTAGATACCCCATTGCAATAGCACATTTCACGAAGAAATTCCCACCCAAGATGGCATCAGAGCAAGGTGACCTCTTTGCGAGCTGTCCCCAGCATACCTTCTAATTCTATCTTTTACTCTCGTTCTATGCTTTAAAATCTTAACTCTAATTCTCTTAAACTCTCTAATACTGTTCTATTTCACTATATTCTGCTTTCCCTCTCCCCCATGTGCTCTATGAATGGTATGGTCTGTCTGTGTAGCGTGTAGGAAACAATACTTTTCATTGTAGCCCAAGATACGTGACAATAAAACATCAAACATTTCTGGATTTCTTAACATTCATCGTCACTAAGTTCACCGTTTTATTTTAACACTTTACTTTTACTTAAGTATTGAATGATTACAAAAAAATTATAATCTGAACTTAAAAAAATGTATCAAAATAATGTCACTGTGCCCTTAGAACATATGCTCCGCTCTGTACACTTTCCTTCAATCATAAAAAGGTTTTAGGCTAAGTTAATAGAAGAAAGGTTAAGTTTCAGCTGTTCTATGGGCTGATCCTGGCCCTTGAGCACCAGCTTAAAGAGTGTGTATGAAAACCCTGATTGCAGAGAATAGGCTTTAAAAAATCTTTGCGAGTAAACGCAGCGATTGAACAATGAGTCAAGCTGCTTGATAAAGAGAATTTTATATTGCCCCGGTACATTTATCTTACAAGGATACTGCCGTTGATCCCACAGGACTCATAACCAACAGCAGAACAAATAGAAACTAATGACCAATGCACTCCTCATCTCATTTGAGGACAGCAATGCTCAAGGCTTCTCACGTGGATATGTAATTCAAAATAAAGATGAATTTCAAGGATCATTGCTAGCGCCCAATTCTATGAATATTTACACATGCATTAGAATGAACAAATAGTTCAGAAGGACTTGAAGGAGCAAAATAAAAATGAGAAAGGAATAACTGCACCAGCTAATGCTTTCTCAATGAGGTTCAACTCTTCATTATGTGTGTAAAAAAAACTGATTAAATTATTTTCAATCTGCCAGCAATATCAGTTCGATCTGTTTGTGTTAAGATCTTTTTCTCAGTTAATGGGAACGGTGAACTCTTCATTTTGACTCTACAGCTTCAATTTGTGGCACTAACTACAGGGTCTTTATCCCTTTGGCATTCATGGCTGATATATGGTTATTACACGTAATGCTGTAAAATGGTATTAATCTTTGATCTACTTACTGGAAGATCACTTCGGAAATGAGAACCTAGATGGTAATGTAAAATAAAAATAATTCTAGCTGAACACAATTACATATTCTGCTCTCGCTTGGTACTTATATAAGTATTTTGGAATCACTTGACTGCAAAATTATTTCTCAAGAGAAGAGCAAAGACAGTGAAGTTTATTTTTTTTAAAGATACCATGGTCCTGCTACCAGGAGGCCACCTTCAGTAATGTGTCGGCCTCAGGGAGATCCCTGTAAGCCATTGGGAAAATCCCAACAACACCAACAATCTGTGCCCCCCCCCCCCCCCCACCCTCTGGCACCAAGCGGCTAGTTGGTTGCCACTAATTGGTTGCCCCACTGCTGCCGGAAACCTCACCTCTGGTGAGATTGCAAGTTTTTTTCTGAAATTCTACATCCTCCCACCTCCAAAGCCATCATAGAATTCTAGTCAGTCATTCATTCAGTCATTCTAGAATCATAGAAGCATACAGTACAGAAAATAGCTTTTTCCGAGGGTGGAAGAGTCAATTACTAGGGGGCATAGATTTAAGGTGCGAGGGGCAAGTTTTAAAGGAGATGTGTGAGGCAAGTTTTTTTTTACACAGAGGATGGTGGATGCCTGGAACTCGCTGCCGGGAAAGGTAGTGGAAGCAGATACGATAGTGAGTTTTAAGAAGTGACTGGACAAATACATGAATAGGATGGGAATAGAGGGATACGGTCCCCGGAAGGGTAGGGAGTTTTAGTTCAGTCAGGCAGCATGGTCGGTGCAGGCTTGGAGGGCCAAAGAGCCTGTTCCTGTGCTGTAATTTTCTTTGTTCTTAAGAGGCTTTTCAGCCCATCGAGTCTGCACCGACACGCGAGAAACACCTGACTTCCCACCTAATCCCATTTGCCAGCACTTGGCTCATAGCCAATCAGGAATTTTTTGACGGCTATTGATTTCAATGGGGGCAGAGCTGATACGATTAATATTATAATTATTATTATAATGATAATTAACATTTATCATCTATGCAATAACTTGCTCTTTCTGAGACGTCAAACAGGCTATACAATGTAGATACACCATTGCAATAACACAATTCACCAGGAATCTTTTTGAGATCATTCAATACTCAACAGCCAGAATTCTCCAGCTGTTCACACCGATGGGATTCTCCGGTCTTGCTGCAGTGAACAGAGATTGGCCAAGCGCCAAATTCTCCATTCCCGCTTGCAATGGCGGCGGAGCGTGAATGGCTGAAGAACTCCGGCCAACAAGTAAAAGTAAAATGTGAAAACCAAACAGTGAATTTAGTGATGATGAATATTGAGAAATCCAGAAATATTTAGGTGAGAATTTCCTGGTGAATTGTGTTATCCAAATAGAGTATCTGTATTGTATTACATTACAGAAAGAGCATTTTATGGCATAAGTGATAAAAGTTAATTATCATTAATATTAATCACATGAGCTAGCTCTGCCCCCTTCGAAATCGATGGCAGTCAAAAGATTCCTGATAAGATTCCACCCTTTGATTCCATGCGGTCGTGCAGATTGCGAAGTGGTGAACCAGCAGTCTCTTTTACAACACTCCCAAAATTTGAATTCCACCTGATTTCAATTTGCTATCGCGTGTTGCCAATTCACTTTCACCTGGTTTGGGGGTAACTAAAGGAGAACAGTTTACAACAACGTCACTCAGCCACCCAGGAGGGTGACCCGGTTTTCTGATGGGCCTTATAGACATTATAGCAGAGTAACAGGAAAATGGGACACTCTTCCCCGTAGGTGGTTGTTGCATGGCATGCTAGATGGACGGCAGGAAATGAAAACCTGTCTACACACAAATAGAATTGCTCCACAGGCCTAGCTGCAGTACCGCAAACACTTTAACAACATTACCAGGTGTGCCAAGCGACACCATGAAAACGTACACAGATGCAATGTGTTAAATATGAATAACATGATTGGTATTCCCACCCCATCCAAAAATCTCTCTCAGCCTCAAAATACCCTGCCGATTATTCATTTGGAAAGCTTTCACTGCCCCTCCCTTTCCCAACAATAGCTCCATTCCGCATATAATGAACTGTGGTTTCCAGGATGAATCTTCCAGCTGCTGTGCCAGTGAGATAAAAAGAAATAACAATGCCAGTTTCACCACACATTCCTATTTGGTGCAGGTTTTTCTCCCAGAACTGCGAGTAGGCATTAATCAGGCACAATATGGGCAGCACATTGGGACAGTGGTTAGCACAGCCTCACAGCGCCTGAGACCTGGGCCGGAATCTTATGGCCGTTCACGCTGGTGGGGTTTTCCCAACCCGCTGCAGGGAACGGAGATTTGGCTGGCCGCCGAATTCTCCGACCTCACTGCAGCAGGAGCGTGGTGTGAACGGCCGGTAAGATCGCACCCCAATTCTGGCCTTGGGTAACTATCTGTGTGGAGTTTGCACGTTCTCCCCTTGGGTTTCCTCCCACACTCCAAAAATGTGCAGGTTAGGTTGATTGGCCATGCTCAATTGCCCCTTAGTGTCAGGGGATTCACAGGGTAAATACGTAGGTTACAAGGATAGGACCTGGGTGGGAATGTGTTGGCACAGGCTCGATGGACGGAATGGCCTCTTTCTGCACTGTAGGGATTCTGTGACTCTAATATGTTTGAAGTAACTGGCAATTACATAGCAAAGTCACATTTTCAATTAAAAGTCTCATTTTCAATTATTATCACAATATTACTGCTGAAGGCAAGTATTGCCAGAATAGTCCTGGCATTCAGCGCTTGTGAGGGCCAGCAGAAGAGCATTTAAATTTGAAATGCTTTTCACAAGGAGTGGAATTGATTGCAATGTAATCAATTCAATCCAGCTGCATACATTTGTTAAATAGTAGCCCGTCTCCTTCTGTCCATACACTGACAGCACTTTTCCACTGCTGGTAAATGGGGCCTGGGTTAGTCATTTACCATCCAACTCCTGAGGTACACTTCCCAGTGCAGACAGGGAAAACAATGGGAGCCTTCTTGTAAATACTGCAGGAAATTCAATGGAGTTAGCAGCCCAAGGTGTGGGCAAGCATTTCCCATTCTGCTCTACTTACAATTCCATCAACAAAGAAGGGGAATCATGGGAGTGTCAGAATTTGCTTTTAAAAAAAAAAGGGAGAAAAAATCAACAGCTAAAGTGATAAGGAGCAAAGCAGGAATTTGCAGCTTGTTGCTTTCAACATCTTAGTATTTCAGGGTGAGCCTAGAAAGCTGAGCCACACAATTTAAATGGTGAAAAGAAGAATTGGTATATTTTTGGTCCAATATCAGACAATGAAGTCAAAAGCTAAATGACACCACTTCTGCCCACAGTTTCGTATAACAATGAACCTGCTGCCTTTTTCTGGTGAGAGCTCCCATTCATTTTCATTGGCAGAAATTTGCATCATTTGTATTTTGGGTACAGTTCCAAAGTAACTGATGCCTGCCAATGTTTTCCCTCTATTATCTATTGATGAGATGTTTCCAGAGGCTAAAATTAGGACCACAGAGTTTGTTTGTCTTGATGTTCGGAGAGAAGGAAATAGGCTGTGTAGTTCTGTGTAGTTCTCCACATCATTTGTTCTGTAGGGACAGAGGTAGACAATTCTGCCTCATCAGAAACCATTCGTTACAAATTTGCTTGGCACGTTTAGGGGAGAACAAGTGCTGCCGTGATACATGATATTATTAGAAGCTGTGTGATGGCTTAGAATCTGACACAGTGCTTCCACCCAACACTGAATAAGTGGCCAACTGAAGGCTTGCAGGATGCGGACAGTAATCCTACCCTGCTGCATTCAATTTTGGTTCAGCTTCCAGAGGACAGGAGTGTCAACAGTCATTGCACCGAGGATGAAAAATGTGCCCTTGCCATGAGATTTGCTGGAGTGCCCTTGTGTAGATGGGTAAATAAGTGAAAGCTTTAATATCCTTGCACTACCCTTACAGTGGAATGATTTAATTCTTGATTTAGCCTCTTCGGTTAAAAGGAGCAAGCTGGCACCAATCCTTTACAAAATTTGTATAGCCAGTGCGGTGGGTGCTGGTGATATTATGCAGAAACAAAGGATTTACCAAATAGGTTCAGGGACGAGACTATCCAAAGGCGCAAACCTGCTGCATTAACTGTGAGTGCAGATCCCAGGAGCCTGGGTATTGTAAACTTTTGGAAAGTTGACAGATGCTCAGCAAAACTGTACATTGACTGTAGTCAGGCACGGAGAATTGATCTCGCCCCAATCAAAGAACCTGCTAACAATGTATCAGGGATGTCCTGTGTGACATAATAATGTTGACACAATGTTAGACTAGAATGCAGCAGCCTTGAAATTCAACTTCAGCTGGAATGCAACATGGGTGATGCATCAATTGGAAGTAAAATTAGGCAAGACAGATGTGGTCAGCCAAGCCACCACTGACCACTTTGTGCTTGTACTAGAGTTGAATTGTAACTTGCTGTTTGCCTTTATGTGATTTAAGGAGAGGGTTCATTTAAATGACTCATTATCTAGGAGTAGATTCATTCTTGGGGATCTGTTTGTACAGGCAAAGAGACATGAGGTTGCAAAGTCTTTGAAAATATTTCAGACATTGTCACCAGCTAAGTAAGCAATATAATACCAGTCATGTCACACCCACACTCCATGCAACAAACTGCCCCTCTAGCAGAAGTATTGTTGCAGCAGAAACACAGCTATTGAAAGAACACCATTCTCCAATTCAAAAGGTAGAATTTGTATTTGTATGGGCTGAATATTAGTCAGTGTTCAAATGCAGAACCAGGGAGCTCTGGAACTGGTGACAAAAAAATGATATGCTTGGAATTTCTTATGTGGAAGGTCAGGAGAATCTCTGCAGAAACTCTATCCCTAATACTTTGCAATTCTATTGTGGAACATCAATATGTGGTGTGAAAGAATGAAGGTGGATGGTTCAAATGTCCTTCTTTGGCATAATGATAATGTTACAAGGTGAATGACCACATTTCTGATATGATCATATTTGCATCGTGTTTGTAATGTTTAAACCACAGAGAAACAACGAGCTTATTTATTGAAGTGATGATACAAGTCTTCTGAATGCAAAAAGCAGAAATATGAAATGTCAGATTCAAAAATGTCCTGTGATGAATTTTTTAAAAGTTCGTACATGAGATGTGGACGTTTCTGAGGGGGGTGGGGGGGACAGTATTTACTGTCCATACCTGAGGGCATTTGAGAGTCAATCACATTGCTGTGGATCTGGAGTCACATTGAGGCCAGACCAGGTAAGGATGACAGATTTCCTTCCCCAAAGGACATTAGTGGCACGGTGGCACAGTGGTTAGCATTGCTGCCTCACAGCGCCAAGGATCCAGGTTCGATTCCCAGCTTGGGTCACTGTCTGTGTAGAGTTTGCACATTCTCCCCGTGTCCGCTTGGGTTTCCTCCGGGTGCTCCGGTTTCCTCCCACAGTCCAAAGATGTGCGGGTTAGGTGCATTGGCCATGCCAACGTGCCAGGGGGACTAGCTAGGATAAATGCATGGGGTAGGGCCTGAGTGGGATTGTGGCCAGTGCAGATTTGATGGGCCAAATGGCCTCCTTCTGCACTATAGGATTCTATGATTCTATGATGCAACTCTGGCTTAGAGAATTACCTTTTAGGTAGAAAAGAAGTTGAAAGCTAATGCAAGTTTGGAATAGGCATTAGGCACAATCTTAAATGTATTAAATACAATAACTGAGTTTCATCGGATTCATGAGATAATATCAATCACAGAAAAGGTGACAGTAAAAGAATCAAGCCAGTAGCATGACTAGGAAGACATTGTCAACCAGAGCTCAGAGGTCAAACTATAGATATAATAACAGTACAAATAGTAAAAGCAGAAAATGCTGAACATGTTGTTTACTACGGTCAACATTCAAAAGATTGTCTGTCTTTTGTCCTTGAGATGCTTACAGATTTCCTGCATATTTCCAATATGTTTTGTTTTTAATTCAGTTTTCTTGTGTTTGCAGTGCCCTTTTTTAGAGGTTGATTTTCATCTGTCCACTTCTATTGAGCTGGAGGCTGGCAGGAACAGCCTGCTGCCATCTCAATAGAATTGATCTGAAGCCAGAACCATTTTCATTAACAGCAAGACCTGGACAATATTCAGGTTTGGATTGATAAGTAAAATTCACACAAGTGCCAGGCAATTGCCATCTCCGAAAAGAGGGAATCTCACCATCTTCACCTTGACATTCAATGGCATTACCAGGGCTGGATCCCCAACTATCAACATCCTGGGAGTTACTATTGACCAGAAACTGAACTAGACTAGCCACGTAAATATGGTAGCTACAAGAGCAGGTCAGAGGCTCGGAATCCTGCAGCAAGTAATTCATTTTCTGACTCCCCAAAGACTCTCCACCATCTACATGGCTCAAGTCAGAAGTTTGATGCAATATTCTCCACTGAGTGCAACTCCAACAACACTCAAGAAACTCAACACCAGTCATGACAAATGTTGAAGGAGGTGGATGGAGTGCTAATCATTAGCTTTCAACTTGATTAGCACTCCATCCACCTCCTTCAACATTTACTCCCTCCATCACCGACACATGTAGTGTGTACCATCTACAAAATGCACTGCATGAACTCAGCAAGACTCCTTTGACAAAACCTTTCAAACCAATGACCTCTACAAGGGCAAAGAGAGCAAATATGTGGGAACATCAGCAAAGTTCCCCTCCAAGCCACACATACCATCCTAACTTGGAACAATATTGCCGTTCCTTCACGGTTCCTGGATCAAGATCCTGGAACTCCCTACCTAACATCACTGTGCATGTTCCTACAACACATTTGGTTTGATTTATTATTGTCACATGTTTTAACATACAGTGAAAAGTATTGTTTCTTGCGCGCTATGCAGATAAAGCATACCATTCAGAGAGAAGGAAACGAGACAGTACAGAATGTAGTGTTACAGTCATAGCTAGGGTGTAGAGAAAGATGAACTTAATGCAAGGTAAATCCATTCAAAAGTCACATGGACTGCAGTGGGTCGAGATGGCAGTACACCACCATCTTCTCAAGCCCAATTAGTGATGGGCAATCAATGCTGGCCTAGCCAGCAATGCCCACATCAATAGGAATTAAACAATTTAAAAAATGATTATCCTTCTGTCGTTGAGCTGCTGACACCTTAGGAACTGTTCTCCAGTTGAAATAGAAAGAATATCTGGTTCCTTCATAGTAAACTCTGTCTATCCAGGTAAGTTGGAGCTGATTCTTGGAGTCAGCCACAGTAGGTCAGGCCTAAGCTCGGTGTACAATTGCATCAATAGGACCAGGATGTAATTTTGAGATAGCAATAGATAATGCATTAAGCGTTAGGGGAGGTGGAGATTAATTTTTGTGGGGCCAGTTTCAGCATTAAAATTCTTTTTAAAATTCCAAGCAGCCTGCAATGATCACTTAAATGAATTTTGGTTGGGTTACTGAACACCGAGTAAAATGTGGAGAGCATGCACAATGCATGCGTTATCTATTGCTATCTCAAAATTACATCCTGCTCCTATTGACGCAACTGTACACCGATTTCAAAGGACTAATAAGGCTTCCACCAATTCTATAGGCCACTAGGGCCACCAAAACAATGGTAACCCAGATATTAGTGTTAACAAGTTATTAAATAATCATTTGGTAGGTCAGAACTTGAGTATTGCTGAAAAGGAGACATGTTGAAGCTTTTCACCTTGTACTCATCAGAACAGATTACAGGAATACCAATAGGAAAGGGAACAACAATTTATACTGCATGAGAACAGAGTGCTGGGGGAAGGGCAGGGATTGGACCCCACCCTTTATACATAGAAACCCTACAGTACAGAAAGAGGCCATTCGGCCCATCGTGTCTGCGCCGACCACAATCCCACCCAGGCCCTACCCCCATATCCCTACATATTTTACCCGCTAATCCTTCTAACCTACGCATCTCAGGACACTAAGGGGCAATTTTAGCATGGCCAATCAACCTAAATGCACATCTTTGGACTGTGGGAGGAAACCGGAGCACCCGGAGGAAACCCACGCAGACACGAGGAGAATGTGCAAACTCCACACAGACAGTTGGCCCAAGCCGGGAATCGAACCCAGGTCCCTGGAGCTGTGAAGCAGCAGTGCTAACCACTGTGCTACCGTGCCGCCCAGTTTCAGTTTTGCAAACACGGATTGATTGGGTACAGCAAATGGGATGTGCAGTTTGGTACAATCCACTTACAGCCTACATACCTGGCGTCACACCAGCATGGAAATTCATATACCACATGACTCCTTTGTGTAATAGGCAGAACATCTCTGAGATCTGACGGAAACCTCGTGTTAGTAGAAAAATGCAAAGCAGCAGTGTGAAATGGCTAGCTGTACATTTTGCTCAAATGTTTGAGACACCGTATTGTGAACAGCCTCCTACCAGGGTGACCTAAAGGGAAATCAGGGGCAAAATCCCCATGATTTACAGTCTATTAAAATCAATGGATGGAAAACTGGGAAACGTTGAACAATTTCCTGATGTGGAGATGCTGGTGTTGGACTAGGGTGGACACAGTAAGGAGTCTCACAGGTTGTAAAGCTTTCGGAGCGTTCGTGATTCCAAATAAGCCTGTTGGACTTTAACCTGGTGTTGTGAGACTTCTTACGGAACAATTTCCTGACTGGAATGAGTTTGCAAGTGAGGAGCCTTGTTTGCCATCAGTGCAAATCAGAAATTCAGATTTGCATTGGCCACCTGAATTTTAAATAGGCAATTATAGCAAGCGAGGGTGCTAATAGCAAGGTAGATGTGCAAAATTACTCTTGATATGTGTCCACAGCGGGCAGAATTCTGGAACAGGATCACAATTCACAAAATAGGCCTCACAGTGTTTTGTAAGTTTTCTTATATTATATTCTGACTGCCTTGTTTCATATTTGATTTGTTAATGCTCACAAATGGCCTATTAAATGCCAGTAGAATGAGGTCATGTCATTATGCTACATGTTATAAATACCTTGGGGGCAATTCCCCCCAAAAATTGAAGTGTCAAATTTGCATAAAAACTGGAGTCAATCCTGCTGGATTTTTCAGCGGGAGTTTCAAAATTAGTGCACTAGCGTAGATCCCGTTGAACATCAGAGGACGGGACCTATTCCCGCTGGAGAGGCAGCATAGCGCTGAAAGGGCCACTGCCCATGCACTGACCTGTCGGCACTGAGATCGGCACACGCACAGTGGCCCCGCACTGCTGGACTTACGATCCTCTGGCCAGTCCCGCAACCCCCGCATCGCCGGCTGTGCAACCCCCATCATGGCCCCCAGAACATGCCCGGGCCACCCTCAAACCCCCCCCTCAACCCGTAGCCCCGATCTCCCAGTTCCCACCTCGCACAGTCCCGACACTCCCCTACAGCCCCAACCCCCCCAGCAGGCTGCCCGCCCCTCCCCACCCCGATGGCCAGCCCCGATCGCTGGTCTCCCACCCCCCCCCCCCCCCCACCCCCCGTCACTCAATACAAAGCGCAGAGTGGCAGCGGGACCCCCCATCCCCACAGATCGCTCCCTGGAGGCCCTGCCCCATCAGGCCCTGTCCCATTCAGCTTCGCCCCCTAGGCACTGCCTATGCCCGGTGTGCAGTGTCAAGATGTTCCCTGGGCATTGGCACTTTGCCCTCTTGGGCAGTTCTGGGAGCCCAGGCTGGCACTGCCAAGATGCATTGCCCAGGAAGGCACCACCACCACCCCCCACCCCCCACCCCCTCCATCACTCCAGCGGGGTTGGGCTGCCAGCTCCCTGGAAGTGGGGAGCTATACTAAACCCCGCTGGTGGGGCGAAAGGGGGGGGTTGGGAAGACAGATTAGCAGGCCCAGAGATTTCAGTCCCGGGTGATCTAATGCGATTTAAATTGAATGCCAATTAGGATTTGCATACATTACGCAGCTCCGCGCCAATTTCCAGCACAGAGCTGACAGCACCGGAAATCTGGCTGCCGCAGACGCGTGGAGGCCGTGGGACCCAGCGGGAAGCCTACGGAATGGCCTCCGCTCGAGTCTCCCAGCTCGCTGCAACAGAAATGCAGCGCAGCAGGCTGGGAGAATCGCCCCCCCTTTGACTGTCTTGCATTTTTTCGGTATAATGTATTGTGCTTTTCTGGAAAGCTGAGTCAAAATCCAATTGCAAATGCTGACCATATTTACCTTAAGATATTGTCAACTCATTTGCCTGGCATAATTTTTAAAAGTATGCAGCTGTCTTATTCACCATCTCTGAAGAGCAGGTGAGTTATCCCCAGTGTCCTGGCCAATATTTATTCATGAACCAATGCCACAAACATAGGTTCACGGATTATTATCACATTGGTGTTTTTGGGAGTTTGCTGGATGTAAATGGGTGCCCTGTTTCCTAGACTACAACATTGCATATACTTCAAAAATACTTTAGTGGATCCAGTGTACTTTCAGACATTCTGATGTTGTGAAAGATAGTGTATAAATGGAAGTCTCCCCTTTAATTTTTCTTAAATTGATGTCCTTTCGGGTCTGCTCCGCCATTCAATAATGGCTGATAGGTTTCTTTTAAAGTTTATTTATTGGTATTACAAGTAGGCTTACATTAACATTGCAACAAAGTTACTGTGAAAATCCCCTCGTCGCCACACTCCGGCACCTGTTCCGATACACTGAGGGAGAATTTACCATGGCCAATGCACCTAACCAGCACGTCTTTCAGACTGAGAGAGGAAACCGGAGCACCCGGAGGAAACCCACACAGACACGGGAGAATGTGCAGACTCCACACAGTGACCCAAGCCAGGAATCGAACCTGGCTCCCTAGCGCTGTGAGGCAGCAGTGCTAACCACTGTGCCACCGTGCCATCCTTTGTAATATCTAATAATGTGTGAACTCCAGTCTTTCTGCCAGTGCTCAAAGGTATCTTGAGAAGTTGCTCAGTGCAAACTTATCCAGGGAGTGTGCGCACCAGCAACAACATTACAATCATTTTGGATAAAGTGTACAAATTAAAGTTTCTCTCTTGCCCTTTTCATACGTATTCCCAGAGAATGCCAATTTTCACTGGATATCATTTAAAGTGAACAGTGAACGAGATTAGCACGTTGTAAAACTAATAATTATCCTCTTACCACTGGGTCTCACACCGAAAGGTGGATGTGTTGCCCAACATGCACATGTATTTTTTCCAATAGATGGTGTAATATCTTTTACATGTAAATGACATTGTTAAGAATTAAATACTCACAGAAACAAAAGTAGGCAGGACAAATGGTAGTTCAGTGCTCAAGTCACATATTTTTCAAGGAAGGAATAAAAGTAACAAGCTTTTGGCTGAAAATTTGATATACTTATTCAATCCATGTCCTTACTGCATAAAGATCCATCTCTTCACCCGAGCATAGAAAGAAATGAACTGAAGGGGAGCATCTATCACAATGCATTAATTACAGAGAAGTCTTTCATGGCCACAGGCGTTAATCTTAGGACATTAACTACCTTCCAGTAAGGATATCCTCCTTATAATATTACATTATAATTGCCCAGATCTTTTGATGAGAGTAACCAGAAGGGCATCAGCGCTCACCATTATTAAACAGCAACTCCCTAGGGACCTGGTAAATGCAGATATTCAGAAGCTGCAGTCTGAGTTAGCCTGCTCCTCCACAGGCTGTAGCACCTAGCCAATATACTCAACATTAAAATCAACGTAAGGGCATGATGCTGTTGCTTGCCCATTATTATCTACTAATCAGACCAGTAAGGGTTAGGGCTGGCACACTCATGTATCACTGCATTTTTAATAATTAATATCATAATAACTGCTAGACAATCCTCTGGCCCTGAAAATGTAATTTTATAAGTGTGGAGTCACATTCCTTCAGAATGCAATTAGCATGGAGATTTTTAATTTTTAAAAAACCTTTAGTTTTTCCATGTTTTTTTTAGCTTTTTCATTTAATATTGGCTTTCTTTCCCAATCTCAATTTGCCTTCTGTACTTGAGTTAAATCCAACAGGACTCCCTACCGTTTCAGTGAGGATTCTTCAGTCTTATTGGTTGAAGAGTCATTGCTGTTTCTTACCCTATTCACAAATGCTACAGATCCCCTGTAGAGGGAAATATACGGCATGATACTCACAAAAACAGCACGTTGATGCTCAAAATGTCTGTGTTCAGCTGTCGACATACTGAGTGGCGAGCACTATTCCTTCACTGCTGACTGCAAAACCTGGGCCAACAAATTTGCCCACAACTTCGTTTGGAAACTTTCTTATGTTTAGCATTATAAAGCCATGGAAAAAAATCTTTGATGGAATTAAAATCTGGTGTCTCTTTTGCAGGAAACTAGTCACATCACCTCTTAACCTAGATTCCTGGGAATACAACCCTAGCTTATACAATCACTCCTCATAATATAACCACTGGAGTCCAGGTATGATTCAGGTAAATCTAAGTTGTACTCTAGTAAAGGCCTTTCTAAATTGTGGTGCCCGGAAATGCTCATCGTACTCCAGTTTTGGTGCAACTAGGGATCTGCATAATGATAACATAACTAGTCCTCTGGATAAAAAGGTTAAGTTCATGTGCCAACTTGGGAGCCCAAAAGCCAACGCAAAGTAATCACTTTCAGAAATTGCTATTCTCAATATCAGTCCTTGTTAAAATTTCATGGGAAAGGAATTGATCCAAAAAATGTATAATTTAATGCTTAAGAAAGACTCATACTCACACATAAGATCATTTCATTTTTAATCTCGATCATCCTTCTCCTTGTAATGCTTTTCCTTGTAGAGGGAACTGCACATAGTTATTAGGCTGTCCTAATTTGCTAAAGTAACATTTTGTTCCTGCTCGGCTCGAACAGCAAGTTGTCTGAGTGAGAACTGTTAGGGGTATGGGTGTGCCAAAAGTCAGGCATTAGTGTTTTATGATGTATCATGGTAAATGTTCCTTTCTTTATGTCATATTCCATGTTGGCTTAAAGGCTCGAAATGGCGCAGTTTAGTTGGTTTAAGAATATAAATATTTCCTAATCAGGTATCTGAATGAGTAGCTTCAAGTCTTTCAATCGAAATAGAAACATCTAATTTAAATACATATTTAAATATATTTTAAATGTTATTAACAGGCCCCCCTCCCCCCCCCCCCACCCCCCGCCGCCCCACAGCGTGGTTCACTCCAGCAGAGCTTACAGTAGCTCCCCACTAAAAGGGGACTAGTGGTCCAACCCTGCTGGAGTGAAGGGGGGCAATCGGGCCCCTCCAGAGGGATGGGCAGCAGAGCGGTGGTGCCGCCTGACCATTGGCACCTTGGTAGTGCCAGCCTGTGTCCCATGGCATTGCCCCAAGGGCCAAAGTATCAATACCAAGGGGGCACCTTGGCACCGCCCTTCAGTCATGTGGCAGCACCAAGGGGGCATGGCAAATGGGGGGGCTGAGGGCAGGCTGTGGAGGGTCCCACTGCCATCTGCACTGGGATCAGTGGGGAAGGAGGGAGACCAACAATCGGGGCGGGCTGGCTCAGCTGAGGGCGGTCAGCCTGCTGGGAGGGGGGGGGCGGTCAGCACTGTGGGGTGGGAGGGGGAGTAACTGTCGGTGGGCGGGGGGGCTGCTGGAGATAGGAGCTGGACAGGACGGGGGGTGGATTGGGCCTGGGCCCGGCAATGGTCAGGGGGGGCCAGCGATCGGGCCGTAGGTAGACAGGGAGCCAGCGTTGTGGGGGGTCGCAGGGCTGGCCAGCAATTGAGCTGGCCAGCAATCAGGCAACCATCAGTGCGGGGCCACTGCGCATGCGTCAATCTTGGTGCTGATAGATCAGCACATACTCAGCACGCCGATTTCAGCCTCTGCAGCGGGGATTGGCCCTGCCCCCTAGTTTTTAATGATATTCACGCTGGTGGCCTCTGCAGTGCACAGAGTGAGGGAGATTCTTCTCTGAACTCCCACTGAAAAAGCAGCATGAATTACTCCAGTTTTCACGCAAATTTGACACTTTGAATTTTTTTGGGAGATCACACAGTGGTGAGCACTGCTGCCTCACAGCACCAGGGACCCGGATTCAATTCTGACCTCGGGTCACTGTCTGTGTGGAGTTTGCACATTCTCCCCGTGTCTGCACATTCTCCCCATGTCTGCATGGGTTTCCTCCGGGTGCTCTGGTTTCCTCCCACAGTCCAAAGATGTGCGGGTTAGGTGGATTAGCCATGCTAAATTAACCCTAGTATCAGGGTGATTAGCAGGATAAATATGCGGGGTTACAGGAATAGGGTCAGGGAAGGGGTGGGGGGGGGGGGGAATTGTGGTCGGTGCAGACTTGATAGACCGAATGGCCTTCTTCTGTACTGTAGAAATTCTATGATATAAGTAGCCTTGGTCTATTGAAGTAATTATAGCATCTCCTTCCTAAGCCAAAGAAAATCGCTTGAAGGCTCATAATGTAATTGGTAGGTCGAAATACAGCAATTCCATTTTTCTGGTTAATCCCTGGATTTACGGCAAATTATCTAGATCTTGGGTAGATAAAGATGCATGCTGAACGATAAGAGATAAGAGATTCAACAAAGAGATTAGTCTGCAATGTTCAACCTGAAAGTATATCTAGAATATAAACAAAATACAATATAGGTTTAGAGATACTGCAGAAAGTGTGACTTAACTGAACATCCATCAATCTTATGTGGTAAACCCCTACTCAACGGAAGATTGTATTTTGCAGCTCTACACATAAGCAAAAGGACAGTGCTATTGGGAATAAATGCTACACCCAGCCAGTTCTTTTAAGAGAGATTTCTAAGACAGGCCACAGTTCACCCGGATAGGCTCCGAGTGCCCACGCCAGTGGGAAAACCAGAGTGTTTCACCCTGGCACAGGAGGCACCTCCCAACTGGGATTCACCCACCTTTAGCACGTAAAAATATGCATATTGGCCAGTCCACATTCACGGAGATCTGGGCACCATTTTTAAAGGGCATCCCAATCCCCGCATTCCGAGAGAGTCCCCCCTCCCCCCAACAATGTAACTGGGAATCCTCACTGACGAGGGAAGCGCCATCAACCCCTCTCAGGAAAGATGTGCATCCCTCCACACACCACTAAAATAATAGGTCACCTCGCCCACACCGTGCAGGCATGAGGGTGACCCAATTTCCCCCTTAGATGTCCACATCCCCCTCAGGTGCCATCCTTCAGGGAGCCCCTCAACCCCCATCATCAGACCCCCCTCAGCCCAGCCCCCCCCCCCACCCCCATTCAGGGCCCTCCCTCAAGCTCATCCTGTAGGCCATCCCTTCAGCAGTGCCAAAACCGTACTTCCCCCTGGCACCGACACCCTGACGCTGACATCCTGACATGGCACATTGGACCCCGAAGGGGTGAAGGAGGTATGTGCAGTGCCCATGTGCCCTCTGCCAGTGCAAAACTGAAAAGGGAGGGTCCCCCAAGGGTCCTAGGGGTTGAGTAGGCTCAGGCTGGGGTAAGGGACTGACCTTGGCACTCTTCTGCTGGGATGGGGGTCTAGTGGCTAGATGCTCCTTCTAGCCATGGGAAACTTGAACATCACTCCTGGAATGGTGATTTCAGGTATCTCGATGATCAAAATATTCATTCCTGTCTGCCAACTATGAAAACTTTGAGGTGGCCTGGTCATTTTAATCTCCATGCTCCCTGGATACGTGGCAGGTTTCCAAATGCCAGCAACACTCCATTCTGCAGAAGGGAGTCCCCTTTCTGTCTCTAAGAAGTTGCAGTTGAGAGGTCCTCTAACTGACAGAAGTCACTTGACTAGGGGGGTGGGTTCCCTTCTCCAGCTGCTCATTCAGCCCCATTCCTTTAACAGCATTTATTTCAAGCCCCTGAGACTTCATAGAAAGCTCAAAGCCTTTGAAATTCCTTCAAACACTTTGAAAAGATCTGTTCCCATTCATTTTCAGTCTAATATTTTAACTCTCCTTTAATTGACAACTTAATGGTTTTTAGACAGCATGCAGTCATTTTTGTTTGTTGAACTTTTGCTGCAGGGTTGAATGTATCTCAAGTACACCCCCCCCCCCATTGTTCCTCATCACAATGTTGATACAAAGGAGGATCTGAGAGCACTTCGCTGCTTTGATGTTACCTGCGGCTGCTTGCGGTCGGTTGCCAGGCAAAAATGATCAGATTTAAAATTACTAAATGCGTTCACGTCTGCTGCTTTTCCTGGGAGAGAGTTCTACGAACCTTTTCATGAAGAGGTATTTGCTAACTTCTCTCCTGAATGATCGACTCGGACTTCCTACATTCCAGGGAATGTATTTATACAATCTCTGCTGATAGTCTAACCCTTGGAACTCTGGTAATGTTCTGGTAAATCTGCACTGCATTCTTTTCAAGGCCAATATTGTTTAAAGTGCTATGCCCAGAGTTGTACACAATTGTGGACAGCGCGAGCAATATTTCCTTTCCTTTATATTCTCGCCCTCTCATTATAAAGGTTAACTATCCACAAGCCTTTTTCATTACTTTTTGTACTTGACTAGCATATTTTTAGTGATCTATGTACATGGATCCTTAAGATTTTTTGGACCTCTATTGTTCCGAAATTTAACACCAGTTAAATAGTACTCGGTACTTTTTTTTAATCTAGTATAAAATAGCATTGAAATCCATCTGCTACAACTTCATCCATTCACTTAAAATTACAAAGCAAAGTTGATAAATTATGTTCCAACCTACACTATTTATATACTACCAAGCTTTGAGTTGTTGGAAAACTTGGACATTGTGTTACATACAAATATACGAACACGAAGCAGGAGTAGGCCATTCGGCCTCACGAGCCTGTTTTGCCATTTAATGAGATCATGGCTGATCTGATAGTAACCTCAAGAACAAAGAACAGTACAGCACAGGAATAGACCCTTCGGCCCACCAAGTCTGTGCCGACACAGATGCCTGTCTAATCTAATATTTTCTTGCCCCTACGTGGTCCATATCCCTCTATTCCCTGCCTATTCACGTATCTATCCAGATGCCTTTTGAATGTTGTTATAAAATCTGCTTCCACCACCTCCTCCGGCAGCGTGTTCCAGGCATTCACCACCCTCTGTGTGAAAAACCTGCTCCTTACATCTCTTTTAAATTTTCCCCCCTCTCACTTTCAACCTACACCCCCGAGTAATTGACCCTTCGACCCTGGAAAAAAGACTCTGACTATCCACTCTATCCAAGCCTGTCATAATCTTGTAAACCTCTATCAGGTCCCTCCTCATCCTCCGACGCTCCAATGAAAACAATTCAAGTTTGTTCAACCTTTTTTCATAGACCATTTCCTCCAAACCAGGCAACATGCTGGTAAGTCTCTTCTGCCTCCTTTCCAATGCATTAACATTCTTCCAGTAGTGTGGTGACCGGAATTGTACACAATATTCCAAATGCGGCCTAACCAAAGTCTTATACAGTTGCAACATGATTTTCCAATTCCTATACTCACTGCCCCGACCAATGAAGGCCAGCATGCCATACGCCTTCTTGATCACCTTGTCCACCTGAGTTGCCACCTTCAGGGAACTGTGGATCTGCACGCCTAGATCCCTCTGTATGCTAATATTTCTAAGGGCTCTACCATTTAAAGTATACGTCCTTTCTGCAGTAGACCTTCCAAATTGCATCACCTCACATTTGTCTGGGTTAAATTCCATCTTCCATCTTTTGGCCCAGGTCTCCAGCCAATTTATATCCTGCTGTAACCTCTGACAATCCTCTTCACTATCCGCTACTCCCCCAATTTTTATATTATCTGCAAATTTACTAATCAGACCACCTACATTTTCCTCTAAATCATTTATGTATACATATTACAAACAATGAAGGCCCAGCACTGATTCTTGTGGAACACTGCTTGTTACAGACCTCCAGTTAGAAAAGTACCCTTCCACTGCTACTCTCTGCCTCTATGCCCAAGCCAGTTTTGTATCCATCTTACCAGCTCACCTCAGATCCCATATGATTTCCCCTCTGTATCAGCCTGCCATAAGGAACCTTATCGAAGGCTTTACTAAAGTCCATGTATACAACATCCACTGCCCTGCCCTGGTCAATTTTTCTTGTCACTTCCTCAAAAAACTCAATCAAGTTTGTGGGACTCGACCTCCCCTTCACCAAACCCATGCTGCCTATTGCTAATAAGCCTCTTCTCTTCCAGGTGTGAGTACATTCTGTCCCTAAGAATCTTCTCCAATAATTTGCCCACACTGACGGAAGGCTCACAGGCCTGTAATTTCCTGGATTGTCTCTTCTGCCCTTCTTAAACAGAGGAACAATGTTAAATACTCTCCAATCCTCTGATACCTCGCCCATGGCTAAAGAGGATACAAAGATTTTGGCCAAGGCCTCAGCAATTTCTTCCCTCGCCTCTCTCAGTATTCTGGGAGAGACCCTATCTGGCCCTGGGGATTTGTCCACTTTAATGATTTCCAAATCCTCCAATACCTCCTCCCTTTTTATCTCAACATGTCCTAGGATGTCAACATCCTCCTTTCTACACTCGCCATCCACCACATCCTTCTCCTTTGTGAATACTGATGCAAAGTACTTGTTAAGGACCTCACCCACTTCACCTGGCTCCACACACAAATTCCCTCCATATGTGGATGGTCACATGATAAGTAGAATGCATGAGAAAGTTTCTACAGTGTATACCTTTTGAACACCGGGCACATGAGCTGTTACAACTGGCATTCAGAGGTTGCGAGAGAGAGACGCAAACAAAAGTTGAGGAGTGGCTTGTGCAAGCCCGATTGATAAAATGCAAAACTTTGACAGAAAACGTCATTGTTTGAACAAGTACCTCGCAAACCATTCCTTTTTCTCAATGGAGCAAGTGCTTGAGGTCTGCTGGATCAGATATCCAACCCCACCATGACTAGCATAATTCTTCAAGCCTGAACATAAATGACTCCAAGACCAAAACACAACCAGAAACAAGGCAGGGAGGGAGGGGGGATTGATGGGGAGTTGGTGGTGGTGGTGGGGTAGGGGGTGCGAGGGGAGCTACATGGTCAAATAGAAGACAACAACAGCAGCAAATTCTACTTGTATAGGACCTTTATTGTCGTAAAAGATCCCAAGACTCATCCTGCCAAAGATACATCTCAATCAAGGGAGTAGGGCTGAAAGCCAATGTTGCTTTCTAGTCACGAGACTATCAACAGTACAATAAAGGAATAAAGACACTGATGCAAGAAAGGTGGCCAAAGGTACAAAGGCAACAAGCATAATTTGGGCGGCGTGGTAGCACAGTGGTTAGCACTGCTGCTTCACAGTTCCAGGGACCTGGGTTCAATTCCCGGCTCGGGTCACTGTCTGTGTGGAGTTTGCACATTCTCCTCGTGTCTGCGTGGGTTTCCTCCGGGTGCTCCGGTTTCCTCCCACAGTCCAAAGATCTGCGTTTAGGTTGATTGGCCATGCTAAAATTGCCCCTTAGTGTCCTGAGATGCGTAGGTTAGAGGGATTAGCGGGTAAAATATGTAGTGATATGGGGGTAGGGCCTGGGTGAGATTGTGGTCGGTGCAGACTCGATGGGCCGAATGGTCTCTTTCTGCACTATAGGGTTCTATGGTTCTATGATTCTATGAATTTAGTATGATCATCTACTAAAAAGCTGAAACTGCCATGGGTAAGAACAGAAGATAAAGCAATCTTTGTATCAGGATTGCTTTTGAGATTTAATCGATTAATCCATCCAGCCAAGCTTTGTCATATGCAAATAACAACCAAGTGGCTGCTTCAATCTATATTGAAGAGACTAACGTCTATATCCTGAACTAATCTTAACACTTATTGGAACGTAGACCTTTTTTCCAAACTCAGCCAGCTCGAAAAGTCAATTGTTTCAATTGATGCTATTAAATTGGTTTAAAGGATGAAAAGACCATGATTACAAGTCTGTGCTTCCAGTAAGGAATTTGTCTCACTGGCCAGCAACTTATATATACATTTCCTGTCTGGACTACCTGCAATTTTCCGACCATTACTATTAATGACTTGCAAAATTCAGATTTGTGAAATTATTGCCCATACACAGTAAAGATTCTGTGGTGTAACGACAGGATTGGACCTGAAACCGTTACCTGCTTCAAGCTGTCCCTGTAACCTTTGGAATGAACACCTTGGTTTAAGAAGATTGGTTTTAAAGAAATCTTAAGGGCCAATCTTCTGATGCAGGACCAAGTTGCATTCGGGATAGATATTATTAGGTTGAGGAACCTTACCAGACTTTAGAAGGTCAAGTGTAGAATCAAATTCTAATTGAGTTAATGAGGCAGAGATATGTTTCAATTAGTTTATGTTGAATCAATGTCAGCCAATGTGCTTCGTTAACACAATGCTGTAAAAGCCAGAAGTATTTCCCATTCAAATGTTTATTTTAGAATTTTAATTGCGTCCTCTGTGCGCCTCTGCCGAAATGTTGCTTCAAATACACTCTGCATTTAGATTTCTTCCAAGGCTATTTATCTCAGTAGTTAGAACTTTAGACAGTTTAATAAGCCTTTTTATATTTAAGAAAAAGAATTGATTTTTACTCAGGTCAACGAATTGGACTTAGCAGCAGCAATGGAAAAAATTGTCGTGTCCATTGGAAAAGGTTTTGAAACAATCCAAACTAATTTTATTTTAGAACCCTCAGTATTTTCTGGAGGGAACGCTGAACGTGTAAATCATACACAATGTAATTTGGTGATGTGCTGAGAAAACATGAGGCACATCGGCTTGACTCATCAGTTGTTTCGGGTTCTGAAAACCATTGGGTCCCATTATGTATTAATTCATATCAAAGATTGACTGATATTTTATTATATTGTATTATATTTCAATTTTTTCTAAAAGAAAAATTGAGATAACAACCAAGGGTTTTCTTTTATCTCTTTCTTTCAGTCTAATTTATTCGCCTTTCTGTGTTTCTCTTTTTGTAATTAGATTGACTCTAATTCACCCTCTGTCCTTCTCCCTCATCCCTCTGTTTTTTTCCCTCTATCTTTATTGTGTAAAGTGATAAAGAGTGTTGGTCCCATCATTCATTTAGGTCCCAGATGGCCCACAGACCTTGTGTGCCTTTATCGGCTCACACTTCCAGTCATTTCTAATGCAAAGCACTTTCAGGTTGAAGGGTGTGAGAAATTAGAATCCCTACAGTGCAGAAGGCCATTCGGCCCATCGCGACTGCACCGACCACAATCCCACCCAGGCCCTATTCCTGTAACCCCACATATTTACCCTGATAATCCCCTGACACTTGGGTCAATTCAGCATGGCCAATCCACCTAGCCCATACATCTTAGGACATTAGGAGTAAACCGGAGCACCCGGAGGAAACCCATGCAGACAATGGGAGAATGTACAAACTCCACACAGACAGTGACCCGAGGCCGGAATTGAACGCGGGTCCCTGGTGCTGTGAGGCGGTAGTGCTAACCACTATGCTACCGTGCTGCCCCAATTATCTAACCAATGGGCACAAGGCAGGATGCCCTGCTCCAGCAAAGGCAAGGCCAATAATCTCTTTGTTAACGTAACAAATAATATCATTGTGTATCTGAACTATAGCCTTACCATGAATGTAAATAGCTATTTCCAAATTTGGGGAGGTGGTAGTGTTAGTGGTATTGTCACTGGATGAGTAATCCAAAGGCCCAAGCTAGTGGTCTGGGTTCAAATTCAATTAACAGATTTGCAATTAAAAATTAGTCTAATTGTGACCGCAGAACTATTGCGGATTGTTGTAAAAAGCCATTTAGTTCACTAACGTCCCTTTGGGAAGGAAATTTGCCATAATTCCCCAGTCTGGCCTTCCTGTGGTTCCGGAACCACAGCAATCTGGCTGACTCTTAAAATGGCCTGTTAAATGGTCTAGCAGGCCATTCAGTTGTATCAAACCACAAGGAATGAAATCGGACAGACCACAAACCATCGATCTAGGCATCAGACCACCTCAGCCTGCAAAGTCCTTCTTACTAACATCTGGGGACTTGTGTAAAAATTGGGAGAGCTGTCCCACAGACTAATCAAGCAGCAGCCTGACATTGTCATAACCTGCCTGTCACGGATGCACTTGTCTATGACAGTATTTGTAGGAGTGACTACATCACAGTCATTGTGGAGATGAAGTTACCATCTTCACATTGAAGATACCCTTCATTATGTTGTGAGGCACTGCCACTGTGCCAAATGGGATAGATTTCAAACAGATCTAGCAACTCAAAACTGGGAAGCTATAAGGCATTGTGGGCCATCAGCAGAATTTGACACAACCACAATCTGTAACCTCATAGCAACAAATCTCACACTCTACCATTAGCATCACACGGGGGGATCAACCCTGGTTCAATGCAGGCATGTAGAATGCAGGTGGGCATGCCTGGAGCAGCACCAGGCATACCTGAAAATGAAGTGTCAACCTGGTGAAGTTACAACACTGGACTACTTACGTCCCAAGCAGTGGAAGCAGCAAGTGGTAGACAGAACCAAGTGCTTCCACAGTCAACAGATCAGATCTAAACTCTGCAGTCCTACCACATCCAGTTGTGAGTGGTGATGGACAATTAAACAACTCAATGGCAAGGAAGCCTCCACAAATATCGCCATCCTCAGTGATGCGGTTGCCCATCACATTGGTGCAATGGACAAGGCTTCATTTGCAACAATCTTCTGCCAGATATGCTGAGTGGATGATCCATCTCAGCTTCCTCCAAAGACCCCCACCGTCACAGATGTCAGTCTTCAGCCAATTCGATGCACTGCATGTGATATCAAAAAACAGCTGAAGGCACTGGATACCAAAAAGGCCCTGACAATATTCCTCATAGTACTGAAGACCTGTGCTCCAGAACTTGCCACAAGCCAAGCTCTTCCAGTAGTTACAACACTGGCATCTACCACGCAATGTGGAAAATTGCCCAGGTATGTCCTGTACACAAGAAACAGGACAAATCCAACACAGCCAATTACTGCCTCATCAGTCTATTCTTGATCTGCTGCAAAGTAATGGAACCTTCCTTGGTAGTGCTATCAAGTGACAGTAACCCAATTTTTACATACTGATGACTCTTTGCCGCAGAAGGCTGTGGAGACCAGGTCACTGAGTGTCTTTAAGACAGAGATAGATAGATTCTTGATTAATAAGGGGATCAGGGGTTATGGGGAAAAGGCAGGAGAATGGGGATGAGAAAAATATCAGCCATGATTGAATGGCGGAGCAGACTCGATGGGCTGAGTGGCCTAATCCTGCTCCTATATCTTATGGTTTTATGGACAGTTCGTGTTCCACCAGGGCCACTCAGCTCCTGATCTCATCACTGCCTTGGTCCAAACATGGACAAAAGAGCTGAACTCAAGAGGTGAGATGAAAGTGACTTCCTCTGATGTCAAGGCAGCATTTGACTGAGAGTGGCATCAAGGAGTCCAAGCAAAACTGAAGTCAATGGGAATCAGGGGAAAAACTCTCTGCTGATTGGAGTCATATCTGCCAGAAAGAAAAACAGTTGTAGTTGTTGGAAGTTAATCATCTCAGTCTTAATACACCATTGCATGAGTTCCTATTGGCCTAACCATCTTCAGCTGGTTTCATCAATGAACACCATAAGGTCAGAAGTGGGGATGTTCACTGATGACTGCACAATGTTCAGCACCATTCATGACGCCTCATGTACTGAAGCAGTCTGTGTCATATGTAGCAAGACTTGGACAATATTCAGGTTCGGGCTGATAAGTGGCACATAACATATACACCACACAAGTGCTAGGCAACTCCAATATGAGAGAGTCTAACCATCACCCCTTGACATTCAATGGCATTACCATCACTGAATTTCCCCACTATAGGGGTTACCATTGACCAGAAATACAACTGGAATAGTCATATAAACACTGTGGCTACCAGAGCAGATCAGAGGCTGGAAATCCTGCAGGGAATAACTCACCTTCTAACTCCTCAAAGACTGTCCACAAGGCACAAGTCAAGAATGTGATGCAATACTCTCCATTTTCCTGGATGAATGCAGCTCCAGCAACACTCAAGAAGTTCAATGCCCAAAACAAAGCAGCCTGCTTAATTGTCACACCATCCACCACCTTTAAAATTCACTCCCTCCTCTATAAGATGCGTATCAACAACTCACAAAGGCTCCTTCAATAGCACCTTCCAAACTCACGACCTCTACCACGTAGAAGGACAAAAGCAGCTTATGCCTGGGGACACCATTACCTGGAATTTCCCTCCAAGCCACACACCATCCTGCCCTGGAAATATACCACTGTTTCTTCACTGTCGCCAAGTCAAAGTCCTGCAACTCTCTTTCCAGCAACACTGTGGGTGTTCTTTCACCACATGGACTGCAGCGGTTCAAGAAGGTTGCACACCATCACTTTCTTAAGGGCAATTAGGGATGGACAATAAATGCTGAACTAGTCAGCGATGTCCACATCCCATGAACATTTTTTTTTTTTAAAACAGTTTACACAAGCTTATTAGGGTCACTGACAGGGGGAAATTGGGAGCATTTGCCTTAGTTGATAGTTGCTGTATAAGGCCATGAAAATTAGTGCTTTCTGCTGGCTGGAGAAAAATATTACCAGAAGTATTTGGAATTTTTGTGAAATCCAAGTCCTCCAGCGTAGTGCATAAAAATGGTAGCCAGGATTGATTCTTTGCTTCAGTGATCCAGGAAACTGGAGATTCCCTATTTGATAGCCAGTGAAGTGGTGGCACTACTATATCAGAGAGAGTCAAAAGGAGGAACTCTGTTAGGCAGCACGCGACAATAAATAGGTGGAGGAAGGATAGTCATAAATCGTGACCATAAGACATAGGAACAGAAGTGGGTCATTCAGCCCATCAAATCTGCTCTACCATTCAATGAGATCATGGCTGATCTGATCACACCTTATCCCCATAACCTTTGATTCCTTCAGGATTAAAAATCTGTCCATCTCAGCCTTGAACATACTTGAATGACCCAGCCTCCATGGTGCTCTGCAGTAAAGAATTCACTACAGATTCACTACCCTCGAATGATGCAATTCCTCGGTTTTAAATGGGGACCTCTTATTCTGAGATTATGCCCTCTGGTCTTAGACTACACCACAGGGGAAACATTCTCTGAGCATTTACCCTCTCAAGGCCCCTGAGAATCCTATATGTCTCAAAAAGGTCACCTCTCATTCTTCTAAACTCCCAATGAGTACAGATCCAACCTACTTAATCTCTTCTCATAAGAAAATCTCTCCATACCCAACATCAACATAGTGAATCTTCTCTGGAATGCCTCTGATGTCACTATATCTTTTCTTAGATAACAGAACCGAAACTGTTCACAGTATTCCAGATGCCGTCTAACTAGTGCCTTGTACAGTATTAGCAAGATTTCCCTGTTTTATACTCCATTCCCTTTGAAATAAAGGCCAACATTCCATTTACCTGATGAACTTGCATGCTAGCTTTTTGTGATTTATGCACAAGGACCCCCAAATCCATCTATGCTGCAGTTTTCTGCAGTCTTTCTCCATTTAAATAATATTCAGCTCCTTTATTCTTCCCACCAAAGTGCATAACTTCACATTTTCTTACATAATATTCCATCTGCCAAGTTTTGCCCACCCACTTAACCTGTCGATCCCTCTGTCATCCTTGCCACTTGCCTTCCCACCAATTTTTGTGTCATCCGCAAACTTGGCAATCACTTACTTCCCTCATCCAAATCATTACAATATATTGTAAATAATTGTGGTCCCAGCACTGGTTCCTGTGGCACTCCACTGTTTATTGGTTGCCATCCTGAAAATGTCCCTCGCACTCCAATTCTCTGGGGATGATCTTAATCCCGCACTCTCTGTCCACGGGGGCAATGGCAGGGAGTCAAGATGCAGCAAAACCTGGAAATTGCAAATCTTGCCGGCAAGATAGCGATATCTGATTTTCACCGCCCCTCGCTGGTAAAGAAATAGGTTCATGCCCATAATGGGCGAGAATCTGATTTACATACTGTGGTGAACCATAGATGGTTACCACGATGGGTACTTGTACATATGTTATTCTTGTTGCTGTTGGGGTTAGGGTTGGGGTGTTCCACCTGTTAGCATTGTTCTGTGGTACACTCCGTTTGGCCCCGCCTTCTTACAGGGGTATAAAGGTCACTGCTACTTCCTAGTCTCCCTTAGTCTGGAATAGTATTGTTAAGCAGTGTGCTCTATTCTTGTTGTGAATAAAAGCCTTCATTCCCGGGTACGACCTTGTCTCCCGTGTGGATCAATCGCGCATCACATACATTTAAATAAATCTTAATGTCATTAAAAAAAACCCTCACCAGATATTCACCCTTCACTTAATTTCCTGCTTCGCCGAGATAATGTCAAAGAAAAACAAAGAACAAAGAAAATTACAGAACAGGAACAGGCCCTTCGGCCCTCCAAGCCTGCACCGACCATGCTGCCTGACTGAACTAAAAACCCCTACCCCACCGGGGACCATATCCCTCTTTTCCCATTCTATTCATGTATTTGTCCAGATGCCCCTTAAAAGTCACTATAGTATCTACTTCCACTATCTCCCCCGGCAACGAGTTCCAGGCACCCACCACCCTCTGTGTAAAAAACTTGCCTCGTACATCTCCTTTAAACCTTGCCCCTCGCACCTTAAACTTATGCCCCCTAGTAATTGACTCTTCCACCCTGGAAAAAAGATTCTGACTATCCACTCTGTCCATGCCCCTCATAATCTTGTAGACTTCTATCAGGTCACCCCTCAACCTCCAACATTCCAGTGAGGCCAAACAAAGTTTCTCTAACCTCTCCTCATAGCTAATGCCCTCCATACCAGGCAACATCCTGGTAAATCTTTTCTGAACCCTCTCCAAAGCCTCCACAACCTTCTGGTAGTGTGGCGACCAGAATTGAACACTATATTCCAAGTGTGGCCTAACTAAGGTTCTATAAAGCTGCAACATGACTTGCCAATTTTTAAACTCAATGCCCCGGCCAATGAAGGCAAGCATGCCGTATGCCTTCTTGACTACCTTCTCCACCTGCATTGCCACTTTCAGTGACCTGAGTACCTATACATCCAGATCCCTCTGCCTATCAATACTCTTAAAGGTTCTGCCATTTACTGTATATTTCCTATCTTTATTAGACCTTCCAAAATGCACCACCTCACATTTGTCTGGATTAAACTCCATCTGCCATCACTCCACCCAAGTTTCCAACCGATCTATATCCTGCTGCATCCTCTGACAGTCCTCATCACTATCTGCAAATCCACCAACCTTTGTGTCATCTGCAAATTTACTAATCAAACCAGTTACATTTTCCTCCAAATCATTTATATATATTGCAAACAGCAAAATTCCCAGCACTGATCCCTGAGGATTGCCACTTGTCACAGCCCTCCATTCAGAAACGCACCCTTCCACTGCTACCCTCTGTCTTCTACGACCAAGCCAGTTCTATATCCATCTTGTCAGCTCACCTCTGATCCCGTGCGACTTCACCTTCTACACCAGTCTGCCAGGAGGGACCTTGTCAAAGGCCTTACTGAAGTCCATGTAGACAACATCCACTGCCCTATCCTCAGCAATCATCTTCATCACTTCCTTGAAAAACTCGATTAAGTTAGTAAGACACGACCTCCCCTTCACAAAACTGTGTTGCCTCTCGCTAATACGTCCACTTATTTCCAAGTGGGAGTAAATCCTGTCTCAAAAGAATCCTCTCCAATAATTTCCCTACCACAGACGTAAGGCTCACCGGCCTGTAATTATCTCGATTATCCTTGCTATCCTTCTTAAACAAAGAAACAATATTGGCTATTCTCTAATCTTCTGGGACCTCCCCTGTTGCCAGTGAGGATATAAAGATTTCTCTCAAGGCCCCAGCAATTTCCTCCCTTGCCTCTCTCAGTATTCTGGGGTATATCCCGTCAGGTCCTGGGGACTTGGCTACCTTAATGTTTCTCAAGACCCCCAGTACCTCCTCCTTTTTGATCTCAACATGACTCAAACTATCTACACACACTGGTCATGCTGGTGCTGTTTACAGCATGTTCACCCAGACGTGAACCTGTCATGGGAATCCCCCCGGGGAGGCGCAAAGGTGAATATAGCACCAGGGGGAGCGGAACATGGTCAGGCAGTGCCCTTGCACTGCCCCTGACACGAGTTGGCACTGCCAGGTTGACAGACTCTAAGGGAACTTCATGAGGGTGGGTGGGGGGGGGGGGGGGGGGGGGGGGGGGGAGAGCATGTGTGTGCAGTGGGGGAGAAGGAGGGAGATGCTGGCGATGACTGTTGGTGGGGAAGAGAGAGGGAGATGCCGGTGATGACTTGTGGGGGGGAAGAGAGAGAGGGAGATGCAGACAATGGCTAGTGGGGTAGTTGGGGGAATGTTGCTGAAGTTGGAAAGTAAGTTGATAGATGTAATATTTTGCAGTTATAATTACAATAATTGTTTGGTTATAATTAAAATACCTGCTGCTGTGAACATTTAAAGACCTTTCAGCTTCTGTCACACATCTGTGAGTGCGAGCAAAACAGAGGCAATGAAAGGAAGTGTGAAGCGTATAGATTGCACTGTCACAGTTTCATCACACATCTGTGGGAATGATTTTCTTTATATTCTAACTGAATATTCTAAATGCTAATTAAGGAACTTGACAGAACCACACATTTTTTTTAATTCTAGTCTCTGCAGGGTGACTGGAACCCAGAACCTTCTTAGAGACTTAGAGATAAAAGCACTACCAGTGAATCAAGGCTGACACTGATAAAAAAAAATTAAAGAAAAACATGTTAATGCCATTTGAAAGTTAAAAAGAGATTATTCTAGGAGTGCTATGAATTGAAAGAAAAAGAACATCTGAAAACAGATTTTGTTTGAACAAAACATCAGAATATTTTTTTCCCATCTTTTAAATCTAGTTTACAAAGGACCAACTCTTCAAGGTACCCTCACATCCTGAAATATACAAAATCGCTTTAGCAATGGCCATCTCCAACAAGAGGGGATCTAATCATTGCCTCTAGACATTCAATGCTATTACTGTCGCTGAATCCCCCACTAGCAACATCCTCAGAGGTTACCGCTGACCAGAAAATGAACTGGACCAGCCGTATAAATACTGTGGCTATAAAAGCAGGTCAGCGATGGGGAATTCTGTGAAGAGTAATGCGCCTTCTTACTCTGCAAAGCCTATCCACAATCTAAGTTTATTTATTTATTAGTCACAAGTAAGGCTTACATTAATACCGCAATGAAGTTAATGTGAAATTCCCTTAGTCGCCACAGCCCCCGCCTGTTCAGATCAATGCACCTAACCAGCACGTCTTTCAGAATGTGGGAGGAAAGCAGAGCACCCGGAGAAAACCTACGCAGTCATGGGGAGAACGTGCAAACTCCACACAGTGACCCAAGCCAGGAATTGAACCCGGGTCCCTGGCGCTGTGAAGCAGCAGTGCGAACCACTGTGCTACCATACAAGGCACAAGTCAAAAGTGTGATTTTTTAAAATTCATTCATGTGATGTGGGTATCGCTGGCTGTGCCAGCATTTATTGACCATCCCTAACTGCCATTGAAAAGGTAGTGTGGCATTGTCTTCTTGAACTGCTGTGGTCTCTGGGGTATATGCACACCCCACAGTGCTATTAGGGATAGGGTTCCAGGATTTTGACCCAGCAACGGTGAAAGAATGGCAATGTATTTCCAAGTCAGGATGATGATTGGCTAGGAGGGGTGCTTGCAGGTGGTGGTGTTCCCATGTGTCTGCCGCCCATGTACTTTTAGATGGCAGCAGTCGTGGGTTTGGAAGGTGGTGTCTATGGAGACTTGGTGAGTTGCTGTAGTGCATTTTGTGGATGATGCACACTGCTCCACTGCATCAGTGGTGGAGGGAGTGAATGTTTGTGGATGGGGTGTCAATCAAGTGAGCTGCTTTGTCTTGGATGGTGTCAAGCTTCTTGAGCGTTTTTGGAGCTCCACTCTTCCAGACAACTGGAGAGTATTACAGGACGTTCTTGACTTGTGTCTTGTCGGTGGTAGACAGCTTTGGGGAGTCAGGAGGTGAATTACTTATTGCAGAGCCTTAAGCCTCTTATCAACTCCTATAGCAACAATATTTATGGCTTGTCCAGTTCAGTCTTCGGTTAATGTAATCCCCAGGATGTAGATAGTGGGGGATTCAGCGATGGTAATACCTTTGAATGTCAAGGAGCGATAGTTGGATTATTTCTTGCTGGAGAAGGACATCACCTGGCGCTTATGTGGCGTGAATATTACTTGCCACTTGTCAGCCCAAGCCTGGATACTGTCCAGGTCTTGCTACATTTGGACATGGACTGCTTCTGTATCTGAGGAGTCAATTGTTGTACATTGTGCAGACATCAACATCAACAAACATTCTCTCTTCTGACCCAATGATGGAAAGAAGATCATTAATGAAGCAGCTGAAGATGGTTGGGTCGAGGACACTACCCTGAGGAACACCAATGGTGATGTCCTGGAGCTGTGATGATTGATCTCCAACAACCACAACCATTTTCTTCTGTGCTATCAATATCCAACCAACACAGAGATTTCCCCCTGATTCCTAGTAGCCCTAGTTTTGCTAGGGCTCCCTGATGCCCCGCTTGGTCAAATTCAGCCTTGATATCAAGGCCAGTCACTTTCACCTCATCCATAGATTTCAGCTCCTCATCCCTTGAATGATTGTTTTCTTAATTTCATGGGGTGCATAATCAATGTTAAGCACTCCCAGGGCAACTCCCTCCCCACTGTGCTGCCACTTCTGCTGGGTTTGTCCTGCTGTTGGTACAGGACGTACCCAGGAATGATGATGATGGTGTCTGGGTCATTATCTGTAAGGTATGATTCCATGAGTGTGACTATATCAGGCTGTAGCCAGGACATGACATTCTTTCTCTGTCTCTCAATTTCTCTCTTGATTCCCTGGTGTGTTTTATCTCTTAAATCTGTCAGAAAACTCTGAGAGACTATCCCACAGAAGTTAGTAAGGAGGACTTTGCGGTGTTGACAGCAATATGTTTGTCATTGCAGTTTCTGGTGCCTAGTTCGATGTCAGGTGGTCTGTCCAGTTTCATTCCCCATTGACTGCCTTGCAAGGCCATTTCAGAAGGCATTTAAGAGTCAACCACAATGCTGTGGATCTGGAGTCACATGAAGGCCAGGTAAGGACGGGAGATTTCCATAGAATCTCTACAGCGCAGAAGGAGACCATTCAGCCCATCAAGTCTGCACTGACTCTCCGAAAGCACATCTTATACCTTTTGCCCTATCCCCCATAACCCCATGCATTTGCCATGGCCAATCCACCTAACTTGCACATCTTTGGAGCGTGGGAGGAAACCGGAGCACCCGGAGGAAACCCTCGCAGATATGGGGAGAATGTGCAAATTCCACACAGTCACCCAAGGCCAGAATCGAATGCAGGTCCCTGCTGCTGTAAGGCAGCAGTGGTAACTGTTGTGTCATCCATGTTGTTTCTTTCCTAAAGGACATTAAAGAACCAGATGGGGTTTTTATGACAATCAACAATGGTTTCTTGGTCATCATCAGTCTTTTAAATGCAGATTTTTATTGATTTAATTCAGAATCCACTAACTATGGTGAGATTCAAACTCAGGTCGCTAGATTCTGGATTACTAGTTTAGTGACAATACCACTGCCTCCCCATTCTCCACTTGCCTAGATTAGTGCACCTCCAACAACACTTCAGAATCTTGACATGAACCAAGACAAAATAATCTGCATGATTGGCATCCCATTCATCACTGTCAACTCTCACTCACTCCACCACATATGCACGCTGGCAGCAATGTGTACCATCTACAAGATGCATTGCAGCAACTCACCCCAAGCCCCTTTGGCGGCGCCATCCAAATCCACGACTTCTACCACCTAGAAGGACAAGAGCAGCAGATATATGGGAACACCAGTGCCTACAAGTTCCCCTCCAAGCTACACACCATCCTGACTTGGAATTATATCCTGGAACTCCAACCCCAACAACATTGTGGGTGTTCCTACACCACATGGACTGCAGCGGTTCAAGAAGGTCACTCACCATCACCTTCTCATCGGCAACGAGGGATGGGCAATAAATGGTGGCCTAGGATCCCATGAAATCATTTATAAAAATGCCGCATACATTACAATTAACAGTAAATATAGAGTTTTATTTTTATAGTCGAAGAGGAAACATTTGGCACCTGAATCCTCACTCCATAAATCAGCAGTCATTAATGCTGCACTATAACCACTGTAGGTAAACATCATAAACAGTACCAGTTTGAATTTCATTCCGTTATCATTGTTTATTGTCATAGTATTGCCAGTTTTATTAGCAGAATTCATTACCTATGCAATTTCTAGATTATGAATAATTCACTAGTTCCTGGGTGATAATTATTTCCCCTGCTGCAGTTTTCTCTCTTTACATTTATTTATGTTTTGGCTCCCAAACTGTAGTCCTTAGTTTCTAAACAAACAATTAGTACTTCACTGCGAGCAAGCGAGTGTTGGGGAGGCATTCATTCCATCTTATTGGTGACTGCAGCACTGCCAGTGGAGAGTGGTTCTTCGCGATGGCGGCTAATTGGCCTGAAATGTCTGCCCAATTATCTGGGGCACCAGGATAGCAGCCAACTGCCCTATAGGATCAGAAAGTTTTACGATTCTTTGAATGATTTTGCTGCTCTGTCACACTGGCTCCAAAATCCTCCGGAATATTCCATACGATAAGAATTGAGTAGGAAATTACCTTTTCATCTTTAGTGAATACGTCCAGGATACATTAATGTGATATTTTAAATCATTTATTCTTCAGCTCCAACTCCACATTTCAATGTGATCTGAATTCTAATTTGCTTTTGTTCCTCTCGCATCAGTGAAAGAATGGTTGTATCGTGCACAATATGTTTCTCGAAACTCATTGCGCAGAAGGTTTTATATCAATAAAAACACCTTCAACATGTCTTCAAAAATAAAACTCAACCTCTCCATGCCCTTCAGTTAAATCTCTAGGCCCCAAATTTCCTCCAGTCCTACTCTAACGACGCACATACTTGCAACTGTCTCTGTGATCCATTGTTGAGCCAATTCCAAATTCCAGGTCTGGGTTGATTAACATAAAAAGAGCAACGTGCCTACAATGTTTGCAGCACTTATTGTGTATCTGTCCTGCAGAGCGTACGAGTGGGGTTGGGAGGGTTAATGTGCAGGAAAATTGAGGCTACACCTTTCTACTTTGTGTGGATGGTGGGTCGGCATTTGTGGGTACTTGCCTCTATCCTAACAATCAAATGGTCTATTCTGCTGGAAAACTGGCATTGAGCCTTCACCATTACACTGATGCAGTAAGGTTGGCTGGTTCATGCACACTCAGAACCTTCTTCAGTCAGGCACACTTTATCTTGGCCACAGGCAAAGTAGAAGTGACAGGATCTTTGTCATCATCAGGGGCAGCATGGTGGCTAACACAGATACCTCAGAACACCTGGGACCAGCATTCGATTCCAGCCTTGGGTCACTGTCTTTGTGGAGTTTGCCTATTCCTCCTGTGTCTGTGTGGGTTTCCTCCGGGTGCTCCAGTTTCCTCCCACAGTTCAAAGATGTGTAAGTTAGATGGATTAGCCATGGTAAATGTGCAGGGATTCCGTGGATAGGGCAGGGGAGGGGTCCTGTTTAAGACACTCTGTCAGAGAGTCAGTACAGACTCAATGGGCTGAATGGCCTCTTTCAGCACTGTTGGGATTCTATGATCATGCCTGTTCCAACTCTGAGTGACATCAAGACAAAAGGATGAGAGGCTAAGTAAATTGAGCTTATATTCTCTAGAGTTTAGAAGAATAAAAGGTTGTCTCATTGAAATCTACAAAGTCCTGAAGGGGCTTGTAGGATAGACGCTGAGAGATTGTTTCCACTGATCGGGGTGTCTAAAACATGGGGGCACAGGCTCAGGATAAGCAGCCAATAATTTAAGACTGAAATGAGGAGAAATGTTTTTGAGACTCAGTGGAACTTCTCCATTTCACATCCACAACCTTCCTGCATATCTTCTCCTTGTTGGGGTTTCCTCCGCTTGTTCGGCCCTCCTAGACCAAGCAGTTTTTAGTTCCTTGTCTTCAGCCTTCCCTACTTTTCCAAATTCCTGGAATGTATCAGTAACTCAATTTTACCACCATTCCCTGTTCAAGAACTCAAGCTGAATTGATACATAGCGACTGCACTAATGCCAACTAGTATCTGTGATATCCCATGTGCGTTCTGTGATCAGGGGACACTGGCTCTTCTCATCCTCCTTGAGATATCTGTTGACTGTAGCACTGCCATCACTCCATCTTTTTCTAATCTGTAGCACTGTTTCCTCTAGTTCCATTCATACTTATTGCATTAAAAGACATTTCATCTCTGCCAATGGCTTTTTCCTCCATTTTGAAGTGGTTACCAAGAACAAAAGAAATAGGAGCAGGAGTAGAATTTATGGTCTGTCGAGCCATTCAATACGATCATGACTTCAACTCCATTTTCCTGCCCACTCCCTATATCCCTTAATTCCCTGAGAGACCAACCATATCCCAGCCGTAAATGTATTCAACAATGGAGCATCCACAACCCTCTGAGGTAAATTCCATCGACCCATAACCATTTGAGTGAAGTAATTTCTCCTCATTTCAGTCTTAAATTATTGGCTGCTTATCCGGAGCCTGTGTCCCCGGGTTTTAGACACCCCGATCAGTGGAAACAATCTCTCAGCGTCTATCTTACCAAGCCCCTTCAGGACTTTGTAGATTTCAATGAGATCACCTTTTATTCTTCTGAACTCCAGAGAGTATAAGCTCAATTTACTTAGCTTCTCACCATTGGACAGCCCCCTCATCCCAGGGACCGTTCTAGTCAACCATTTCTGTACCGCCTCCAATGCGAGTAAATCCTTTCTTAAGTGTGGAGGCCAAAACTGCACACAGTTCTCACCGAGAATAATCTCAGGATTCCACCCTCATACGGGGTGGGGGGAGGGGTCGGGAGGTCGAGACTAGCCCGAGCATGTTCGGAGGTGGGCCGTGGGGGTGGTTGCACGGGCCGGCGATGCAAAGGTCACGGAGCTGGCCAGCAATTGTGAGGTTGGCAGATAGGGGCCACTGCGCATCTGCCGATCTCAGCACTGACAGATCGGCGCATGTGCAGTGGTCCGCTCAGCACTATGCTGCCGGCCTCTCCAGCGGGAATGGGCCCCACCCGTAGCTTTTTAGAGTGATTTACGCTAGTGCATTCTGCGGTGCACAGAGTGTAGGAGATTCACTTTGAAAATCCCACTGAAAGAACCAATGGAATTTACTTCAGTTTTTACGCGAATTCGACACTTAGAATATTTTTGGGAGAATGGCCCCCCTGCCCCCGATGTTATTCCAGGCACAATTGAAATGAAAATGAAAATATAAGCTTGCAGCAAACCGAGGAAATCTAAATTCTGCAAGAATTTCAATGTCATACTAAAATATTAATCCTATTCTTTACCATTACTTCAAAATGTTTTACATCTGACAGATGAATACAATATTAATGCTCTGGAAGCGATTATCAGATCATCCTTGAGGAGCCATTGCAGTTGGCAGGGCTCAGGTAAATTTTTACACCCTCTGGCATCCTCACAGCAACCCTAATAACATCCCGAAAACGCCAACCCGTCAGCACATTTCACCATTTATTATGCAAGTGGTTGCATCAGCAGTTTGAAGCTGAAATAACAAAAATGGGTCAGCTACTCCCGAGGGTAAGCCAGAGTTGAGAGCTACCTGCACACAATTTTCTGCCAACGGACCTGGTAATTCTGTGCACTTATCTTTCCCCCCAGGTCAAGCTACAGGTTGTGAGCCAGGAGATGACTGCAGACTTCACGATGCCTCAGGCTAACGCTGTGAACCACAGGACAGAATCATTGAATCCCTACGGTGCAGAAGGAGGCTGTTCAGCCCATTAAGTCTGCGCCGACGCCCTGACAGAGCATCTTACCCAGGCACTCTTCCCTTAGCCCCAAGTATTTACACGCTAATCACCACCCTCCCCCCCACCTCCAAACGCAATCCCAGGGATGGTGGGTTTCACAGTAACCACGCCAAGATCATGAGTCATATCCTGGGAGAGGAATGTGATTTGCATAATATCCCACATCACAACAAGAGCCATTAGCCAGCAGAGGACTGCCGGCTTCAGTAGAGAAAAACATGAGAAATTGGTGCAGGAGAATATCATATGGTCTGTCAAGCCCCGTTCATCACTCAATATGATCATGGTCGATCTTGGGCTTCAATGCAACTTTGCCACCGTCTCCCCATATCCCCTGATTCACTGAGAGACTCAAAATCTGTCAATTCCCGCCTTAAATATGTTCAATAATGATGCATCCATAATCCTCTGGGGGAGGGAATCCCTTTGTGTGAAGAAATTTCTCCTTACTTCAGTCATAAATTATCGACCCTTTATCCTAAACCTGTGCCCCCTTGTTTTCCAATCCCAGGCCAAGGGAAACAGCCTGTCAGTATCAAGGCTCTTGAAAGAGATATAGAGAATATAAATCCAATTCACTCAGCCTTTCATCATAGGACAAATCCTTGGAACATATCTAGTAAACCTTTGCTGTACTGCCTCTGATGCAAGTATATCCTTCCATAACTATGGAGGCCAACATTGTACATAGTATTCTAGGTGTGGTCTCACCAAGTCCAGCACAATTGTAGCAAGATTTCTGTATTATTTTACTCCTTTCTTTGTAAAAAAGGCCAAAATGCCATTTGTGTTCCTAACTTCTTGCTTTACCCACTCACTAACTTTTTCTGTTCTATGTATGAGCACATCAAAGTCTCTCTTAACATCAATTTTTACATGCCACATGTCATTCTATTCCATTATCAGCCTTGTGGAATCTCACACGCCATTGTAAGGCCACATTATAATCACAAAACTAGACAACTGACAGATGAACTGAACTCCACGTCCCCTCCAGTCAGGACGATAACGTAGACAAAAAAACTGAAGCTTATTATGCGTGAAGATACTAAGTGGAACCTTATCTAAAAATAGCAAAGTGTCAGGATCAGACTGAAAACCAGCATGTTTCTCTGCAGAAAAACAAGCAGGTTTTCTCTCCAAATCTTATGGCATTTTGTCAAAAATAAGCAGGGGGTGTGTTTCACACTGTCATTCTGAGGGGCAGGGCCTAAAGACGCAGCAAGGTGAGCTCTACAGACCCTTGGAGCAACAAATAATCTTCCACCTACGCCACCGTGGGTGTATCAGGGCCACCGTGGGTGTATCAGGGCCACCCCTCCCCCGCCCCAGCCCCACCTCCCCAAACTGCCAGTCATCAGCGACATCTCCCTGTACGCCTCCCCCTCCATCATCACCAGAATCTCCCACCCCGCTTCCCCCATCATCACCGGTATATCCTTCCCACCCGACCCCCATTGCCAATCTCCCTCCCTGATCATCACCGGCATCTCCCTCTCACCACACTCCCCTCCTCCCCCACCCCCAACCCGACCCCACCGCCCCCATTCCCATTATCGCCAGCATCTCCCTCTCACCCTTCACCCACCTCATCATTGCTGGTACTGCCACTCCCCTCCCCCACACACACCCCCCATCCCCCTCCCCGATCATCACCAGTATCTCCCCCTCCCACCCCTGATCATCACTAGCATTTCCTCCCCCCTTCAATGCAAACTTTCTCCTGCCCTCCATCACTACACACTAGGGACGGCCCCGACTCTGCCCCCTTGGCACAGGTTGGCATGGTGCCGGGAACAGTGCCCAATTATGTCCCTCTCCGTCAGGGTCTATACTCACCTTTGCGCTCCCCAGAGAGATTCCCCTCAATAGGTTCACTTCTGGGTCAACCCGTTATAAACCTTGCTGACCTGACTGAAAGTATGACAATCGGGGAATTATCGCGGTAATTACATTAAAAAAATTTCAAATGAATTAAAACTAGTTTCTTGTCCTTTCTGGTATGAACCTACCGACATCACCAGCACGAGGAAAGTCACCGAACACGACCTTTCCGGAGATTTTCCGACTCTCTCCGAATTTTCAGCCCGAGTCACTATTCTCTCGGAGAGGGAATGTGAGCTGATAATCACCCCAGACCATAAGACATAGGAACAGAAGGAGGCCATTCCACCATTCGGGTCTGCTCCGCCATTCGATGAGTTCATGGCTGATTTGTTATAATCCTCAACTCCACTTTATCCCCATAACCCTCGATACCCTTTGTGACTAAAGGTGGAACAGTGGTTAGCACTGTTGCCTCACAGCACCAGGGTCCCGGGTTCAGTTCCTGGCTTGGGTCACTGTCTGTGTGGAGTCTGCGTGTTCTCCCCATGTCTGCGTGGATTTCCTCCAGGTGCTCTGGTTTCCTCCCGCAGTCCCAAAGATATGCTGGTTAGGTGCATTGGCCATGCTAAATTCTCCCTCTGTGTACCTGAACAGGCGCCGGAGTGTGACGACTAGGGGATTTTCACAGTAACTTCATTGTGGTGTTAATGTTAATCTACTTGTGACTAATAAATAAACTTTACTTTTATCTGAAGAGGTGTTAACAGCCACCATTTCAGTCCTAAGGGACTGTTAAATGCTTTCTTTCTATTACATTTTTCTAATAACACTTCAAACAATTTTTTGACCTTTGAAGACTAGTGGAAGTATTTTGGTTGCCTTCAGATAAGGGAAGTACATGCAGTTTGAGAGCTAAGTACTTTGAGTTTGTCTCTAAAGGGGTTAAAATGATTTCAAATGCATTTCTGTTCACGTTCCACTTCAGCTTCCTATTCAGATCCCTGGCCTCCTTTACACTTTGTGCATCATTGCATCCTGTGGCTTTTTAAATCATAACTCCCAGCATAAAGCAGAAATGCGTTTGTGATTCCTGACCTGGAATATTTTCTCTTCCAACAACAACAGCTTGCATTTATAGAGTGTCCTCAATGTAGTAAAGCACCCCAAGTCACTTCATCAGTCAAAATAAATGGCTCCAAGCCAACAGAATACAAATACATTTTCCCTTAAGCTATCAAATAAGAAATGCCTGCATCAAATAAATCATTAAGAATTGTTATTAAAATTTAATGTTAAATGAACTTACATTGCCGAGGTGATCAATATACACACAATCTGTTCTGGGTTAAAAACATATCTTAATGACATAACAGTTTAACCACCATGAATAACGTCACTGAACCATCATTTGCTCGGTTGTACTATATAACAGTAGCTGTGTACTTAGCTGGTTAAGAGAAGCTCTGGACCAAGCATCTCCACTTTGTGTGCAATGATTCAGCTTGAACCAGTTTTGGAGAAGTTTTTAAGGAAGTTAAGGATGGTACAAAATTAGAGAAAAGACGTACAATGCTGTGAAGATTAGTGTTAACCCAGAAGCCAAGGTGGCACGGTGGCACAGTGGTTAGCACTGCTGCCTCACAGTGCCAGGGACCCGGGTTCAATTCCAGCATCGGGTGACTGTGTGGAGTTTGCACATCCTCCCCGTGTCTGCGTGAGTTTCCTCTGAGTGCTTCAGTTTCCTCCCACAGTCCAGTGTTGTGCAGGTTAGATGGATTGGCCATGCTAAATTGATCCTCAGTGTCAGGGGGACTAGCAGGGTAAATATGTGGGGTTATGGGGAAAGGGTCTGGGTGGGATTGTGGTCGCTGCAAATGGCCACTTTCTGCACTGTAAGGATTCTATATTGCAACATTTTAGAATCCAGCAAAGGATGACTTGAAAAACAAAGAGAGAAATTAGAAAACTAGCAAGACATATAAAAATAGACAGTAAAAGTTTCTGCAAGAATATAAAAACGAAGAGTAGCTGAAGTGAGCAGTGGTCCTTTAGAGGGTGAGACTGGGGATTTAATAATGGAAATGAGGAAATGGCAGAGACTTTGAGCAAGTATTTTGTATCGGTCTTCACAGTAGAAGACACAAAAGGCATCCCAAGAATAGAATATCAAGAGGTAAAAGGGTGGGAGCAACTTAAAATAATCACCATCACAAGAGAAAAGGTATTGGGAAAACTAATGGGACTAAAGGCTGACAAGTCCCCGAACCAAATGGCATGAATTTCAGAGAAGTGGCAGCATAGATAATGGGTGTATTGATTGCAATCTGTCAAAATTCCCTTAATACTGCAACGGTCCCAATAAAATGGAAAACCAAAAATGTAACACATCTGGGCGACACAGTAGTTAGCACTGCTGCCTCACAGCGCCAGGGACCTGGGTTCGATTCCCGGCTGGGTCACTGTCTGTGTGGAGTCTGCACATTCTCCTCGGTTTCCTCCGGGTGCTCCAGTTTCCTCCTACAGTCTGAAAGATGTGCAGGTTAAGTGCATTGGCCAAGCTAAGTTTTCCCTCCGTGTAGGTGAACAGGCACTGGAGTATGGCGACTAGGGGATTTTCTCAGTAACTTCATTGCAGTGTTAATATAAGCCTACTTGTGACACTGGTAAATAAATTTTAAACTAATCGAGAAGGGAGGGAGACAAGAAGTAAGAAACTATAGGCCAGTTTGCCTAACATCTGTCATTAAAAAAAAATGCTGAAATCCATCATTAAGGGGGTAATAGTGGGACATTTAGAAAACATTATCCAATCAGGCAAAGTCAACCTGGTTTTATGAAAGGCAAATCATGTTTGAGATTTTTTTTTTTAAAAAGAGTTACTTGAGCCTGTAACAAGTCAGATGGATAATGGGGAACCAGTTGATTTGGAATTCCAAAAGACACTCAATAAAGTGCCACATAAAAGGTTACTGCACAAGATAAAGGCATATGGTGTTGGGGGATGATATATTAACAGGAAAGAGTATTGAGTAACTAACAGGAAACTGAGATAAATGAGTAATTTGCAGGATGGCAAACTGTAACGAGTCAATCAGTGTTGGGCTCTTAGCTATTTACGATCTATATTAATGATTTGGATTAAGCTGATTATTGGGCAAATACCAGGGAGAACTAGTGAAAACTCCCGGCCCTAATTTATCTCAATACACCAGCTCCAAAATACCATTCAAGGATTTTCCATTTTCATCATTTTATCCTCTAGAGAAACGTGTTTACTTCTGTGCCACTTGTTGCTATGGCAACAATTGCAGAATATGTACTGCTCGGTACAAATACAGACTAACGGATGGCAGGCAGCGAGCTAGAAGACGGCACTTCTGTTCAGCAGCTCTGCTAACATTACAAATCATGAGAGCAAAGATTGAATACTTTATTAATATTGCCAGAAACCTTCAGATAAAATCACAAAACATGATGTCCAGTTATATCCGGCAGAGGAAGAATTAAATGTTGCTTTTATTTTCCTGTGTGTCATGTGGTGAGCAGGTTAAGAGCAGTATAACAGCGTCATATAAAATTTACAGTAACAAACCTGATAGCAGAGAGGGACAAGCAATTGAGAAATTTCTTGAGTGCTTCCATTAATGTTCGATGAGCGGCCACAACCTTGATAGCTGAATCTGGAACACACTAAATTTTGACTTCACCCCAATCCAGCGTGTTTTACAGTGTTGATTCATTCTCAGGAAATAATTCACCGCATGGTTGCTCTCTATCACAAAAAACTCCAAAGCTCACTGTCCATCTTTTCAAAGAACTTGCCGACAATATTTCCACTTTCCAAAGCCACCCACAGATTAATGGGATCCTCGTCGAATTTTGTATTCACCACTGGCAACTATTTTGTGACAGTTCAGAAGCAACGCCTTGTGCAGGGTGAGCAATTCAAATGTTAAATGGTCTGCACTCAGGTACATGTCTGTTTTACCCATAGTTTCAGATCATGAAAGGGCATTGGACTCTCCAGTTTGAACTTTACTCCAGGTCAGTTTCTCGTTTCTTGGGCTTCATTTTAGCTGGTCCACAGCTGCCGTCTAAATTAGTCCCCTGTGTTCGAATTCTGGAATTTATCAATCTCACCATTCTGGTTGGAAGCTACTATTATACCTCTAATGAGTTCCCCTGTCTAGTGTAATGTTTCCAGTGCACAGTCTCACACTCTTCTGGCATCGGCTGTCTTTCTCTTTCGGGCCGATGTTAGATTGTGCCTTCATCAAATTTCAGAAACCTGCCTTTCCCATTATACCTCTCCTAACAGCTTCTCAACCTCTGTTGGTACCTGTAGGTAAGAACCAGAGTTTAACGCGAATGGGGCATTCCTTGGTCTCATATAACCATTGCTAATTAAATGCATGGCTTCAAGAGTGGGCTACAAGGCAAGGATTTCATTTGATTGTCTACTGGTGCAAAAACTGAGGTAAAAGGGAGCTGTTCCCCAGGACTGGTTCCACTTGGGAGGCTTCGCGAAAGGGTAAATTCAAAAGTAGCAACCGTCAAATCTAAAGAGCAGAAGAGCGATTTAGATGACAGCTAGTAGATCAGGAAATAACAGACAGTTCAACAAAGAAAATAGGACATTAGTGACTAAAGTGACAGCAGGAGAAAACAGAAAAAGGGTAGAGCTAAGGGCACTGTATTCCCATATGTGAAGCATTTGCAAAAAAATAGATAAGAGATATATATGGACATCAGGATGGCAGGCTAGCAGTGCCAGGTGCCCAATGGGTGATGCCAGCCTGGTACAGCCAGCCCACCCCTGCCCCCGACTTCCGGTTCTACTGGCAAGGCCATCACGTCTGATCCCGTTGATGGGGGACCATGATCCTCGCCAGAGAGATCCTTCCCCGGTGAGGCCACAGAGGCAAGAGAGCCCAGGCAATTCCATCCCGGGCTCATTAATTCCATTCAAATTAGATTTAAAATAAATTTAAATATTATAATCAGCCTCGTGCCCCTTTTGGGTGCGAGGCGGATTGTGCCGGATATCCGGTGCCGGTAAGATTGCGAGAGGCGAGAAATCGGGCGCAAACCTGATTATCAGCTCTCTCCCCAATGTTACCAGTTCACCCTGACGATTGCCCATTGGCAATGGTAAGATGGCCGTCCTATGTAAATGTTGTGGATTCCGCAGTCATTGACAGCTAGGTCTTTCAATGAAGAGTAGTTTATTCGCTAGCTTAGCAGCTACTTCAACACTTGTGCACCACACTTCCGGGAATAACTCCTGCATTCCCGCCATGCGACCTCTTCTGAAATCACGTCATTACGTTCTCACATGACCACTCGGTCTACAATGACTGAGATCAATAGATTTTTGTTTAATAAGAATATCAAGGAATGTGGAGCTCAGATGGATAAATGGACTTGAGGTACAGATCAGCTATGATCTAATTAAATGACAGAACAGTTTTTAGGGACTAAATAATCTATTCCTATTCCTGTGTCAGACACTTGAATTCAGGTCCAGACTGCATTCATACAATCGTGTCAATGTACAGTAGAATACACCAAGTTATAGCTCAAATGCATGATCAAGTAGGTCATAAATACTATGTTTTCAAAAAAATCTTGTTTAATTAGATGGCATTCTCCCGTTACATTTTTCTCAATGTAAGTGAACAAATTAACTTGAGTCTAGAGATTTCTGCAATTACTCCAATCAATAATTTACCAAAAGGTTTTGAAAAGTCACATTTCAGAAGATTTCATAAGGATTTCTTCCAGGCAGCACCGACAGTGCTTTTTAAATAGTTACTTAAATTGCCCTGAACTCACTGTGGTGATTCAGCTGAAGATCCAAAAATATTTTGAAATGGGGGGGAAAAAAAACAAAATTTACGGGGTGGGATTTTCCAGCCGCATTCGCCCCAAGACCGGAAAATCCCACCCGAGGTCAACGGACCCTTTGCATGGTCCGGCCCCTGCCTCCTATGATTCCTGTGGCAGGTGGGACACGCAAATTCCGCCCTACATATTTTGTGCCCATAAAAACAAACACACAAAAAGCCATTTGCACAAACTGGAAATAATAGCTTCCTTGTTCTAGCACATGATGTGGAGATGCCAGCGTTGGACTGGGTTGGGCACAGTAAGAAGTTTCACAACACCAGGCTAAAGTCCAACAGGTTTATTTGGTAGCATGAGCTTTCGGAGCGCTGCTCCTTCATCAGGTGAGTCACCTGATGAAGGAGCAGCGCTCCGAAAGCTCGTGCTACCAAATAAACTTGTTGGACTTTAACCTGGTGTTGTGAGACTTCTTAATTGTTCTAGCACTGAAGTGTGAAAAGTAACGTTTGCTGATTGATACACCTCACAAGTTTGTGCTACATTGCAAATCTAAATGCCAGTCAGTAAATGCAATTGAAGATTTGTGTCAATTATATCATTCAAATATGAGTAATATTGCAACACAAGTCCTATGTTTATCTATGATTTGCATTTGCGAGAAGCATTACAATAGAGTCCAATTTGTTATTTAAATCAGCCTCTTCCAGCTTAATGCACAGTTCAATATGGTGTAATCAGCTTCCTCTCTGATTATGGAACTTGTAAATTCGAATGCAATTTATGATGTGACAAACACCTTAGGAACAACTTATACCAAGACTACATGGTTTTTAAGGTAAGATAGGTTGGACTGATTGTGTAAACTGAATTCCATAGCTCCATCATATGACACCAAATATTTGGCATTTATTTGTAAAGCTTAGAGTTTTGTGAGCTTCGATTCATTCACACCAGTTCATAAAATCATCATGTCGATTGTCATCAAAACCCGTCTAGTTCACCCGTGTCCTTTAGAGAAGGAAATCTGCAGTCCTTACCTGGTCTGGCCTACAAGTTACTCCAGATCCACAGCAATGTGGTTGACTCTCAAATGTCCCCTGAAGTGCAGAGGAGTTAGGGATTTGGAATAAATGCTGGCCCAGACAGCGACTCACACCCCATAGAAGTAATTTTTTTACAAGTGTTCAGCGCAATTTCCCCCACAGTTTTACTGATTTCAATGCAGTTAGAAAAAAACAAGTTGTCGGTTTATCTATATTTTTCTGATGCAGGATACTGCAGATCTCTAATGGTTGTCTAACATATCAAGTTGAATGCATAGACAGGGAATACAAACATTGTGCTTATTGTGAAATTGAGTTCTTTCAACAGCCTTCGAATTGTGGGGCTAATTTAACATTTTGTCATTTCAATTCAGGGCTGGTGCATGGATATATTCCTACAAGAACAAAAATAGTAAAAATAAACTTCATTACTCCTACCTTGTCAAAAAAAATACCCATTTAAAAATGTAAAGTGCATATATAATTGAACAGGATAGGTACTGGGGAGTATAGCATAGTACGCAAGGCTGGTAACAAAAAATAATCTTCACCGTCTCTGAATTAGGCAGATGTCCTCAAACATACTATTTAAGCCTGCAACTGTGTTCAGATTTAGGTTCACACTGTTAGCTCCATATCTTTTATCCTTGCACAACAGCTGTCTTAACCAGCTATTTGATGGAATCCTGAAGGTGGCTGCTCAATTAAGCTTTAACTCTACATTTTTCACATGATCTCTTTTGCCAGCTGGAGTGTTTTGCATGATGAAGAAAATTAAACTGCATCATCAGCGTCCAACCAGGAAAAAAAAGTTGTTGGAACACACTGCAGCCTTGACAACCCCTTGGTAATGGACAATTATGGTTGTGATGTAATAATGACTTTGAGTCTGATAGTGATATACAATCTTCAAATCAAGATTGTCTATTTTAATAAGTTAATTCTCTTGATTTTAATGTTTTTTTGAAATTTTCTTCTCTGGTGCTATCATTCAGCATATATCACCTGCAATAGCTGATACACGAAACATGGGGCGATACTGTGGCACAGTGATTAATGCTGCTCCCTCACAGCACCAGGGTCCTGGTTCGATTCCCAGCTTGGGTCACCATCTGTGCAGATCTGCACATTCTCCTTGTTACCGCGTGGGTTTCCTCCGGGTGCTCCAGTTTCCTCCCACAGTCAGAAAAACTTGCTGGTTAGGTGCATTGGCCATGCTAAATTCTCCCCCAGTGTACCCAAACAGGCGCCAGAGTGTGGCGACTAGGGGATTTTCACAGTAACTTCATTGCAGTGTTAATGTAAGCCTACTTGTGACTAATAAATAAACTTTAAAAAAAGAATCAACACTTTTGCATAATATCATTGGAACCATGATTCAAACCTTTCCATCCAGGAACCATAAATTAGGAAGAAGCATGGGCATTACCTCAAGCGATGGCATGATTATATTGTCGCTGGACTAGTAATCCTGAGACCCAGAGTAATGATCTGGGACTTGGGTTCCAATCCCACCACAGCAGATGGTGGAGTTTGAATTTAATTAATAAAAATCTGGAATTAAAAATATAACCCAAAACTCATCTAATAATGACTATTGTCGATTGTCATAAAAATTCATCTGGTTTACTGATGCCTTTTGGGAAGGAAATCTACCTGGTCTGGTTTATATGCGATTCCAGGTCCACAGCAATGCTCTCAACTGCCCTTATAAACTCTTAAGTGCCCTTTGAAATCACCAGGCAGTTGCATCAAACCACTACAAAGTCTGTAAGGAATTATAGACTATAAGGAATGGAACTGGCCAGACTACTCGGTATCGTCTGAGGCACCGGAAATGACAATAGCAAACTCAGCTTTGTTGGCACTGCAAAGTCCTCCTTACTAACATCTGAGGGCTGGGCTTGTGACCATGGACTAGTGAAGCAGCAGTCTAAAATAGTCAAATAGTCATACTCACAGAATCATACCTTACAGGTAATGTCCCACCACCATCATCTCTGGGTATATCCTGTCACACAGGCAGAACAGATCCAGCAAAAGTGGTGGCACAAAAAGGTACAAAGTCTTATGACATCAGGTCAAATCTGGATAAGGAAACCTCCTGCCAATTACCACATACCGCCTGCCTTCCCCCCCCCCCCCCCCCCCCCCACCCCGAGCTGATGAATCAGTACTCCTCCATGTTCAATACCACTTGGAGGAAGAACTAATGAAAGGGTGCAGAGTGTACTGGATGGGAGAAAGTCCATCACCAAGAGTGGCTCGGTACCATGACAACTGACTATGTTATCCATTTCACAATGTTAATTTGCACAAGGTTAATAGATTTCAAGTGCTTGCCATTTCTACTATGGATACTTTAAAATGGTCTGGCTGATTGACACTTTTATTGTGACTGTAGGAAAAATGAGGTTTTTTGAAAGTTACTGATGAATGACTTTTTAAAAACATTATTTTATGCATGTTGTTATAGGATTAAATACTTATATACAGTGTATTGTGAGTCTATGGGCACGGGAGTGCCATGGTTTGCTATGCGGATATGAGGGACCATTGGCATTATTTGGGGCATAGCTTGGTATGGGAGGAAATAGAAGCCACAGGGTGTGATTCAGAGGCATGAGGTTGCAAAGATGGAGCATGGGAAGTGTGTGGGGTGAAGGAATGTGAGAGGTGCAAGACCCTTCTATTTTTATTATAACTGGGATCAAGTCCCATAGCATTGGGGCAAGCCCACCTCTGCACCCAGGAGCCCCTCTGAACTTTGTCCCATGTTGGCTGCCCTGACTGCGGTCTGTGCCCAACCATCACAATGAAAATCCTGTTATTACAGGCACATTTCTCCCAAGGCAGGCAGACCAAGCGACGGATTTCCCAACTCCTGCCACCCACCTCACGGGTGAAAATTCAGCCCTAAATGCTTGACTCAGGCTCGAACACAGCTCAGTGCCAGACACACACTTAGAAACCTTCTTCCCTTGGATGTGGTTACTGAGATTGTTTCACTGAGGATCCATCATCTTGAGCTTTGCAATTTTTCTTCTGAGACGGTACACCTTGTCAGTCATTTTTTCCACATTGCTTATGGCATAAACACGGTTTTGGTTGGTGCACTTGCCAGCTTTTCTTAGAAATCCCACGTTGGTTGAGAACAAACTTTCCAACGACTATGGTGCACGAATGTGGAGAGTTCTAGTTTGAATCATGGTCTCCATCTGTGCATGAATAAACCCAACATGCTGCTATGCTATTTCAATGTTGTCAAGGAAACTGTACTAATTGAGATTTCAACCACAAGGGTGCCAAGGAAAGCTTGCCAATAGATTATTGCAGACTCACAATAGCTGTAACACACTGCAATTCTACCCAGATAAAATTTTGAATTTCCAGCTGGAGGTGAGGTCCCAATTCTCACTCAGACCTCATTTGTGTTGCTGCACAGTCCGGGGTGAAAAATACCACTCTACAGTCTTTCTTCACCTCTTCGATTACATTCCTTGCTGCTGGAGGAACAGTCGTTAAATATGGCAATCTCTGGTAGAAGAATATTTCAAATTGTAGTCGAGCTGTTTAAGACGATCAAATGGTTTGATATCTCAGGTAGAAACTATTTCTCCTGGTGGGGGAGTCCAGGACACTGGAGCGTAACCTTAAAATCAGAGCAAAGCCCTTCAGGGGAGACAGCAGGTAGCGGTTCTTCACACGAAGCGTTGTGGAAAAATTGAATTCTCTTTTTCAAAACCCTGCTAAGGCTTGGGGTCAATTGAAAATGTCAGGAGTAAGATTGATGGATTTTTATTGGACAAGGGTAAAAAAGATTACCAAACCAAGGCAGGTAGATGTGAGTTCAAATGGAGGGCAGCCCCCACATAACTGCACAGCTGAGAGGCTCAAGGGGGTTAATGGTCTGCACTTCTTCCCAAATCCTATAAAACAGGAATTCGGAATGCCACATTCTGCATGTGATTGGATAATACCAACAGATTGGCAATTTATCACACTGCTTCAGGTAAAGTATATGTACCTAACTGGTCAACCACAGGCTACGTAATTAGCAAGTTACTGGTCAAACCAGAAAAGGATAGACTCCGGAACAATGGCTCAATGCAGGCTGCCACTAAAATTGACAGGCAACACACAGGCATCATAGGTGGACTAGCCAGAGACGTAAATCCCCAAGACTGCCGCGCAATTGTCAACCTATACAGTCAACTGTTACAGAAAGCTAAGCATTAAGATATACAATAAATGAGCTAGCTGCTGTCAAATCATTGCAACTCCTATTTTTTAAGATAACCAGGGTACTTAGAAAATTAGAATTCTAAAATAGCTTTGGCTTATTTACGCAATTGTGCAGTCAGAGAACATTCATTCCAGTTTTGCTCGAGCAATGATATTGGCATATCCGAATGGATTTTGACAAATTATTGAGAATTCCAGCGGGAACAATGCATTTGGCAGAACCCAGACAACAGCATTTCTCCTCCGTCGTACACATTGAGAACTAGGCATGTTGACATCATTGCAACCAAGTCCAAATGGTCTTTTTCTGTATGAATAGAACCATCCCAAAAACATTAACTCAAATATAAGATCAGGAGTAGGCCATTCAGTCACAAGGGCCGTGCAATTATATCAATGATCTACATCTTATCCCTGAGAAGTATTTTATAGTTTAGCTGAACATCACAGACCTCGCAGTATAGTGTTATTTTTCATGACATTAATAGCAATGAAGGAGAAGAAGAAGAAGCAACACTGGTGCTAAAAGCATGCAGCCTTGTAATGGATTATTCTATAGTAAAAGGAATGATTTTAGAGAACTTGGCAGAAGATTGATTGTGTTGATGGAAATGTATATACCAAGATAGACTCCCTCTTTAAAGGGGTTGGTCCAATTTGATGTACTCTGAATGAGCTGCAAGGTTGCTTCCAGATATAATCAGACTTCTGTTAACAGCCAGTTTAAGTAAAATTCCCTCCCATTATTTGTCCAGTCAATTTTAGAATTTTTGAAAGTGACATTTTCCTGCTGCTCCTTGTTTGTTGCATCATTGATGAGAGACATTTTAATTGTAATGAACGATTTTTGCTGAAGATATTGTCGCTGGGTAATTTCCTGAGGATAGTAAAATGTAAAATTGCTTCACCTAGTATTTGATCAACAAGCAATTTATATTATATTGTACTCAGAGATAAGGGCATTTCACAGCACTCTACAAAAGGCGGGGTAGATGTTGAGCAGAAGGTGAAAACATTCGGGCAGCAGATTGAAGCCAGAAATGAATAAATATGAGGCTTTCAAAGGCAAAGAGTGAATGGTTTTGAAAGAGAACTTCAGAAAGCTTGATTGTAATAGCTTAAAGCTCAGCCTCCAATTATAAAGTGAAAGAACAAGGTACAAGCAATAATCCAAATTTAGAAGAATAAAAAACTGGGATGTACGATGGAGAAAATTCCCCATAGGACGAGGTCAGATCATGGATGGTCTGCAATGAGAAAAGGGCCGAGAGGAATGATGGTGTTTGTGAGGGAAGAGGTGATGATACTACATGTTGTTTGTGTGGGAGAAGGCTTGTTCCTCAAAGTCTTGGACAGCTAATGGTCATAAATGGTGGGAGCAGAAACCTGGCAAGGATCTCATTATAGAATATAAATTATGAGGGAATGAAGAGCTGAAACGGAGCAATGAACAATGCTCTAAAGTGGAAGCAACGAGCCTTCAGGACATATTGGATGTGGGGCTGAAAGTTTAGCTCAAGTCAAACAGATTGTCAAAGTTGTGCAATCACAGCAGGCAGCCAGGGTGGTTGATGGTGTCAAAGCAAAGAGGGTGGTAGATGCTGGCAAGAGCTGAAAAAGATGGCTTCAGTTTTGTTGACACCTAGCTTCTCAATGTTTTGACTCATCGGACATTTAATGTCAAAAAAGCATTGAATAATACAGTGACAGCCATAGCGGCAATAGTGGTGAAAGGAAGATTCAGGTTGAATTTTACCTGCATACATATGGAAGTTAGCTGTGCGAGCAGATGCAGCAGCCTAATTAAAAAGGAGGGCATTAAGGGCGGAACATAGTGGAGAAGATCATGTGGGCAGGGAAAGAAGCTGAGGAGATATATATGGCTGGAATTTTACCATCCTGCCCGCCACGGAAATTGGAGTGGGTGAGGGGCGGACCATGGAAAGATCCGTTGACCTCGAGCATGATTTTCGGGGTGAGCGAGGCCGGAAAATCCCACCCTATATCGTCACAGCATTGTAATAGGTCGCAGTGGAGTTATGGAAGAGCAGTGCCACAGGCAACAGAGCACAGAGAAGAATGGAGTGAGCAACAGTGTTGAAAGCAAAACAAAGTTGAAAATGGTAGGCAAAACCTTGGCTGCAATTATGCAGGGTGCCACTACTGATTTTGATCAGGACATTCATAGTACTGTAGCAAGGTCAGAAGCTAGATTGGAGGGACTTGCGCAAGGCGCATCAAAGGAAATCTGAATTTAGTTGAGTGACAAAAATGGCATTAAAGACTTGATGGAAAAGTAATTTAAAGTTAAGTTTTCCAGAAAAGAAAGCATTGTCTTTTAAAGGAGAAGCTAATGAAAGCAGTCTTCAAAGGCATGAGAACAGAGTCTGAAGATAAGGTGAGATTGACAATGTCAGCAAAAGTGAGCCGAGATGAATAAATTAGATAAGGGCTCCATTGAAAGATAGTTGAGAAAGTAAGCAGTGGATTTCATTGGGGAAGCCAGCTGAAGAAAGGGGAAGAGGAGGACTGGAGAGTTTTGGTACTGAATCTGGAGGGAGTTCAGGAGGAGTAGGTGGTGAGAAGACAGCACAGTGCACGTAGTCTTTGATTCTGTAAACAAGGAAGTTCAGAAACTCCTAGTTTAATGAGGGAGGAAGGGCTTGACAATGAGTTGTAGCAAAGCATCAGATTAATTTCCAGTTACAGGGAAGTGTCCATTCGGCATCTTGTACATTACCAAGTGATATTACACCAACCAATTATTTGAAATATATTTTTCAGTCAATATGTGCCCACGACCCAACAAACAAAAGAATCACTAAATATGCACAACTGCATTCAATGACAGAGCCAAGCCTGAGCAACAAGATAGATGATGATTTTTTATGAGCCTCACGTAATAACACAGTGATTTGTCAATATTAAATTTTTAATTGTCCCTTAAAGACACTGGGAGCTGGGGGCTGCATTCGACTCAGGGAGAGGGGGTGGCTAGGAGACTGTTCGTCCAGCCCAGAATGGAAGTCGGCCAGTAACTGACACAAGGGAAGAAGCCTGCTCCACAGCCGTAACAGGCAGAGGGTGGGCTAAATTGGTTGAGAAGGGACTTCCCAATCAGATTAGCCAGCAGCTCCAGCTATCCCAACAGCACGGCAGCTCAGTGGTGGGAGTTGCCTGGAAGGAGGAGGAGGAAGATCATGGCTGCCCAAAAAGAGACATCCTGGGTTTTGGGGGTGGGGGGGGTTAGGGAGGGATGCTAGAGCCCAGAGAGGGAAGGAGGAAATTGGACAGCTGGGGCAGTGCAGAAGGAAGGGATGTAACACATTGGAGGGGGATGGCTTTGAAGCACGCAGGACACCTCCCAAATGAGATGCATTCCCCCCCTCTTCCTGCAGGTTTTCATGTTTGATTTGATTCATTATTGCCACATGTATTAGTATACAGTGGAAAGCATTGTTTCTTGCACACTATACAGACAGAGCATACCATTCATAGAAAAGGAAATGAGAGAGTGCAGAATGTAGTGTTACAGTCATTGTTAGGGTGTAGAGAAAGATCAAATTAATGCAAGGGTAGGTCCATTCAAAAGTCTGATGGCAGCAGGGAAGAAGCTGTTCGTGAGTCGGTTGGTACGTGACCTCAGACTTTTGTATCTTTTTCCCGAAGGAAGAAGGTGGAAGAGAGAATGTCTGGGGTGTGTGGGGTCCTTAATTATGCTGGCTGCTTTGCCGAGGCAGCGGGAAGTGTAGGTCATAAAAATGGCCTGGCCACTCCCGCCTGCTTAGCCATGCCAGCTGAATCTTGGCATGGGCAGTGTAATATCCAGATCAAAATCTTCCCCCCACCTACCTTGCGTATTATATGGGTCAGCAAAGGAGTGGGCAGGGAGGTAGTGGGCTAGCCACCCGAGCTATTTTACAAAACCCCCACCCCTCAAAACATGCCCCACTGGGGACACATAAAATCCAGCCCTGCCGTTTCAGTCACTACGGCCAAGTTATGCCACAATGATGCTTTCAAAATTTTCCAGAAAATGAAGGAAAACTCATTTTTGTTTAATAAAAGAGCTACATCTCCAGAAGGTTGCTGGCAAAGACCAAAAACGCAGTGTCATAGCATGGAAATAGAATTACAAATGATGTAGTCTACAGAACGGAGACTCTCATTTCATTGAGTAAAAAAAATCAAAAAACTTCAATTCACAAGAATGTTGTACAATAGCTTATAGTGATTGTAAACAATTGTCATTAATTATGATTTCCTAGCAATGTGATAGCTATTATCAAAGGGAAAAATATAAAGAAGATGTAATGCAGTCCATTGATTTGATTTGATTTATTATTGTCACATGTATTGGGATACAGTGAACAGTATCGTTTCTTGCGCACTAGACAGACAAAGCATACCGTTCCTAGAGTACAGAGGGGGAAAAAAAAGGAGAGGCTGCAGAATGTAGTGTTACAGTCATAGCTAGATGCAGAGAAACATCAACTTAATATAAGGTAAGTCCATTCAAAAGGAGGAAGATCATGGCTGCCCAAAAACAGACATCCTGGGTCTCGGGGGATAAGAAAGGATGCTAGAACCCAGAGAGGGGAGGAGGGAATTGGGGGAAGCAGGGAAGAAGCTGTTCTTGAGTCGGTTGGTTCGTGACCTAAGACTTCTGTAGCTTTTTCCCCGACGGAAGAAGGTGGAAGAGAGTATGTCCGGGGTGTGTGGGGTCCTTGATTATGCTGGCTGCTTCTCCAAGGCAGCGGGAAGTGTAGATGGAGTCAATGGGATGGGAGGCTGGTTTGCATGATGGACTGGGCTACATTCACAACCCTTTGTAGTTTCTTGCAGTCTTGGTCAGAGCAGGAGCCATGCGAAGCTTTGATACATCCGGAAAGGATGCTTTCTACGGCGCATCTGTAAAATGGGTTCAGATGAACTCAATGCTTACAAAGCCCATATAGGATGGCAACGTGATGGACTTTTCCCAAATTATTTAATCATTTAGGGAGCTAATTATTTGAGAAACCAACTACAGGTAAAACTTCCAAAACATCAATTCCTTTTTAAATACTTCACTGACCCACTGAAGTAATTGGATTAGCAGCATTACCTTTTCTGACAATGTAGCACACAATGATGGGAAAACAGAGAGAGAGGGAAAAAAACTTTGTTGTAATCTAATCAAGAGCATTTGATTAGCTCAAGGCCACGAGTCTGAGAGCTCGAAACAGATTAAGGCTGTGAAATCATTCCTTCACCTTGTGTCGTACATCAGAGGCTGGATATTTTGAATTACATTTCCAGCTGGGTTCTTAGACCTGAAGCTCGCTGAGGTAAGCAAGCTGCAAACAAGACTCACATTAACAATATTTCCTTCGCTTTGTTTTTGTTCCTTCATTAAATGGTTTTCAATCCTTCCACTGGCAGAGGCAGACTGATCTGCCAGCAATAGAAATTGACGGGGAAAAAAAAGATTGCAGATTTGAGTTACATTGAGAAATATATCAGCCATGATCAATGGCGAAGCAGGCTCGATGGACCGAATGACCTAATTGTGCTCCTATATCTTATGGTCTTATTGCCCTGATGTGTCAGTTTTTATGGTCAGCTGACAAATGACAAGCTACACACAGATAAGAGTTTATGAAGTTTATGCAGGAATAATCTCAAGTTAATTTTTTAAAAATACATAGGGTGGGATTTTATGGCCTCTCTTGGGCGAGATTGTAAAATCCCACCCGAGATTTCTGTTCTGGGAACCTCGCCCGCCCGGGGCAAGCAAGGTAATAGAATTTCAGCCAGATTGTCAGACATCCAGGATGATGTCCTCAAGATCGTGAGTTTCTACCATGGGAAGTCATGTGTCTGAGCAGGCCGATTCTTGACCCGCAGATCTTTGGGCACCCATGGGACAGGATGTGCCATGAGGGAGAGGGATTTTCTTCCTTTTCTTTCCTTCTCCGCCACCCCTCTGCCCCATCACGAAGGTGTTTGGTCTCAAAGCATGATGCAGTTTGATGGACAAGTCATTGCCATTTTGAAAGAATTGTAGCAGGCTCAATATGAGCTTCAGCATGTCTTTTGTAGCGTTTTCTTTGTCCTCTTCTGGAAAGCTGGTCATTTAAGAGTTGAGAAAACAGAACCTGGAGGGGGTGATGCCTTTCAGCCATCCATTCAGTGTAGGGCTTCATCATAGTTGTTTCATCAGGGGTTTCGCCTGAATGCTTGTGGAGCTGGTTCAAGAAGGACATTAGCAAATACATACAGAGGCACGCATAATTTTTTTTCCTTCAGATTCTGTATTCCCCTTTTGATGAATCACACCACATACCATTACCTCAGATGAGAGGACAATGGGCAACATAACTTCAAGCGTCTGTTAGTGCTACTCACAACTAATCAATAGAAAATATATGAGATGAAAGCAGTGTAGGTTCTGTTCCTCCTACTTTTACATCTCTGTGATTATGATAATAACTATAATGGCAGCAGGCACTTAAATAGTGAACTTACCAGTAAACCAAAGTGCTAGGATGCAAAAGTAATATTGCCATTTATTGAAAAATATCTTTACGAGCAGTGCCACAAACAATGCAAAAAACAGCACTGTTTTGTATGAATCATGGATTTCTCATCATCAGTCATCCTGTGATTGAGTTCCAAATCCTATTTACTTGAAGACTATGGCCAGAACTTTACCGCCTCGCCCGTCCTGGAATTGGGGTGGGAGAGGCTCGCAGAACGAAATCCTCCATTGGCCTCAGGCGGGATTTTAAGAGCCTCGCCCAAGCGAAGTCGTAAAATAGCAGCATATGGATGGGATTTTCCGGCTGTAATCGACAGAAGACCAGAAAATCCTGCCCGGGGTCAACGAAACTTTGCATGGTTCGCCCCCGCCCACTACCATTCCCACGGTGGGCAGGATGGGAAAATTCCACCTCATGGGTGAAATCTTATGAGAATCTGGCAAAGCGTCAGCTCTGGTGAGGAAACTGGTGTGGAATTCTCCAGCTCCGCTGCCCTATTTTCTCTCTAGATCTTGCCCCTTTAACTACAAAAGAGTAGGCATGGTTTGCGCCGTCACTCTGGCAGGGTGGGGACTCTTAGAGCCGGGAATTGGCTCCACTGGTTCACGTCTGGGTGAACCTGTTGTGTAAACCTTGCCGGCGTGGTATGAAAATATTGTGAGGGGAGCAAATCTGGAGAGGAGGGTGTTTAATTCGATTTAAGTTTATTAAAATGTATTGAAATCAGGTTCACGCCCATACTTCGCTGACGAGGGGTGGTGAAAATTAGATGTCATGATTTCACCAGATCCTGAGCCCTCACTGGCAATCTCGTGGACAGAGAGTGCGGGCTCAATATCCCATCTTATAACATTCCTCGGTATATTTCACTTAAACTGTGCATAATTGTGGGCTTGGCTTCAGGTTCTGTGTGTGTGTGTATTTTGTTTAGGTTTTCCAAAAATGGATCAAGTAATTACTCTAACATATCTGTGAGTGCCAAAATATATGGATGACTAAATTTATGCCAGTTTTTATGTAACTCGTAACTTGACATTTACAAAATAAAGATGACATAGATTTTTTCAGTTTTATTAATTCAATGCCCTTCTCTTTAATTTTGTTAATTAGTGATTATCAAGTGGGAGCTAATTGTAAATAAACATAAACCAGCACAGCCACGTTCAAACATATAATTAAATCGAAAACTGAGAGCATAAAAACAAACAGGAAATGTCTCTTGAACTGTACCTTTTCAGTTCATCACCATTACTAAGCTATATACAAGGAAGATCCTAATTCACTTTTGGTGTGTATTGAGTCAACTAATCTCAGCTTATTGATTGACTTCAGTACTTCTGGGTTAGGAAGGAGCATAGTACACCTCATTCTCTTGCTAAAAACAGTATGCGTTATGGCCCATTCCAAGCTAGTGGATGCTAAAGATGCAATGGATTACTAGTTTCTAGACCTCCTGAACTTCTGGTAGGTAACTAACCGCTAAGAAGCATGCTGAATTGGCTGAAGAATGACCTGCCAAAATATTTGCAACTTATATTTATATAATGCCTTTAACAAAATGAAACATCCCCAGATGCCTGACAGGAGAATTATGAAACAAAGTATGACACCGCGCCACATAAGGAGATATTAGGTCAGATAACAAAAAGCTTGGTCAACAAGAACAGTTTTAAAGGAGTGCCTTAAAGGAGGAAACAAGATTTAGAATCATGGAATCCCGACAGTGCAGGAGGCCATTTGGCCCTTCGAGCCAGCACTGCCAACAATTCCATCCTATCCCCATAACCCCATGTATCTTTGTACTGTGGGTGGAAGGTGGAGCGCCCAGGGAAACCCACGCAGATTGAGGAGAACGTGCAAACTCCACACAGTCATCTGAGGCTGGAATTGAACCCAGATCCCTGGCTCTGTGAGGCAGCAGTGCTAACCACTGTGCCACCCTTATGGAGCTGGATAGGTGTATAATGTTTTTCCCAAGCTTGCAGCCTAAGCAACTGAAGGCATGTCCATCAATGCAATTAAAACAGAGGATGCACAAGAGGCAGAACTAGAGAGTCACAGATATCTTGGAGAGTTGTGAGGCTGGAGGAACTTAGAGAGGTAGGGAGGCATAAGGCCCTGGAGAGATTGGAAAATAGGGATGAGAATTTTAAAATCATGGCGTTCTTGACCAGGAGCCTATATTGGTCATCAAACACAGGTGATAAGGAAATGGGGATTACTGCCAATTAAGACATGGGCAGCATAAATTTGGATGATCCCAAGTTTATGGAGGGTAGATTGTGGGAGACCAGCCAGGAGTGCTTTGGAGTAGTCACATCTAGGACATAGCAAAGGTATGAATGAGGGTTGAGGTTCAAACAGCAGATTAAATGAGACAGGAGCAAAGTTGCAGAGGTTAAAATAGGTAGTCAGTAGCTGATCTAAGGGTGAAATGTGACAAGTTGTGAATAGATTTGCTGAATCTCAGAATGTTGCCAGGGAGAGGAATGGAATCAGGAGATAAAGACTGGAGTTTGGAACAGGGACCAAAAACCATGGCTTCCCAGCATGAAATTCATGGAAGTTTCTGCCCATCCAGTACTAGATGTTGGATAAGCAGTCTGATAATTTAGCGACAATGGAAGAATTGAGAGAGGTGATGGTGGGGTAGAATTGTGTATCATTAGCATGTGTGTGAAAACTAACTCTGTGCCTCCAGATGTTGTCACTGAGGTGGGGGGGGGGGGGGGGGCAACAAAATAATGGTGTGGGAGGAGGAAGAGAAGCTATTGCCAGTGATTCTCTGGCTACATTTAGATAAAGAAAAAATGGAATCAGGTGACAGCAGTCTCACCTAGCTGGATGACAGTGGAGAGGCGCTGGAGGATAATAGTGTGATCCGACCATGCCAAATGATGCAGGTAGATCATGAAGAATGAAAGAGGAAAGTTTACCTTTTTCACCAGCACATGGGATGTCATTTGTACCTTGAATAAAGAGCCTTTTCAGCACCGTGGAAAGCTAATGATTTTTCTCCCTTTCTGTAGGTAACATGTACCAAGCACAAGAATGGCAATGTAATGGGAACACCATCACTTCCAAGTTCTCCTCTAAGTCGCATACCATCCTGACTTGGCTATTTAGATCACCATTCCTTCACCAATACTAGTTCAATATCCTGGAATTTCCTATTTAACACCATCATGGGAACACCATTATCACAAGGACTAGTGTTAGTCAAGTAAAAGGCCCACTGCTTTCTCAAAGCAAGTGTTACCCACACAGAAAGAGAAAATAAAGACAACACTTAGAGTTTGTGAGGATCTCAGCAACAATAAGAAAGAGCTTCGACACATGGAGCAATGGGATCTATGGAGCAGCAGACTTTGTACACAATAAGAAGGCAGGAAGGAAAATTATAGGTAAGCTGATAAATTACACAAAATTGTCAGCCGCATAATGTCCCTGTTTCATGTTAAATATTTGAGACTGTTTCTCACAGATGAGACTTTGCATAATATTCACAATGTATTGCTGTTGGTGAGATATTTTCTTTACTCCAGGGTTTTCAACTTACTTATATTAGAATGATTCTGGGAAAAGGCAGTTACAATATTTTGAGGAAAGATGTAGTTGGTTTAGGGTTATTAAAGGGATGTTGTCCAGTGGTAACAATATTTTTGTCAGATTTAGTTGTTGGAGTATCTTCAGCACTTGCCCATTGCAGTGCAGAAATGGGAATGTACTCGGATTTTAGGTCAACTCATAACCAATACTTACACTTTGTGACAACAAATCATGATGCAATCGTACTTTTATGTCATGAGCTGTGTCACTGCACCCTCTTCTGTCTACGGTTCTGTAAAACACTGTCTGCTGACAATGAACCTTTAAATCAAAAAATTCATTCAGGTGAACTAATGTTTTTGTCAACCACTCCTGGGAATTATTTGTCTTTGAACTGAAAGTAGTATTCACTCACTGAAAACAAATAAAAGATTGTGTGTCAGAATTATTTTTTAAGATGGTGAAAATAAGGGAAAGATCCCACTTAAAAACATATTGAAGATGCTGTTAACACTGGAAATAATAAATGGTACTCTCCACTGCCCAGATCTGAAATAAGGTATGAAAGTAGATCATTGATTACAGTGCATTAAGGGGTCACTGAGCAATAAAATATCAATACTGCATTTTACACTAACCTGAAGTGTAATATGATAGAGCAAAGCACTTGCTCTGCACAGGGCAATGTACATTCATTCATGTTCATAAACAGCTTCAGTTATTAGACAGTATTTTACAAATCAAATTTGTGAATAGCTTCCCATAGCATGGAAAAATGAAGCCCAGGTCCATATTAGCCAGCTATTGCCTGACAAGACTCTATTTTAGGGTAATTTTTGAAGTCATTCTCAGTTTAAAGATGTTGGCGCTGTACTGATTCCATTGGGATCATTAGAATTGCCTCTAAGGCTGAGCAAGAAAGCATGAAGCGAGTGATTACAGAGTGGGGCATCCAACTGTTCTGGAACAATTGTTCTGGAATAAGGTGTAAGCATGGACCATTATCCAGTGAGTAGGTTATGGTGCAACAAAGTAACAGCACTGTACATTATGCCGAGCCGTAAAATATAAAGGAAGCTTTATGCCACGCAATGCCCTTGTGTGGATCACACTCATGCTGCTCATTGTGTCTGGCAAGGCAAGTGAAGAGAATTAGCTTCCAGTCTACAGACAATGGTGCTTTGTAATCCATCTAGGTCTTTCACTCACTGTCTATGAAGAAATGCCTCCCTTCTTTCCGATGGCCTCAAGAGATACATCATCATATAAATTCATTATGCCAGTTCTGAACTTGTATCTTAATCCCCAATTCCCTTCTCCACATGATTGAAACTGATAGCCGTTTCAGCATTCAGCACTGGGTTCAAACAAAGCTGCCATAAAGATCAAGCAGTCTTTGTGGCATGGATTTCCCTTTTCCCATTGTCTGTTTGAATCTGATGCCAAGTCAAGGGAATCACCAGGGCATCCAGCAACAGTGATGTCAGCAAGCACTGTAAGCACCCTTGAGGTATTCTCACAGACAGCAAACCAGGAAGTAAAATGCACCAGCAATTTCACGCGATTAAAATTTTACAGAGAACAAATCAAATGATTAGGACATACATATAAGATTAAAGGAGAAACTGAAATATCAAACAAACTTTTTTTTTGAAAAGTTTAATTTTATCATAATGGAGAAATTCCTCAAATTTGACATTCCAAGAGGCAGCAAGACTTTGCAGCGGTAATTATAACCTCAGTGGTCTGTTCAACATCCAGTCACATCTCATGCAACAAGGTCACTGTTTTATTTTATTTGAAACACAACTATCACTACAGCTAATTCTTAACACAGACAGAGCAAAGGAGTGACTGCTCCCCCAATTATTTTGCACTGCACTGCAAAATGAGTTCTGCCATTTAATTGAAGATGTACTACCTAATGATTGCCTCGATTTCTTGCTGATCTAGTCTAGACTCCTGATGTGTACAGTGTGGTTTTCAAACTAAATTGGTTGCTTTTTTTGGGTAACTGTCAATTCTATACAACTATTCATGAAGAAAGGATCTAGGCAAATAGCAGTCATAACTCTCCAAGCCATGATGTGTTGCATTGGTGAGGCAAAGTTAAGAGTCGATTTAGTCCTTCAGATCAAGGTAAATACCTCCCTACGTGGCACAGAACAATGAAGTCACTATTGGAATGGTTAACAAGTCTTGACAGCCTGGGATTTTCATCTTAGACAGAACTAAATTTATTATTTAAACTATCAACATTGCACAAGATAGTAATTTAATCTCGCATATTAAATCAACACAGATTCAATTATTGGTTTGACTGACCATCTTTGAAGAATGAACAGTCATTTGTTACTAAACTCATATTTATACTAAAATGCAAATTACTGAAGGAATATAGAAGTAAATGTTGTCATCATTGTTTGTTTAATTATAGAGATCAAGCTATGTTCTCAACCTGAGAGCTTCAGTCCTTTTATTAGCCTGTTCTGCTTGAATGACTAATGGTATCTATGTAGTAGATGAACAAAACAGCTGCCATGTGTATACAAGCAATAATATTTTAACATAGGGCATTAAGGGCCAAATAAACTCAAGCCGATCATTACAATTGATGTGCTCAAACAAAAGGAAAAGATAATTTGATCTTCACAAGAAGAGTCAGGGCATGCTGACACGGGGGCCTGTTGGAGCCATGGTGTTGTGGGGAGCTTGGGGGAGAGAGCCTTCAGGTGGAATCTAATGTCAGGTGTTCGCACACATCAGAGGACAGGCATGTATTTATTTTTAAATTTGTAGAGGAAAACGGTATTAGATTGCCCTTAATACAGCCTGCCATCGACAAGAAGAAAAATGGACGTTTATTACCCAGTATTTGGCAATGACAGTGCTTTAATCTTATCCCACTAATGTTGCGCCACTGTGTTGCTCCTTTCACCACAATATACAAGGTAGTTGGCCGTTTGCTTCAAGAGTGGGAAGTTTCACAGTCCCACTGGTAAGTCCTCTGTCACAAAATTAGAAAAAAAACGATGAATATTCTCATGATTCACACAATTTGTGACTTGGATGACCAATACTGCATCATCAGAATACAGCAATGTTGGATCAATTGTCTCACATATTCAACACTGACCGTGTGCACTCCACTTTGTAAAGTCATTGCTGACCTGCCAAATTGCCCCACCTCCTCCTCCTCCTCCTCCCCACTCCCCCACCGCACCGTGCCGAAACTTGCTGTTAATATCAGCTAGGAACTATTATCCTCTACTTCCCTTCGTTGTAGATTTGTTCAGGCTTGTTCAGGCACAGTGGTTAGCACTGCTGCCTCACAGCACCAGGGACCCAGGTTCGATTCCCGGATCTGGTCACCGTCTGTGCGGAGTTTGCACATTCTCTCCCTGCGACTGCGTGGGTTTCCTTTGGGTGCTCCAGTTTCCTCTCACGGTCCAAAGATGTGTGGGTTGGGTTGATTGGCCATGATAAATTGACCCTGGTGTCAGGGGGACTAGCAGGGTAAATATGTGGGGTTACGGGAATAGCGTCTGGGTGGAATTGTGGTCGGTGCAGACTTGATGGGCCGAATGGCCTCCTTCTGCACTGTAGGGATTCTATGAACGGTGCTGTATTTGTGAATTACTATCTTTGGATAGACCTCGTGGCATTTTCAAGACTGCACTAATTAAGGAGTTTTGACTGGGTCGAGGAAACTCATGAATGAGGAGATGTTTGCCAGTGACGTTGTGAGGCATGCCAGGTACAGCACTGTAGGATGATTCAGCGAGCCGGTGCTTTGCCATAAACCCATAAAAGGGCAACAGCGTATCCCATTCCCATCCTAATCCCGATCTTTGAATTCCGTTAGCACTAGGACCCCGAGACCACTGATTTCCTCCCGCTACCTAATGCCTTTTACATTTGAAGTTGCAACTTTACAAGTAGGTTGAAGTGAGAGGACTGCCCCATTCATCCCCACTGTGACCAGTATCCCACATCCACAACAACTGTAATGTCGTATCAAACTGTAATAAACCCATTATTCCAAAGAAAATCTGTGAGTGCTATCCTAATATTGCACCGACCCTGGCAGGACCTTATGCCAGTGGGGGGGAAAAAAACAGCTCGATACTGCCTCCTGCAATTGGCTGGAGGTATTGATTAAACCGGTATGAAATGATCTCTATTTGCAGCCGGTATCTCAGACTGGTCAGGGAATAGATTTAATAACGGCTGAATGGAAGTTTACTCATGTTAGAAGCTGCCGGCTAGCGTTCCTTGCTTTCCAGCCCAGTTACCAACTCCCTGCTCCCAGTCTCAAGAGAACGAGGCAAGCACTGTGCAATCCAACCCAGCATCAAAAGTCCTTAGTGTTACACTGGCCCTTGTTCCGTGTATTACTGTAGCAGTCAGTAGCTGCTGGCATTGAAGCGAGCAGTGTAGGGCTGAGGCACACCTTATCGGAGGGGGTTGGGAGGGAGGACAGTTACAATTATTGTACAGTCTCCCTCTGACTGATTTATTCACTGCTATGTCTCTTTGTCAGCAATGCCCGAACTCACAACGGAGTCTATATCCACACAGACTGTGTGTGGGGGGCATTGGGCGCCTTTAACTGGAGGGATCAATACAGAAACGCTATGTACATGTGGAAAGTACTGCACAACCTGTTCTCGCCCCATGACAGCTTTGGCGTTTCGTGGTCACTCGAACTCTTACCTGTTGTTCCGCTGCGATCGCGGAATTTGTCCCGCTCAGGATCGAATATTTATTTACTGTATATTTAGAGTTTACTTTTAGTTTAGCTCTAAGTGGGAGGCAGCGGAGATGGTGCCCCTCTCCGCCTCTGCCCAAAGGGATTCAGTGCACAGTCGGTGCCGCCAGTGCCCGGGGGTGGGTTCCAAGTGTAAACTCACTGTTAAATGTTGCCGATTGACTGAAATGTAAACGGATGGTAATTTGGGGTCGGCAATCAGTATGATGGAAAGTGGATGATGAGTGTAAACTTAATGTGCTGGATGTGAACTACACCATGTTAGATTGTGGATGTGGACTGGAACTTGTTGGACAGTGGGTGTGGACTGGGATATGTTGGTATAGCGCGTGTGGACTGGGACATGTGGACAGTGGGTGTGGACTGGGACATGTGGACAGTGGGTGTGGACTGGGACATGTGGACAGTGGGTGTGGACTGGGACGTGCTGGACAGTGGGTGTGGACTGGGACGTGCTGGACAGTGGGTGCGGACTGGGACGTGCTGGACAGTGGGTGCGGACTGGGACCTGTGGACAGTGGGTGCGGACTGGGACCTGTGGACAGTGGGTGCGGACTGGGACCTGTGGACAGTAGGTGTGGACTGGGACCTGTGGACAGTGAGTGTGGACTGGGACCTGTGGACAGTAGGTGTGGACTGGGACCTGTGGACAGTGGGTGTGGACTGGGACCTGTGGACAATAGGTGTGGACTGGGATGTGCGGACAGTGGGTGTGGACTGGGACGTGTTGGAATAGGGGGTGTGGACTGGGACCTGTGGACAGTGGGTGTGGACTGGGACCTGTGGACAGTGGGTGTGGACTGGGACCTGTGGACAATAGGTGTGGACTGGGATGTGCGGACAGTGGGTGTGGACTGGGACGTGTTGGAATAGGGGGTGTGGATTGGGACATGTGGACAGTGGGTGTGGACTGGGATGTGCGGACAGTGGGTGTGGACTGGGACATGCTGGGCAGTGGGTGTGGACTGGGATGTGCGGACAGTGGGTGTGGACTGGGACATGCTGGGCAGTGGGTGTGGACTGGGACGTGTTGGACAGTGGGTGTGGACTGGGACATGCTGGACAGTGGGCGTGGACTGGGACATGCTGGGCAGTGGGTGTGGACTGGGACATGCTGGGCAGTGGGTGTGGACCGGGACATGTTGGGACAGTGGGTGTGGACTGGGACATGTTGGGACAGTGAGTGTGGACTGGGACATGTTGGGACAGTGAGTGTGGACTGGGACATGTGGATAGTGGTTGTGGACTGGGACATGTTGGGACAGTGGGTGTGGACTGGGACATGTTGGGACAGTGGGTGTGGACTGGGACATGTTGGGACAGTAAGTGTGGACTGGGACATGTGGACAGAGAGTGTGGACTGGGACATGTTGGGACAGAGAGTGTGGACTGGGACATGTGGACAGAGAGTGTGGACTGGGACATATTGGGTTAGTGGGTGTGTTGGATAGTGGTGGACTGGGACATGTTGGGACAGCAGTGTACACGTGTTGGGGACAAACAGGAATACAAGGTGGCTGTACTCACGGTAGAAGAGGTATTCGGTGTAGCTGCTCCATGCCCTGTCGTCAATAGCCTGGCCGCACACTGAGCCGGTCAGAGATGAATTGCTGCCCAGTAGAGTGAAGCCTGCTTCGGCCAGGGTGTCGAAGGCTCTCTCCAGTTGGCGGTAGCGGAGGTAGAAGCGGGACGTGTACCTGTCGGGTGTGCGGTCCGGGTCGCGGCTCTCGTTCACGTTGTCCCCGAACACTTCCTTGAGGAGGCCGATGCGGCCGCAGGCGAGGATGCGGGGGACCCGGCGGAAGAGGCGGGCGTCGCCCTGCATGCTGTCCCGCCCCAGGACGCAGGAGCCCCTGTAGCCCAGGGTGATGAAGCCGGCCCGGCGCTCGGCCGCCTGGCTGCCCGCCCGCGGCAGGTCGCTGCCCTGGGACAGCTCGTCCAGGTCGCTGTGGGAGGGCTCCTCCAGCCCGGGGCTCTGGCCCTCGTCCGGGCTCAGCATGCGGACCAGCTCCGGCAGCTGGAAGAACTCAGCCTCCCGCCGGAGGCGCAGCTTCTCCGGGAAGAGCTCGGGCAGCACCACGGCGCGGTCCCGCAGGTAGTCCAGGATGTAGCGGAACAAGAAGCCGTCCCGGTCGATGAAGAAGCGCCCGCGGTTGTCCCGGGCCAGCTCCGGACCGCCCGAGTTCCTCTTGTGGCCGAACATCCTGCCCAGCACCGAGTTGGGCAGGCTGGTCAGGGTGGAGAGGCGGGTGAAGTATACCTGGCCGCCCACATTCAGCTCCACCACCTCGGGCAGGGCTCCGCCGCTGTCCCGGGCCGCCGCCGCTGCCGCCGCCGGGGGGAGGACTGGCCGGCAGTTCGCATTCAGAGCCATAGCCGGGAGCCCGGGGCCAACTTCAGCCCAGGTGAGTGTGGCCGTCTCCACCCTGCTGCGGGACGGTCAAGCGGGACAGAGTCCCCCCCCCCCGCCCCCCACCCAGCCCCTACTCTCCAGCTCTGCCTCCCCCTTCCCCCCCACTGCCTCCAGGGTGGTGGGGGGTTGGATGGAGGAGGCGAGATCCCCGCCGCTGTAGGGCTGGGTGCGGGAAACTCGCTTCTGTGCTTAAAGTTATTGCTTGGGTAGGTTTGGGGGGGGGGGGTGGAATGCCACCTGCTGCCTCTCCTCTCCCCCCTCCTCCTCCTCCTTCCCCTCTCCTCCTCCTTCCCCTCTCCTCCTCCTTCCCCTCTCCTCCTCCTTCCCCTCTCCTCCTCCTTCTTCTCCCGGAGGGTGTCTGCTGCTCACTGCCGCTGGCTTGGACTGCTGCTCTTTGCAAGAGCTCTCGGTATCACATCTCCCAGAGACACACACACACACAGAGAGAAAGCAGCTGGGAAGCGCCTCTTACATCATCCTCTCCCCAAGATTACACACCGCCTCCTGCCGGGATCCACTTCTCCAACTTGGGGACTCCAGGTTGACAGGTGGAGGGTGGGGGAACTGACCTCCCCTTATCCCTGGGCTGCCGGTGGCGCTTCTGCCTCTCGCCAGCTCCAGCACTCTTTTTCTCCCCGCAGACTCCGCCTGTACCAGCTCACTCCCTCTCCACCTCCCCGGGTTTTTCACCGAAAGCCTCCAGCAGACGGGAAAAGAATTGTCTCTCTTCCCCTCCCTCCTCCTCCTCCTCCTCCTCCCCGTGGCTCAATCACAGAGTTCGACACCGTGCCTCAATCTCGAAGAAACTAGAGCTCCGAATCTCTCCCCACTCCACCTCTATAATGTGCTGGGGGTTGCCAGGGATCAGATCCACTGAGAGGAGATGGGGTGTTTTAGCATCTTGGAATAAATAATTCACTGGAAGTGCGCGGATAAGATGACCCAGTTAATCCATAAAGTCTCGCAGCCACATCTGAAGAGGAGGTTGATGCCAGAGACACAGGAACGTTACCCTTTTTGGCACAGTCCGTATGTAATGTATGATGGAAAAGTTTCCTTTGGAGACGTATATGGTCACATTGACCGGGATTAGCCTCAATAAACTCGAATGTAATCGATAGCGATAACAAATAAAGCCTCGACGAATTATTACCGGAAAACCAGTAGTGTGTGTTTTTCCCCCTCGAACAGCCTAACAAATACACCCACTCGCAATCCACATGACGGTCGCTAAAAATAACATCATTAAATATTTTTCTTAAACTGAATTTTCTTCCCAGGGAAACAAACAGTGCCATGGACAGAATAGCCCATTCATAAATTATTGTTATTGTGGTTCATTTAGTTGCGTAAAAATGGGTTGTCAGGATTCCTATCCGTGCATCAAATCTGGGAACAGTTTCCCCAGTGGGTACCATCTCCTACGATGTTGTTGTGTGAACTAGTCTTGTGGCACACCCGCCACATGAGACTCCTCCTGATATCGTATTTCGTCTTGAAGTCATTTAAACGATCACAGGTGATGTTACAGGAAAAGTTTTTAAAAACACACACATACTGTCAATTGGAATAACCAACAGAAAATGTTATAGAGTTGCATTGCCATCCGCAAAGAGAAAAGTTGGGTTCAACACTTGCTAATGGTCGCTTTAAATGTTTAATGTTAACCCACACCGCGGGATTTTCACAGTAACTTCATTGCAGGGTTAATGTAAGCCTACTTTTGTGACTCTAATAAATAAACTTTAACCCCCCCCCCCCCCTCCCCCGCCACAACCACCACGGTCTTGGATATTCAGCATTTCCTGTGGATTTCTTTTTTTATTCATAATGTTGCAATAAATATATAAGCTGCAGCTGTATCATGCTATAGAAACTGCGATCGTTTCCAAAACCGCCAGAGACTTGGCCAATACAGTAGTCACAATCTCCAGGTAAAGTTTAGTCACTTTCTCTCCAGCCCGCAATTGTACGCGGTAAAGCTTTAGACTTACTCGGCTACTTGAGTTCTGACGTGCCACGAAGGAATAGCATGTATTTAAGATATTATTCACTGGGGCTGTGCGTATACGATAGTTGCTCACCCAGTAAACCTGAGTTCATAGAACATCATAGAATCCCAACAGTGCAGAAGGAAGCCATTCGGCCCATCGAGCCTGCACCGACCACAATCCCACCCAGGCCCTATCCCCACAACCCTATTTATTTACCCTACTAATCCCCTCTGACACTAAGGGGCAATTTAGCATAGCCAATCAACCTAACCCGCATATCTTTGGACTGTGGGAGAAAACCCATGAAGACTCAGGGAGAAAATGTAAACTCCACACAAGCCAGGAATCGAACCTGGGTCCCTGGCGCTGTGAGGCAGCAGCATTAACCACTGTGCCACCGTGCTGCCTTTGAGTTTGGTTTGGGGGTTGGGGGGGGTATATTTAGTCAAGCTAAATTTAATGGGTGGGTTGGGATACCTTTCATTAGCTGTCAGCTTTCCACGCAGAGCAGCCCATTGATTGGCGTCCAATCCACCACCTTAAATATTCTCACCCTCCACCACAACACAGTGGCTGGCTGCCGTGCGTACCATATGCAAGATGCACTGCAGGCACTCGCCAAGGCTCCTTCCACAGCACATTCCAACCCTGCGACCAGCCAGAAGGACAAGGGCAGCAGGCGCATGGGAACATCATGATCTGGAAGCTCCCCTCCAAGCCACACATCGTTGTGACTTGGAACTATATCACCATTACGTCACTGTCGCTGGGTCAAAATCCTGACACTTCCAAAGATGTGCAGGTTGGGTGGATCGACAATGCTAAATTGCCCCTTAGTGTCCCAAGATGTGTAGGTTATTGTGGATTAGCCAGGGGAAATGTGTGCGGATGGGTGGGGGGAGACAGTCTGAGTAAGACACTGTTGGAGATTTGGTGCGGACTCAATGGGCCAAATTGCCTCTTCTACACTATAGGGATTCTATGATTCCTTCCTAACAGCACAGTGGGTGCACCTAAACGACATGGATTGCAGAGGTTCAAGAAGGCAACTCATCACCATCTTCTCAGGTGCAATTAGGGATGGGCAATATATGCTGATCTAGCCAATGATGTCCACGAGGGCAGAAGATTCCTTTGGAAGAATACTTGATCCCGGAGGAAGGCTCATCACTGGCCTGTCAAATGCCTGACTGGCCCAAGATATGGTGGACCTTCCTGAAAAGAAGGATCACAGGGGTCTCGCCGCTCCTCAGCCAGCAGCCAAGACCCCATTGGCTCCATAAGATTCTGCCCTGCATTTTGCATTCATTATCCACATTCCAGCCCAGATGGTGCCATTCCTGATAGAACAGCAATTTCAAACCCCTAAGTCGATTTCTATACATTATAACGCAAAGGTTTTCTTTGTCCTTCTCAAAACCTTGACTACTTATGCATTTGAATTGCAATGTATTTCTGCTCCTTTACAGCACTTACAATCTTACCACATCAACTATATATCCTTTCCTTAATCTTACTTTCAAAAAAATCACTTCCAGTTTTCTGCATTAAACTCCATCTGCCAGTTATTTGTACGACCTGCCAGTTAGCCATGTCCACTTGAATAATTTCCCAAATAAAGCTTTAAAGTTTAATGTTTATTTATTAGTGTCACAAATAGGTTTACATTAACACTGCAATGAAGTTACTGTGAACACCCCATAGTTGCCACACTCCGGCACCTGTTCAGGTACACTGAAGGAGAATTTAGCATAGCCAATGCACCTAACCAGCACGTCTTTCGGATGTGGGAGGAAACCAGAGGAAAACTACGCAGACACGGGGAGAAAAGTTTCTTAAAGTGAATAGGCTTACATTAACACTGCAATGAAGTTACTGTGAAAATCCCGTAGTTGCCACGCTCCGGCGCCTGTTCGGGTACACCGAGGGAGAATTTAGCATGGCCCATGCACCTAACCAGCACGTCTTTCGGATGTGGGAGGAAACCAGAGGAAAACTACGCAGACACGGGGAGAAAAGTTTCTTAAAGTGAATAGGCTTACATTAACACTGCAATGAAGTTACTGTGAAAATCCCGTAGTTGCCACGCTCCGGCGCCTGTTCGGGTACACCGAGGGAGAATTTAGCATGGCCCATGCACCTAACCAGCACGTCTTTCAGACTGTGGGAGGAAACTGGAGCACCTGGAGGAAATGTACACGGACACAGGGAGAATGTGCAGACTCCACACAGACAGTGACCCAAGCTGGGAATTGAACCCGGGTCCCTGGTGCTGTGAGGCAGCAGTGCTAACCACTGTGCTGCTCCATAACATCTTAATTTTTAATACAGCAGTTGAAAATGTGTGTTTTCTATAAATATCTTTGCTTCTGAGGCAGCAGTCACCCCCCCATTAGCAGATTCCATTTCTTTATGTCCAAATCAACACGCAAAGTCCAACATATACGTGATAGCATGACCTCAGGTTGTAAGAATGTATCTGATGCCTTTGATGTACAGAATAAACTTGGTATCATTTTTGCACATCCTTTTTTGTGTTCTTTTACAGCATTTCAGTAGGTGGTAGTCCACTTACACTTTGCTGAGATAAGGCTAAAATGAATAATTCAACTGTTATATCTCTGATAGGAAGTGGGCATACAGAGCAGCAGTTATGATTGAACTCAACGCAATCAATACAAAATAACAATTCTACCCATCATCCCATCAGTATGTCAGCTTACTTGACTTAATCAAGATAACTTCTAACTTCTGTGTCTGAGTGAAAGCCTGTATAGCAGCTTTCTGTTAAAACATCAAATTGTTAGTGTATGTTTCTGTGTCTATTTTATCCCTACGTGTCACAACTAGAAGGGATGATCTATGCCAGATTTTCTCTGCTGACAATCTAGGACCAGGCAAAGCATAATGAGTCTGTGGTGTTATTTGATTACCGAGCCAAGGTAACTATATAGAATCCTTACAGTGCTGAAGGAGGCCATTTGGCCCATCGAGCCTACACCTCCAACAATCCCACCCAGGTTCTATGCCCGTAACCCCACTATATTTATCTTGCTAGTGTCCCTGACAGATAACTGTATCTCTTTAACATTTATCAATTCTTTCGATAAACAACATGGTCGCAGTGGCCCAAGTCTTAACACTTCACAACTTCATGTTGTCAGGAAATGTCATTATTGGCCATTGAATTTAAGTTTAATCCTGAAAGTAAGGGGATGCTCAACTTTAGTTGTGACACAAACCGCTTTGTGACAATAAATATTTCCTTGATTAGAAACACAATTTTTGCATACTCTATTTTTATGCTGTGATACAGGACAAAGTGTTGATTAAAACCAAAGTTTCTGTCTGCCATTTGTAAGGGACCTGAGTAAAGTGTATCTGGGTAATCACAAACCAGTGATCACTAGTTACTAATCCACAACATAACCTGTCCATAAATTAGCAAATTTTCTCAGAAGTAAATGTGGCTGGGAGTAATAAACTGGTAGAATGGGGCTGATGTCCAGAAACTAGGTTAAGACTGCACTCTCTTAACTTGAGGTCATCAAAAACTCTGCTGCCTGTGTCCTAACTTGCATCAATTCCCATTCACCTTTCATCCCTGTGCTCGCTGACCCCGTCAAGTAATGTCTTTATTTTTAAATTATTATCCTTGTTTACAAATCCTTCCATTGCCTCACCCTTCCCAACCCCCACCCTATAATGTGAGAAGAGCACAAGGCTGATTATAATATTTAAATTATTAGTGAGCTTGGGACGCTATCATCCGGGCTAACTTGCCTTAACTGCCTTGCCAATGGAGGTTCATTCATGGTCCCTAGCAACGGGGATCAGATGTGATGGCGTCACTGGTGGGACCAGAGGCCATTGAGGCCCCCCCCCGCTTCCAGGTCGTCGGGGTAGTGGGGGGAATGCCCTTTTGGCAGTGCCAGCCTGGCACTACCCAGCCTTGGTTCCTGGCAGTGCCCACTGCGCAGTGCCAAGAGGGGAGGGAACGGGGTCTGAGGGGATGGGGCCTCAGGGGAGGTGGGAGGGGCTGCACAATCTGCAATTGGGGATTGGTCAGAGTGGCAATTGGGGGGTTGTATTGGGGTACTGATCAGCCGGGGTGGGGGGCAGCGATCGCCCATGGGAGGGTATCAGCGCAGTAATCAGCCGGGAAAGCCAGTGTGATCAGCCAGGGAGGCCAGCAATCAGGAGGGACGATGTCCGGTTGTGGGAGTGGGACCAATAGCCGCGGGGGTCGGGGGAGTGACAGATCTCTCAGTGTACTTGTACATAAACACTAAGAGATCAAGGTGCATGTGCAATAGCACCCTCTCGCAGTCAGCAGCCGGCTTCCCAGCAAGAATAGACTCCATCCACTCCCCCTAGTGGTGCAAATCATATTTTGCCTCTTTTTTGCATTCAGTGCCATTCTCTCCCATTTTCACACACATTTGGTGCGTAGAATTATTTTTGTTAGATCACCCCCATACACCTTTCTTTCCCATTCACACAATGTGAAGTCCTTACTTTCAGCATTATGGAGCACCCATTTCCGCACACCTTAAGGCTAAACTTAATGGCCCTGTCACAGAGGGGATGGGGCTGGAAAATGCGGCAAACCATTCAAAAGTTCATTGACTTTGGCAGGAGCGGAAAATCCCACTGGTGAAAAATTCCACCCTATATCTTGCACACAATTTCCACTCTATTGAACACTGGCAGGCATATTTTTAAAATAGCTCTGAGGATTAACACTGAGTTACTCCTTTATTTTCTTTCTGAAGAATGTTGTGCACAACTTAAGAACACAGACAGGAACCAATTTCCCCACTGGGAGACAAGGTTCTCTACATGACTGATTGTGGCGGGGTCATGACCATGGTGAGTGAAAATGCAGCAGAGAGACGCTGAAGATTCTTCACAGCTTATCTATTATTCCCTTCATCCCTTTACCTCACCCTACATGCTCTATGTGACAAGTTGCAGTCAATCATCTCTCATTCTCTGCTAACCCTTGCTCTTCTCTTTCATTTCAGGTCCAGAAGGTAACAAGGCCCCGGTGACACTTTTATGAAGTTCATGGTTGAAGTTTTCGATTTTCACTTGCTGTTTAATGTCGGTGCATTCACTACCTGCCAAATTGTGCTTTGTTCTATAAACGTGAAAAATGACCCAGCCATCCTGTATGTGTGTAATGCCATGGGACATCTCTTGTATGACAGACAAAATTGTTCTGGATAGGTTTTTTTAAAATATAGATCTGATCATACTGATACTGGTTCAGCACCTGTGCAACTTTCCCAGGTGTGACTGAACCCAAAGTTTACATTGGACCCAACCTGTGGACATAATCTCCGTCATATTTCCTTTTTCAAGTGAATTGCTGATCCAAGAGGCAATATGTATAGTCTGAAATAAGTACACATTCTGTGTGTGTTTTATGGATTTCAAATCAGGATATCTGACAAATGAATGATAAGAATGGAAATCAGCTCCAGGGTAAGCAAAGACATCTTATTATCATTCCAGTCCACTCAGTAAATATCAAGGACTTACTTGAAAGAATCTGTAGATAAATAAGTTTTGGGGTACAACAAATGGAGTATAATTGTAGCAGCAACTGATTAAGCATTGTTTCCCATTGGGGAGGGGCAGCACGGTGGTTAGCCCTGCAGCCTCACAGAACCAGGGACCCAGGTTCAATTCCAGCCTTCGGTGACTGTCTGTGTGGGGTTTGCACATTCTCCCTGTGTCTGTGTGGGTTTCCTCTGGATACTCCCGGTTTCCTCCCACAGTCCAAATATGTGTAGGTTAGATGGCTTGGTCATACTAAGTTGCCCCTTATTGTCCCAAGGTGTATAGGTTAGGAGAATTAGTGGGGTAAATATGTGGGGTTACAGGGATAGGGCCTGGGTAAGATGATCTGTTGGAGAGTTGGTGCAGACTCAAAGAGCTGAATTGCCTCCTTCTGCACTGTAGGGATTCAATGATTCTCACAATCAATTTAGTATTGTTTTTCAAGATATAAATTCAATCTTAATGAACAAAGACACGGAAAAACTCTGCACAAGGTACATGAAGCATGCCTCAGACTAGAGAGATCTCAATTACAGATATGCAGACTTTAAAACAGTAAATTCGATGAGCTTGTTGTTGAAACTGTATCTATTGTATCACCACCAACCCATCACCCCCTACCCTCGCCATTAAAAAAAAGGTTCAGGCAAGTAGCTGATACTTCTGATCAAATTTTTGAATTTGACACTTTCTTTTAAAAATGTAGATAAGCACAAAGGAACTTATTGCAGAATGCAGGATGTTGAAGTGGGAGGTTGTATATAATCGCAAGACTTGACAGGTTTTGGAATAGTATCATTCTGTAGTATGGAGAGCCTGCGATCGGTCCAATGTTACAATGGGAAGCAATTTGAAAAGTATTGATGTTCACCTCAGGGGACATCTTTTTTTCATTCTTGAATCAAATCGGAAAAATTCAGCAGCGTATATTCGCAGTTTTACAAACAGAGGAAAGGTCGGACAGCATTTTGAAAATTTGCATTTCCAGCAGATCCCTTCTGGGTAACTGCATCAAAGCTCTTTCATTTATTTGAGATGCTGACAGACTGGGTGCAGAATCTGTGGTTTCCTTTCTGTTTGAACCATTTATCCTGAAGGATCAATTTGCATTAATATAGTCTACAGTTGATAACTCAAAAGTACATTTTTGTCCAAAAAAGGCAAATTATTCAAAGTTTGAATTAAGGATATAAATAACGCAGGAAAATGAAAAATCAATGCTAAAAATTTGAATGACAAAATCATTTGAATTAAACAGCTGATTTAAAATGATAACTCTATCCTCAGTGATCTACATGATGCGGTCATATCTTTGATCATAATTCTTCATTATTATGTGGTATAACAGCAATGCTTAGTTTATTTTGATGCCTTTCTCACTTTAAATGAATCCTGCCACTTTAATCCTCACTCCAGTGCCAATGCACCTTAAAACAATGTGCACCCATTCTAAATTTACCTGCCTTTCACTACTAATGCTGGGTGGCATGGTGGCACAGTGGTTAGCAGTGCTTTCTCACAGTGCCAGGGACCCGGGTTCAATTCCAACTTGGGTGACAGTCTGTGCAGAGTCTGCACGCTCTCCCTGTTTCTGTGTGGGTTTCCTCCGGGTGCTCCAGTTTCCTCCCACATTCAAAGAATGTGCTGATTAGGTGCATTGGCCATACTAAATTCTCCCTCAGTGTACCTGAGCAGGCGCCAAAGTGTGGCGACTAGGGGATTTTCACAGTAACTTCATTGCAATGTTAATGTAAACCTAATTGTGACACTAAGAAGAAAACTTTAAACTTTAATTCCTCATTGTACTCTCACTGATACCTCACTTTATCTTCGCTGCAAATTAATTGCACCCTCACATTCCCTTCATTGCAATCTCATTCTATCTACTGTTGCCTTTATTACAATATGACCACATCATTGTCACATTTTGCCATATTATTATTTATTTTCATGGATACACCTTGCTTCATGTCTGTCTGCTGTTAACACCCCCTTGTGGCTACAGAGATTCATTCAAGTGCAAGTTTTAACTAGCTATCTTTCTGAAGATCACTTGCAAATATAACCAGGGCAGCTTGCTCTAAAACTATTAATCGGAAGCATCAATGTAATTTAATTAAAATAGTGCTTCTAACTGTTCACCAGAGAGCTTTTTAAGATGTGGTTGTTGCAGCTTCCCATCAAAAATCTGACCAGGGCTGTCCCATGCTCACTCTTGCCAAACCTCATTTAAACCCATTTGTAGATCTCATGGTGAGTAGAGCTGAATCCCAATGGAGATACCATTGCCTGAATGACTGCTGGACCTGGAGTCTCTGTACCAATTAAAGATTTAAATACTGATCTTTGCTTCTGACTTAACTTGCACCAGTGTTATCATTTGACTCCTGCAGCTGATCACCACAAAATTTCATTTAACAAGTTGTGGTGATTACATCTGACTATCTTATTTATGCTATTATGTACATTATGTATGTACCTGTGCAATTTTAATCATTCCCACCATTGGCAGCCTGGCTTTCAGCTGCCAGGGCGTCAAGTTCTGGAATTTTCTCCCTAAACTATTCCATCTCTCTAACTCTCCTCCTTTTTGATACTTCTTAAAACCAAACCTTAAGGCCAAGATTTTGGTCACCTGTCCCAGTAGCTCCTTCTGTGCCTTGGTGTAAAATCTTAACCTCCAAAGCACCTTGGGATATTTTATCACATACATTAAAGGGACATTAGATTTGATTTATTCTTGTCACATGTATTAACATACAGTGAAACGCGCTGTACAGACAAAACATACCGTTCATAAATGCAAGATGTTGTTGTGTGCCATTACCTAAGTGCGGGCTGATTTTACCTCAATCCCAACATCAAGAATGTGAACTCAGGAGTCATATGCATCCCACCGCCTGCCTGTTCTTCCTTATTAATTAAAATCAACTCTGGGAAGACAAGACTGAGAGATATGTCTTCTGGGAGGTCAGCCAGTCACCCATTTCCAGTAGCAAAAAGATAGCCACAATTTTGACTTGTGTGAACTTAGCCGAGTGTCATCCTGTTGTCACTCAACATTGTACAGCCTTCCAGAAAGGCAACTGGCCTGGTGACTGGGAAGACTCACCTGAAGAAGGGGCTTGGGGCTCCGAAAGCTTGTGGCTTTTGCTACCAAATAAACCTGTTGGACTTTAACTTGGTATTGTTAGACTTGAATTGTGGGGCTGATAGGAGATTACAGAGTTTGTGAGTAATGAGGGATTTGAAAACAAGGATGAAACTTTCAAAATCAAGGCAATGAGTCAGGAGCCTGTGTAGCTCAGTAGACACAGTGAGAAGACTAACAACACCAGGTTAAAGTCCAACAGGTTTATTTGGTAGCAAAAGCCACTAGCTTTTGGAATAGGCTGTCCCTTCGTCAGGTGGGTGGGAGTTCTGATCACAAACAGGGCACAAAGACACAAACTCAATTTACATGAATAATGATTGGAATGCGAGTCTTTACAGCTAATCAAGTCTTAAAGGTACAGACAATGTGAGTGGAGGGAGCATTAAGCACAGGTTAAAGAGATGTGTATTGTCTCCAGACAGGACAGCCAGTGAGATTTTGCACATCCAGGCAAGTTGTGGGGGTTACAGATAGTGTGACATGAACCCAATATCCCGGTTGAGGCCGTCCTCATGTGTGCGGAACTTGGCTATCAGTCTCTGCTCAGCGACTCTGCGCTGTCGTGTGCCATGAAGGCCGCCTTGGAGAACGCTTACCCGGAGATCAGAGGCTGAATGCCTGTGACCTCTGAAGTGCTCCCCAACAGGAAGAGAACAGTCTTGCCTGGTGATTGTCAAGCGGTGTTCATTCATCCGTTGTCGTAGCGTCTGCATGGTTTCCCCAATGTACCATGCCTCGGGACATCCTTTCCTGCAGCGTAACAGGTAGACAATGTTGGCCGAGTTGCAAGAGTATGTACCGTGTACCTGGTGGATGGTGTTCTCGCGTGAGATGATGGCATCCATGTCGATGATCCAGCACGTCTTGCAGAGGTCTTGCAGACATGTCTTGCAGACATGGTGTAAATTGAGTTTGTGTCTTTGTGCCCTGTTTGTGATCAGAACTCCCACCCACCTGATGAAGGGACAGCCTGTTCTGAAATTTAGTGGCTTTTGCTACCAAATAAACCTGTTGGACTTTAACCTGGTGTTGTTATACTTCTTACTGTGTTCACCCCAGTCCAACGTCGGCATCACCACATCATAGCTCAGTAGACACAGTGCTGATGGGGGAATTAGACTTGATTAGTTAGGACATGGGCAGCAGGTTTTTGGATCCCCTTACCAAGAGTAGAATGGGATTCAATATCCTTATTGTTCTTCCCAAAAAAAGACAATTTTCTTACCAAAATTACTCGAGGAAGAGTTAGGAAACAATCTTTTGAACTTTTGTTCAGGTAAAATATATATTGTTTTTAAAACAGTGGCGCTCTATTTCTGTAACAGCTCTGAAAAATGAAAGGACAATACGTACATACAGACAATAATCTTTCTTCATCCAAATTTATATTTTAAAAAGCGTTGGAGTTTTATTATGGACGCCTTGGAATCATAGAACAGAAAACAGAAAATCTTTTGAAAATGAAGAAACGGCTGATATTAGAACCTGGGCAACCCTATTCCCCATGCTGCGCTGTCAGATCCGTGCTTTCTTAATTCTTCCCCTCTGACGTGCCAACTCATGAAAACTGATCTCAAAAGACACAACTTTTTAGTCGGATTCAGGCTCATCCGCACTGCCCTGAGGTGAATTCTCATGATTTTTAACAGTCCTGCCCAAAGTTTGTTTCTCAGCCGTAGGGAAAGGATCGAGTGGTGGATTCAGGATACTTTGCCCTGCTGTATGGAGCATATAAGAGGCCTTAAGAAGGAGGAGGTACACAGGGTTTGTTCACTCAAGGAACTGGGATACTCTAGTTCAGGTGCCACTCCCTGAGATTTGAGGTGGAGAGCTTTGATATCTTCACATTTGGCCCACTAACTAGTTCCTGGCCTGGGTCCGCTTCATGTTGACTAATGCTAGCCAGTCAGCGAGAAGCCACGGCCAATTCACCATCTCAGTGTCAGGCGGCAGCCTAGAAACAATGCTGGAGGTCGAGTTCCCCACCACTCAAGACCAGGAGCTCCAGTAGTCCAGCACCAACTGAAGCCACTGGTTTCTCGGCTTCTGTGACAAAGCAACTCATCCCTCTGAGAATTCAGACAGCACTGGAAACATCTGCTCTCCAAGGTCGACATTCAGAATAATCACAGGGTCACAACTAACCTTGCGCCTTCCTCACACACTTTTCCAGAGCATCACAATTCTCTCTTAAATAGGAAGCAAAGGGTGGGCAAAAGTACTGGAGTCTTTCCGCTAAAGTATTGATGAGAAATATTACAGTGGCATGATGAAAAAAAATTCTGTTACGACAAAAATGGAAAATGACAGCATTGAGGAAATTGTAGTCACTGTAAATAAGTAAACTTTCTCATTTCTGTAGTAATTTCTTTTGGGGGACAGGGCATGCCTCATCCAAACTTTAAAATTAACTTACTTCCTCTGACTCCACATTCCAACATTCATTGTCTTTTAGATTCTTGATGTATTGTGTAAAGTCATGAGGCACAACTCCCTACACCTGAAGCATCTCATCTATTATCACTTGAGTTTTCTGTCTAGCTTGGTATGCAGACAGTCACTTAAGGGTAGGTTACATTTCCACACTAGTACCTGCCAGTAAAGAAGCAGGGTTTACACCTAAGTCTTGCCAATTTTGATAAAGGCGAATGAGTATTTTGCAGTTGCTTAAGTGAACTGACCTGATGTGACAGATTGGCAAATTATTCAGTAATGGACCAGGAAATAGCAGAAAATCCGCAACCAGTTTCAGAGGTTCACCTGAATTACTGTGGCCTGGATTTTGCAATTCCAGTATTGGTGAACACTGAAACAATGCCTTGTTACAATCACATTGTTACAGCAACTTCTGACATGCACATCCTTCGAAACGATTACTGCACAGAAAGAGACCATTCAGCCCATTGTGTCTGTGACAGCTCTCTGCAAGAGCAACTCAGCTAGTCCCACTCACCCACCTTTTCCACAGAGTCTTGCTTTTTTTTTCTTCAGATAATTATCCAATTCTCTTTTGAAAGCCACAATTAAACCTACGTCCAACACACTCTCAGGCAGTGCATTCCAGTGCCTAAATACTTGTTACTTCAAAAGAATGTTGTTTCTCTGTCATCTCAGGTTCTCATGCCAATCATCTTAAATCAGTGTCCTCAGGTTACCGACCCTTCCATCCAGATTGCTCACCTCTATCAAACTGCCTCTCGACCTTCTGCAAGGAGAACAGCCCCAGCTTTGCCAAAAATCCACCTAGCTGAAGTTTCTCATTTCCAGAACCATTCTTGTAAATCCTTTCTGCATTTTCTCAAACCTTCACATCTTTCCTAAACTGTGGTGCCCAGAATTGGGCGTGATCTTACGTGCCGTTCATGCCATGCTCCTGTTGCAGCGAGATTGGAGAATTTGGCGGCCAGTCAAATCTCCATTCACTGTGGCGGGCTGGGAAAATCCTGCCGGCGTGAACGGTGGTAAGATTCCAGGCAATATTCCAGTTGAGGCCAAACCAATATTTTATACAAGTTCAGCATAATGTCCTTGCTTTTATAATCTAGCCCTCTAATTATAAAGGTCAGGATCCCACAAGCTTTACTAACCACTTTCTCAAACTGCCCTGTTACTTTCCATGATTTGTGCATTTGTATCTCCTGATCCCTCTGCTCCTGTACCCCTCTGGAATTGAATCCTTTATTTTATCTTGTCTCTTCTCATTCTTCTTAACAAAATTAATCACTTCACACTTTTCTGCATTCAATTGAATCCACCACATGCCCCAGTATTCCATCAACCTACCTTGGTCTTCTTGAATTCTCATAGTTCATTGTACTTCCAGATTTGTGTCACCTGCAAATTGTGAAATTTTATCTTGCACACTCTAGGGTAAGTCACTAAGATAGGTCAAAAAAGTTTGGTCATAATACCGAACTTCTGGGGAACCTGTGGCGATCCTCAGGTTAAATCATCACTAGTCAGCTCTCCCCCTCAAAGGGGAGAGCAGCTTATGGTCATCTGGGAATATGGCGACTTTAGCTTTAGTCCAAAGAAACAACTATTCATCACTACTCTCTGTTTCCTGTAATTCAACAAACCTCTCATATCCATGCTACCACTGTTCATTTTATTCATTGGGCTGTAACTTTGCTAACAAGCTTGTTATCTGGCTTTGCTCCCCCCACTGGCGGGTTTGAAGATGTAAGGCACATACAATCCAACAGGCTTTTTTAAAATACTTTTCCAATTCAATCAAATCAAGTCCAATTCAGAGTCTCAACAAGTTGAGACATTTCCGATCCAGGCTGACAAGACAGGGCATGCAATCCTCTACCCTGTCTTGGGCCTGATCTACATGAGCCAAGCTGATTGGAGTAGGCAGACGTCTCCGCCCCCCCCAGGCTTGATCTCATTTGCATCTTAGCCAAAAGGCCGAGATACCGCTTTTAAAAATTGCTTCATATGAAGCATATGAAGCTTAAATGCAACTCAATGGCCACTACCAAGTGTAGCATCAGCAGACTACACTTGATCTTAGCCAAAAGGCTGAGAAGCGACCTTCCTTGCCGCCTATCTGCTCTCCCTGAGCTGTCTGAAATTTTACGAGGAGCGGGAGGAAATATCAGCTAGCCATCCACCTTTAGACCTAATGATCCGCTTAAGAGCCTCATCCCATCTCTGCCAATAATTTACCCACTCTTACTTCCCTCAGTGGTCTCGGATGCATCTGATCCAGTCCTAGTAACTTACAAATTTTAAGTACCTGCAGCCTTTATTAATGTTTAACCAGTCCAGTGTCTCAAGCACCCGGTACCTCCTCAGATGCAAAGTACTCATTTAATACCTCAGCCTCTGTCATCATGCATTAATCGACATTTTAGTCCCAAGCGCGCCTCACCTTACCGCTAACCACTGTTTCACTATTTATATGCCTGCAGCAGCTTTTTAGATTCCCTTTTATATTGGCTGCAATCTCTTCTCATGCTCTCGCTCTCTGTTTTATATATTTACTTTTTTCAATTTCCCTCTGAATTTTCTACATTCAGCCCTTTTCTCACCTGTATTATCAACCTGACATCTTTCATCTGGAAGTTGGCATAACAGAAATGCTGTCCTCCAGAGCCTCTGAAGGCAGGGATCTACAATCATGAATTTGGATTAATTGCCCATAAATAATATTTTATTTTTCTGAAAACTTTAGGCCTCCTATTATCAAGTTTGGAGCCTGCTCTCACATTCCAGGAATGCACCAACACTTGGAGGAGTGAACTTTCAGGCATTTTATATGTTGAAATGTATTTTTATTGGTAAGCATATGTAATTTTTTTTGGCATGGTTTATTAAGACTTCTTAATGGATTTTATTTAACTGACTTTTTTTAACATGATTGAAGGGACTCTTAATACATCTTTAAATGATTATGACTTTTTATTCAAGACTGATCTATTTAAAAATCTGTATGACAGTGAATGACTTCAAAATAACTGAGACTGTCACTCTAACAGATACTTAAGAGTGGCAAAATCCTTCTCCTTTCCCCAGGGTGTCCCAGGATTTTGAGAGATAGTGAAGGAACAGTAATATAGTTCCAAGTCAGGATGGTGTGTGACTTGGAGGGGTACTTGCAGTTAGTGTCCCCATCTCTCTGCTGTCATTATCCTTATAGATGGTAGAGGTTTGAAAGGGGCTGTTGAAGGAGCCTTGGTGAGTAACCGCAGTGCATATATAGTGTGCACTGCTGCCACTACATGTTGGTGGCGGAGGGAGTGATTTTTTAAGTTGAAAGATGGGATGCCAAACAAGCAGACTGCTTTGTCATGCATTGTGTAGAGCTTCTTGACTATTGTTTGAGCTGCACCCATCCAGGCAAGTGGAGAACATTCCATCACACTCCTGACTTGCGCCATGTAGATGACGGACAGGCTTTGGAGAGTCAGGAGCTGAGCTACCCCCCTCAGAATTCCCAGCCTCTGACCTGCTCTTGTAACCATATAGCTAATCCAGTTCAGTTGGTGGTCAAAGGTAGCCCAGAACGTTGATAGTGGGGGATTCAACTATGGTAATGCCAATGAATGTTAAGGGACAATGGTTAGATCATCTCATCACCTGGCACTTGCGTGGCATGAATGTTACTTGCTACTTATCAGCCCAAGCCTGAATGATGTCCAGATCTTGCTGCACACAGACATAGACTGCTTCTGTATCTGAGGAATCATGAATGATGCTGAACATTGTCAATGGGAATCACAACGTAAACTCTCTGCTGTTTGAATTCATACCTAACATAAAGGAAGTTGGTTGTGGGGGTTGGAGGCCAATCATCTCAATCCCAGCACATACCAGGATTTTGTCAATGCCCATAGCATTTTCAGTATCCAGTGCCTGGAGCCATTTCTTGATATCATGTAGAGTGAATCAAATTGGATGAGAACTGACATCTATGATGGTGGGAACCTCTGGAAGTGGCTGAGATGGATTACCCACTCAGCATTTTTGACTGAAGATGATTGCAAATGTTTCCGCCTCATCTTTTGCACTTGATATGCTAGGCTCTCCAATCAATGAGGATGGGGATAATATTTGTGGAGCCTCATCCTTTGGTTATTTGTTTAATTATCCACCACCATTCATGACTGGATGTGGCAGGACTGCATGGCTTTGATCTGATGGATTGCCTGTGAGATCGCTTCGTCTATCACTTGCTGCGGCCACTGTTTGGCAAAAAAGTAGCTCTGCGTTGCAGCTTCACCAGGTCGATCACCTCATTTTTAGCTATGCTTGGTGCAGTTCCTGGCATCCCCTCCAGGTCTCTTCATTGAACCAAGGTTGATCCTTGCTTGAACACAAGCAATAATAAAGAAAGAGTTGCGTGTATATCATGCTCCTCACAACCACTGACATCCCCAATGAAGTCAATCATCATCCAAATCTAATTGTTGAAGTGTAGTCACTGCTGTGATGTAGGAAATACAACAGCTATTTTGTGCGCAGCAAACTCACACAAACAGCAATGTCACAATGACCAATCTCTTTTTTGTGGTGTTGATTGAGGGATAAGCATTGACCAGGACACCAGAGGTAACTCCCTACTCTTCTTCATAACAGCACATGAGATCATTTACATCATGCTGACAGGAAGATGGGGGTCTCAACTTAACATCTCATCCAAAAGCTGGCATCTCCAGCAATGCAGCACTCCCTCAAAACTGCCTTGGAGTGTCAGCCTCGATTTTATATCTAAGCTCTGAGGTGGGGACCTGAATGCGGAACTTTGTGACTTGAGAGGCAAAAGTGTTACCGACAGCGCCATGGCTCACAAAAATAACTCAATAAATAACACATCTGCATTTCCTCAAAATGAAACACAAAAAAAATCCCCTTCTATTGTGCCTGAGGGTCGTTATTCGATAATCTGTGAGTAAAAATGCCCACTCTGCAACAGCTTGCATCCTGCTGCTTCCTGCATTTTCAGAATTGTTACGGCGTAGAAGGAGGCCATTTGGCCCATCATGTCTGCACAGCCTCTCCAAACGAGCATCGTGACTTAGTGCCATTCCCCTGCTTTTTCCCTTCTTGAATGTCTCGACTGAGGCAGCCTCCACCATACTTCCAGGCAGTGTATTCAGAACCAATCAACTGAACAGATTGACCTATCACAGTGCCAGAACCTCCAAAATCTTTTTATGAACAATATATTTTTGTTTCTGAAGCTGGAGCGGGGCTCAAACTCACTACCTTCAGACTCTGAAGCTAGAGCTCTATCCACTAAGCCACAGCTGACACGGCCCTGGGATCTAACCCCTCTTGTGCCAAAGGCATGCCCAACAGTTAGCTGGCACTCATTTTCTACTTGTTAAGATCATTCAGAAAGGCTACTCCATTAAACACTCCCTAACATTATGAGCCGTCTTACTCAAAAAAATGGGAAATAAATATTTTACTTTCTGTTTCTTCATTGGTTAGGGTAAAAATTGTCATTATTCTACAGATGAGGTTTGGGGCGGGGGGGGGGGGGGGGTGGTGAGAAATTGGGGAAAGGAAACAAGCAAACCTTTCAAGAGACACTCCCATTGGAATGGAGGCATCCACCATTGCCCTAAGAGTCCTAGAGTTCATTAGCTTCCTCACTGATCAATGCTAAATACCCATGTCAGCTTTCAGCAGCTACTCTGGGCACCTGAGGCATCTATGCAATGCAGGGTGGCGTTTGCTGAAAGGGGGCCTTGTTACATCCATATGGGCTGTTTTCATAGAAGGAGGCCATTCGGCCCACCGAGCCTGTTCTGACAACAATCCCACCCAGGCTGTAACCCCACGTATTTTTGACTTGATTTATTATCGTCACATGTATTGGGATACAGGGGTAATTAAGCATGGCCAATCCACCTAACCTGCATATCTTTGGAGTGTGGGAGGAAACCGGAGCACCCGGAGGAAACCCACTCAGACACGGGGAGAACGTGCAAACTCCATACAGACAGTGACCCGATGCCAGAGCTCTGATCTGTTAAGAAATCCAATAAGGCACCGAGAGATTTATAATCCAATTGTCAATCTTTATTGCTTTATCTTCAAAAGGAAATAACAACTCAAGATTTTGGCACCAAACAGTTTGACTCTCGTGAGCTCGACTCTGGATTTGTATGATGGTGGGTTGGCATTAGTGTCCCCTTCCCTTGGTGGATTATTTTAATCTCTCCCCACAGGACACTGGTTACTCTCCTAGTTAGGACTCTGGTCCCAGCCTTGTTCTGGTCAAGCCAATTGAGCTTATTTTGATCACTCCTTCTCCTGAGCAGGAATTTGAACACATGGGACATAAGCCAATCTAGTGATGCCTTGAGCTAACTCCTTTTATTATTCTCCACTTTCAATATCACAACTTAGATTATTATTACCATTTAGATTCTACATTACAATTATTGTTCTTCTCTGGAGCATTGGCAATTCAAAAATCTTCCTATCGGCCCATTTTATATTCAGTCTCCCTTTCCCAGGCTCCAGTCACATGCCTTCACCCTGCCAATTGGCATCTGTTGCCTTTGCTTCCATCCTCCGCTATCACTTCACACCTCCCACTTCTGGCCTACACTCCATCCATAATGCTTCCCATCTAACAGTATGCTTCATTCCTCCCACAATTTCCCTGAGAAATCATCAATTTATTTGATTAAAAATATTCACAAGACTATGCTTCTGTTCCACTTAGATTTTCTTTTACTATTTCCCACAAGTGAAATTAAGGCAGGAACAACCCACACAAATACACCACAAGGTACCGCATGGTAGGTTGTTGCATAACGTTAAATCTCATGGGATCCACGGTGAGGTATCTAAATGGATACGAAATTGGCTTCTTGACAGAAGCCTTGACAAGCCACAAGGGTGGTTGTAGAGAGTTGTTTTTCAAACTGGAGGCCTGTGACCAGCGGTGTGCCTCAGGGATCAGTGCTGGGCCCACTGTTATTTGTCATTTATATTAATGATTTGGATGAGAATATAGGGGGCATGGTTCGTAAGTTTGCAGATGACACCAAGATTGGTGGCATGGTGGACAGTGAGGAAGGTTATCTCCAATTGCAGCGGGGTCTTGATCAATTGGACCAGTGGGCTGGTGAATGGCAGATGGAGTTTAATTTAGACAAATGCGAGGTAATGCATTTTGGTAGATTGGACCAGGGCAGGACTTACTCAGTTAATGGTAGGGCATTGGGGAGAGTTACAGAACAAAGAGATCTAGGGGTACATGTTCATAGCTCCTTGAAAGTGGAGTCACAGGTGGACAGAGTGCTTAAGAAGGCATTTGGCATGCTTGGTTTCATCGGTCAGAACATTGAATACAGGAGTTGGGACGTCTTGTTGAAGTTGTACAAGACATTGGTAAGGCCACAGTTGGAATACTGTGTGCAATTCTGATCACCCTATTATAGAAAGGATATTATTAAACTAGAAAGAGTGCAGAAAAGATTTACTAGGATGCTACCGGGACTTGATGGATTGAGTTATAAGGAGGACTTTTTTCTCTGGAGCGTAGGAGGCTGAGGGGGCCTTATAGAGGTCTATAAAATAATGAGGGGCATAGACAAGGTAGATAGTCAATATCTTTTCCCAAAGGTAGGGGAGTCTAAAACTAGAGGGCATAGGTTTAAGGTGAGAGGGAGAGATACAAAAGCGTCCAGAGGGGCAATTGTTTCACACAGAGAGTGGTGAGTGTCTGAAACAAGCTGCCAGAGGTAGTAGTAGTAGAGGCGGGTACAATTTTATCTTTTAAAAAGCATTTAGATAGTTACATGAGTACGATGGGTATAGAGGGATATGGGCCAAATGCGGGCAATTGGGATTAATTTAAGAGTTTTTTTTTAAAAAGGGCGGCATGGACAAGTTGGGCCAAAGGGCCTGTTTCCATGCTATAAACCTCTATGACTCTATGACTAAATATCCAAAAACTACCTTCTAACTTCATGAATAGACTGCACCTTAAGCCGAAGAAATAATATAAACTACTCTTACATGCTCTCACAAACTAAACTGTATTGTAAAAATTTCTGTTCATTTCTTTATCTTCTTGCATTCATTAAAGATTCAAGTCACACCAAAGCTCGATATAAATAATGTTAACATTCTTTCATCTTTACCTGTGCATGTTCTTGCACTTCATCCTTTGCCATGAGTGCTCCATGAATCTATGAGAGGGTAAGGATGATGCAATGCTAGTTGGTGCCTCAGTAATGCACTCTACACTCATGACCTTTAAGAGATTCCTCACTCCCCTTCTCACAGTCAGCATCCTTCGCTACAATATTCAGCCTCCTCTGAGATGTACCTCGCAATGACATAGGTGCCCAACATAATTCTTTAAATCTGCAGGGCTTCAAATTAAATTGGGGGGCATGGTGGCACAGTGGTTAGCACTGCTGCCTCAGCGCCAGGGACCCGGGTTCAATTCCGGCCTCGGGTCACTGTCTGTGTGGAGTCTGCACATTCTCCCCGTGTCTGCGTGGGTTCCCTCCAGGTGCTCCGGTTTCCTTTCACAGTCCAAGGATGTGCGGGTTAGGTTGATTGGCTCTGCTAAATTGACCCAAGTGTCAAGGGATTAGCAGGGTAAATATGTGGGGTTACGGGAATAGGGCCTGAATGGGATTGTGGTCAGTGCAGACTCGATGGGCTGAATGGCCTCCTTCTGCACTGTAGAGATTCTATGAAATTAATGATCTCTCGTGATCTTGCATACTTTGGCAAGGTCAGTACCAGAGGGTGGAATATAGCATCTGTCACCTCATGTTGAAAACAAGCTTTAGTATGTAGTCTGGTGGTAAACATATTGCAGAGGAGGAGTGCTGTAGCAAGGGCCTGGAAGCACTTCAACAACTTCCTAATGTCTGGGACAGGGAGTGATATTAATTCCATATATGAAACACACAAAGGAGTTATGTGAACAGCTGTCTTCTGCATTGCAAATGATGCCACAAAAGTGAGCCCCACCAAAATGTTACCTTGAGTGTCTTCAAGAATGCCCTGACCAAAAGATATGTAAACATCATTACCAGTCTTGGAGGAAAAGAGATTGGCACCATGGCATTAGTAGTTTAAGAAGTGTTAAACAATGAATGGCTTCCCTGATGTAGATGAGAAGCCTTGGAATCATGAGACTCCTATTCTTCATCTTACAGGAAATCATACAACACCCAGGAGAGGGGGAACCACAAGGTAGGAGATGCTGTCATGTCATAACTGATGCCAATGGGGAAGGAGGCCCTGATGGTTGCCCAAGTATTTGCAGGGCTTGCTGTGCCCAAGGGCAAGGTGGTGATGCACCCAAGAGGGGGGTGGAGTAGCAAGTATCACATCTGTGTTGGTTTATATCAATGTACATTTATGCAAAGGTTCTTTTAGTGGTGTGAAGGTGAGGAGTGCATCACATGCGAGCAGGTGATGGAGGCAGTGAAAGCAGTGGACAGTTCTCCTCAGAGGGTGAAGGACTGGAGCAGAAACGCTCACTGATATACAAAGCGGGTTCTAGTGGAACAGCAATGGAAGATGTATCTTCCTCGTGTAGAGTTTACTGAGGCAATGTGTATCTTGGGCAGAAAATGGAGGATTCCATTCATGCCATAAGTGGCATCATCTCTCAGTTGATTGAGTGAATGAGTGTCTTAATTGAAAGGGTGGCTCATATAAACCAGGCCAATGACTAATTGCAGGAGAGGCAAAATGACCTCACTGAAATGGCTGCAAAATTCAGGAACATTGGCAGTTCTGCAGTAGTTATGCCACACAAAGACATGGAAACTCTCCCACTCCTGGATAGCTGCCAAGTGCTGGTGATTTCTGAAAGGGCTGAGACAGGTAGGACTGTGCATCATGAAGGCACCCCATGGTCTTTTGCTGGCCCCTCTGACACATGCTGCCTTTTGTACCAATGACGAGGCTGCCCCTGCACAGATGCAGGTGGGGCAATCTGTGGCAGCACCCTCACAGGCATCGCGACCCAGAAGGTGCCAGCCATATTCCCTTTGCCAGAACAGGAACAACAGCAGGCTGCCTCCACATCAGCCTCATTCCCCAGGGAAACATCATGTTGCAGTGTATGGAAAAGATTCCACAAATTGCTGAATAATCTCTGGGTATCTCTTGGATGGTAATATGTTCTGCTACACAAATTAATGGAAGCCTTTTGTCCTAAACCTCATAAATGTCACATGATGAAAGTTACATGGGCTTTGATTTCAATAGCTGAGCATTAAGGTGAAAGTCCACTCTTGAGACAGAAATTACCAATGCATCTGGTAGTCCCTTGCATCCCTGATATGCAGGTTCACCTGGTGAGGGTTCAGTGGCACTATACTATGGACTGGCTACTCTCCTTCATTCACTTCCTCCTCAGCTTAGAGGATGTTGAAAGCTCATGATCTTCATGTAGATCCAGTTCCTCATTTCTGCATCGTTATATTGTGCAACACCACAATGCATGACGTCCTTGACAGCTGCTTTGTAGGGCTTCTCCATGCTGACCAAAGTACTGAAAGCAGTTCTTTAGGAGCCTTACAGTCTACTCAATGGTTGCACTGTGGACAATTAGCAGTGATTATACCTCTCTGCTGTCTCTGTCACGGGGTTGTACACTGGGTGTCTTGGACCATTCCTTTAAGCAATATCATTTTTCACCCAGCATCCATCCACATGGGTAGTTTGGAGGGGGATGTGCATTACGGGGAGAATGAAAAGTTGAGAAACCGACAACTATCTCAAGATGAGTCATGGCAACTGATAAGGAATCTTGCAGACACTTTACATAACTGAATACAATTCATGCAAAGGCATAATTAACATTTAGTTTCTCATATGACTAATAATTTTATCTGATTTCCCAGGATCAGCACCAAATTTAAGCTAAATATTAATTATATCAATTAAATTTGTTGCCTTCCATTAATGTGAATACATAGCCATTTTAATTGTAAACTTTGCCCTGTTGAATGCTAGGACCTTCCCCCACCAGGAATGATGCCAATCTCTCCCAAGTTCCAGATTTTTAAAATTAATTTTACAGGATGTGGGTGTCACTGGCCGGGCCAGCATTTATTGCCCATTCCTAGTTGCCCTTGCAGCTGCTGCTTCTCAGAACTAACTTATTGAGGCAGGTTCAAACAGATTCTCTGCCTCAGAATGACTCTCAGCAGGCCACAAAAACTAATATAACTAACTTTCTGCACAAAATTGATTTACTGTTGTCTTTGAGATACGGATCTTTTAAGGTACAGCTCCTCAACATGACAAAGATATCTCCTCAGCTGCACAGGGAAGCCCAAAGAAGAGCAGAAGGGCAATATTGAAAGCAGATTCTATAGGAGGGGGAACAGACATTTCTGCACCGCAGATGTGAATCCAGGATGGCATGTTGCTGCCCTGATGCCAGGGTCAAGGATTCAGTGAGTGGCCAGAGTACCTATTGTCAGCAGCCAGCAGTTCTGTTCCATATCGGCACAACATCGTGGGCTGGCTGGCCAGCATTTATTGCCCATTCCTAGTTGCCCTTAGAGGGCAGTTGAGAGTCAACCACATTGCTGTGGCTCTAGTCACATGTAGACCAGACCAGGTAAGGACAACAGATTTCCTTCCCTAAAGGACATTAGTGAACCAGAAAATCACTTCACAGTCATCAGTACATTCTTAATTCCAGATATTTTTTATTGAATTCAAATTCCACCATCTGCTGTGGCGGGATTCGAACCCGGGCCCCCAGCTCATTAACTGAGTTTCTGGATTAATAGTGTAGCGATACCACTCAGCCATCGCCTCCCCCAATAATTGCATGGCTGCAGAAATGGTGCTGGATGATTTTGGATTCTTAGGATCAGTTCTGGGGGAGTTCGGACCTGTGCAGGCCAGACCAAGTGCAGCTAAACAACAAAAAATAATTTCCATTGCTATTGGAAAGGGTTTAACTAAACTACCTTGGCAGGGATGTGGGACTTGATTAGTTGTAAGTATTTGCATTCCAACCATTATTCATGTAAATTGAGTTTGTGTCTTTATATGCTCTGTTTGTGAACAGAATTCCCACTCACCTGAAGAAGGGGCTTGCAGCTCCGAAAGCTTGTGTGGCTTTTGCTACCAAATAAACCTGTTGGACTTCTTACTATAGGGATGTGGGAGCCAGAAAAGAATATTTGGAGCGATAGGTAGTATGAGAATAGGAAATAGTAAGTTATTAGGTAGGTTCAGCATAAGGAGGCAAGTAATAAAGTCTAAATTAGGTTTACAGTGCATGTATGTGAATGAGCAGTATGTGGCAAATATGATTGGTGAGGTACAGACGCAGACACTCACGGGGGAATATGATGTGGTGATAATGGAGACCTAACTCAAAGGAGGGCAGAACTGGGTATTAAATTTGGGGGCTGCAGTGGTACAGTGGCATCGGCACTGGACTCGTAATTCAGAGACGTAGTAATGCTCTGGGGACCTGGGCTCAAATCCCACCACGGCAGTTGGTGAAATTTGACTTCAATAAAAATCTGGAATTAAAAGTCTAATGATGACCATGAAACCGCTGTTGATTGTTGTAAAAACCCATCTGGTTCATTTATGTCCTTTAGGGAAGGAAATCTGACACCCTTACCTGGTCTAGTCTATATGTGACTCCAGACCCACAATGTGGTTGACTCTTAAAATGCCCTCTGAAACAGCCCAACAAGTTCAAGGGCAATGAGGGATGGGCAATAAATGATGGCCCAGTCAGTAACACCCAGGTCCCATGATCAAATTTTAAAAAAGATATTCCTGGATACAAGGTGCTCAGGAAAGATTGGACGGGAAGGGGGGGGGCGGGGAGAGAGAGCAGCAATAATTAAAAACATTGCAGTGCTGGGGAGAGAGGGTGATCTAGAGGGGTCAAGGATCCCTGTTTGGCTAGAGCTAAGGAAGAAGAAAGGTGCAGTTACATTGCTCAGTATAGTTAGGCCACCGACTAGTGGAAAAAATGTAGTGGAACAAACTTGCAAGGAAATTGCAGAGTGCGCAAGAATTATAGAGCAGTAATAATGGGAAACTTTGCTTATCTGGAAATAGACTATGATTGTAGAAATATAAAGGCCACATGCAGCAAGAGTTCCTGGAGTGTGTTCAGGAAAATTCTACTGTATGTAATATCCAAGAGCCCAGGTTAATGCTCTGTTACAATCACAGTAATGTAATTGATCTCAGGCTGTTTTAGATTAAAAGACAATTGTACTTATTACTATCCTATGATTCCTGTTGGGAAGTGAAAGGTACAAGAGTGATGATATAATTCTGGTGCGACTGATTTGTGCCGAATTACAAATATTGAGGACAAGCCTGAACCAGATGGTTATATACTAAACTATCAGTGAGTTGGAAGGGGTATGCAAGGACTTCATGATGGATTTGCAGGTTGGTGTCAAAATCCTGGATGGACAAATTGCCTTCTTGTTTGCTCTCACATGTTTAATAATCAACAGCTATGTTTCATTGGATTCATCAGATCTGCATGGTGGAGACTTAATCATGAACAGGGTTTGTGTTCCAGTTCTGTGCAATAAATTGGAATTCATGCTTTGGTGATCTGTTCAAAATAGGAGTTGAAAACCTTCAATGATTCAGTAACAATCATTGTCTATAATTATAGCAATGAATGGCAGCAAAGGTGTAGTATTATATATTTCTAATATTATACACCTAGTAATAATAAACCTCATTTTTAAACTCCCATTAGAACAGAGGTTTGTCCCAGCAGAAATTCCAGCCTCAATACAAATCTAGATACCATTGTGAAGAGTCTGGATATTGAAACCCAATTTAAGATTTTTAGGAATACGGTTTTAAATCCTAGTGCTATGACAGGATAGCATTAGTACTTCCAGCAAAGGAAAATGTTATTCTGTTTAGTTCAGGGCAGTGTTTGTTCCACAAAGTTACTGACAAAATAACAGCAATACCCACATGTTGAACAAGAAATTAACCAGTTTATTACAAATGTACTGGATAGGACAAGATGCTTAAACAGGAGAACAGAAAAAAACACAGGCAACAAAAAAAAAATTAAAATATCTGAAATTTATAGAATGGAGCTGGAATGAGATTATTTCTTCCCTTCCCAGATAAACACTGTGGTCAAATGATGACTATAATTTGCAAATCTTAACTATGCTGCAAAGCAAGACATGAAGTTGCTCTCTGCAGCACGAGGAATCTTCTTTGACAACATATAGGTGTGCAACTCATTTTGTACCTCTTCCTTCCCAGTATTAAATTTCTCTCCCTTGAGAGAGAAGTTTATTTTGGTCCATCTACCAGATGGATAAAATTGGATTTAAATATTGAATTTTGCTTTTCAGTACTGCACTCAGCTCTCGCTAGAGTTATAAATACCACCGAGGACAGTTAATTTCTCTATTTAAACAGGTCTTGAAGGAATACTTTGCAGTGGTCCCAACAGCCCAGCTCACAATAAAAAGAAACATTTTGTCTGAACCAGAAGCGATTTTGTGCCCACATTATGGTGAAAATGCATTACAAGGTAGAGGAGAAACCACTTAATATATTATTATAATCCCCATCAGTGAAACCTGCTGTCAAAAGTAAAGACAAAATATTTTGATTTCCAGTCTGTACTCATGACATCTTCGACCACTGAAATGGGTATTTTTTTTCTGTAGCATTTAAAGTGGAAATTTAAGAATACAAGGCGTTTTGTCCAATTGCTTCCCCAGAAACTTGGAATCAGAAGAGTTTCAACTATTTTGTTGGCAGGAAGCTGGAAAGTGTTTAAACCGCTTGCATCCCGTTTCAGTTTTGAGTTCAGAACGTGGAGCCATACTCTGTTCGCAATACCATTTAGAAAACCGAGATCAGAGCAAAAACTCCATATAACAAAGCACAAGGATATGCCACCAGTAATTGCTGTCCCTCCATTGCCAAGGCAGAGATGAAGATTTTAGACGCCGACAAACTGCACCAGCCAATAATCATAGCAGCAATGATTACGCCCAGCATTCCTCTGGTGGGAAAAAAACAAACATTAGGTAGTCCATGTGAAACATTTCTAAATAAATGCCTGTCTCAAGTTAAGTTTCCTTAAATACACCAAACATTTCATTGCACCTAATTTTCTTGTTATCATATTTCGAAGAACAAGTTTAAAATGTAGGATTTCCCATAATAAAATTGAACACATGGAAGAATTCAAATCCAGGTTAAATCAGGCAGGTCACTTAGCTTTGGCCATTTCCAGTAGATGGCAGTACAAGCATGGTGTAAAGAAGAGCACAATTCCTCGCTGAGTTCCATGATAGGAATTTGAAAACTAGAAAGTTGTGTAAAAACAGATTTGATACAATTCAGGAGCATTTTGAATTGAGACAAATATTCAGACTTTTTTAAAACAGTAGTGAAATGATGATTGTAAAATCTTAACGAGAGATGTGCTGATCTTCATTTACCGTCTGCCATTAACACATTTCACCATAAAACAGATGCACGATCACATTAGCATCTGCAGCTTATGATTAGCTAATTAAGGTAGTTAAGGCAACTTGTGAAGCAGCACCAAGGTGCAACTAAACATTTAAATCAAATCATACCTTTCATGTACATAGCTTCCAGATATAAATTGTTCAAACTTTACACTAAAATGTTTCTTACTTGTGAACATAAAGCTCCTTTAAATCAGCACATTTATTTTACAGCAGAACCAATCAGGGAGCAATTAAGCAGTGTTGACAACTTTTCAGATAAAGCATTTAATATGCTAATCACATTGTTGCATATAAACTTGGGTAAAGGTTCAGCAATTCACAAAACAAGTTTTCATTTTGACATAGATATATAAAACTGTCTTTGCTGGAGATAAATCATAACCTATTCTTTGAATAAAGATGAGGTACCAAAGACATTAAAAGAACCACTGCTCTATTATGGAACCTAAAATCCAGATAAACTCCCTGGGGCACAATTAGTCATTAAATATTTGAGCCAAATAGGTACTTGATACACCAGAACACTACATATCTTTGTGCCAAGCTAACTGGTCACAGCTGTAACCCTTCAGGTTCCACCTATCATGGAGGTGAGGATTCTTCTGACTTGCTTTAGATAATCCTGCAAGTTAAACCTCTAATTGGCAGCGTGGTCCTAGTGGGATAAGTCACAGGTCTGGTGAGCTTGTATGGATTTAGCTGGTTAAATTTCAGCAGTACCTATGCACACCTGAGATCTGGCTCTGCCAATCTACCCATCAGCATTCTGTATTTTGGTTTCAGTGAGGTGTCACTACAGAGAGTATAGGTACTTCAAAAAGTGGGACCAGAAATCCTCAGGAGTATGGAGATTTCTTTTTACTTCGAATCAGACTCTAACTGGAGTAAAAATGAAAATGTTCGAAACACTTTTGTCCTCCAAGTGCTGTCTTAGCAAGTGTAACTCATGCAATTTTTATTGCCCTATTGCTCCTTCCACTTGTCTTTCACCTCATCTACCTTTCATGGGGGGGGGGAAACACAGCGAAAGAAGGCAAGTTTTGATCCATTTTGAGCATAATGAGAGTTCAGAATTCTCCCTTCCACAAACACATCGTAGAAATATCATTTTCAAAGTAAAATGCCACTGTCGTGGAATGAAGGTGGCAAAAGAGCTGATGCAAGATTATTTAATACTGTAAAATTAATTTTACACCAATAATTTGTACAAATGCACCATTTTGCAATGCAGTATCGTTTAACAGGTCTGACACCGATTTTAAAAAAGCTGCGGTAGTCTTTAACTTTCCATCCATTGATTTGATTTCAAGCTTCTTTTACTTTGCTGTACAGTTGTGCTAAGAACACAGGATCTGTGCATCAACAACGAAGAGCTTGAATTCCATGTTTCCATCATCCAGCAGCCTATCTTGGTGTTTACACAGTTTAATCTAATCCCGTAAGCCTGAACCATTTTGTTGGAAAGAGAGTCAAAGCCAGCACATTCATCTTTTGTCCTTTGGTGTGCAGAAAAATATGGTATTGCTTTTGAAGGCGCAGATGGAAACCAGTAAATAGTTACAGCATTCAACCTGTTACAGCATTCAACAATAAGCCTTTGCTTATCGTTGTGAATTTGGCTTTAAATTCTACCATTGTTTCGATAACAGATCTGTACTCTGAAGCAGAAAAAGCACAGCATTTGGATCTATTCTAGAACTTCCATTTTGAAATTTGTTCCACGTCTTTCATCTCTGCTTGTAAGCATCTACAAACCCAACAAACAACAGCAGTGAGTCTTGCCAACTGTATAAACTAAGGGCAAGGATAAACAGGTGGAGGGCATTCATTACTCAAGCACATATAAAGAGGCACTCATGGAGTGCATCATCAGCCCCAGGAACGCCATTGTAATTTAATTAGATAAGTACACTTTAAATTCTATTTTTGTTCAATACCCCATCAGGGGCTGTCACTTTACTTAAATAAAACCCTAAATCAATTAAGAGCATATAAAGGGGCACTTATTGATATTGGGGTAGAGAGTAAGTTTAGGCGCTTTACACGTATAATTTACACTTTGTGAATCAATCTAAGCGGCGCAAAGACTGACTTCTGGTCTCCTCCTTCAACAAGAAGTTTAACAAGGTGGCAGAGAATAGTTGCCTAAAGATGAATGTTGCAAACAAAAAAAAAGACAGAAGATAACAACGTGAGTAGTTTCATGAAGAATGGCTGAAAGCGAGTGCAAATTGTCAGGGCATAAGGTTCAAAGTCTGAACTTTATGACTGGCCAAAGAATGAAGTGGATATGTGGTTACATCTACTAAACTGGAAACCTGGTACGACCTGAGAATCGACGCTTCCCAACAAAGGTAAAATCAGAACCTGAGTATTTTGTCAGCTGGATTCGGAGGAAGAATTGACTCGCCTATTAGGTTTCAAGGATGAAATTTATCCGAATGATTACCTAAATGCCCACATTTAAGTTGCTGGATTCTGATAAGGTGTGTCATATGGACAGTCTCCTGGTCTTAACTGGAGTTCAGTTGTGGGAAAATAAATTCCCTTTTAGGAACATAGGACATAGAAGCAGGAGTAAGCCATTCAGCCATATGAGCTCCTATTCTACAAGATCATGGCTGATCTGGTTGTGGTTTCACTTCATTGTGTGCCTCCCCCATAACTGCCTTCATTCTTCTCAATTCCAATAGGTATAGGCCCAACCTTCCTTCACAGGGTAATCCCTTCTTTCCAGGAATGAGTCGAGCGAGCCTTATAGGAATTGCTTCTAACACAATTAGGGAGGTCAAAACTATATTTCAGAAATGGTCTCATTTGGACAAAGACAGAAATATTTTTATTTTACATTTTTATAGAAACAGCAACCAGATTCAGTCTTTTACAGAAATACATGGGAAGGACAAAAGGCGATGGTTGACAAATGGAGAAATGGATTAGGGACCGGACTTGGGACACCAGCTAAGCTTCTGGCTGATAATGTTGGGGAATTTGCCAATGACATTGAGTGATGGGTGTGAAATCATGAATACTGCAGCTGAAAGTCCTCTCAGCAATGGATTCTGAAACGAATCTCAAGATGATGGATGAAATGCTACATAAAATAATAGATCAAGAAAAATGCAAGTTGACAGCTACACTAGAATGGGCGATTCATGAAAAGAATTTGCTTCAGATGGTTGGATGTCCCCACCAATTTGGGAGGAATTCCAAATTGCTTCCTGTGTTGGGCAATATTCAGCTTGCCTACAGAGCTGACTATTAGTTCTACTTCTTCTGCACATTTGAAAGTTTTACACAGAGTGAAATGCTTTCATTGAAGCGAAGGTCTCAGAAAAAAAATTGGAGAGTTCTATGGGAACATACAGGACCTTCTGAGATAAGACTTTAATTCCAGGGACATAGTGTATTTCAAACGGAGGGACACAAGGCCTGGCTGGTGAGGCTTCAGGGTCTAATGATAAGGGAGTGATGATCTAACATGGTGACCAAACAATGAGCATTCATTTGTCATGGTTAGTTGGAATTGATTTCAAACTCTGAGAACCTGAGCACTTGATAGAAAGCGACGAGGCATCTCTACCTCACACTCATGTGTTTTGTGATAATAGTTCTGAGGGACAGAACACAATAGTTCAGGTGCTGGATGGTGGTAGCTACGTGATCACAATACACAGGACAGCTATCACATCCACAAACCAATCGTCTAAAGTGGTCACTGAAGTGACAAATGTTCCAAAAGGGTCCAGTGATTGGAGGGATGAAACTATTTTAGGATGTGCAGGAAAAGCTAATGGACAGTTTAAATATTAGAACATAAAACATTACAGCACAGTACAGGCCCTTCGGCCCTCGATGTTGCGCCGACCAGTGGAACCAATCTAAAGCCCCTCTAATCTACACTGTTCCAATATCATCCATATGTTTATCCAATAACCATTTGAATGCTCTTAATGTTGACGAGTCCACTATTGTTGCAGGCAGGGCATTCCACGCCCATACTACTCTGAGTAAAGAACCTACCTCTAACATCTGTCCTATATCTCTCACCCCTCAATTTAAAGCCATGTCCCTCATGCTAGCCATCACCATCCGAGGAAAAAGGCTCTCACTATCCACCCTATCTAGTCCTCTGATCATCTTGTATGTCTCTATTAAGTCACCTCTTAACCTTCTTCTCTCTAACGAAAACAACCTCAAGCTCCTCAGCCTTTCCTCATACGATTTTCCCACCATACCAGGCAACATCCTGGTAAATCTCCTCTGCACCCTTTCCAACACTTCCACATCTTTCCTATAATACGGCGACCAGAACTGTACGCAATACTCCAAATGCGGCCGCACCAGAGTTTTGTACAGTTGCAGCATGACCTCCTGGCTCCGAAACTCAATCCCTCTACCAATAAATATTGGTTAAATGTCCAAGATGATGGTAAAGACATGAAGTTCATGGACCGAATGAATGGAGTAAAAGAATGGAAAATAGGAAAGTGCAGTGCAAGTTCCAATGGTGGGTCTGAGAACTACTCGTGTTCGAAAACACTCGCGCACCAAAGAGTCATTGAACATGCGAGAGAGAGATCTCGAAAAGTCCCGAAAGACAAAATGCAAGCAGAATCTGCAGCTTGAACAGTTTATATAATGAAAAGACGACAGAACAGTCTTGAGATAATACTTAGGAATCCTCATGACTATAAAGTTTTGGTGACCATAAGAAACAGGAACAGGAGTAGGCCATTTGGCCCCTCGAGCCTGCTCCCCCATTGAATAGGATCATGACTGATGCGACAGTTTCGTGTCCTTTCCTCATTACCCTTGATTCCCCTAACTAATTAAAGATTTCTCTCTTTGAGCCTTAAATATACACAAGGACAAGCCCCTCCCACAGCTCTCCCTGTGACAAGTAGTTCCAAAGACACTCATCCCTCAGAGAAGATATTCCTCATCTTAATCTTAAATTGGAGCCCCTTTATTCTGAGGATGGTTACCAATAAACTAGACGATGAACTAATGAAAGGCAAAACAACAGGAAATATATAGGTGAAAGGATTTTGTTTATTCTGATGTACCAGAGAGGGGATACCCAGCCTGGATTTGTACAGAAAAGGTCCTTGCAGATGGGTTTTATAAAGCTAAAGTGAGGCTATTGCTTTGAACTTTGTAGAGCAGCTGAGAGGTACAGATGTTTGGGTGCTACTGTGGAATTTGAAAAGTGCATTATTAATAAATAAAGTGAAATTTAAGGTTGAAGTCAGGCTTCAGTGGCTTTTTAATATATTGGTTCAGACATAAAGACAAAGTTCTGGTGAACTGGTGCGGCAACAATAATCTCTCCCTCAATGTCAACAAAACGAAAGAGATTGTCATCTACTTCAGGAAACATAAAGGAGAACATGCCACTGTCCACATCAACGGGGACGAAGTAGAAAGGGTTGAGAGCTTCAAGTTTTTAGATGTCCAGATCACCAACAACCTGCCCTGGTTCCCCCATGCCGACATTATAATTAAGAAAGCCCACCAACGCCTCTACTTTCTCAGAAGACTAAGGAAATTTGGCATGACAGCTATGACGCTCACCAACTTTTACAGATGCACCTTGGAAAGCATTCTTTCTAGTTGTATCACAGCTTGGTATGGCTCCTGCTCTGCCCAAGGCCACAAGGAACTACAAATGGTTGTGAATGTAGCCCAATCCATCACGCAATCCAGTCTCCCATCCATTGACTGTCTACACTTCCCGTTGCCTCGGCAAAGCAGCCAGCATAATTAAGGACCCCACGCACCCCGGACATTCTCTCTTCCACCTTCTTCCATCAGGAAAAAGATACGAAAGTCTGAGGTCACATATCAAACGACTCAAGAACAGCTTCTTCCCTGCTGCCATCAGACTTTTGAACCTTGCATTAAGTTGATCTTTCTCTACACCCTAGCTATGGCTGCAACACTACATTCTGCCCCCTCTCATTCCCTTCTCTATGAACGGTATGTTTTGTCTGTATAGCACACAAGAAACAATACTTTTCATTGTATGTTAATACATGTGACAATAATAAATCAAATAAATCAGAATGGGTCTGGAGTAACTGTAAAATCAGCAATCGTATTTAGAGGGGGTTATTTCTATCCTGTTTAGTCATGCTTAGTCAACACAGAAAGATGATGTCACATCTAAATAAAGAACAAACAAAGCAGGTACAAAGCTTGATTGGTCAGTTGGATTGGTTATGCACTCAGACAAGACCTGCTTATCTGATATTGGAACAAAATAGAACGATGAAGCCTCCTAAGGGAAAGGGCAAAAGAAACATTAAAAAAAATAGAGAAATGCATGCTAAGTTGCCATCCTTAGGTGGCTCGGAGAAAATGAAATTTTAGTGATGCCCCTATGCTAGTCTTCCTGATGGGTATTCGGGTGCAGCTGGTTATCTAACATTTTTGGTGAGTTAAACTGAAAAATGTTGTCTTTTAGCCAGGGAAGCTAAGAAAATAAAAAGGGTTGTTAAAAATACTTTAGCTGCAGAAACATTGGGTCCTGTGGAATTAATTTATTAGGGATTCTATTTGGCAAATTCGATACAAGTAGTGTACGGAAAACAGTTTGTCCATTGAATGTTATATCAATAATCATTCCTTGGTGGATAACATACTACTCTACAAAAAGCAAAAGTGAAAAATATTTAACCATTGATCTGGCTAGCACGAAGAAGAAAATCTCAAGATTAAATGGGTTGATGCAAGTCATCAATTATGATTGTTTCATGAAAAGGAGTGTCTGAACCAAGAGTATTGGGGGTCTGAGAAAACAGGTGTCTTTTTATTATATATAGAATATGGAAAATCATTCAATTTGTTTCAAAATACTGTTGTGAGCATTAAGATTTGTTTAAAGGGGAAAAAAATCTGTTAATTTTATAAATTAAAGTGAAACAAGAACAGGTGGAGGGCATTCATTATTTGAGCATATATAAAGAGACACTTACTGATACTGGGGTAGCGAGTAGGATTAAGAGCTATCCACTTGTAAATGTTTCACTTTGTGAATAAATCTAATCTGAGTAAAGACTGATTTCTGATCTCCTCCTCCACCAAATCACTTAGAATTTTAACAAGGCTGACAGCCGTCAATATCAAGCTAAACTAAACAAGCTAAAGTAGACAGATTCAAGTTTTTCCGTATTCGTCCTCACGCTCCTTCAATATGAGCACACAGTTGAAGGTGGCACATGGTAATGAAAATGCAAATACAAAAACATTCATGAATTCAGTCAGTTCTCCCACAAGAGGTCAGACCGCTCTCACAGAATAAATTAATTGAAACATCAGATCAGCATATTGTTCATACCAGTATACACAAAGTACACACTACTGAGCAAATGCCTATTCTATTCTGGAACAGAACTATCTGCACCGTTGGGAAGTCGGAATGAATGAAAAGCAAAGAATTGGATTAAAAAAAAAGAAACTGATAGGGATTTAGCTGCACTAAAGAATTGAGAGATGCAGAATAACTGAGTAGCAGGGTGCAACAGACACTTTATTAAGCAAAGTGGAAACTAGCAGTCGAGGGACCTAGATCACAACCATGCCTAGTTGCAAAGAAGAGCTCTCTCTCAGAATCAAGCTGCTGTGCAGAGAAAAAAAGCAGAAGTCAGTGTCAGACCCCCATAAGTTCTACCCCAGACGAGAAGAAATGTTTTCCAAAAGAAAGCTACAGTGTGGTAATTATTTGCTGGATTTAATTCATAGTGTTAAAACTTATGGGGGTGTTGCTTTCGGTATTCTCAGAGTTTAGGTAAGTAGATAGATTTGAATTGGGGGTAATTTAAGTATAATCATTAGTGTAGTTAATTGCAAATGCTGTTCTTTACTGTTGCCTTTCGTATTGTGTGTTTTAAAGTTTAATAAACATTTTGTTATTTGAATAATTTACAAGAAGACTGACCCCTGTTCCTCATCAGGATTCATCTCTTTTCTCACATTTCTTCTCCAAATAGTGAAAAAAGTTAAGAATTGGCATTCCAAGTTTCCCTTCTGGGATTTGGGATGCCTTTGCACTGAGCATCAGCAGGGTTCATAATCACACATGTAGGAAAGCATATGTATATTCAAAATATCTATCCATCATCATGTATATAATAAAATGATAGGGTTCACACAAGAATATTTCCAACAAAATTATACAAGACAAATCTTTTCCTTGTTCTTACATTTAAAAATGAAATTGTGTCGCTGCGACGTTTAATTAAAAAGTTTATGTTAGCATTTAAATGGTTGGATACTTACTGCAAGGAGAAAATTACAGCAAAACTTGACAGGATAATCATTGGAAGCAGGCAATATCCAAGGACGCTGGCCACACAGCCAAAGGACACACCAGTCATACTCATCAAGTTCAACAGACAGTACATACCGAGACACCCAATAGCACTGATGCCATACACATAGCCAAACTGGATTTTACCAACCTAGAGGGAATTAAAAAGGCAATGTTTATTCTGATATAGAAATATCTTACATAATTACTAAGTACCATATAGCTGGTTTCTATGTTGTCTTTGAGGCAGTACAGAAAGCATCACATTTATAAGATGAACTATGGTAAAATACTGCGATCAAAACAACAGGCTCGCAGCCATGAAAAATCAGTATTGGTATGGATCTAATGGTTTCCTCAGATCTCAGATTCAGTATTTATGATGGAATGTCTTCTCCATGCTGCGAAATTTACAACCAACTATATAGGGCATAAAATTTCAGATTATTTACCAGAACATCACAGTGCACGCACTCCTTGCCACTAACTTTATTCCCTTGTTGCAACTGTTTGATAACATTTTCTACAGTAAATTGAAAATCAACATTTCCTACACAACGTAGTTAATATACTCTGGCTATTATGTGACCCTGAGAAGTATTTTCTTCTTTACTGTAAAAATTTTCCTGAGGTTTGTTACTATTGAATGTGTATATATACTAACAGAAAGCAAAGAGTGGGGACAAATGGGTGTTTTTCTGGTTGGCTATCAACGACTAGTAATGTGCCTCAGTGATCAGTGTTGGGACCGCAATTGTTTACAATTTACATAGATGATTTGGAGTTGGGGGCCAAGTGTAGTGCGTCAAAGTTTGCAGATGACACTAAGATGATTGGTGAGCAAAGTGTGCAGAGGACACAAAGTCTGCAAAGGGATATAAACAGTTTGAGTGGGCAAGAGTCTGGCAGATGGAGTACAATGTTGGTAAATATGAGGTCACCATTTTGGTAGGAAGAGCAGCAAAATGGACTATTATTTAAATAGTAAAAAATTGCAGCATGCTGCTGTGCAGAGGAACCCGGGTGTCCTAGCACATGAATCACAGGTGCAGCAGGTAATTAAGAAGGCAAATGGAATTTTGTCCTTCATTGCCAGAGGGGTGGAGTTTACAAACAGGGAGGTTATGTTGCAGCTGTATAAGGAGCTGGTGAGGCCACACCTCAAGTACTGTTTTAGTCTCCTTGCTCGAAAAAGGATGTACTGGCACTGGAGGGGATGCAGAGGAGATTCACTAGGTTGATTCCGGAGTTGAGAGGGTTGGCTTATGAGGAGAGACCGAGTAGACTGGGATATACTCATTGGAATTTAGAAGAATGAGGAGGGATCTTATAGAAACATAAAATTATGAAGGGAATAGATAAGATAAGCAGGGAGGTTGTTTCCACTGGTGGGTGAAACTAAAATTAGGAGGCATAACCTCAAAATAAGGGGGAGCAGATTTAGGACTGAGCTGAGGAGGAACTTCTTCACCCAAAGAGTTGTGAACCTGTGGAATTCCCTGCCCAGTGAAGCAGTTGAGGCTAACTCGTTGAATCTTTTTAAGACAAAGATAGATAGATTTTTGAACAGTAAAGGGATTAAGGGTTGTGGTGGCAGGCAAGTGGAGCGGAGTCCATGAAAAGATCCGCAATGGTCTTATTGAATGGCAGAGCAGGCTCGAGGAGCCAAATAGCCTACTCCTGCTCCTAGTTCTTACGTATATGATATATATTTAAACATCAACAGGCCCTGGGCAACCCCCCAGGCAAATTAGTAGCAAAGCATAAAAATGTTGCTGCAAATTTGTCTTGCAGTTCAAATGGACGCTTTGGGCAGCTTACAAACTTTCACTGCACTAAACCCACACTACACCTGATTTTGAGCTTAATGCTGAACTTGGATGCTACAAAATGTTCTTATTCTCAGGACTGCAGTGCCACCTTGGTATATACAAAAGCTCAAGGATAATCTATTAATTTTACTCATCTCTACATCACCTTAATTCAGAAAAGAATCCTGATGTTAAGAAGTACTTCTGCAATAGCTTGACCTCTGGTACTTCGCAAAAGTGGATAGTCTTCGTCAGTAAGCAAGTGTTGAAGGGGGAGGGATGGTTCAACCAAAGAGTTACCATGGCTAAGTGTAGCCATGTGGTTTTTACCCTCAGTTAATGCTGATGGAAACACTTTCAGCAAGGGTCACTGGGTGAGAATCAGAAGCACGAAGCTGGGTTGCTTCCGTGAGCTTAAAAGGACATTAAAAAAAGTAATTTTGGATCACAAGGCAATTTCAGTCAGGATAACGCCAATAACTTTTTAGAAAATGGCAAAGGAAGTACCAGAGGTCAAGCTATTGCAGAAGTACTTCTTAACATCAGGAATCTTTTCTGAATTAAGGTGATGCAGAGATGGGTAAAATTAATAGATGTATATACCAAGGCTCGAGTTAGCATATGAGCAATAGTTTGCAATTAACGTCAGTTTATGGAGAGTGCAGGAAAATATTGGATTAGATGAGTCTAGGAATTAGCAACAACAGATGAAAGTTTCAGCAACAGATGTGTAGAGGCACTGACTGAAATTGGCCATCATGGCTATGGAATGGATATGGGGATGGAATTTAGTTCAGTATCAAATAAGGAACCATGGTTGAAAACAACTGTTTCAGCCTCAGACAGTGGCCAGGGAAAGGGATATAGTCCAAAAACTATATTCCTGGATGCTGGAAATTTGAAATAAAAGAAAACATGTTGGAAATACTCGCTCAGGTAGCATGCGTGGAATGAGAAACAGCTAATGTTTCAAGTCAATGATTTCTGACCGAACTTCACCAACCTAAAACTCTTGTTCTTTCTCCATATACACTGTCTGACCTGTTAAGTATTTCCTGTGATTCCAGCTTTTATTTAAGGGTTGGAGTTGGTGGCAAGGGTCAAAGACAATGCCTTCAATGTTTTTAATATGTAACTAAAGGAAATTTCTGCTTTGGGTGTCAGACAAGCAGCATGCTATCAGCATAACAGTTAGGCCCAAAGCAGCGTAATGCGATTAGTTTATCAGCAAAATACCAAACACTGCATACCAGTAATAAAGTGGCTCCGAATGCCAAACAGAAAACCATGGGCCCAGCCAGGTCAGTTTCATTCATAATGCTTCCATCTGCTGCTTTCAGTGGATGGAGGACAGTCAGTGTTTTCTGCCAGATGTGGTCAAAGTTAATTCCCAGTTCTACAGAATTATAGAATTTAAAAGAAAATCAAAGTCAAACAGGGCATTAAAAGCAAGAAAATAAAACCATGGAATAAGTGACTGATGAATGTACTTTCCAGTTAAGTACTAACATGAATACTACTTGGAAAAATAACACAAACATGATGAAAGTTTTAAACAGAAACCCCATATAATTAAATCAAATCAATTGCATGGACATTATGCTTGTGAGGCAAACATTCAACATAAATGTTACTTTCCTGCAGGTTACATTGAAAAGTTAACAATGTAAATGTATGTGATTTTTTTCCGGTAATGGGCAGAGAGAAATAACTAGACCAAATCCCTACTGGTATATCAGCAACTAATGAAGGTTGGAAGGTCAGAGATGGGCGTGGTGGTGGGGGTGGTGGCTGCAGCCTGAAGCATGCAATTAGATAGGTATGCTAATCAGGTCCAAACACACCAACTATTAGGTCACAAAGGTTAGTGGGTGTGCTTACTGTTCCTTATTTCACAGTACTAAGCTGTTAGTTTATAGCAAGTACCTGGTTGGCTGTAGAGATTCGCATTCTAATCAGTATTCTGTAACTTGATTTTGTGTCTGTGCCCTGTTTGAGAGCAGATTTCCACTCCATCTGACGAAGGAGCAGCGCTCCGAAAGCTAATGGCATTTGCTACCAAATAAACCTGTTGGACTTTAACCTGGTGTTGTTAAAACTCTTACTGTGTTTACCTCAGTCCAACGCCGGCATCTCCACATCAGTTTATAGCAAACTAGAGCAGGACGTACTCATTAATGGTAGGGCATTGGGGAGTGTTACAGAACAAAGAGATCTAGGGGTATATGTTCATAGCTCCTTGAAAGTGGAATCACAGGTGGACAGAGTGGTGAAGAAGGCATTCAGCATATTTGGTTTCATTGATCAGAACATTGAATACAGGAATTGGGATGTCTTGTTGAAGTTGTACAAGACATTGGTAAGGCCACACTTGGAATACTGTGTACAGTTCTGGTCACATTATAGAAAGGATATTATTAAACTAGAAAGAGTGCAGAAAAGATTTACTCGGAGGCTACCGGGACTTGATGGTTTTGAGTTATAAGGAGAGGCTGGATAGACTGGGACTTTTTTCTCTGGAGCATAGAAGGCTGAGGGGTGATCTTATAGAGGTCTGTAAAATAATGAGGGCCATTGATCAGCTAGATAGTCAATATCTTTTCCCAAAGATAGAGGAGTCTAAAACTAGGGGGCATAGGTTTAAGGTGAGAGGGGAGAGATACAAAAGTGTCCAAAGGGGCAATTTTTTCACACAGAGGGTGGTGAGTGACTGGAACAAGCTGCCAGAGGTTGAGTAGAGGCGGGTACAATTTTGCCTTTTAAAAAGCATTTAGACATTTACATGGGTAAGATGGGTATAGAGGGATATGGGCCAAATGTGGCCAATTGGGACTAGCTTCGGGGTTTTAAAAAAAAGGGCAGCATGGACAAGTTGGGCCGAAGGGCCTGCTTCCATGCTGTAAACCTCCAGGACTCAAAGGTTTGGAAACCAGTCAGCTCCTTAGCTATGCAATTGCACATTGACACCAATCAAGGATGGAGTAGTAAAGGAATTTGCAATACTTCAAGAAGCATTAATTTTGTTTTACAAAATACTTTTCAAACTCAATACTTTGTACATAGATGCAAAGTGCTACACCAGCCACAATTTACTCTTCTTCACTCCCAGAGTTAAGATTGAAATAAGTTGGAAACACAGGTAACATTAACATATAATAAGAAACTCAGACATGTATAAGTGCCACAAATATACTATCCTTTAGCTGGGGGAGACAGATCACTGCTAAGCAAACCGTCAGGCACAAAGCACACAAATTTAAAAATATTTGGTAAACATTATTCTTGCATGTTAAGTCGAAGATTTATGCAGTTGGAATCTAGCCACATCCCATTGGATTGGTAAATATAAAAACCACAGGTCACACAATGTACTTTTACAGCAGTTCTACATCTTGTTGCAAGTTCCTTACAGAAGTAAAAAGGCAATGCCGCTTTTTTACCTTCTAGTAATGGTGCTTCGTCCTCAAAACTGTTACCGTATACTGACTGTGGAGAGCTAGGAGTGAAGGTTGGTGTAGGTTGATAGATTTGTCCTGTGTATGGCTGTTGTGACCCTGTTGGATAAAAATATCCAGCTTGCTGCGTGTGACTATCATACTGCCTGTACGCAAAAAAAAGGATAATAAAAATCATTAGACATCCTACCTATCACACTTTCTGACCATCATAACAATTAAGATATCAAGTTTCTATCAGCCAAATAAAAGAAAAATTCCATTCCTCTTTGCTTCCAACTTGTATCCACCTCCTGCTCAGAGATTCTATTTTTTGAAGGTGCTAAAAACGGTGCCCTCAGAGCCTTCATTTACATGGAGAGACTGAAAATGGGATTATTTCCAGAGCAGAGAATGTTAAAATGTGATTTGTCAGGTGGTGTTCAGAATCATCAATGGTTTTGATGAAGTTAATAAGGAGACATACTTGCAAACACAGAAGGGTCAGCAATCAGAGGACACAGATTTGAGGTGATTAGCCAAAGCGCGAGAAATGACGAGGAAATTTTATTTTTAAAAAGTGAGCTGGACAAAGGGGGAAAACGAGCTTTTTGATTTGATTTGTCACATGTATTAGTATACAGTGAAAAGTATTGTTTCTTGCGCGCTATACAGACAAAGCATACTGTTCATAGAGAAGGAAACGAGAGTGCAGAATGTAGTGTTACAGTCATTAGCTAAGGTGTAGAAAAAGATCAACTTAATGCAAGGTTCAAAAGTCTGATGGCAACAGGGAAGAAGCTGTTCTTGAGTTGGTTAGTACGTGATCTCAGACTTTCGTATCTCTTTCCTGATGGAAGAGAGAACATCTGGGGTGTGTGGGGTCCTTAATTATGCTGGCTGCTTTGCCGAGGCAGCGGGAAGTGTAGACAGAGTCAATGGATGGGAGGCTGGATAGCGTGATGGATTGGGCTACATTCACAACCTTTTCGTAGTTTCTTGTGGTCCTGGGCAGAGCAGGAGCCATACCAAGCTGTGATAAAACCAGAAAGAATGCTTTCTATAATGCATCTGTAAAGCTTGGAGAGAGTCGTAGCTGACATGCCAAATTTCCTTAGTCTTCTTAGAAAGTAGAGGCATTGGTGGGCTTTCTCAACTATAGTGTCGGCATGGGGGGGGACCAGGACATTTGTTGGTGATCTGGATACCTAAAACCTTGAAGCTCTCGACCCTTTCTACTTCGTCCCCGTTAATGTGGACAGGGGCATGTTCTCCTCTACGCTTCCTGAAGTTGATGACAATCTCCTTCGTTTTGTTGACATTGAGGGAGAGATTATTGTCACCGCACTAGTTCACCAGATTCTCTATCTCATTCCTGTACTCTGTCTCGTCATTGTTTGAGATCCGACCCACTACAATGGTGTCATCAGCAAACTTGAAAATCGAGTTGGAGGGGAATTTAGCCACACAGCCATAGGTGTATAAGGAGTATAGTAGGGGGCTGAGAACACAGCCTTGTGGCGCACCGGTGTTGAGGATGATCATGGAGGTGCCTATCTTTACTGATTGTGGTCTGTGGGTCAGGAAGTTCAGGATCCAGTCCCAGAGGGAGGAGCCAAGGCCCAGGCCACAGAATTTGGAGATAAGCTTCGTTAGGAAGTAGGACTCTTCCAAAGAGTGGGCAGCATGGGCCAAATGGCCTCCTGGACTATATTAGTCTATGATTCTATTTTCGGCATCATACTTCTCACAATTCTTCACTATGGCTACTTTCTCTTTTAATTCATTTGAATCTTTGACTTAACAGAAATGGGAAAGAAAGAATTCAGAGATCAATCATTTTTGCTCACATAGCTTAGAGGGAATTTAGGTCATGGCTTCAAAAGACATTTCACAAGAGAAAAGATCAGATCCAGCACTCCATGTATTTCATCTAGTTTAATGCTATGAGTATAAAATTAGAAAATACCAATGAAGATTAATTATGCTTAATTTTCACTGCCAATGACTGAAATTCCTTGTGCTGTAATTAGGGAATAGTCTCCTCAAATGGCAGATGAATCACAGAGTGACACAGCACAGGAGGCCATTCAGCCTATTACACCCAGGAGGGACTAAGAAGAAATGATGTTTGCAAATTAAAAGTTATTTGATCCATAAGGTGGCCAAACACCACCGTAAATATTACAAAGCATTCAAATTGTCCTTCTTCATATAAATCCTGCTTGCACTGCCAGGAGCAGAAATGGCACCAGAGTCTAGCCCCCAACAGTGAGCCACATTAATGAGGATTTTTCTGTGGTAACCCTGTCACAGCAACCTGTACTGCACAGGAACATTCACTAATGCAGGTCACTATAAACAGCAAATGGACGAAAAATACTAAAGCCCTCTGGTAAGCCTATCACAGTTAGTTCCAGCCACTGACCTGTTCTGGTTAGGATCCCCTGCAGCACTGTGGTCATAAGCAGCTTGTCCTGGGTCATCAATGCTATAACTTGACTGAAAGAAATCTGTGTTGAAATTATTAAACTCAGCCATTGTAATAACTCCCTACAAGAAAAAGAGAAAGAAACAAGTCTTTAACCCCTTGGAACAAAGTAATCGAGATTCTTCCTGGTAGATATTATACATGTGGAGATGCTGGCGTTGGACTGGGGTAAACACAGTAAGAGTTTTAACAACACCAGGTTAAAGTCCAACAGGTTTATTTGGTAGCAAATGGCATTTGCTACCAAATAAACCTGTTGGGCTTTAACTTGGTGTTGTTAAAACTCTTACTAAGATATTTCACAGACATTGAACTGAATATTTTTGATAATTCAGAGTGGTAGTTTAGCACATCTTTTCACCTTAATCCCCAGTGCACAGAAATTAAGGACCTGTGATATACTAAGTGCATTTTTAAAATGCTATAGGAGTATTCCAACTAATATAATTCTGTAAATGTCTGAAACTAAGCCCGCACGAGGCTAAGTTTAAAAAAAAAACAAATGAATAACCTGATCACAACTTAAGAGCGAAGGAACCTGCAAGAGATACCATATGGTGTGTGGCTCAACACTAGCAAGCAAAAAGTCTAATTAAAGTGTTATCTCTGGTGAAGCTCTGATAAAATACATTGGCATAATGATCAGGTCATTACATCCCAACCAACTGAAATTTGGAGTGATAGAACTATAGGTACAATCCTTCATAAGCAAAGTTCATAATACAGTGGTGTTCTTAAAAATCATGAATAGCCACATGCACAAATTTTAGTAACTAGCTTACATGCAATACAGGTGTATATTTATTTGATAGACATCACCAACATTTGGTGAAAGCTTCCAATATTTCCCATTCAGTAAAGTTTAGAACTTTTGTCATAAATTGAGCACACCTCAATGCATCTTGCATGGTTTTGTCCACCAGTTGCAAGCAATGATTTAGCTTCATCACAGCCTACAGGTGAAAATGTGGACACACAAGACCCATCACTATTCTTCATCTAGAAAGCAACTGGATACCGTTTTCCCTTTACTGTTTGGATTTGCTTTCTTCACTGGCTGTGAACAAGTTCTGCAATTGAGTGAGTAAACAACAATGACATCTCCACTTTCCATGCAGTGTTGCTGGTGCTTCCATGATGCTGAAGTGTTGCATTTTTACCCATGTCAAACTCCATTTTAGTGGTTACCATATATTGGCTAGCTAAGAAAATAAAGTACACACATGAATCACACCCTTCTTTTCATCTTACCAACAATACGTTAAAGTATAGAAATCATAGAAACCCTACAGTGCAGGAAGAGGCCATTCGGCCCATCGGGTCTGCACCGACCACAATCCCACCCAGGCCCTACCCCCATATCCCTACATATTTTTACCCGCTAATCCCTCTAATCTACAAACCTCAGGACACTAAGGGGCAATTTTACAATGGCCAATCAACCTAACCCGCACATCTTTGGACTGTGGGAGGAAACCGGAGCACCCGGAGGAAACCCACGCAGACACGAGGAGAATGCGCAAACTCCACACAGGCAGTGACCCGAGCCGGGAATCGAACCCAGGTCCCTGGAGCTGTGAAGCAGCAGTGCTAACCACTGTGCTACCGTATGCATTGTGTACACAATGCATACAAACGAGATCACAGTGTCTTACTCATTTTGTATTTAATCAAAAATGCATTAGCGATATCGAGATTCCAAATCAACTACATGCAGCTAACAGCTAATCCAGGGGATAACATTGTTCTCATCTCACGTTGTTCCAGGAAGCAGAAGCAAATACAAGGCACTTCCCCACCAACTGTGAAGTTAGCCTAGATTGTACTTGAATATCTCATAACAATGACTCTTGTACTAAGAGACAAAAGGTTCAGTCATCTGCCCTGGAGTCTGTGAATGCTTGCAATTATAAAGATAGCAGATCAACTGCAGGATGGAATATCTGTACCCCATCCAACATAGTAAATAATTTCTAATGCATCAGGTTTGGTGCAAAGTCTGCAAAGTGAATGTAAGCTATCAAAGGGTTTTAGCTTACTCAGATTTGCAATACAAGAAATTGTAGTTTATCAAACTCAAAGGTAACCTTGTTGACAAATGATAAGTGAGGACTAAACTCTGCCTACTAAATTGATTTATAGTTAAAGACACAATTTAATATTTGCAAATTGAAAGTAAAAATTTGCATTCCTTCTCATCCCAGCTGCAACAAATGTAAAGTACAAAAACGCACAAGACATAACTGTAAACTGCGTTAACCAGCAGTACTGTCCACAGCAACATTTTGAACCAACAGTGAGTGACATGGCCTTTGTCAGGATTCAGCGAAACATACTTTGCCACATACACAGAAACACCTTCAGGTCAGAAACTATATTTGCACCGACAGCCCTCAGGAACAGACAAACACGCCGCTACCTAATGTATCCCACCCCCAGGTGAAATTAGACTAGAAGGTAAACTGGAGAGAATATTGGCAGGCTCTAAGCTGCCCCGGATATAAGACTGAAAGGCTGCAGCAGAGTGGGAGGAGGGGTCGGTTTGGGTGTGAGACGTGGACTAGAGTGGCCTATCTGGGTGCTGCAGACTGTAGGTTTAACAGGATGAGAGCGGTGTTAGCAGAGTGTGGGTGTACACTCAGGGCAGACTGGCTGCACTCTCACACACTGGGACAGAGACGGGGTGATGCTCCTACCTGGCTGCACTCTCACTAAGAGTTTTAACAACACCAGGTTAAAGTCCAACAGGTTTATTTGGGAGCAATGCCATTAGCTTTTGGAGCGCTGCTCCTTCGTCAGATGGAGTGGATATCTGCTCTCAAACAGGGCATACAGAGACACAAAATCAAGTTACAGAATACTGATTAGAATGCGAATCTCTACAGCCAACCAGGTCTTAAAGATACAGACAGTGAGTGGCGGGAGCATTAAGCACAGGTTAAAGAGATGTGTATTGTCTCCAGACAGGACAGCCAGTGAGGCAAGCTGTGGGGGTTACTGATAGTGTGACATAAACCCAAGATCCCGGTTGAGGCCGTCCTCGTGTGTGCGGAACTTGGTTATCAGTTTCTGCTCAGCGACTCTGCGCTGTCGTGAAGGCCGCCTTGGAGAACGCTTACCCGAAGATCAGAGGCTGAATGCCCGTGACCGCTGAAGTGCTCCCCCACAGGAAGAGAACAGTCTTGCCTGGTGATTTTCGAGCGGTCTTCATTCATCCGTTGTCATAGCGTCTGCATGGTTTCCCCAATGTACCATGCCTCAGGACATCCTTTCCTGCAGCGTATCAGGTAGACAATGTTGGCCGAGTTGCAAGAGTAGGTATCGTATACCTGGTAGATGGTGTTCTCACGTGAGATGATGGCATCCGTGTCGATGATCCAGCACGTCTTGCAGAGGTTACTGTGGCAGGGTTGTGTGGTGTTGTGATCACTGTTCTCTTGAAGGCTCCCCGCATTGGAGATCTCTACAGCCTTCCGAAGATACACAAGGCAAACACACCCGGCCGTCCCATCGTATCGGCAATGGGACCCTGTGCGAGAGCCTCTCCGGCTATGTCGAGGGCATCCTGAAACCCATTGTACAAAGAACCCCCAGCTTTTGTTGCGACACTACGGACTTCCTACAGAAAGTCAGCACACATGGAGCAGTTGAACCAGAAGCACTCCTCGTCACAATGGATGTCTCGGCACTCTACACCAGCATTCCCCACGACGATGGCATTGCTGCAATGGCCTTAGTACTCAACGCCGACAACTGCCAGTTTCCAGATCCAATTTTACAACTCATCCGCTTCATCCTGGACCACAATGTCCTCACTTTTAACAACCAGTTCTTCATCCAGACACACGGAACAGCCATGGGGACCAAATTCACACCTCAATATGCCAACATCTTCATGCACAGGTTCGAGCAAGACTTCTTCACCGCACAGGACCTTCAACCGATGCTATACACTAGATACATCGATGATATTTCCTTCCTTTGGACTCTTGGTGAACAATCACTGAATCAACTATATGATGACATCAACAAGTTCCATCCCACCATCAGACTCACCATGGACTACACTCCGGAATTTGTTGCATTCTTGGACACACGCACCTCTATTAAGGACGGTCACCTCAGCACCTCACTATACCGCAAGCCCATGGATAACCACACTATGCTCCACTTCTCCAGCTTCCACCCTAAACACATTAAAGAAGCCATCCCCTACGGACAAGCCCTCCGTAGACACAGGATCTGCTCGGATGAGGAGGATCGCAACAGACACCTCCAGACGCTGAAAGATGCCCTCATAAGAACAGGATATGGCGCTCAACTCATCGATCGACAGTTCCGACACGCCACAGCGAAAACCTCCTCAGAAGACAAACACGGGACACAGTGGACAAAATACCCTTTGTCATCCAGTACTTCCCCGGAGCGGAGAAGCTACGGCATCTCCTCCAGAGCCTTCAACATGTCATTGACGAAGACGAACATCTCACCAAGGCCATCCCCACACCCCCACTTCTTGCCTTCAAACAACCGCACAACCTCAAACAGACCATTGTCCGCAGCAAACTACCCAGCCTTCAGGAGAACAGTGACCACGACACCACACAACCCTGCCACAGCAACCTCTGCAAGACATGCCGGATTATCGACACGGATGCCATCATCTCACGTGAGAACACCATCCACCAGGTACACGGTACATACACTTGCAACTCGGCCAACGTTGTCTACCTGATACGCTGCAGGAAAGGATGTCCTGAGGCATGGTACATTGGGGAAACCATGCAGATGCTACAACAACAGATGAATGAACACCGCTCGACAATCACCAGGCAAGACTGTTCTCTTCCTGTGGGGGAGCACTTCAGCAGATACGGGCATTCAGCCTCTGATCTTCGGGTAAGCGTTCTCCAAGGCGGCCTTCACGACATACGACAGCGCAGAGTCGCTGAGCAGAAACTGATAGCCAAGTTCCACACACGAGGACGGCCTAAACCAGGATCTTGGGTTTATGTCACACTACCAGTAACGCCCACAGCTTGCCTCCTGGACTTGCAGAATCTCACTGGCTGTCCTGTCTGGAGACAATACACATCTCTTTAACCTGTGCTTAATGCTCCCTCCACTCACATTGTCTGTATCTTTAAGACCTGGATGGCTGTAGAGATTTGCATTCTAATCAGTATTCAGTAACATGATTGTGTCTCTGTGCCCTGTTTGAGAGCAGATATCCACTCCATCTGACGAAGGAGCAGCGCTTCGAAAGCTAATGGCATTTACTACCAAATAAACCTGTTGGACTTTAACCTGGTGTTGTGAAAACTCTTACTGTGTTTACCCCAGTCCAACGCCAGCATCTCCACATTGGCACTCTCACTCACAGGGCTGGGGTGATGCTCCTACCTGGCTGCACTCTCTCTCACAGGGCCGGGGTGATGCTCCTACCTGGCGGCACTCTCACTCACAGGGCCGGGGTGATGCTCCTACCTGGCTGCACTCTCTCTCACAGGGCCGGGGTGATGCTCCTACCTGGCTGCACTCTCACAGGGCCGGGGTGATTCTCCTACCTGGCTGCACTCTCACAGGGCCGGGGTGATGCTCCTACCTGGCTGCACTCTCACAGGGCCGGGGTGATTCTCCTACCTGGCTGCACTCTCACAGGGCCGGGGTGATGCTCCTACCTGGCTGCACTCTCTCTCACAGGGCCGGGGTGATTCTCCTACCTGGCTGCACTCTCACAGGGCCGGGGTGATGCTCCTACCTGGCTGCACTCTCTCTCACAGCGCCGGGGTGATGCTCCTACCTGGCTGCACTCTCACAGGGCCGGGGTGATGCTCCTACCTGGCTGCACTCTCTCACACAGGGCCGGGGTGATGCTCCTACCTGGCTGCACTCTCACAGGGCCGGGGTGATTCTCCTACCTGGCTGCACTCTCTCACAGGGCCGGAGTGATGCTCCTACCTGGCTGCACTCTCTCACAGGGCCGGGTGATGCTCCTACCTGGCTGCACTCTCTCACAGGGCCGGGGTGATTCTCCTACCTGGCTGCACTCTCTCACAGGGCCGGAGTGACGCTCCTACCTGGCTGCACTCTCTCACAGGGCCGGGTGATGCTCCGACCTGGCTGCACTCTCTCACAGGGCCGGGGTGATGCTCCTACCTGGCTGCACTCTCACAGGGCCGGGGTGATGCTCCTACCTGGCTCCACTCTCACAGCGCCGGGGTGATGCTCCTACCTGGCTGCACTCTCACTGGGCCGGGGTGATGCTCCTACCTGGCTGCACTCTCTCACACAGGGCCGGTGTGATGCTCCTACCTGGCTGCACTCTCTCACACAGGGCCGGGGTGATGCTCCTACCTGACTGCACTCACACAGGGCCGGGGTGATGCTCCTACCTGGCTGCACTCACACAGGGCCGGGGTGATGCTCCTACCTGGCTGCACTCTCACTGGGCCGGGGTGATGCTCCTACCTGGCTGCACTCTCACAGGGCCGGGGTGGTGCTCCTACCTGGCTGCACTCTCACAGGGCCGGGGTGATGCTCCTACCTGGCTGCACTCTCACAGCGCCGGGGTGATGCTCCTACCTGGCTGCACTCTCACTGGGCCGGGGTGATGCTCCTACCTGGCTGCACTCTCACACACAGGGCCGGGGTGATGCTCCTACCTGGCTGCACTCTCACAGGGCCGGGGTGATGCTCCTACCTGGCTGCACTCTCTCACACAGGGCCGGGGTGATGCTCCTACCTGGCTGCACTCACACAGGGCCGGGGTGATGCTCCTACCTGGCTGCACTCACACAGGGCCGGGGTGATGCTCCTACCTGGCTGCACTCACACAGGGCCGGGGTGATGCTCCTACCTGGCTGCACTCTCACAGGGCCGGGGTGATGCTCCTACCTGGCTGCACTCTCACTCACAGGGCCGGAGTGATGCTCCTACCTGGCTGCACTCTCACTCACAGGGCCGGAGTGATGCTCCTACCTGGCTGCACTCTCACTGGGCCGGGGTGATGCTCCTACCTGGCTGCACTCTCACTGGGCCGGGGTGATGCTCCTACCTGGCTGCACTCTCACTGGGCCGGGGTGATGCTCCTACCTGGCTGCACTCTCACTGGGCCGGGGTGATGCTCCTACCTGGCTGCACTCTCACTGGGCCGGGGTGATGCTCCTACCTGGCTGCACTCTCACTCACAGGGCCGGAGTGATGCTCCGACCTGGCTGCACTCTCACAGGGCCGGAGTGATGCTCCTACCTGGCTGCACTCTCACAGGGCCGGAGTGATGCTCCTACCTGGCTGCACTCACACAGGGCCGGAGTGATGCTCCTACCTGGCTGCACTCTCACTGGGCCGGGGTGATGCTCCTACCTGGCTGCACTCTCACTGGGCCGGGGTGATGCTCCTACCTGGCTGCACTCTCACAGGGCCGGGGTGATGCTCCTACCTGGCTGCACTCTCACAGGGCCGGGGTGATGCTCCTACCTGGCTGCACTCTCACAGGGCCGGGGTGATGCTCCTACCTGGCTGCACTCTCTCAGGGCCGGGGTGATGCTCCTACCTGGCTGCACTCTCACTGGGCCGGGGTGATGCTCCTACCTGGCTGCACTCTCACAGGGCCGGGGTGATGCTCCTACCTGGCTGCACTCTCACAGGGCCGGGGTGATGCTCCTACCTGGCTGCACTCTCACTGGGCCGGGGTGATGCTCCTACCTGGCTGCACTCTCACTGGGCCGGGGTGATGCTCCTACCTGGCTGCACTCTCACTGGGCCGGGGTGATGCTCCTACCTGGCTGCACTCTCACAGGGCCGGGGTGATGCTCCTACCTGGCTGCACTCTCTCAGGGCCGGGGTGATGCTCCTACCTGGCTGCACTCACACAGGGCCGGGGTGATGCTCCTACCTGGCTGCACTCTCTCAGGGCCGGGGTGATGCTCCTACCTGGCTGCACTCTCTCAGGGCCGGGGTGATGCTCCTACCTGGCTGCACTCTCTCAGGGCCGGGGTGATGCTCCTACCTGGCTGCTCTCCGCTCACTCTGAGACTTTGTTACAAACTGGGACAAAGCGACCACAGGAAGCCGCTCGACTGCTGCCAGCGACACCACCACATCACTTCCGCCCGTCACACGCCTGCGTGGCAGCGGCTGCACCTCAGCTGGGCGATCCCACCGAACAGCGACTGCGCTGATTAAGAAATATCACCGAAGAAAAGAGCAAGTTTGCAATTCACGACCGGACCCAACCCCCGCTGTTAAAAAAAAGTGAGGGCCTCGGTTAACGATGGTAATCGAGCTACGCATGCGCAAGTGAGAGTTTCCAAGCGTGCCGGAGTCTATGCGCATGCGTGTTCGGGCGGACGTGATGTGAGGCCACGACCAGACTGGGCGTGCGCATCCGGGCGGGAGCGACGCCCGACATGGCAAGAAGGCGCATGCGTGTCAAGGCAGAAGGGCGATCCAAAATGGCAAGACTGCGCATGTGTGTCGAGGCGCAGCGATGTCCGACTTGGCAAGACTGCGCATGCGTGTCTAGGCGGCAGCTGTGTCTGACATGGCAAGACTGCGCATGCGTATCTAGGCGGGGGTGACATAAGAACATAAGAAATAGGAGCAGGAGTAGGCCATCTAGCCCCTCGAGCCTGCCCCGCCATTCAATAAGATCATGGCTGATCTGACGTGGATCAGTACCACTTACCCGCCTGATCCCCATAACCCTTAATTCCCTTACCGCTCAGGAATCCATCCATCCGCGCTTTAAACATATTCAGCGAGGTAGCCTCCACCACCTCAGTGGGCAGAGAATTCCAGAGATTCACCACCCTCTGGGAGAAGAAGTTCCTCCTCAACTCTGTCTTAAACCGACCCCCCTTTATTTTGAGGCTGTGTCCTCTAGTTTTAACTTCCTTACTAAGTGGAAAGAATCTCTCCGCCTCCACCCTATCCAGCCCCCGCATTATCTTATAAGTCTCCATAAGATCCCCCCTCATCCTTCTAAACTCCAACGAGTACAAACCCAATCTCCTCAGCCTCTCCTCATAATCCAAACCCCTCATCTCCGGTATCAACCTGGTGAACCTTCTCTGCACTCCCTCCAATGCCAATATATCCTTCCTCATATAAGGGGACCAATACTGCACACAGTATTCCAGCTGCGGCCTCACCAATGCCCTGTACAGGTGCATCAAGACATCCCTGCTTTTATATTCTATCCCCCTCGCAATATAGGCCAACATCCCATTTGCCTTCTTGATCACCTGTTGTACCTGCAGACTGGGCTTTTGCGTCTCATGCACAAGGACCCCCAGGTCCCTTTGCACGGTAGCATGTTTTAATTTGTTTCCATTGAGATAGTAATCCCATTTGTTATTATTTCCTCCAAAGTGTATAACCTCGCATTTCTCAACGTTATACTCCATTTGCCATATCCTCGCCCACTCACTCAGCCTGTCCAAATCTCTCTGCAGATCTTCTCCGTCCTCCACACGATTCACTTTTCCACTTATCTTTGTGTCGTCTGCAAACTTCGTTACCCTACACTCCGTCCCCTCCTCCAGATCATCTATATAAATGGTAAATAGTTGCGGCCCGAGTACCGATCCCTGCGGCACGCCACTAGTTACCTTCCTCCAACCGGAAAAACACCCATTTATTCCGACTCTTTGCTTCCTGTCGGATAGCCAGTCCCCAATCCACTTTAACACACTACCCCCAACTCCGTGTGCCCTAATCTTCTTCAGTAGCCTTTTATGGGGCACCTTATCAAACGCCTTTTGGAAATCCAAAAACACCGCATCCACCGGTTCTCCTCCATCAACCGCCCTAGTCACATCTTCATAAAAATCCAACATGTTCGTCAAGCACGACTTTCCCCTCATGAATCCATGCTGCGTCTGATTGATCGAACCATTTCTATCCAGATGCCCTGCTATCTCCTCTTTAATAATGGATTCCAGCATTTTCCCTACTACAGACGTTAAGCTGACCGGCCTATAGTTACCCGCCTTTTGTCTCCTTCCTTTTTTAAACAGCGGCGTAACATTAGCCGTTTTCCAATCAACCGGCACTACCCCAGAATGCAACGAGTTTTGATAAATAATCACTAACGCATCCACTATTACCTCTGACATTTCTTTCAATACCCTGGGATGCATTCCATCCGGACCCGGGGACTTATCCACCTTCAGTCCCATTAGTCTACCCAGCACTGCCTCTCTGGTAACATTAATTGTATTAAGTATTTCTCCTGCTGCCAACCCTCTATCGTTAATATTTGGCAAACTATTTGTGTCCTCCACCGTGAAGACCGACACAAAAAACTTATTTAAAGACTCAGCCATATCCTCATTTCCCACTATTAACTCCCCCCTCTCGTCCTCCAAGGGTCCAACATTCACTCTAGCCACTCTATTCCTTTTTATATATTTATAAAAACTTTTACTATCATTTTTTATATTAATTGCTAGCCTAGCTTCATAGTCTATCCTTCCTTTCTTTATCGCTTTCTTAGTCTCTCTTTGTTGTTTCTTAAATTTTTCCCAATCACTTGTTTCTCCACTATTTTTGGCCACTCTGTACGCAGCTGTTTTTATTTTAATACTCTCCTTTATTTCCTTCATTATCCACGGCTGGTTCTCCCTTTTCTTACAATCCTTGTTTTTTGCTGGAATATATTTTTGCTGAGAACTGAAAAGGATCTCCTTAAAAATCCTCCACTGTTCCTCAGCTATCCTACCTGCCAGCCTGCTCTCCCAGTCTACCTTAGCCAATTCATCCCTCATCCTATCATATTTCCCTCTGTTCAAACAGAGGACACTGGTTTGGGACCAAACTTTCTCCTCTTCCATCTGAATCAGAAATTCGACCATATTGTGGTCACTAGACCCAAGAGGGTCCTTCACAATAAGATCCTTAATTCTACCTACCTCGTTACACAATACCAGATCCAAAATAGCTCGTTCCCTCGTCGGTTCCGTAACATGCTGTTCAAGGAAACTATCCCGACAGCATTCTAAGAACTCTTCCTCCATTCCACCCTTACCGACTTGAGTCTGCCAGTCAATGTGCATGTTGAAGTCCCCCATGATTATTGCCGTTCCGTTTTTACACGCATCCCTTATCTGCTTGTTTATAGCCCTCCCTACCTCAACATTATTATTTGGGGGCCTATATACCACACCTACTAGTGTCTTTCTCCCTCTACTATTCCTCATCTCTACCCATAACGATTCCACGTTTTGTTCCTCAGAGCCTATGTCATCCCTCAGTACTACCCTGATATTATCTCTTATTAATAGCGCGACCCCACCACCTTTTCCTTCCTGTCTATTCTTCCTAAACGCCTGATACCCCTGGATATTCATCTCCCAGTCCTGGTCACCTTTCAGCCACGTTTCTGTAATGGCCACTAGATCGTACCCACTCGTGCTGATTTGCACCATCAACTCATTTACCTTGTTCCGAATGCTTCGTGCATTCAGGCAAAGTGTCCTTATTCCAGCTTTTATCTGGACCCGCTTTGATGAGTCGCGAACACCCTCTCTCTCTACTCCCTTATCTAAATTACCGCCTTCATTCACTTGCACCCTCTCCTCTACCATTAATTTTGTAATTCCCCTTACCCCTGCATCCTCCACCCCATCAATTAGTTCCTTGATCCTAGTCAACTCTTCTAGCTCCCCTCCCCCCAACCTATCTAGTTTAAATTCTCCCCAGTAACCTTAGCCAACCTACCGGCCAGGATATTGGTCCCCGTGTGATTCAAGTTCCACCCGTTTTTTGTATACAGATCACCCCTGCCCCTAAAGAGGTCCCAATGGTCCAGGAACCTGAATCCCTGCCCCCTGCACCAGTCCCTCAGCCACACATTCATCTTCCACCTCACTCCATTCCTGCCCTCACCTTCCCGTGGCACAGGCAGTAATCCTGAGATTACTACCTTTGCTTTCCTCTTTCTCAGCTGTCTCCCTAATTCCCTGTACTCCCTTTTCATGACCCCTTCTCCCTTCCTACCCACATCAGCGGTACCAATATGTACCGCTACCTCAGGCTCCTCTCCCTCCCACCTCAGGATTTCCGGGACGCGACTAGCGACATCCTGGATCCCGGCCCCAGGGAGGCAGACCACCATGCGAGAATCCCGCCTACCTCCGCAGAAACGCCTGTCTGTCCCCTTCACCATCGAGTCCCCGATTAATACCGCCTTCCTCCTCTTTTCCTTAGCCCTCTGAGTTACAGGGCTGGACTCCACTGCGGAGACACGGCCACTGCTGCTTCCCCCAGGCGGGCTGTCCCCCCCAGCAGTACTCAAGCAGGAGTACTTGTTGTGCAGGGGCAAATCCACTGGGGTGCTCTCAACCACCCTAGCCTTACCCTTCCTGGCCATCACCCACTTGGCCTCCTCCCGTTGCCCTGGTGTGACCACCTGATGATAGCTCTTGTCTATCACCTCCTCATTCTCCCTCATCAGCCTAAGATCCTCGAGCTGCAGTTCCAGCTCCCTAACACGGTCCCTCAGGAACCGCAGCTCGACACACCCCTCACAGATGTGGATGTCCGGGAGGCCAGATGCCTCCAGGACCTCCCACATCCTACACTGGGAACAACACACTGGTTTCACACTCATACTGGACACTTTATGTCAAGTAAGACAGTGAAAAGTTAATAAGAGTGTAAGGAAACAAAAAAATAAATAATTAATTAAAGTCAGAAAACCCACTCTCTTACCCTCAGCCTGCTCCTGGGAACAAATCCCTGATATTAACAACTGATATTAAAACCAAACAACTGAGATTAAACCCAAACAACTGATATTAAACCCAGAACAACTGAGATTAAACCCAAACAACTGATATTAAACCCAGAACAACTGATATTAAACCCAGAACAACTGAGATTAAACCCAGAACAACTGATATTAAACCCAAACAACTGAGATTAAACCCAAACAACTGAGATTAAACCCAAACAACTGAGATTAAACCCAGAACAACTGAGATTAAACCCAGAACAACTGATATTAAACCCAAACAACTGAGATTAAACCCAAACAACTGAGATTAAACCCAAACAACTGAGATTAAACCCAAACAACTGAGATTAAACCCAAACAACTGATATTAAACCCAGAACAACTGATATTAAACCCAGAACAACTGAGATTAAACCCAAACAACTGATATTAAACCCAGAACAACTGAGATTAAACCCAGAACAACTGATATTAAACCCAAACAACTGAGATTAAACCCAAACAACTGAGATTAAACCCAAACAACTGATATTAAACCCAAACAACTGATATTAAACCCAAACAACTGAGATTAAACCCAAACAACTGATATTAAACCCAAACAACTGATATTAAACCCAAACAACTGATATTAAACCCAAACAACTGAGATTAAACCCAAACAACTGATATTAAACCCAAACAACTGATATTAAACCCAAACAACTGAGATTAAACCCAAACAACTGAGATTAAACCCAAACAACTGATATTAAATCCAAACAACTGATATTAAACCCAGAACAACTGAGATTAAACCCAAACAACTGATATGAAATCCAAACAACTGATATTAAACCCAAACAACTGAGATTAAACCCAAACAACTGAGATTAAATCCAAACAACTGATATGTGACGTGGAGGGAGGGTTGTAGCTGAGGTGTGTGTGGCTCCCTGGGAGATGAACTTGAAGTTTTCATGCTGGGTGTTCACCATTGCATTTTGGACATCTCAAACTTTGCAACCAGGGAATGTGCTCCACCTACTAAATCCCTGCTTTATTATCAGAAAAGCTAGAGGTCAAATAACAAAGGTGTCAGGAAAGCCAGAAATAAATCAAGGGCAGATTCAATATAGTGGTTCACATATAGCCAACTTGGCACAATGGTTAGCACTGCTGCTTCACAGCTCCAGGGACCTGGGCTCGATTCCCGGCTTGGGTCACTGTGTGGAGTTTGCACATTCTTCTCATGTCTGTTGGGTTTCCTCCGGGTGCTCCGGTTTCCTCCCACAGTCCAAAGATGTGTGGGTTAGGTTGATTGACCATGCTAAAAATTGCCCTTAGTGTCCTGAGATGCGTAGGTTAGAGGGATTAGCGGTTAAATATGTAGGGATATGGGGGTAGGGCCTGGGTGGGATTGTGGTCGGTGCAGACTCGATAGGCCGAATGGCCTCTTTCTGTGCTGTAGGGTTTCTATGATTCTATGATAAATAAAACATGGTGATGGAGAAACTAATGTCATCAATCATAGGCGAAGCTCCAGGACCTGATGATTTCCAATACAATAACAGAAGGTGCTGGGAAAACTCAGCAGGTCTGACAGTATCTGGGGCGAGAAACAGTTAATGTTTCAAGTCCATATGACTCTTCTGCAGAGTTAAACAGAGGGAGAAATGCGATGGATTATTTATTGTATAAGTGGGTGTGGAGTGGGTGGAGCAAAGTAGAAGGTCAGTAAGGAGCTAGGAGAGATTGCAACAAGTTATGTAGGATACAAGAGTGAGGATGTTTAATGGCAGTGTGAAGGACTATGGAAGATGCTGTTAATGCAATGAGATAAGAATGTGTTAATAGGAGAACAAAGGTCAGTGCTCAGTGAAAGTAGAACTTAACAAGTGACAGAAGGCCCAGTGGGGGAGGGTGATGGGCATTTACATTGGGACAAACATAAATTTGGATTTAAAAAAGGTTCAAGATGGCAGAGAAAGGTCACAGTCTAAAGTTGGTGAACTCAATGTTGAGTCTCAAGGGCTGTAATGTGCTGCTCCTCCAGTTTAGGCGTTGGGGATCAAACTTTGCAACCAGGGAATGCTCTCCACCTACTCTTATCAGGAAATAGCAGCAGGCTGAGGACAGATACGTAGGCATGCGAGCAAGATACTGAGGTGAAATTGCAAGCAACAAGAAGGTTGAGGTTATGCTTTCAGACTGAGCGAAGGGTGCTCTGCAAATCAGTCACCCAGTTTGCATTTAAGCACTCCACCCCTCTTGTATAGTATAAATTCCATCACAATTCTTCCTCTCTAACTCTGAAGAACAGTCACATGGTCTCAAAACATTAACTCTGTTTCTCTATTCACAGATGCTGCCAGTTGTGCTGGAGTTTCCCAGCATTTTCGGTTTTTATGTCAGATTTCCAGCATCTGCAGCATTTTTTTTATTCCGATGATTTCCACCCCAGTTGACCTGAGAAAGCTGTTGACGTGTTGGTCATGATCTTTGAAAACACTTGCAATTCAGAAATTGTCACCGGCTGCAGCTCCACTATTTAAAAAGAAAGCTAAACTAGGAAATTAAAGCCCCATTTGTCTAATGTAATAGTTACTAGAATCTATTCTTGAACAGAGTAACTGAGCATTTAGACAAATATGAGCTGCCCAGAGAGCCTTCAGCATTTGTAAGGAGTAAGTTATGTCGAATGAACACAACTTATTTTTATTTGACTGGAGAATTATCATTGATCATAAACTGAACTGGAGCTTAAGTACTTCTAACTATTTACCCTGCTAATCCCTTGACACTAAGGGTCAATTTACCATGGCCAATCAACCTAACCCGCATATCTTTGGAGTGTGGGAGGAAACCGGAGCACCCGGAGGAAACCCACGCAGACACAGAGAGAATGTGCAAACTCCACACAGTCACCCAAGGGCCACGTCCCTGGCGATGTGAACCAGCAGTGCTAATCACTCTACCACTATGATGCCCCATGTAAAAGAAATGCAGATGTGTTGAACTATTTTGCCTCCATTTCTTTTAAAGTCAATGGAATAAACACCACGAGCCGATGACCTGAAAAATTATCTTATTACAGTTGCGATATAAAGGGGGAAAATAATTGACAAGCTATCAAAAACTAAAAGAAGAATAAAAGCCCAGATCTAGAACTTGTTTCAGCTAATGTTCAAAAAGATATGCAAAAGGAAGGTGGAGCAAAAATCTTCCCATTCTTCTCTGTAACCTTTGACATTGTTGACCCTACCATCCACCTCTTAACACCTTTCCTCCTTGCCCAGCAGTGTGGGACTGCCCTCATCTGGTTTCACTATTATCTGCCTAGTTGGAACATTGAGGAAAATAACGTCATTCTCTTCAGTCCTCACCATATTCTTCCCAAGCCACTAACTCCATAACTGGTCACTGTCTAATGCGGAACCGGATTGCTCACAATCATTGCATCATTATACACTACAGGGACAAGACGGGGCATGCCACCAGGGTTAATTGTTCATTCAGAGAACCAGTGCAGACACGAAGGGCTGAATGGCCACCTCCTGCACTATAAGGGCTCTGTGATATCTGATGAGTTGAGATTTCAACCTATCTGCCGCATCACCAATTCGCCTACTTCTACTTCAATAGTATCACCCATCATCCATCCTACCTCAACTCAGCAGCTGCCGAAACCCTGATCTGTGCTTTAGTTATCTCTAGACTTTGCTATTCTGGTGTTCTCTTGGACAGCTTCCCATTTTCCACCCTTCACAAACTTGAACTCATCCAGAAGTCAGCTGCTCATATCCTAACTTTCGCCAAGTCTCATTCACCCCTCTGCTCACTGACCTATGCTAGGTCCTAATCATTCCACCATTGACCACCATGCCTTCTGCTGCTTAGGCGCTAAACTCAAACTCTCCTTTAAGATGAATTTGAACCAAGATTTTGGTCACCTATCCTAATATATCCCTTTGTGGCTCAGTGTCAGATGTTGTTTAATAATGCTCCTCTGAAGCACCTTGCAATGTTTTACTACATTAAGTGTGCCATATAAATGCAAGTTGCTGTTGAAGTTGCTTCCTTCAGTTCAGTGCCCTATAACAATTACTGTGGTAGTGGGACCCAGGAGTACAACAATAAAGGTTCTTGACATCAATGCTTTATGTATATCTTTCTTCAGTCTCTCTGATGTGGACTAAGTTAACGTTAGGAAAGATGATGGCTGGTCCAGTTCCTCAGTTGCTTTATTCCACAGTAGGCAAAACATCATGTGAAGTGAGTGATATTTGATACAATCAATATAACTTCTGTTTGGTTGCCATTGCAAAAATAAATAAGAAGCACATGTACATCAGCCCATTTCAGTGTGCCTTTTATATCAATATAAACTAATACTTGTGTAGTGCCTTTAGTGGAATAAAATATCCCAAGGCACTTCACAGGAGTAATTGGAAACAAAAACAGCATTGAGCCTTCCTTGTCAGATATCCAAAGCTTGGTCAAAGATGTAGATTTTAAGGAGCGTCTTAAAGCAGGAAAGTGAGGTCAGAGAAGTGCAGCGAAAGCTTAAGACCTAGACAACTGAGGGCATGGCCACCATTTGTTGAACAATTCAAATAAGGGAAGTTCAAGAATCCAGAATCAGAGGAGCATAGATATCACATATTGTTTGGGCAACACGGTGGCACAGTGGTTAGCACTGCTGCCTCACAGTGTCAGGGACCTGGGTTTGATTTCCGGCTTGGGTCAATATCTGTGCGGAGTCTGCACATTCTCCCCGTGTCTGCGTGGGTTTCCTCCGGGTGCTCCAGTTTCCTCCCACAGTCCAAAGATGTGCGGGTTAGGTGGATTGGCCATTCTAAAATTGCCTCTCAGAGGGCCTAGCTAGGGTAAATGCATGGGGTTATGGGGATAGGGCCTGGCTGGGCTTGTGGTTGGTGCAGACTCGATGGGCCGAATGGCCTCCTTCTGCACTGTAGGATTCTATGGTTCTATGGAGGAGGTTACAGGGATAGGGAACAGCAAGACCACGGAGGAATTTGAAAACAAGGATAAGAATTTTATGTTAAAAATGTTGCTTGAGCAGGAACTGATGTAAGTCAGTGTGCTCAAGGATGATAGGGGAAAAGGACTTGGAGCCTGTTGTGTGGGAATCTATGGGCCAAATATAGTGGACTTCAAATTGTTAGAGTACATAGAGTACATATGATTGTGATGTATATTGGGACCCTGTGGAAGTCTCAATGTGTGGACCTCCATGAGAATTGCCTGGAAAGTTTCAACTTTCTATTGTGCAATTCCTATGCTCCCTGTGACCCTCCACAATGTCTCCTACTCAGAGTTAGAGTTGGAGATTAGTAACAGATTTCATGTACTTTACTAAATAGTTACCCTGGAAATGTTAGGCAGCTTAAAAATTAGTCTAATTTCTGGCCAACTCCAGAACTGACCTCCCCTCCCTAGTGGTACACCAGCTATGATTAGATAAGTAAGGATCCGGATGAGTGCAGCCCCATCCAGCTGAACAACAACAGAGAGGCACTGAATCATAGAAGTGCAGAAGAGGCCATTTGGCCCATCAAGTCTACACCGACTCTCGGACAGAGCACCTTACCCAGGCCTTCTCCGCCGCCCTATCCCCGTAACCCTGTAGATTTACCACAACTAATCCACCCAACCTACACTTCTTTGGATTGTGAGAAACCAAAGGAAACCCACGCAGACACGGGGAGAACGTGCAAACTCCACACAGACAGTCACCCAAGACTGGAATGGAACCCGGGTTCCTGGCTTTGTGAGGCAGCAGTACTAAGCGCTGTGCCACCGTGCCGCCCCAGGAGGAGAATAGTGTGGTCAACCATGTCCATGGCTGCAGATAGGTCAACCACATTCAATCACACATAAAGAAAGCTCCGCTGCTCCCAACTGAATATTTGTTTGAATTCTAAATGCTGGAGGAGGTGATAGAGGCAGGTAGCTTTACAACATCTGAAAGACATTCGGACAGGTACATGGATAGGAAAGGTTTAGAGGGATATGGGCCAAATGCAGGCAAATGAGACTAGTTCAGTTGAGGAAACCTGGTCGGCATGGATGAGTTGGGCCGAAGGGCCTGTTTCTGTGCTGTATTTAGTCTATGACTCTATGCTGAGGAAATGTACAGTTTCCTTGGTTGACACGACTATACTGATCTATCTCTGAATTCAGATGGAAATGTGTCAATCTCTACTCTATGCTTGCACTGCCATCTGCTGGCAATGAACATAAGCTACTCTGTTGAGATAACACTTAATGGCCCAGGTTTCCTCAATTTTCAGCCACAGTTAATTTTTCTGCCAATAATTAGTGGAAACGCAAGCTGATAATGAGTAATTTGGGACCTTGATAAATGACAGGACCTGTAGTCTTATCTCATTAACCAATGAGATTTAGAGATTGAGGAAATAAGATGAATTTGACTCAAATGAGATACATAAAGTGAATGAAGAATGGGAAAGAAAGATTGGACTAAGGGAAAGAGAGACAACAGAAAGGAACCGTAAAAAACGTGAAAAGAAATTCAAAAAAAGATACAAAAGTCTGAGGTCACGTACCAACCGACTCAAGAACAGCTTCTTCCCTGCTGCCATCAGAATTTTGAATGGACCTACCTCGTATTAAGTTGATCTTTCTCTACACCCTAGCTATGACTGTAACACTACATTCTGCAGCCTCTCCTTTCCTTCTCTATGTACGGTATGCTTGGTCTGTGTAGCGCACAAGAAACAATACTTTTCACTGTATACCAATACATGTGACAATAATAAATCTCCAAATCAAATCAAAAGGACAAACCTACCACCCGGGAGTTTGAGTGACATTTCAGGATGATAACATACTGTGAAGTACATAACTTGCTGTTGTGAATATAACTCATTTCAATGGTACAGCTGAAACTCATGGGGAGGTGGGGCACAGTGCCAACTTCTGTGTTGCTAGTGTGGAAGTGGTTGAAATTCTTTATTTTTTTAGTCTTTCATGGGATGTGGGCATCACTGGCAATGCCAGCATGTATTGACCATTCCTATTTGGTCTTGAGATGGTGAGCTATCTTCTTGAACCGCTGTAGTCGATGTGTGCTGTTAAAGATCAGAGTTCCTGAATTTTGATCCAGCAACAGTGAAGGAACAGTGATATAGTTCCAAGTCAGGGTGGTTTGTGACTTGGAGGGAAGCTTCCAGAAAGTGGTGTTCCCATTCTCCTGCTGCCGTTGTTCTTCTAGGTGGTATAAATCACAGGTTTGAAAGGTGCAACACATATTTCCTGCAGCGGAAAGTGCACACTGCACATGCATCGTCTGCCATGGTTTATACATGAATGTTCCTTGTTGCTGTGATTTAATTCTGATCACTGTTTACTTCCACTGCTCACAGTCTACCTCCTGCCTACATCAACAGGAACAAAGTAGAAAGGGTCGAGACCTTCACGTTTTTAGGTGCCCTGATCACCAACAACCTGTCCTGGTCCCCCCATGCAGACACTATAGTTAAGAAAGCCCACCAATGCTCTACTTTCTCAGAACAAAGAACAAAACAAAGAAAATTACAGCACAGGAACAGACCCTTTGGCCCTCCAAGCCTGCACCGACCATGCTACCCGACTTAACTAAAATCCCTTAACTAAAATGCAGAAAGATTTAGACAGTTTAGGAGAGTGGTCCAAGAAGTGGCTGATGAAATTCAACGTGGGCAAGTGCGAGGTCGTGCACTTTGGAAAAAAGAATAGAGGCATGGACTATTTTCTAAACGGTGACAAAATTCATAATGCTAAAGTGCAAAGGGACTTGGGAGTCCTAGTCCAGGATTCTCTAAAGGTAAACTTGCAGGTTGAGTCCGTAATTAAGAAAGCAAATGTAATGTTGTCATTTATCTCAAGAGGCTTGGAATACAAAAGCAGGGATGTACTTCTGAGGCTTTATAAAGCACTGGTTAGGCCCCATTTGGAATACTGTGAGCAATTTTGGGCCCCACACCTCAGGAAGGACATATTGGCACTGGAGCGGGTCCAGCGGAGATTCACACGGATGATCCCAGGAATGGTAGGCCTGACATACGATGAACGTCTGAGGATCGTGGGATTATATTCATTGGAGTTTAGGAGGTTGAGGGGAGATCTGATAGAGACTTACAAGATAATGAACGGCTTAGATAGGATGGACGTAGGGAAGTTGTTTCCATTAGCAGGGGAGACTAGGACGCGGGGGCACAGCCTTAGAATAAAAGGGAGTCACTTTAGAACAGAGATGAGGAGAAATTTCTTCAGCCAGAGAGTGGTAGGTCTGTGGAATTCATTGCCACAGAGGGCTGTGGAGGCCGAGACGTTGAGCGTCTTCAAGACAGAAATTGATAAATTCTTGATTTCTCGAGGAATTAAGGGCTATGGGGAGAGAGCGGGTAAATGGAGTTGAAATCAACCATGATTGAATGGTGGAGTGGACTCGATGGGCCGAATGGCCTTACTTCCGCTCCTATGTCTTATAGTCTTATGGTCTTCTGGGGACCATATCCCTCTATTTCTATCCTATTCAGGTACTTGTCAAGACGCCCCTTAAAAGTCACTATTGTATCTGCTTCCACTACCTACCCCGGCAACGAGTTCCAGGCACCCACTACCTTCTGTGTAAAAAAATCTGCCTCGTACATCTCCTTTAAACCTTGTCCCTCGCACCTTAAATCTGTGTCCCCTAGTGATTGACTCTTCCACCCTGGGAAAAAGCTTCTGACTATCCACTCTGTCCATGTCCCTCATAATCTTGTAGACTTCTATCAGGTCACCCCTCAACCTCCATCGTTCCAGTGAGAACAAACCAAGTTTCTCCAACCTCTCCTCATAGCTGATGCCCTCCATACCAGGCAACATCCTGATAAATCTTTTCTGTGCCCTCTCCAAAGCCTCCACATCCTTCTGATAGTGTGGCGACCAGAATTGAACACTGTATTCCAAGTGCGGCCTAACTAAGGTTCTATAAAGCTGCAACATGACTTGCCAATTTTTAAACTCAATGCCCCAGCCAATGAAGGTAAGCATGTCGTATGCCTTCTTAACTACCTTCTCCACCTGCATTGTCACTTTCAGTGACCTGTGTACCTGTACACACAGATCCCTTTGTCTATCAATACTCTTAAGGGTTCTGCCATTTCCTGTATATTTTCTATTTGTGTTAGACCTTCCAAAATGCATTACCTCATATTTGTAATAAAATGGAAATAATATTTCTATCTACCCTATCTGTTCCCCTTGATATCTTGAAAGCTTTGGTAAAATTATCCTTTAACATTTTAAGTTCCTGGAATAAAACCTATGTAATCGTAATATAACTGAAGAGTCATGGTATCATTTTGGTAAATCCACTCTGCAACCCCGTCAAGACCCATATATCCTCCCTAAGATGTGGTGCCCATTATTACTCATGGTAGTCCACTTTGTAAAGCCGAAGCATGACTTCTACCCACTTATATTCTAATCTTCCAGAAATAAAGGTCGGCATTCCAGTTGCCTGATTTCTGTACCCATTCATGCCATTTTATTGTGTACCTGAATCCCCAAGTCTCTATGGACTTCCATTGTTTCTCACTTTTCACCATTTCCAAAGTACCCTGTCCTGACCTTTCAAGGTCCAAAGTAGACGATCTCTCAGTTGTTTACATTGAAATCCATTTGCCACAGTTTTGCCCATTAATGTGTGTAATTTTATGCTTCTATTTGAACTGTTGCAAATTCTGTTCTGCCAACAAATTTGGCTTTATAGCTCTCTATCCTGTCGTTTATACCTTCAATAAAATGTGCTAAATAGCTGAGGCCCAAACACAGATTCTTGAGACACCCACATGTCACAATCTGCCAGTGAGAGTACTCATCCCAGTATCCTTACTTTTTACACTCAGCCAGTTTCCCTGCAAAATCAATAATTTTCCATCTATTCCATGATCTTAAACTTTAGTTAAGAATCTCTTACAAGTGACTTTGTCAAATGCCTTCTGCAAGTTCATATAAATAACATCCATAGGCATTCCGCTCTCCACTATTGCATCATCTCATCAAAAATTGCAACCCAGGTCCATTAGGCACGACCTCCCTTTTATAAAGCCTTGCTAACTTTCTCAGCTCAGTTAAAAATCATAACATGTTCAATTGCCTTATCCTTAACTATAGACTCCAGCAATTTTCTGACAACAGACATTAGGCTAATCGGTCTATAAACCCCTGGTTTCCTTCTATCACGTTTCTTAAAGAGGAACATGACGTACACAATTTTACAATCTGAAGTGGTGGTTCTGAATTAAGACACTTCATTTGGAAGAATATATTGCTGTATCTGCAACATCATCTACTTCCTCCAAAACTCCGCAATGGCATCCATCCAATTGTAAGGATTTGTTACCCTTTAGTGTCATTGTTTTCTTCATTTATTATTTTACTCATGTTAACTTTGGTGTGTTCTTGTTTTTTTTTTGTTTCCTTTCATAAATCTCTCTCATGGAATGTTTGATAGTAGACAAAGCCTTTAATTTATTTCATTGTATCTTACTGCACTTTGATATTTTGTTATCTTCTGTAATCATCAAGCGTCTCTGTCTCTCAACCATTTCTGCTAAGACATTGAATAAACATGATGAGGGGACCTAACCCTGCCTAATGTTGTTTTTGACTAAGAACAATTCTGAGGGGGTGCCAGTAACTCTGACCCTACAACTCTGCTTACAATAAAGCTTGCCTGGCAAGCCAATTAAATGTGGCAGGTATCCCAGGTCTAACATTGTCAACCAGGGTTTAATATATACATGTATATTGGCTGATGTTCTTGGACTTTGCGCATTATGATTCCAAGATCAGTGATTTGATCTCTGGTTCCTCGAAGTTTGGCATGTCAGCTACGACTCCCACCAACTTTTACAGATACGCCATAGAAAGCATTCTTTCTGGTTGTATCACAGCTTGGTATGGCTCCTGCTCTGCCCAAGACTGCAAGGAACTACAAAAGGTTGTGAATGTAGCCCAATCCATCACGCAAATCAGCCTCCCAACCATTGACTCTGTTTACACTTCCCGCTGCCTCGACAAAGCAGCCAGCATAATTAAGGACCCCATGCACCCCGGACATTCTCTCTTTCACCTTCTTCCATCGGGAAAAAAATACAAAAGTCTGAGGTCACGTAGCAACCGACTCAAGAACAGCTTCTTCCCTGCTGCTGTCAAGATGTTTGAATGGACCTACTTTGTTTTAAGTTGATTTTTCTCTGCACCCTCGCTATGACTGTAACACTACATTCTGCACACTCTCGTTTCCTTTTCTATGAACGGTATGCTTGGTCTATATAACGCAAAAGAAACAATACTTTTCACTGTACACCAATACATGTGACAATAATAAATCAAATCAAAATCAAATCAAAAGTTCAAACCTACCACCTGGGAGTTTGAGTGACATTGCAGCATGATGATATACTATGAAGTGCCTGCTATAACATTCTGTTGTGAATATAACTTATTTCAATGGTGCAACTGAAACTCATGGGGAGGTGGGACCACAGTGCCAAAGTCTGTGTTGCTCGTGTGGAAGTGGTTAAAATTCTTTTTTTTTAATTTTCATGGGATGTGGGCATCGGTGGCAATGCCAGCATGTATTGCCCATTCCTATTTGGTCTTGAGATGGTGAGCTATCTTCTTGAACCGCTGTAGTCCATGTGGTGCTGTTAAGGATCAGAGTTGCTGAATTCTGATCCAGCGCCAGTGAAGGAACAGTGATATAGTTCCAAGTCAGGGTGGTTTGTGACTTGGAGGGAAGCTTCCAGAGAGAGGTTCCCATTCCTCAGTTGCCCTTGTCCCTCTAGGTGGTATAAATCACAGGTTTGAAAGATGCAACACATATTTCCTGCAGCGGAAAGTGCACACTGTGCGTGCATTGTCTTGTTGCTGTGATTTAATTCTGCTCACAGTCTACCTCCTGTCTACATCAACGGGGATGAGGTAGAAAGGGTTGAGAGCTTCAAGCTTTTAGGTGTCCAGAGCACCAACAACCTGTCCTGGTCCCCCCATGCCACCACCAATGCCTCTACTTTCTAAGAAGACTAAGGAAATTTGGCATGTCAGCTATGACTCTCACCAATTTTTACAGATGCACTATAGAAAGCATTCTTTCTGGTTATATCACAGCTTGGTATGGCTCCTGCTCTGCCCAAAACCGCAAGAAACTACAAAAGGTTGTGAATTTAGCCCAATCCATCACGCAAACCAGCCTTCCATCCATTGACTGTGTCTACACTTCCTGCTGCCACAGCAAAGCAGCCAGCTTAATTAAGGACCCCATGCACCCTGGATATTCTCTCTTCCACCTTCTTCCATCAGGAAAAAGATACAAAAGTTTGAGGTCACGTACCAACCGACTCAAGAACAACTTCTTCCCTGCTGCACTCTCTCGTTTCCTTCTCTATGAACGTCATGCTTTATATAGCACGCAAGAAACAATACTTTTCACTGTATGCTAATACATGTGACAATAATAAATCAAATCAAACCTCCACTCTCAAGTAAAGTACAGCAAGTGGGACAAATTTTACTTTTTTCTTGTTCTATTAAACAATTACTTCAATGAATTTCTCTTTCCCTTTATATAGCTTTTGATCCTTTATACATGTAAAATTTTAGGGTGGCTGCAACCTGTCTGATTGATTCCCATTGGAAAGTATGTTCGTCATTTGCAATTTCACTGTTTGCGAGGTTTCACGGAACATAATGCTCTCAAACGCGGGACATTAATGTACTCAACCGGCCCATATTTATAAAACCCCAAACAAGATGTCTACTATTGGATGTGATTATATGATTGGGCAGCACTTGTTGAGCAATCCTGAGTCTGCTCGTAGCTAAACTCGCAACCAATTTAAAATAATCAGTCGATCATATATGCTTGTTAGAAGTGACATTCATTCATACACAGGGTTCGGTTCTCTGCAAATAAAAGGAATATGTTCAAGACTTGTACCTTTTTGAATTACCCAGGAGCCTATAGTTCCCCGTTGCTGTGGCCAATCAGAGTCAATTTGTCAACCAGTCAACACCCTTTTCTGTATTATAAATTGTTGTGATTGTTTGGCATTCTTATTAAGTTAATCAGTGTCACAAGTAGGCTTACATTTACAGTGCAATGAAGTTACTGTGAAATCCCCTAGTCACCACATACCCTCGCCTGTTCGGGTACACTGAGGGAGAATTTAGCATGGTCAATGCACCTAACCAGCACGTCTTTTGGACTGTGGGAGGAAACTGGAGTACCCAGAGGAAACCCATGCAGACATGGGGAGAACATGCAGACTCCACACATACAGTGACGCAAGCCGGGAATCGAACCCAGGTCCCTGGAGCAGTGAGGCAACAGTACTAACCACTGTACCATCGTGCTTCCATTTATCCTGATGAGTACAAGATGAAAAGCTTCGGCAATATGCCTCTCTTTTCAGCAATAGGCAACAGCATTGTGAAAGGAGAATTAAGATACCTTAAGAATGCAAATATAGTTGAAACTGAAGTTTAGCTAAACATGGGGAGTGTATTAAATGATTGTTTTCTTAGAAACATTCTCTAGAAAAGGTATTCAGTTGATATTCTACTTGTGGTTCAGCAATTAATCTCACTGACCTTGCTACCATTTGCAAAGAGCAATAAAGAAGACAGATGTATCACCAGGGTCAAACTACTTAAACTGACAGAGGTAATTGAGATTAGGGACATCATTTACAAGGAGCTGACAGTCAACATGAGAGAATTAAATGAGTATAGTGGGGGACCTACCAGAGCAAAAATAAGCCAACCTGATGTGATATTCAGAAGCAAACCCGGTAGCTATAACCCATTAATCTTGCATTAGTGATTTAATTATTCCACCAATCATTAAAAACAAATACACGAATCACAGCAATTAAAATAACCAAATGCCCCCACCCTGAGAAAGGTGGGAATTTCCTACATGACATTTCAAAAAGAAGTTGGTCCACTTTATTATATGACTACAGGCACATAAGATCATAGCATCCCCACAGTGCAGAAAGAGGCCATTCGGCCCATTGAGGCTGCACTGACAACAATCCATTCAGAGCCTAACCCCATGTGTTTACCCTGCTGATCCCCCTGACACTAAGGGGCAATTTACTATGGCCGGTCAACCTAACCCGCACATCTTTGGAGTGTGGGAGAAAACCGGAGCACCCGAAGGAAACCTATGCTGACGCGGGGAGAACATGCAAACTCCACACAGACAGTCCCCAAGCCCGAAATTGAACCTGGGTGCCTGGCGCTGTGAGGCAGCAGTGCTTACCACTGTGCCAGCATGCTGCACGCGGTAAGTTATGCCTGACTGCTATACAACTACAAAATCTCCTATTATAAGTGGAAGTGGGCTAGGTATAATGTTACGTCTGGGTGAGGAAGAGTCAATTGACTCCCCTGTATTCAGACCCCTTCGTTTGGTTACAACAAAGGTTTTTAAAATTTATTTTCCCCTTTTTACAATCCAAATATGCTTACTTTTAAATAAGGAGTCAATCAAACCAAGTTTTCTTGGATCAAAGAAAGAGTAAGTTTATTAGTTACTAAACCTGAAAGAAAATAAAAGACATGACAACGTACACATGCAAGTCTAAGAAGTAAAAGGAAAGAGTCCAAATAAAAGTTAAAAGAATATACGATTAAGTCCTGTCAAATGAAATGACAGATCTTTGCTCTTGATCACAACCTTAATGGTGAGGCTCCACTGGCTCACCAGAAGGCAGGTCTTGAGAATTTGAAAAGCAGAGGAGCAGAGGGCTGGCGTGAAGGAAGTTGGGTGGGGTGGAAGGCAAAAGATACTTGCCATATCACCTGTAGCTTGCACTTCATGCTGGATAGCAGGGTGAGGGTGAAGCAGGTGACAAGTGCTCTGGTCCTCATGGACTTCATCCTAGGGTCTTAAAAAAAGTGGCTGGTGAGATAGTTGGTGCGTTGAGTCATAGAGTTTGACAGCATGGAAACAGGTCCTTCAGCCCAACAAAACGGGGCGGCACGGTAGCACAGTGGTTAGCACTGCTGCTTCACAGCTCCAAGGACCTGGGTTCGATTCCCGGCTTGGGTCACTGTCTGTGTGGAGTTTGCACATTCTCCTCGTGTCTGTGTGGGTTTCCTCCGGGTGCTCCGGTTTCCTCCCACAATCCAAAGATGTGCGGGTTAGGTTGATTGGCCATGCTAAAATTGTCCCTTAGTGTCCTGAGATGCGTAGATTAGAGAGATTAGTGTGTAAAATATGGGGGGATATGGGGATAGGGCCTGGGTGGGATTGTGGTCGGTGCAGACTCGATGGGCCAAATGGCCTCTTTCTGCACTGTAGGGTTTCTATGATTCTTTCTATGATTGTCCATGCCGCCCAGTTTTTACCAATAAGCTATTCCCAATCGTCCGCATTTGGCCCATATCCCTCTAAATCCATCTTACCCATGTAATTGTCTAAATGCTTTTTAAAAGACAAAATTGTACCTGCCTCTACTACTACCTCTGGCAGCTCATTCCAGACACTCACCACCCTCTGTGTCCCTCTGTGGACCCTTTTGTATCTCTTCCCTCTCACCATAAACCTATGCCTTCTAGTTTTACACTCTCCTACCTTCGGGAAAAGATGTTGACTATCTACCTCTTCTATATCTCTCATTATTTTATAGACTCAATAAGATCACCTCTAAGCCTCCTACGCTCCAGGGAAAAAAGTCCCAGTCTATTCAGCCTCCCCTTATAATTTAAACCGTCAAGTCCTGGTAGCATCCTAGTAAATCTTTTCTGCACTCTTTCTAGTTTAATAATATCCTTTCTATAATAGGCTGATCAGAACTGTACACAGTATTCCGAGTGTGGTCTTACCAATGTCTTGCACAACTTCAACAAGAAGTCCCAACTACTGAATTCAATGTTCTGACCAATGAAACCAAGCATGCCGAATGCCTTCTTCACCACCCTGTCCATCTGTGACTCCACTTTCAAGGAGCTATGAACCTGTACCCCTAGACCTCTTTGTTCTATAACTCTCCCCAATGCCCTACCATTAACTGAGTAAGTCCTGCCCTGGTTCAATCTACCAAAATGCATCACCTAAAATTTATCTAAATTAAACTCCATCTGCTATTCATTAGCCCACTGGCCCAATTGATCAACATCCCGTTGCAATCCTAGATAACCTTCTTCACTGTCCACTATGCCATCAATTTTGGTGTCATCTGCAAACTTACTATTCATGCCTCCTAAATTCCCATCCAAATCATTAATATAAATGACAACTAACATTGGACCCAGCACCAATCCCTGAGGCACACCGCTGGTCTCAGGCCTCCAGTTTGAAAAACAACCCTCTACAACCACCCTCTGGCTTCTGTCATCAAGCCAAATTTGTATCCAAATGGCTACCTCAGCCTGGATCCTGTGAGATTTAACCTAATGCAACAAGCTACCATGTGGTACCTTTGTCAAAGGCCTTGTCAAAGTCGATGTAGACAATATCAACTGCACTGCCCTCATCTACCTTCTTGGTCAAAAAACTCAATCAAATTCGTGAGACTTGATTTTCCACTCAGAAAGCCATGCTGACTGTCATCTTCCAAAAATCCCAGTATTTGGGGAGGGTCCCATTAGATTGGAAAATAAGAAATGTAACTCCATTATTTAGAAAGGGAGGGAGACAGTGAGAAACTACAGGCCAGTAATTAACATCTGTCATAAGGAAAATGTTAGAAGCTATTATTAAATAAATTATATAGCAGGCACTTGAATAAATTCAAGTAGTCAGGCAGAGTCATCATGGTTTTGTGAAAGGAAACCATGTTTAACCAACTTTTTGGAGTTCTTTGAAGAAGTAACATGGGCTGTGGATAAAAGGGAACTGTAGAGGTACTGTACTTAGATTTCCAGAAGCCATTTGATAAAATGCCACATCTAAGATTTTTGCTGAAAATAAAAGCTCATTGTCATCCGACTCAAAACATTGGCTCTATTCTCTCTCCACAGATGCTTTCAGACCTGCTGAGATTTTCCAGCATTTTCTGTTTTTGTTTCTGATTCCAGCATCCGCAGTATTCTGCTTTGAACTAAGTACTGCAGCTACCCTGGATAACTTGTGTGCAATTTTGTCCACATTTTAAAACAAAATTGCAAAGACAGTCAAAGAAAGGACAAAGACAATGCAAGAATAAAAGGTCAAACATTTTCAATTAAACTGATATCCAAGCATTTCAGGAGCTTCAGGGGATCGATCAGAGGAAAAAGTGAGAGAGAAATGTCAGGCCTCCATGGGAGAAAAACACAGAAAATTAAAATTTTCAGATATCTGGAGGGAGATGGTACTCTATTCCCACTCTGTCACCAAGAGAATTAGGGCTCCTTGGTGCCACACTGGGTCAAATGATGCCAAGACCAGACACACTGACCTTGCATCTGGAACTATGTTCCTTTGTCCATGTTTGAACCAAGGCTGTGATGATGGTCCTGGCAGAACCCAAACCAAGCATCAGTGAGCAAAAGCAGTTTATTGATAAGTAACATCACTTGATAGCACTGTGGACGACTCCTTTCATCACTTTGCTGATTAAGAGGAGGCTTTAAATTGCCTTTTTTTCCCCCCCCCAAGAAATTTTGATCCATCTCAGAAAAGAATCCTGAGAAAGGATCTTGAAGCCATGGAGGTGACTGTGATAACATTTGAATCAGAGGAAGCTTGCTTATTGCTTTAAAAGTAATTCATTGCTGAATCCAGTAGGTGGTACACTTTGCAAGGTTTTGTTTTGTGATTTTCTTCACTAACTGACATTGCGTGTTATATTTTGAAATCTAAGCTAAATGTAATAGGTGAAATTGGGAAGTTAATTTTTCTTCTTTCACCTCTGATTATCTTATTGCTTACACTCGTTGAGCCTACATTTCTCAAAAAATCACATCGATTTGAGTGATTTAATCAATAATAAACCATTCTTGAAGAAATTCCTTCCACTATGTCAAACAGAATGTTACACTGATTAAGAAACAAAAAAAAACTATTATTAGATTCAGACACTTTCTTTTGAAATTTCTGAAATGTGATTCTTCCATTTTTAATAATGTTTTTTCCTGGTTACTGGCTGCTTCATATGTCTCGAGTCTCCCCTTTCCAGTTTAGCATTGTCTGAAAATTTGATCAGTTTGCATTGAGTTTTGTATGAATGTCAGCCATTATTTAGAAATTAGAAATGATATGGGTCCAACAATGAATCCTGTGACAATTCCACCCAGGACCCCTCCTCTGCTCTGACACAAAAACACAAGGTAAGAAATAGGAGAAGCAGTAGACCATCGGACTGCTTGAGCTGGCCCTGCCATTTGCTATGATCATGGCTGATCTTCAGCCTCAACTCCACCTTCCTGTCGGCTCCCATATCCTGTGACTCCCTGAGATCAAAAATCTGTCTATCTCAGCCTTGAAAGTACTCAACAATGGAGCAACCCCAACTCCCTCAGATAGAAAATTTCAAAGATTCACAGCTCTCTGAGTGAACAAATTTCTCTTCATCTCAGTCCAAAATGATTTTCCCCTTATCCTGAGGCTTGATTCCCCAACCAAAGAAACAATCGTTCAGTGTCCATCCTGTGAAACCCCTATGAAACCTGATATGTTTCACTCTTCTAAGCATCAGAGAATATAAGCCTAGTTCACTCAGTCTCTCATCATAACAAACCTTTCATCCTAGGAACCAATTTAGTGAAGATTCACTGGACTTCCACCAAGGCCAGTATGTCCTTCTTTTGACATGGAGACTAAAACTGTGCACAATCCTCCATATGTAGTCTCAGCAAAGCCCTATATAACTAGCAAGACTCCCTCTCCGCAAGATCACTCCTCCAACAAATATAAGCTGTTTTCTTTCCGTTAACCTCGTTCTTCATAGAATCCTTACAGTGCAGAAGGAGGCCTTTCAGCCCATCGAGTCTGCACTGACGACAATCCCACCCAGGCTCTATCTCCATAACCCCATGCATTTACCCTGCTAATTGTCCTGATACTAAGGGGCAATTTAGCATGGTCAATCCACCTAACCTGCACATCTTTGGAGTGTGGGAGGAAGCCCGAGCACCCGGAAGAAACCCACGCAGACACGGGGAGAATGTGCTAAACTCCACACAGATAGTGACCCAAGCCAGGAGTTGAACCCGGGTCCCTGGCGCTGTGAGGCAGCAGTGCTAACCACTGTGCTACCGTGCTGCCCTTATCTATGGCCAGGATTTAACGTGGATTCCCACTGCTTTTAGCTTCATTGGCAGTCTTTCATGAGAAGCTTTGACAAAAGGTTTTTGGATATCTAGATAATCACATCATATGATTTTCCATTACTAACTCCTCAAAAATGTCAGGAACATAAGTCACTTATGGTCTTTTCCTTTTGGCTTGTGTTTATTAGATATTTCTCATACAAGTATCATTAATTTTTCTTCTGATATTTGATTGCCTATTTTACAAAATATTAATGTTGGACTGAGATCTGTGGTGGCTGGTTACATTCATTCCCTCTGTTCAAATTGAGTACTGGATTAATTAGTTTCCAGTCTAGTAGGGCCTCCCCAACATTCATTGGTTTCCTCATGATTTTTGTGAATACCTTTTGTCCACAGATAGCACCTAACAATAATGATCTGTTTATTTTGAACCCTTTAAACTCATTTAGAACCACCTTCTCACTGATGTCAGGCTTCCAATAGTGCATCATTTTTGTCATATAATAACATGTTACTTCAAACTTGTTGAGTCAGAACTTCAATCAGTATTCATTTCACACACCAACTATTCCCCCTTGTTCTCAGTTTCATTTCCATTAACATCTTATGAGTTCTCACCTCTCCCCCAACTCCCCTCTTGTTGCACAACATAATTGAGAGAAATTCCTCCTGTTACTTTCAGATACTCAGTTCAGTTCCTCTTTCCTCCTTGAATTATTTCTTTGACCTGCATATGAGGGTTACTGCGATCTTCCCTCTGACTCCAGCAGGGCTCACTTTACAGCAAAGGTCATTGGATAGCAATGAAAAGTAGGCTTCCTCTCCTCCGGTTACAGAGTGTATCGCCAACTGGAAATCAAATTTAAGATTTCTGCTCTTTGTAGCTCGTATCACACAAAGCAACAGTTTTGAAATTGATATGGAATAGAATTATGTGCTTAGGGATTCCTCCAGCAGAGTTGTCTTCCCCTGTCCCCTCACTGCCCAGGCAGCACCTCCCCCCTGGCACCCCCCACCCTCCCCACAAACACCTTCCACTCCCCCAGCCTTTCCCCTGCAACAGGATAGTCACATGAAGGAACAAGTGTTCAGTTTAAACATGGTGGCATCACATCCAGTCAGTGTGACCTGCACTCAATGTACTCTGAGCGACAAACAGGTTTGTGAAATTCTGTGTAAAATCAGGTTAAGCAAACTCCTCTGGATTCAACTAGACTGATTACTAAAGTTTGAGGATGTGAAAATAATCATATCTAAACACAGCATCAGTCTCCATTTATAAATCATGGTTCTGTATCCAATGCTTCTTATTGCAGATTCAAATGTGTTTATTCCAGCACCGATTAACCTTTTCTTATTTTATCCTTTGCACTAACATTCGTAGATCCTGTAGAAGGAGGTGCCAATAAATTACATTTAGAAGTAGGACATTTTGAAAAGAATGACCTTGTTAATAATGAATTCTGGACCAAAGGTCAAAAATTAAATGGATAGCACCTACCAACAAATCAAATGGGACTTTTGCACCCAGTCCAACTGCATACCTGGCAGTTATATCAAACTGGGCACCTACCAATATAGTAAGGAGTCTAACAACACCAGGTTAAAAAGCAACAGGTTTATTTGGTAGCAAACGCCACTAGCTTTCAGAGCGCTGCTCCTTCGTCAGGTGAGTGGGAGATCTACCAATATAGCAGGCAATGCAACTGCAGAGCAGATTCGCATGAAATGACCATCACATTGGATACTTTATGTTAAATAGACAATGAATTTCAATTCTCACTTGCTGAGTACAAGTATCAAAAATATGTGTATAAACAATGAAGCTCTGCATAATTCTAAAGCAAAATAATATTTCTGGAGGAAAATACTTTGAAATCTGCACTTTTCAAAAGCTCATTTATGGGATGTGGATGTCGCTGACTGGGCCAGCATTTATTGCCTATCGCTAATCACTCTTTAACTAAGTGGCTTGAGGTAGACCATTTCAGAGAGCATTTAAGAGTCAACCACATTGCTGTAGGTCTGGAGTCACATGTAAGCCAGACCAGGTAAGGATGGCAGATTTCCTTCCCTCAAGGACATTAGTGTGAACCCCATGGGCTTTTACAACAATCGACAGTGGTTTCATGATCATCATTAGACTTTTAATTCCAGGTGGGTGTACTAAGTTTAAAGTTCACCATCTGCTGTGGTGGGATTCGAACCCTGCTCCTGAGAGCATCACCCTGATTCTCTGTTTGTCCAGTGGCATTACCTACTATCCCATCGCCTCCCCCTAAATGTTGGGGATTCATTTTATGCAGTCATCAGATGTGAAGGTGGCGATGCAGCTCGCGTACCAGGAAAGCTGATCTCTTCATGTTTGGCTTATCAAAATTTAAAAAGGCAAGTGATACTTTTGCACTAGTCTGACTTATGCCGGTGTTTTAGGAGAAGAGTCTGGCAGTTGTGTCAGCGTGCTGAGTCAGAAACAGATGGAGGTCAGATTTGGTTTCAGGGCGAGATAACACAAAGACATGTTGTGACTAAAATGCATCGAATGAATTCATCCGACAAGCAATTAACTCACTCTCTGACCTTTTGTGCATAACCATCATATCGGTACCAGGTGCATCATACTCACCGTTGCAGCTAGTGAGATTCTCTGGCCCTTTTTTTTGGTGAATCGTTCAGACTAATTTAGAATATCTATCTCCTGACATTCTCCTGGAGGAGATACAATGACTAACCTAAGTATGTATTCAATCCATGCTGATCCCAAATCCTGGGCTCATGCAGATAACAGTTTAAATAGAACAACTGCAGCCTTTCACACTAAAGGCCAAATCTGAGCTCCATCCAAGTAAATGTCCTTCCATCAGCACAGCTCCTTAGAAGATTTCCAATTTATTTGCCGAATAGATGGAACATTTACATGTTTGTATCTGATTATCTGAACTTGTTGGAATATTATAATGTCTGCCGAACAACAGTGTGTGTGCAGCAGTGTGAACACAGATTGTTGGAGCCTATATTGTTGTTTCCTGTGCTGAAGGCTATGCCACAGTGATTTAAACAGTAATGTGTGCAGATTTTGCACGTTTAATTTATGTGCGGTTTAATTTTTCAGGCTCATGTACCGTTCTACTGGCTGTTCAGCACTGGACTTACTTCCGTGGATGTTCCCGATAATATTTCCAAACAACTTGAGAAATCAATGATTTTTCGAGGCTTTTTCTGTCCGAGAGAAGAGCATGTTCCTAATGTGTGTCGTTTAAAACCTGTTGTTCCAAAACAAAAGTCGCCTTCGCTGTGTGGCCAAGCGGAAGCTAATTTAACGATTCACTAATGAAACAGATTCAAATTAGTTTCATTGGGCTGGATTTAATGCAGCCCATTGTGACGGGAAACATGGCGGCCATGGCCATTCAGTTGTGAGTGGGGCCCACATATCAGTCACCCGGTTGCAGGAAAACTTCCCATGATAAAGTCGGAGGGCGGAAGGGGCCTGACATTGGATTCTTGCCAGTTATCAGCGGGATGTCAGTTGAAGCTCATTCATGTGCCAATTGACACCCATTATCCCAGAGCCCACAGCAATTTAACAGTGGCTCAGGGATTAATCGAGCTGCATGGCTTTTTTCACACCCTCGGAGAGGCCTTCAGCAAAACATATTGGGTTTGTCAGTGGCTCCACTGTTATTGGCAGCATGAGAAGGTGCTGGCCTCTGATTGGGCTGCTGCTCTTGCCAGGTGGGATTTCAGCGATTAGGGTCCTCAATTGCGGGGGAGGTTTGGCACTGGCCACTTAAGTGGCTAAAAGGCAGTTGATTCCATCAGGCCTCCCTCACAGAACTGACCTCAGCTCAACAGAATCCCAGCCATTATCCTTCCAAGTAATCAAGCACTAAACCTCAGTGACATCAGAACAAAAGGTAATAACTGTGATCAACATTACTTGGTGACAGAGAATACACTCTTTTAACTCGTTTTGGCTCACACATTGACCTACATTTTTAGGATGACCAACATATAGAACATAGAACAGTACAGCACAGAACAGGCCCTTCGGCCCACGATGTTGTGCCGAACCTTTTCCGAAACCAAGATCAAGCTATCCCACTCCCTATCATTCTAGTGTGCTCCATGTGCCTATCCACTAACCGCTTGAAAGTTCCTAAAGTGTCCGACTCCACTATCACAGCAGGCAGTCCATTCCACACCCCAACCACTCTCTGAGTAAAGAACCTACCGCGTACATCCCTCCTATATCTTCCACCTCGAACCTTATAGTTATGCCCCCTAGTAACAGCTACATCCACCCGAGGAAATAGTCTCTGAACGTCCACTCTATCTGTCCCCCTCATCATCTTATAAACCTCTATTAAGTCACCTCTCAACCTCCTCCGCTCTAAAGAGAAAAGCCCTAGCTCCCTCAACCTTTGCTCATAAGACCTACCCTCCAAACCAGGCAGCATCCTGGTAAATCCCCTTTACACTCTCTCCAATGCTTCCACATCCTTCTTATAGTGAGATGACCAGAACTGCACACAATATTCCAAATGTGGTCTCACCAAGGTCCTGTACAGTTGCAGCATAACCCCACGGCTCTTAAACTCAATCCCCATGTTAATAGGCGCTAACACACTGTAGGCCTTCTTCATGGCTCTATCCACTTGAGTGGCAACCTTCAGAGATCTGTGGATATGAACCCCAAGGTCTCTCTGTTCCTCCACATTCCTCAGAACCCTACCTTTGACCCTGTAATCCGCATTCAAATTTGTCCTACCAAAATGATTCACCTTGCACTTATCAGGGTTAAACTCCATCTGCCATTTTTCGGCCCAGCTCTGCATCCTATCAATGTCCCTTTTGCAGCCTACAACAGCCCTCCACCTCATCCACTACTCCACCAATCTTGGTGTCATCTGCAAATTTACTGATCCACCCTTCAGCCCCTTCCTCCAAGTCATTTATAAAAATCACAAATAGCAGAGGACCCAACACTGATCCTTGTGGTACACCGCTGGTAACTGGTCTCCAGTCTGAAAATTTTCCATCCACCACCACCCTCTGTCTTCTATGAGATAGCCAGTTACTTATCCAATCGGCCAAATTTCCCTCTATCCCACACCTCCTTAATTTCTTCATGAGCCGACCATGGGGGACCTTATCAAACGCCTTACTAAAATCCATGTATATGACATCAACTGCTCTACCTTCATCGACACACTTAGTTACCTCCTCAAAGAATTCAATCAAATTTGTGAGGCACGACTTACGCTTCACGAATCCATGTTGACTATCCCGGATTAAGCTGCATCTTTCTAAATGGTCATAAATCCTATCCCTCAGGGCCTTTTCCATTAACTTGCCGACCACCGAAGTAAGACTAACCGGCCTATAATTACCAGGGTCATTCCTATTTCCTTTCTTGAACAGAGGAACAACATTCACCACTCTCCAGTCCTCTGGCACTATCCCCGTGGACAGTGAGGACCCAAAGATCAAAGCCAAAGGCTCTGCAATCTCATCCCTTGCCTCCCAAAGAATCCCAGGATATATCTCATCTGGTCCAGGGGACTTATCGACCTTCAGGTTTTTCAAAATTGCTGATACATCTTCCCTCAGAACATCCACCTCCTCCAGCCTATCAGCCTGTATCGCACTCTCATCCTCAAAAACATGGCCCCTCTCCTTGGTGAACACTGAAGAAAAGTATTCATTCATCACCTCTCCTATCTCTTCTGACTCCATGCACTAGTGTCCTTGACCGGCCCTAACCTCTCCCTGATCATTCTTTTATTCCTCACATAAGAGTAAAAGGCCTTGGGGTTTTCCTTGATCCGACCCGTTAAGGACTTCTCATGCCCCCTCCTAGCTCTCCTAAGCCCTTTTTTCAGCTCATTCCTTGCTAACTTGTAACTCTCAATGGACCCAACTGAACCTGGTTTTCTCATCCTTACATACGCTTCCTTCTTCCTCTTGACAAGACATTCAACCTCTTTTGTGAACCATGGTTCCCTCACTTGGCCATTTCCTCCCTGCCTGACAGGGACATACCTATCAAGGACACGCAGTATTTGTTCCTTGAACAGACTCCACTTTTCATTTGTGCCTTTCCCAGACAGTTTCTGTTCCCATCTTATGCTCCCTAATTCTTGCCTAATCGCATCATAATTACCCCTCCCCCAATTATAAACCTTGCCCTGCCGTACAGCCCTATCCCTCTCCATTGCAATAACGAAATAGCGACAAAAATGTTGAATTTTCGCTCCCACGTACATTTGCTCAAATTATGGCTCTGTTATAGATGTGGGTTTCCTCGAGAATTTACTTCCAGAACAATATACACCATGCGGCAAGCTTACTGGCTTGAAGACCGTGTAAGAGATGAAAAATCAGGTTTTTGCCCGGTTTCTCACTTCTCGCAATCCTACTGGCCCCAGATTTACAGCGTAGTCAGCCTCTCGCCCGGGAAGGGTGCAAGGCTGATTTACAAATTAAAATCGGCATTTCCATGTGCTTAATGAGCCTGGGACACAATCTACGGGCTCACTTGTCTTAGTGGCCTCGCCAGTGAAGTTCCTCACAGGCAAGGATCATGTATAGTCTCCATCAATGGGGACTTAACATAGTGGCCTTGCCAGTCGGACCAAAGGCTATTGAGATCCCTCGGATGGTCAGGGGCTAGGGTGGGGGGAGGGGGGGGGGGAGGGTTGGCATGGGGGCTATCGACCTGGGGGTGTGGGGGGAGCAATATCTAGGAGGGTGGTGGGGGGGGCGCGATCGGGTGAGGAGGAGGACAGTGATCAGAGAGGGGGGCAGGTAATATCCGGGGGGGGTGGGGGGGGGGCGGATGTGACTGACAGATCTCTCTATTCTCTTGCACAGAATCGAGAGATCTGTGCATGTACGATAATGCCCTCTGGTATGAGCATCCAGCTTTCCAGCAAGAATAGACTCTGTCACTGCCCCTACTGGCAGGAATCAGATGTGCATCATTTTTTGCACTAAGTGGCATAGGATTTCATTTTTGGCCTTGCCAAGAAACGATGAGTCTGAAACTCTCCCATTTGCACACATGTTCAGCACTCAGAATTTTTCTGGTAAGGTGGCCCCCCATATTTTCTAGACATGGTACTTCTAATGGTTTTATATAAAGCTGTGAGCTATGGTAACTATCAAAATGTGTGACTCTCAAAAATAGATAAACCAAGACATATGGAGGTTTTGGTTGCAAATTTGTTTCAGACTTTAGCACAGTTAACTGGGAAACACTTGGATAATGCGTAGGGCTAATTTTCTGATTTGATTTGCGCATGATTGAGAGCTAATTTAAGGATGTACCAAGTATTTAAAATATGGCATGTATTGCCAAAGAGTTTCAGATGACCAGAAAAATGTTGATAATGACGGAAGCTATATGAAATAGATGCAACTGAGAAGTTCTTTCTTGCATTGGAGAATTGTTTTTATAAAGGTGTTTTGTGCTTTTTATGTGGATACTCAACACACACAAGTCATTTCTGTCTCCTGATTACTAGCTTGTCTAAATATGGAATTCAATCAAACATTTTGTATTTTGGTTTATAATGTTTCTGGAGGATAAACATCATTGTTGACTTGTGTTGAAATGCACAGAAAGGCATTTATGCAAATACATTCTGAATTATATATTCTGGAATATTCTTGTAAGACATAAGAGGTATACTTATAGTCTAGTTCAGTCAGAGCAACAAATTAGCAAATTGATACCAACTTCAGACATCAGCCAGTTACCATTCGAGAGCAATATTAGACTCGTGTGGTATGATTTTTGGACAGAGACATATTCCAGACCTGAAATAAAGCTGTTATTATAGGATGCAATCTTCTGACTGTGCTCCATGATATACATAGTTTAAGTTTGCATTGCATGTATATTTCTAGCATATGGTTTATATTATCTTAACTTTGCACATTCTTTTGTAATGTAAAACCGCACGATGACTGTTATTGCCTTTGCATTGTGGTTCAGACACAGGGAAATAAGAAGGATAGGCAGGAGTAATTGAGTTTTTTGTAAAACAAAGTCTGGTAAATATAGTGTACTTGATGAATTTGTGTTTATTTGAAAGACATCCTTTGAAATCAGTTCTCTGCCTAAATTGATCATCTTACTTAGTCAATATTGGTCAAGCCTTTTGAAGAGGGAATGGCCAGGAATACCTTCTTCATATTTGATGCAAAATTAGAGATAAACTAAATTCCAACCTGATTATTTGATATGCATATGACAAGGGAAGTAAATCATCTGATTTCCTTACGCCAGTCTTGGCTGTATACCGGACACCTGCGCTATCCTCCAGCAACTAGATGTGTCTCACCAGTGTCTCACCATGTGCAGATCCAGCATCTAAACTATCCCCTAAGATATATGCAGTGTCAGTTTCTCAGCTGGTGGTTGTAAGTTTGAATTCAAGTGACTGTGTGTCTTCATCATCACACTCTTCTTTGTGTTCCTCTACTTGCCTGGACAGGATACACAATATGAGTTTCTGATGGGCAAAAGGCAGAACAGTAAGGTTGTTGTGGATGGAGGGAGGGGCAGAGGAATGTCTGTGGTGCATGCTTATATCATCTGCAACTTGTTTTTCAGCAGATATAATGGAAGGAGGGGAAAATAGGATTGAAGGCAGTGAATTAGGTGTATGGATACTGTCACATTCAATAGTTTCAGCTCAGATACTGGCCTTGACTTTAGCAATGGCTGTTCGGATAATGTGGAGATGCCGGCGTTGGACTAGGGTAAGCACAGTAAGAAGTCTCACAACACCAGGTTAAAGTCCAACAGGTTTATTTGGTAGCAAATACCATTAGCTTTCGGAGCACTGCTCCTTCGTCAGATGGAGTGGATATCTGCTCTCAAACAGTGCACAGACACAGAAATCAAGTTACAGAATACTAATTAGAATGCGAATCTCTAAAGCCAGCCAGGTCTTAAAGGTACAGACAATGTGGGTGGAGGGAGCATTCAACACAGGTTAAAGAGATGTGTATTGTCTCCAGACAGAACCGCTAGTGAGATTCTACAAGCCCAGGAGGCAAGCTGTGGGGGTTACTGATAATGTGACATAAATCCAACATCCCGGTTTAGGCCGTCCTCATGTGTGCGGAACTTGGCTATCAGTTTCTGCTCAGTGACTCTGCGCTGTCATGTGTCGTGAAGGCTGCCTTGGAGAACGCTTACCTGAAGATCCAAGGCTGAATGCCCGTGACTGCTGAAGTGCTCCCCCACAGGAAGAGAACAGTCTTGCCTGGGGATTGTCGAGCGGTGTTCATTCATCCGTTGTCGTAGCGTCTGCATGGTTTCCCCAATGTACCATGCCTCAGGACATCCTTTCCTGCAGCGTATCAGGTAGACAACGTTGGCCGGGTTGCAAGAGTAGATACCGTGTACCTGGTAGATGGTGTTCTCACGTGAGATGATGGCATCCGTGTCGATGATCCGGTACATCTTGCAGAGGTTGCTGTGGCAGGGTTGTGTGGAGTCGTGGTCACTGTTCTCCTGAAAGCTGGGTAGTTTGCTGCGGACAATGGTCTGTTTGAGGTTGCGTGGTTGTTTGAAGGCAAGAAGTGGGGGTGTGGGGATGGCCTTGGCGAGAGGTTCGTCTTCATCAATGACGTGCCGGATCATCGACACGGATGCCATCATCTCACTTGTGAGTGCTGGCTCTGAACATGGAACGGGAGTTGGGGGAGCTCCTAAGACCTCTGTGGTGAGGTAGGGGGGAGGTCACCGTTTTGTCTTTTCAGGGTGCCCTTTAAACGTGGCATCCTGATCTCAGTGTAACCAGACTCTGCTGGCAGCTGAGGCAAGCCCCCCTGCATGACGGCATGAAACACACCCAGCTGTTTTTTATGACAGAGTGTGGCAAGAACTGAAGAGAAACATGCCAGTTTTCTCGCCGGAACCAACACTTTGCCATTTTCTGGTAAGATTTCCCCCCATTATATACATTGCAGTATTACCAGTATATGCAGAATTGTACACAATTAAATATACTTCAACAGAAACTTAGTTGGACCAGCCATAATAAATACTATGACAACAAGAGCAGGTTGGATATTCAGGAGTATTTCATTTCCTGACTTTCCAAAGCCTTTCCACAATCCGGGAGGCACAAGTCAGAAGTGTTTTGGAATATTCTCCATTTGCCAGGATGAGTTCCTGAGAAGCTTGCCAACATCCAGGCCAAAGCAGCCTACTCGTTTGACACTCCATCCATCACCTTAAATACTCACTCTTTCCAGCACGTGCTCACGGTGAGTGCAGTGTGTGTTATCTATAAAATTCGCTGTAATAACTTGTCAAGACTCCTTCAGTAGCATCTTCTAAATGCACGTGCTCTACCACCTAGAACTGCAGTTGTTCAACAAGGTGGCCCACTGCCACAAGGACAATTAAGGATGGGTAATAAATTTTGGCCTTGCCAATAATGCTCATATTCCATGAAAGAATTGGAGTAAAAATGGACAAGGGCAGTAGGTACATGAAAACACCACCACCTGCAAGGTCCCATCCAAGTCACATACCATCGTGGCTTATATATGAACTAGGAGCGGAAGTAGGCCATTTAGCTTTTCGAGTTTGCTCCGCCATTCAATAAAATCATGGCGAATTGTAACCTCAACTGCACATTTCTGCCTTTCCGAGATAGCTTACTTATCAAGAATCTATCTAGCTCTGCTTCCAATGCCTTTTGAGAAAAAGAGTTCCAAAGACTTAAAATCCTCAGAGAAAACATTTCCCCTCATCTCAGTTGTAAATAGATGACCTTATTTTTAAACAGCGGCACCTAGCTCTAGATTCTCCCTCAAGGGAGAAACCTCCTTTCCACATCCGTCTTATCAAGACCCCTCAGGATCTTAAATGCTTCAACCAAGTCGCCTCCTTTGACAAGGTGCCGCATGGTCGGATAAGATTAAATCTCACGGGATCCAGGGTGAGGTAGCCAAATTGATACAAAATTGGCTTGATGACAGAAGACAAAGGGTGATTATAGAGGGTTGTTTTTCAAACTGGAGGCCTGTGACTAATGGTGTGTCTCAGGGATCGGTCCCTGTTATTTGTCATTTATATTAATGATTTGGATGAGAATTTAGGAGGCATGGTTCGTAAGTTTGCAGATGACACCAAGATTGGTGGCATCTCAGATTGCAACGGGATCTTGATCAATTGGGCCAGTGGGCTGATGAATGGTAGATGGAGTTTAATTTAGATAAATGCGAGGTGATGCATTTTGATAGATCGAACCAGGGCAGGACTTACTCAGTTAATGGTAGGGCATTGGGGAGAGTCATAGAACAAAGAGATCTAGGGGTACATGTTCATAGATCATTGAAAGTGGAGTCACAGATGGACAGAGTGGTGAAGAAGGCATTCAGCATGCTTGGTTTCATTGGTCAAAACGTTGAATATAGGAGTTGGAACCTCTTGTTGAATTTGTACAAGACATTAGTAAGGCCACACTTGGAATACTACGTACAGTTCTGGTCACCCTATTATAGAAAGGATATTATTAAACTAGAAAGGGTGTAGAAAATATTTACTGGGATGCTACCAGGATTTGATGGTTTGTGTTATAAGGAGAAGCTGGATAGACTTTGAATTTTTTTCTCTGGAGTGTAGATGGCTCAGGGGTGATCTTATTGAGGTCTATAAAATAATGAGGGGCATAGATCAGCTAGATAATCAATATATTTTCCTAAAGGTAGGGGAGCCCAAAACTAGAGGGAATTGGTTTAAGGTGAGAGGGGAGAGATACAAAAGGGTCCAGAGGGGCAATTTTTTCACACAGAGGATGGTGAGTGTCTGGAACAAGCTGACAGAGGTAGTAATAGAGGTGGGTACAATTTTGTCTTTTAAAAAGCGTTTAGACAGTTACATGAATAAGATGGCTAATAAGGGATATGGGCCCAAGCGCAGGCACTTGGGACTAGCTTAGTTGTTAAAAAAAAGGACGGCATGGACAAGTTGGGCCAAAGGGCCTGTTTCCATGCTGTAAACCTCTATGACTACTTTTATCATAGAATCCTACAGTGCAGAAGGAGGCCATTCGGCCTATCGAGTCTGCACTGACCACAATCCCATCCAGGCCCCATCCCCACAACCCTATGCATTTATCCAAGCTAGTCCCACTGACACTAAGGAGCAATTTAGCATGGCCAATCCACCGAACCTGCACATCTTTGGACTATGGGAGGAACTGGAGCACCCGGAGGAAACCAACGCAAATACGGGGAGAATGTGCAAACTCCACACAGACAATCACCCAAGCCGGGAATTGAACCCGGGTCCCTGGCACTGTGAGGCAGCAGTGCTAACTACTGGGCCACCGTGCCGCCCAGTTATAAACTCCAGCTAGCGGATACCAGCCTAGCTTGACCAATCTATCCTCATCCTACCCGTTCCAGATATTAGTCTGGTAGATATTCTCTGAACTGCTTCCAATGCATTTAAACCTTCCATAAAGAAGGCCACTAATACCATACACAGTACTCCAGATGTGGTCTCACCAATGCCCTGCAAGCTGAAGTATAACCTCCCTATTTTTGTATTCAATTCCCTTTGCAATTAATGATAAAATTTTATTATGGAATTATATGTTGGAACTATATTGCTCTTCCTTCATTGTCGTTGGGTTAAAACCCAAAGCTAAACACCGTGGGTGTGTGTACACCACACGGGCTCCAACAGTTAAAGGAGGCAGCTCACCACCACCTTCTCAAGGACAAATTGGATGGGCAATAAATGCTGGCCTTGCCGGTAATGCCCACAGCCCATGAATGGATATAATGGGTTTACAGAAAAATGAAACTCATTGATGCTTAAGTGAGCCTGCATTTGATTTCCTTCCTTGATCACAGATTTGACTCATCTCATTTTTCTGATGATAGCTTTGAGGTGGATATTGTGTGTATTTTTTGAGGGTCTTGGTTAGATCACGCTTAGAATACTCCATGCAGTTCTGGTTGCCATATTATAAAACAGATGTCGAGGTGCTGGACAGGATGCAGAGCGATTTACAAGAATGATACTGGAAATGCGTGGGTTAGGAAAGAATTGACAGGCTGTGTCTCTTTTCTGTTAGAAAAATAAGGCAGATGGGAGACCAAATAGGAGTCTTTATGAAAGGTTTTGATAGCATGAATACAGGGAGACTGTTTCCTCTTGTGGGCGAAAGCATAACCAGAGGCCAGCAACAGAAGACATTCACCAAGTAATCCATTAGGGAATTCACAAGAAAACTTTGTCACACAAAGACTGGTGAGAGTGTGCAACTCGTTAGGACAGGGAATGGTTGAAGCAAATGGTATAGATAAATTAAGGGAAACTACACAAGCATTTGAGGGAGAAGGGAATCGAGGGTAATGATGATAGATTTAGATGAGGTAAGATAGGAGAATGTTCAAGTGAAGTATAAACACCGGCATGGATTGGTTACGCCAAATGGCCTGTTTCTGTGCCATATATGCCACGTTATAAGAATGGAAATTTTTATTTTTATTTTAAAAGAAAATATTTTCTCCCCCTCCCCCAACTGCCTACGTTTACCACCCGTGATTCTGCCAATAGTCAGTAAGTTCAGCTTACTGTTGATACTTATATTGGCACATGGTGGAAAGTAATAGGCCACAAGGATCAGTGCTGGCTTGTTTCTGTGCTGCTTTGGTAAACATAGAAAATGTTTCATTAAACCGCATCCTAAGTGCCGAACGAGCGAGAAAACGGGAGAGTTTCAGACCATCTATGATTCTTGCCGGGGAACACCTCGACTAGCAACGTGGTTAAGGTAAGTGTGCCCGGACGATAGTTAAGAATGTCATGAATATTTAAATTGGCTTCACGCCCTCTCTGGCGGTATGGTCAGGGGAGGCGACAAATCAGGTGCATTTCTCGTTTTTTACCTCCCGCTCAATCTTACCAACTCGCCTCACCGAAAGTCGGGTGGGATGAGTCCATAAGATCGTGCCCATCGACTTCAAGCTCTACATCTTAATTTAACTGTATCTCTAAGTCACGTGACAGTAAATTTATGGGGGCGATTCTCCCATCCCGCTGTGCTAATTTTTTAGCGCAGCGGGCCGTGAGATTCTCGCGTCAGCCAATTCCTGGGATTCGCAAGTGCATTCCTGCCCCAATAGCGTCTCCCAACCCAAGTTTTTTGGCGCTGACGGAACCACGCTGAAAATCAGCGAGACGGACATTTGCATGCATTTACATACCTTACCATCTGATTAGTGGGTGCATGACAACAATCTCCGCCCTCATTAGCATCTCCCCCCTCTCTGGCGTGATGTCCCTCTGGCGCGGTTTACGACTGCGATATAAAAGTCGGGAGTTGACGTGGCATCATTGAACAGGAGTAAGGAGGTAAGTTTTATGGAGCTGCAACTCCTGGAATGCTGGGGAGGTTGGAGGCAGGGACTGGAGGTTTGCTGCTTGCTGTGGGGAGCTTCCTGGAGATCTTCAGGTGCTGTGCCCTGGCCCTGTGGGATGGGGTAGAACCCTTAACGGAGTGCTGGCCAGGCTGCTGTCTGCAGCCACTGTGCTGTTCCTTTGTTCTGGCTGTGGGGTGTGGTGAGGGACTGGACTGAGTACTGTGGTTTTAGAGGAGGGGTGGGAGGAGTGAACCATGCAAAACTTGAGGGCTAATCAGTTCAAGCGGCTGGAAAAGAAAACTGCATTTGCCTTTGTATTCAATATGTAATGTGCAGTGGGGTAGGCTCCTGCTGATCTGCTGAGTTGTAGAATATGTTATGTAGAATAACCTGGTGTTGTGAGACTTCTTACTGAGTTGTAGGATAGCTTTGGGAAGCTGTCTAGTTTCTGAAACAGATGCTGCAAATCTCAAGTCATATCTGGATTGTGCGTAGGGGTGCCATTTCAGGTCAGTTTGGACTTCCATCTGTCCCTGAAGTTCAACACGCCAACACTTTGCGATCTACAATTTCAATCCTTGTGTGAGTGGATGATACACCTGCTTAATGGAACTCTTTGACCTTTTCGTAGCAGCCAGCAGAACAAAGACCATGATTTGAGCATGTCAGTTATTTGACACACTAAGTGTCAGTTATTTGACACACTTAAAAATAAGGATAGAAACATGTTGAAGACACTCAGCAGGCTAGGCAACATCTGTGAAGAGAGAAACATAAATAGCATTTCAGCTCATCCTAATCTCAGGTCATTACAGAAACACCAAGTCTGATCCAAACAGACATTTCCCACTTAACAATATGAATACCAGTGCATGGGGAAGGGTGGAAAATAAACCAAGTCAACCAACTTTTATCTGGATGGACAAGAGTAGCACGCACCTGGAAACACCACCAACTGCATTGTCTCCAAGTCATACACCATCCTTCACGACATATACAGTAGTGGTTCCAAAAGGCAGCTCACCACCTGAGGGACAATTCGGGATGGGCTGGTCTTGCACACATCTCCTGAACAAATAAAATGAACATTTTTTCAGTATTCACCTTCTTGTTACTCAGTCCCAAATTTGTGAAGGCATTGGCTGTATAAATAAAATGCAAATAAGTACAATCAATATTCACCTGAACAATTTCTTTAGTTAAAATGTAATTTCCTGAATTTAAAATCTATGGAGAGGTTTCTCTCAGGAATTCCAGATGGAGTGGATTCTTTGTGGCCTCTAATGGAAAGAGCAAGCTTCCACAATTTCAGAAAGCTTTTGAAAAGGCAACGAGAAAGATAGATAATATTTTTACATTGCAGACAAGTGTAAACTAAATATATGCCTGTTTTGATGTTTCAACAATTGAATTGTTTTATAATTGTCTTCATATTTGTGTAGTATGTAAATCTCAGCCATCATTGTTTTATTCAGTCCACAGGATTGTGACTTTTTTCATTGGCTCATTGAGGTTCAGAGTTGGTGAGTTCAGATTTCAGAATCATTTTAACGGAGTTTCAATGGTCCCTATTGCTCTTTTGTTTTACTGCCCCTTTTCTCCCCACCTCATCCCAATAGCTATGATTATAAGGATTCACTGCCGCTCTTTTAACCAACACCAACAATCTAAAGTGACATTTCAGAGATAGGCTGTGGTGAGAATGAGGGCACCATTGGTGCTAGATTACAACTTTCTAATGTAGACTGAAGGAACAAGGAATGCATCAATGAACAAGTATATTAACCCATTTTCATTCCCTTTTTGCTGACCTTTTAATGTGTTGGTAATTTAACCAAGAGCTAATCTCAGAGCCGTCTCGATTTCCAGTGGATAACAAAACAAGACATCAGGGTGTAATTACAGTATTACCGTTCTAATTGAATCAGCCCCACCTGGTTAGAATAATCAACTGTTTAATTCACACATCACACATTCAAATGTTCTTTACTTCACTGAATATTTTATTTCCACATTTAATTGCTTGGAGTTAAATTAATATTTATTCTGAAGGTTGTTCCAGGAGAAGAACAAAAAAGCAAAGAGCAGCCAATATTTTAAGGTGTTCTTACAATCTAGGCTGCAAACACATGGCTCCCCTTCTGTCAACTACATTTGATTGAGCAAATAAAACTGGCTGTAAAGTTTCAAAATACAGATCTACACGCCTGACATTGCGTGAAGAGAACTAGTTATAGGAAATATAAATGTGGGCATCCAGTCCTTTGCATTGCTCCCTGTGGCAATCCTTCTAAATAATGAAACCAGAGAGCAGCCCTGTGTCTGAGTGCAAAATGCAATGGTTCGTGACCTAAGACAGGACACAGTGATAAAAGCAGCTTTTAAGTAAATTGAGAGGGAGACTAAGTTACAAGGGCCACTACTACCTGTAGGATAGATGGCATTTAGCAGCCAATAGAACAAGCTCCATAGGGTCACTGAAGTCTTGACAAGCAGGTTACAGTCACAGAGTCACAGAGGTTTACAGCGTGGAAACAGGCCCTTCGGCCCAACTTATCCATGCCGCCCTTTTTTTTTAAACCCCTCAGCTAATCCCAACTGCCCGCATTTGGCCCATATCCCCCTATGCTCATCTTACCCATGTAACTATCCAAATGCTTTTTAAAGGACAAAATTGTACCCACCTCTACTACTACCTCTGGCAGGTTGTTCCAGACACTCACCACCTTGTGTGTGAAAAAATTGCCCCTCTGGACACTTTTGTATCTCTCCCCTCTCACCTTAAACCTATGCCCTCTAGTTTTAGACTCCCCTACCTTTGGGAAAAGATATTGACTATCTAGCTGATCTATGCCCCTCATTATTTTATAGACCTCTATAAGATCACCCCTCAGCCTCCTACGCTCTAAAGAAAAAAGTCCCAGCCTATCCAGCCTCTCCTTATAACTCAAACCATCATGTCCCGGTAGCATCCTAGTAAATCTTTTCTGCACTCTTTCTAGTTTAATAATATCCTTTCTATAACAGGGTGACCAGAACTGTACACAGTATTCCAAGTGTGGCCTTACCAATGTCTTGTACAACTTCAACAAGACTTCCCAACTCCTGTATTAATGTTCTGACCAATGAGACCAAGCATGCTGAATGCCTTCCTCACCACTCTGTCCACCTGTGACGCCACTTTCAAGGAGCTATGAACATATACCCCTAGATCTCTTTGTTCTGTAACTCTTCCCAACACCCGACCATTAACTGAGTAAGTCCTGCCCTTGTTCAATCTACCAAAATGCATCACCTTTATCTAAATTAAACTCCATCTGCCATTCGTCAGCCCACTGGCCCAATTGATCAAGATCTCATTGCAATCGGAGATAACTTTCTTCACTATCCACTACACCACCAATCTTGGTGCCATCTGCAAACTTACTAACCATGCCTCCTATATTCTCATCCAAATCATTAATATAAATGACAAATAACATTGGACCCAGCACTAATCCCTGAGGCACACCGCTGGTCGCAGGCCTCCAGTTTGAAAAACAACCCTCCACAACCACCCTCTGGCTTCTGTCAAGAAGCCAATTTTGTATCCATTTAGATACCTCACCCTGGATCCCGTGAGATTTAACCTTATGCAACAACCTACCATGCAGTACCTTGTCAAAGGCCTTGCTAAAGTCCATGCAGACAACATCAATAGCACTGCCCTCATCTACCTTCTTGGTTACCCCTTCAAAAAACTCAATCAAATTTGTGAGACATGATTTTCCACTCACAATGCCATGCTGCCTGTCCCTAATCAGTCCTTGTGTCTCTAAATGCCTGTCGATCCTATCTCTCAAAATACCTTCCAACAACTTACCCACCACAGATGTGAGGCTCACAAAGAACAAAGAACAGTACAGCACAGGAAACAGGCCCTTCAGCCCTCCAAGCCTGTGCCGCTCCTTGGTCCAACTAGACCAATCGTTTGTATTCCTCCATTCCCAGGTTGCTCATGTGACTATCCAGGTAAGTCTTAAACGATGTCAGCGTGCCTGCCTCCACCACCCTACTTGGCAGCGCATTCCAGGCCCCCACCACCCTCTGTGTAAAAAACATCCCTCTAATATCTGAGTTATACTTCGCCCCTCTCACCTTGAGCCCGTGACCCCTCGTGAACGTCACTTCTGATCTGGGAAAAAGCTTCCCACCGTTCACCCTATCTATCCCCTTCATAATCTTGTACACCTCTATTAGATCTCCCCTCATTCTCCGTCTTTCCAGGGAGAACAACCCCAGTTTACCCAATCGCTCCTCATAGCTAAGACCCTCCATACCAGGCATCATCCTGGTAAACCTTCTCTGCACTCTCTCTAACGCCTCCACGTCCTTCTGGTAGTGCGGCGACCAGAACTGGACGCAGTACTCCAAATGTGGCCTAACCAGCGTTCTATACAGCTGCATCATCAGACTCCAGCTTTTATACTCTATACCCCGTCCTATAAAGGCAAGCATACCATATGCCTTCTTCACCACCTTCTCCACCTGTGTTGCCACCTTCAAGGATTTGTGGATTTGCACACCTAGGTCCCTCTGTGTTTCTATACTCCTGATGACTCTGCCATTTATTGTATAACTCCTCCCTACATTATTTCTTCCAAAATGCATCACTTCGCATTTATCCGGATTAAACTCCATCTGCCACCTCTCCGCCCAATTTTCCAGCCTATCTATATCCTCACTGGCCTGTAGTTCCCAGGCTTTTCCCTGCAGCCCTTTTTAAACAAAGGCACAACACTTGCCACCCTCCAATCTTCAGGCACGTCACCCATGACTATCAATGATTCAAATATCTCTGCTAGGGGACCCGCAATTTCCTCCCTAGTTTCCCACAATGTCCTGGGATACACGTCATCAGGTCCCAGGGATTTATCTACCTTGATGCACTTTAAGACTTCCAGCACCTCTTTCTCTGTAATATGTACATTCCTCAAGACATCACTATTTATTTCCCCAAGTTCCCCAACATCCATGCTTTTCTCAACAGTAAATACTGATGAGAAATATTCATTTAGGATCTCACCCATCTCTTATGGATCAGCACATAGATGACCTTGTTGATCCTTAAGAAGCCCTACTTGTTCCCTTGTTACTCTTTTGCCCTTTATGTGTTTGTAGAAGCTCTTTGGATTCTCCTTTGCCTTATCTGCCAAAACAATTATATGAGGACTACTATATTACTGCAGGAATAGGAGTACAGGATCACTGTACCCCTTGAGGGGATAATAGGAGATGGGAATGAACAGGATGCACATGGCCAGAACAGGCTGGGGATATGGGATGTACAAGGTTATTCTCGGAAGACTCCATATGTTCTAGTTGTACCTTTAGGTAAGAGAGTGGTCAGATGATCTTCTTACAAGTTTCTATGATACCAATGTCATTGCACCAGAGGGTGATCCTGATTATATTTTTTCTCTCTTAGAAATAATACCTAACCTTTCCCAAAAAGGCACATCCTAGGTTGAGAATTCACCATGTGTGAATATAAACATCCTATACTCCTCTTATAGTGGATTGAGCCTCTATTGTGCCATGACAACTTGTGTCTGCTGGGTGACATTTTATTTTATCAATAGACTCAGAGCATTCATTGTACTCTGCCAAAGTATTCAGGTTACTGTACTTAGGTATTCATTTTCCTCCAGTTTTATGAATGTCCATGACAATCGAATACCTCATCAATACCTCCCTCATGGTAGGCTGGTGAAAAAGGTTGGATCCCATGGGATAAAGGGGGAGGTGGCTAGATGGGTGGAGAACTGGCTTGGTCATAGAAGACAGAGGGTGGTAGTGGAAGGGTCTTTTTCCGGCTGGAGGCCTGTGACTAGTGGTGTACCGCAGGCTCTGTATTGGGACCTCTGCTGTTTGTGATTTATATAAATGATCTGGAAGAAGGAGTAACTGGGGTGATCAGTAAGTTTGTGGACGACACAAAACTGGCAGGACTTGCAGATAGTGAGGAACATTGTCAGAGGCTACAGAAGGATATAGATAGGCTGGAAATTTGGGCAAGGAAATGGCAGATGGACTTCAATCCTGATAAATGCGAAGTGATGCATTTTGGTGGGAATAATGTAGGGAGGAGCTACACGATAAATGGAAGAACCATAAAGGGTGTAGAGACGCAGAGGGACCTGGGTGTGCAAGTCCACAGATCTTTGAAGGTGACGTCACAGGTGGAGAAGGTGGTGAAGAAGGCATATGGCATGCTTACCTTTATAGGACGGGCATAGAGTATAAGAGTTGGGGTCTGATGTTGCAGATGTATAGAACGTTCGTTCGGCCGCATTTGGAATACTGCGTCCAGTTCTGGTCGCCACACTACCAGAAGGACGTGGAGGCTTTGGAGAGAGTACAGAGGAGGTTTACCAGGATGTTGCCTGGTATGGAGGGGCTTGGTTATGAGGAGAGATTGGGGAAACTGGGGTTGTTCTCCTTGGAAAGACGGAGGATGAGGGGAGACTTAATAGAGGTGTATAAAATTATGAAAGGCATAGATAGGGTGAACGGTGGGAAGCTTTTCCCCGGGTCGGTGGTGACGTTCACGAGGGGTCATAGGTTCAAGGTGAAGGGGGGGAGGTTTAACACAGATATCAGAAGGACATATTTTACACAGAGGGTCGTGGGGGCCTGGAATGTGTTGCCGGGCAAGGTGGTGGAGGCGGACACACTGGGAACGTTTAAGACTTATCTAGACAGCTATATGAACGGAGTGGGAATGGAGGGATACAAAAGAGTGGTCTAGTTTGGACCAGGGAGCGGCGCGGGCTAATTGTTCCTTGTTTCTCGTTTCAAGGCTTCATTCTATGATCTGCCAGTCTGCGGATAGTTGGGAACCTGTCTCGGGGGCAGGGAATTCATATGGTGTTCGTGGAAGTGGAAATGACTAGGGTTGGGAAGCATTTTCCGATCAGGGCCAGTGTGATCTCCTGGACTCGTTCCGATCGCCTCAGGGGGTCGGAGAGGAATTTCCCAGATTTTTTTTTCCCCATATTGGCCCTGGGGTTTTCACTCTGGGTTTTCGCCTCTCCCTGGAGATCACATGGTCTGAAATGGGGGGGTGGGGGTGAGTTAATAGGTTGTAATGAACAAAGCATCGTAGCTGTGAGGGACAGCTCGGTGGATAGGATATTGGTATGTAGATAGGCTGGAAAATTGGGCGGGGATCCTGGATTCAGGATTCAATCCTGGACCGGGGAGCGGCGCGGGCTTGGAGGGCCGAAGGGCCTGTTCCTGTGCTGTATTGTTCTTTGTTCAATAGGCCAGTTCTAAACTGTGAGCCAAAACAGTGAATACTTGCAAAGCTCTCACTCATGAGGAACATTGCAACTCAGCCCTATCCTTTCCTCACAAAATAGTAGAGTATTTCCCGGTTGGATCAGCAACTCTGGTTGAGTGGTTAGTCAGTTGTGGCACTGTCCTTCATGACAGAATTTATTTGAAATCTGTGTCTGTATGAATTAATACTGCACTTATCTAGTAAGTAAATAGACCCAGCATTATAGGACAAAAGATTCCTAGTTGAAAGATGATAGGGCCCACACATGGGCACAGGAATCATGAAACATGATTAAACCTCTTCCTTCTGATTATTGCAACACACAAACATTGATTGGAGTATTATGTGGGAAAATGTGAAATTGTCCATTCTGGCGGGAAGAATAAAAGAGAAGCATATTATTTGAGATACAGAAGGATCTGGGTCACTTAATGCATGAATAGCAAAATACTAGTATGCAGGTACAGCAAGTACTTTGGAAAGCTAATAAAATGTTATCATTTATTGTGAGGGGAATTGAATACAAAAATATAAAAGGTTATATGTGAGACCACAGCTGGAGTACTGTGTACAGTTTGGGCCACCTTATTTAAGGAAGGATGTAAATGCATTAGAAGAAGTTCAGAGAAAGTTTACTAGACTAACATCTGGAATGGGCAGGATCTCTTATGAGGAAAGGTTGGACAGAGACTATTTTGTACAGTTTTGGTCATCCTGTTATAGGAAAGACATTGATAAACTGGACAGAGTGCAAAGAAGATGTACGAGGATGTTGCCAAGATTAGTGGGCCTGATTATGGGGAGCGGTTGGCCAGGCTAGGGCTTTATTCCTTGGAATGTAGGAGAATGAGGGGGTGACCTTATTAAGGTGTATAAAATCATGAGGGCATACATAGGCTGAATGCACATAGTCTTTTTCTCAAAGAAGGGGAATTGAAAACTAGGGGGCATAGGTTTAAGGTGAGAGGGGAAAGATTTACAAAGGGACCTGAGGGGCAACTTCTTCACACAGAGGGTCGTGTGTACATGGAATGAGCTGCCAGAGAAAGTGGTTGAGGCAGGTTCAATAGCAACATTTAAAAAGCATTTGGAAAAGTACATGGATGGGAAAGGATTAGAGGGATATGGGCCAAATGCGGGCAATTGGAACTGGCCGGGAGGGCACCATGGACCATTTGGGCTGAAGGGCCTGTTTCCATGCTGTATTGCTCTATGACTAGGCTTGTAGGCAGTTTAGAAGAGTAAGAGGTGACTTGATTGAATCGTACAAGATCCTGAGGGGTCTTGACTGGGTAGATGTGGAGAGGATTTCTACTCTTTTAGAAGGATCCAGAACTAGGAGTCACTATTTTTTAAAAAAGGGTCACCCATTTAAAATGGAGATGAGGCAAAGCTTTTCTTTCAGAGGGTCGAGAGTCTTGGGAACTTACTTCCTGAGAAGCTAGTGGAAGCAGAGTCTTTGAAGATTTTTAAGGCAGAGATGGAAAGATTTTTGACAGCAGGTGCTGGAAGTGGCTTGGAAAGACAGTCAAAACAGGAAGAACACTGAAAATGGCACTACACAGTAGACTACAAAGCAGTGTCCCAAAGTTCTCTGACACTGCACTGGAGGCCTTGGTGCATAAGGTGGAGAGGAGGAGAGGGGTGCCCTATCCACAGAGAACAGGTGACCCTCCAGACAAACTGTGCAAATTAAAGGTACTGGGAGAAGATTGCCATCATGGCTAATGTAAGCAGTGTAGCGCCAAGGATCTGGATGCAGTTCTGCAAGAAGTTCAATGACCTCAAGAATGGTCAAGGTCAGTGAATATATCTTCAAGTGCCACATTAAACCACTCCTCATGGCCTTCCAACAATCTCTTTTAACCATGAAATCTAACCAACATTCACACCTCACATTAATGTAATTTGCGCTGCCGCAAACATCAGATCCACAACTCACAGCTTGCAAACACTGCGAGCTATTTAACAATGAGCTTTGGTTTTGTTGTGGGTTATTGGTTATGTCTCAGTAGGGTGAAGTCTTCAGGGGCAGGTTCATAGCTAAGTCTTTATTAACTACTATTTACAAATATAGAGTAAAGGGTACAAGCTGGGAACTAGATTCATGTTTAGGTCCTCACCTGGCCCTGTCCAACATCACAGTGACCCCGTCAGCCAACATTACTCCATACATTGCACTATACTCACTTCTCTTTCTCTCTTGCAGGACAGTGTGGCAAATAACCAGAGGCACCAGCCCCTGACCAATGGAGGACTGGCATGGTTGCTTTTCCTCACTCCCAGCCTCTGCTCGCGATCATTCAAGTGACTATCATTCAGATTACGGCCAACGATGGACCAACCCATCAACGCTAATATATACTTTGACTTAATCTTCCTTCTTACATCTGACATCTCCTCATTCCACAATCTCTTCTGATTTACAGGCTGTAAAGAGTCGAAATGGGATTTCTTGCTTTCTCTCCTCCCCTCACTGCAACTCTGGCCATAGCCTATACCTGCTCCTAAGTCCTATGTTTCTATGAATCGTGCAACCCAACGCACCGATCCTTGTAGTAACAGTTACACTGCCAACCTGAGAATGACCTGTTTATTCCTACTCACTGTTTTAGGATTTAAATTGCAATTTCTGATGGCTCCAGGAACAGGCTAATCGTCCATGGAAAGTTTTCACTTCTCAGGTAATTGCCATGTAAATCTTACCTGGGAATATTTGGGAAGGGTTCCCGAGCATATCTTTGGTGTACAACCACTGCTTGCCCCCACTCCGCCCCTTCCTGCGCCGGATATAACGATTGGAAGTTACGGCCCAAAATATTTGTTTAGTTGTTCTGACAGTAAATTCCTTCTTCCCCATTATTAATGACATAAACTGCATGATGCTCATTTAGTTTTCCTACTGTGCAATTACTGCTACTTTTACACAAGTTTATACGGTAGGTAATTCAAAGAACTCCGTAATGGACTTTCATTTTTCACAAAATAGCATTAATAGAATGAAACCTCATAACTTAGAAATTCCTTAGTAATTGCATGTGATCACCAAAACATACAGCATGTACTGGATACTTCAGTGTACACCAAAACATGCAGCATGTACTGGATACTTCAGTGTACACCAAAACATGCAGCATGTACTGGATACTTCAGTATACACCAAAACATTCAGCATGTACTGGATACTTCAGTATACACCAAAACATGCAGCATGCACTGGATACTTCAGTGTACACCAAAACATGCAGCATGCACTGGATACTTCAGTGTACACCAAAACATGCAGCATGTACTGGATACTTCAGTGTACACCAAAACATGCAGCATGTACTGGATACTTCAGTATACACCAAAACATTCAGCAGGTACTGGATACTTCAGTGTACACCAAAACATGCAGCATGTACTGGATACTTCAGTGTACACCAAAACATGCAGCATGCACTGGATACTTCAGTGTACACCAAAACATGCAGCATGTACTGGATACTTCAGTGTACACCAAAACATGCAGCATGTATTGGATACTTCAGTATACACCAAAACATGCAGCATGCACTGGATACTTCAGTATACACCAAAACATGCAGCATGTACTGGATACTTCAGTATACACCAAAACATGCAGCATGTACTGGATACTTCAGTATACACCAAAACATACAGCATGTACTGGATACTTCAGTGTACACCAAAACATGCAGCATGCACTGGATACTTCAGTATACACCAAAACATGCAGCATGTACTGGATACTTCAGTATACACCAAAACATACAGCATGTACTGGATACTTCAGTGTACACCAAAACATGCAGCATGCACTGGATACTTCAGTGTACACCAAAACATGCAGCATGCACTGGATACTTCAGTATACACCAAAACATGCAGCATGTACTGGATACTTCAGTATACACCAAAACATACAGCATGTACTGGATACTTCAGTGTACACCAAAACATGCAGCATGCACTGGATACTTCAGTGTACACCAAAACATGCAGCATGCACTGGATACTTCAGTATACACCAAAACATGCAGCATGTACTGGATACTTCAGTATACACCAAAACATGCAGCATGTACTGGATACTTCAGTATACACCAAAACATGCAGCATGTACTGGATACTTCAGTATACACCAAAACATGCAGCATGTACTGGATACTTCAGTATACACCAAAACATACAGCATGTACTGGATACTTCAGTATACACCAAAACATGCAGCATGCCCTGGATACTTCAGTGTACACCAAAACATGCAGCATGTACTGGATACTTCAGTATACACCAAAACATGCAGCATGTACTGGATACTTCAGTATACACCAAAACATACAGCATGTACTGGATACTTCAGTATACACCAAAACATGCAGCATGCACTGGATACTTCAGTGTACACCAAAACATGCAGCATGTACTGGATACTTCAGTGTACACCAAAACATGCAGCATGTACTGGATACTTCAGTATACACCAAAACATACAGCATGTACTGGATACTTCAGTATACACCAAAACATGCAGCATGCACTGGATACTTCAGTGTACACCAAAACATGCAGCATGCACTGGATACTTCAGTATACACCAAAACATGCAGCATGTACTGGATACTTCAGTATACACCAAAACATGCAGCATGCACTGGATACTTCAGTGTACACCAGAACATGCAGCATGCACTGGATACTTCAGTATACACCAAAACATTCAGCAGGTACTGGATACTTCAGTATACACCAAAACATGCAGCATGCACTGGATACTTCAGTATACACCAAAACATGCAGCATGCACTGGATACTTCAGTATACACCAAAACATGCAGCAGGTACTGGATACTTCGGTGTAAATGTCCAGGATGAATGATCATTTAAGTAAGTTCATAATATACTGGATGAAAACTCGAAGATGTGTAATAATCGTCAGGGCAGACATTACAATTTTTATTTAACACAAAATTATTTATATAGGACAAAAAAATTATATTTTTCAACAAGAATTCACCAATACTTACAAAAGTATCTCATTAGAAAAAAACATGACTGCTTCAGACCTGAGGAATACTGTTATCCCTCTTGTTATGAGGCAACCTTTGATTTTGCTGTATCTAAATGATGGGCAAGGTTAATCCACCGCAGTGCAACATTGGCACAAACACATGGAGAAAGAACAACAGCAGGTCTCAGTGGGCATAACCCAGATGCAGCACGAAGAATCAAGGAAGTTTGCACACAATGATGTTTTGGCGTAAAACCAGAAGAAATTATTTACAATCAAACTTCCTCAGGAACAAAAAGTGGCAAAGTCTTCAAAAAATGCAAGAGAATTTCAAGCACAAATCTTAAATGATCGACTACACTACATTCTCAAACTTCTCCAAAAGCATGATAAGCGTGTCAGTTGTGCTGCACTTCATTTGAAGAACTCTTTACAGCTCAAGCTTTGGGCAAACATGAAACCTGCTGGAGAGGGGTCTGGCACATACAGGGTTAATGTGGGACTGTGCACAGTACCACCCACATTGTAATGTAAGAGACACATGGCCCACACCACGGGGTCACTGTGATGTTGGACAGGACCAGGTTAGGACCTAAACATGAATCTAGCTCCAAGCTTGTGCCCTTTACTGTATATTTGGAAAGAGTAGTTAATAAAGACTTAGCTATGAATCTGCCTCTGAAGACTTCACCTACTGAGACATAACCAATACCCCACAACAAAACCAAAACAGTTTTGCAAGTGCGTACAGCATTTAATGTGCAAAAATACCACAATAGGAAGGAAGGGAATGGGAATCCATGATACAGATGCGAAGGGAGTAACTTACATGAAGGAGAACATGCAATACATCCTTCCAAAACAGATCATGGTGTTACAATGCCAGCTCAGTAGATTGTAACTTTCATTTGTTTTGTTTAGAGACATGGATGAACAGTCTCAGGACTGTCATCCATGGGGAACTTTTAACAAAAGAATTAAACGTTTATTAACCAAGAAAAGATTAGCTTTTCACCCCGGCTACACCTTGACAGATATACACAGATTTATAAGGACATGCAAGTTACAAACTTTGGGCCTGATTTTACCAAAACTTCGCACCCGTTTTCGGCATGCATTTAAATCGACTTAATGAACCGCGCGCCCAACTCTATCGCCAAATCCCACCATCTTCTGGCCCGATCCGGATCCACGCTTTTAACGACCTGATAAATAAAAGTCTGAAGTTGTCGCTGCAGCTTTCGAAGAGCGGGCTCAGAGCCTGCAACGGCTCTCTGACCCAGGTCATCCTCTGGTTTGGGGGGCGGGGCGGAGGGGGGGAGGTGGGAGGAAGTGGGGTGGGGGGTGCGACGAACGGGGGGTGGGACGAAGGGGGGGGTGGGACCCAGATCATCCTCTGGTCAGGGGGTGGGGGGTGGTTCCGCTGCCAGTCTGCGGCCGATCGGTGGGGAGGGAGGGGGCAGGGGGGGTCCGCCGCCACTCTGTGGGCGATCCCTCCTCCCCACGGCCATCTCTCCTGCTCTCTTGCCCCTGCAGGGAAGAGTAACCTGTGGCTGGTAGTGTACCAGTGATGGTGTATCCCTTTACAGGCCCAGCTTGGTCCTTCTCCAGTGTCTCCTCTTGGACTTGTACTGACCTTGTAGCCGGTTTTCATGCGGATCCACTGTGGAATCGGCCGGTTCTGCTTCGTCCTCTTAGCGAGGAATCACTTCATCCTGAAGGTTTTGTGGGATGGCATAGCCGCACATCCACTCCGGCAGGAGGGATTCGTTACTTCGGTGGGGAGGAGGGATCGCCCACAGAGTGGCGGCGGACCCCCCTGCCCCCTCCCTCCCCACCGATCGGCCGCAGACTGGCAGCGGAACCCCCCCCCCCAACCAGAGGATGATCTGGGTCCCACCACCCACCTCCCCCCCACTGACCAGAGGATGATCTGGGTCCCACCCCCCCCCCCCCCCCCCCCTTCTTCTGGTCCCAGATTCTCCTCCTGCATTCCCCAGGTGGCCCTGCTCAGTTAAAATTGCAGTCACGACTCAATGATGTAATTGGGCCTGAATTTGCTTATTTGAAAGCAAATGTGGCTGGATGGCCCCGCCCCTGATCAGAGGAGCAGGCAGGGACGTGGAGTTGAGGCCACAATCAGGTCAGCCATGATTTTATTGAATAGTGAAGCAAGCACAAGGGGCCTATTGGTCTAATCCTGCACACACTTTTTGTGTTCTTAGCTGCTGGCCAGCGTTTCTTCAACATTCCTTCTGGGCCAGGAGGAGTATAAGTGCTTCCACCAACTCCTCACGGGTCTCCCCTCTGCCAATTGCAGACTTTGTCTCCCCCCTTCTGAATGCTGAATTACCCCTTGCCCCAGAATGCTCCCCTTCAGCCAATAATGTACCTTCCCGCCCACTACTACCCATGCCACAATGTCCAACCTTACCGTCCCTCCTGGCCACAAACCAAGCTTTCAATTTGAGCTTCCTGGCAGGGAACAGATCTGAGGAATGAGAACACAGTTTCGGCAGTTAAACCCGGCAGGATTATAGCCAGTCCTTCAGGAAGATCACACTCTGCTTGAAGGAAGCCAACAGTTAAAAGTTCAAGAGATGGTACTGCAAAACACGGCAGTTGGCAATGGACAATTTTTAGACATTGGCCAAGTTTCACCTCCCAGCATTCCACAGGACTTTGGAACTGGACTTAACAGAAAGTCTTGAAATGAAACAGAGTGAAGTGACTTCTTGAATATACTCATCAAGAGATGGTAGTGGATCAGACCACAGAATGGGTATGTGTCCAATTGCAGTCTCCAGCCTTGTTGGATTCTTCGGCCTTACTGCAGCCTTCCCCTTCTCGTAATAATTGGAGCAAAGAATTTAGAACTGATAATGTTAATTACTTAGCTCACATACGGACATGATCATTCCTCAATTCAAAAGCTGTGTTTCATGAAAACATAACTGAAAACCATCTCCACTTTATCCATGAAAGCAAAGCTCCGGAAACAGGAATTACATAATTATAGAACAACCCTGCAGAAAAGCAGATGTAAGTCGATTGCAAAACTATTAACTGAGAGGAACTAAAAATGAAGCATTCAATTTTCCTTTTCATGAATTTCTGACCATTCATCAAACTGAAACTGAAAATATACATATATATGTGGAAACTAGAAGCAGGAGGAGGCCATTCAGTCCTTTATGCCTGCTCCGCCATTCATTTTGATCATGGCTGATCATCAAATTCAATATCCTGAACCTGCCTTCTCCCCATATCCTTTGATCCCTTTGGCTCCAAGAGTTATATTTAATTTCTTCTTGAAATCACACAATGTTTTGGCCTCAATTGCTTTCTGTGGTCATGAATTCCACAGATTCACCACTCTATGGTTGAAGAAATTTCTCCTCATCCCAGTTCTAAAAAGTTTACACCTTATCCTCAAACTATGACCCCTAGTTCTGGACTCCCCCACTATCGGGAATCTTATTTCTGAATCTGGCCATTCTAACCTTGTTAGAATTTTGTAAGTTTCTATAAGATCCCCTCCCACTCTTCAAAGTGACCAACTTAACAAGAACATCCTTCATAAAATAAGGACACCAAAACTTCACACAATGCTCCAGTTGTAGCCTCACCAAAGCCCTATACAACTGCAGTAAAATATTCCTACTCCTATATTCAAATCCTCTCGCTATGAAGGCCAACGTACCATTTGCCTTCTTTACTGCCTGCTCTACCTGCGTGCTTACTTTCAGTGACTGATTCACTGGAGGATACCAAGGTCTCACTGAGGATCCACCTCTCTCAATTTACAACCATTCATATAAAAATCTGCCTTCCTAATTTTGCTACCAAAGTGGGTAACATTTATCCACATTGTACTGCATCTGCGCACTCACTCAGCCTGTTCAAATCATGCTGGAACATCTCTGCATGCCCTTCATAGCTTACCCTCCCACCTAACTTTGCAACATCTGCAAATTTGGAGATAATACATTTAGTTTCCTCGTCCAAATCATTAATATATGATGTGAACAAGTTGGGATCCCAGCAAAGATCCCTGCAGCACCCCATTCATCACTGCATGCTGACCAATAACCTAAACTGTATTTTCTTCAGATTATTGAACTTTGTATTCAATCCTTCTTGGATTATTAAAACTATCGTTCTCAAGCTCCTATCCTAAGTTCTTTGTGTGTCAGATATGGCAGGTCATTGCTTTTGTGAACATTAACTGGATTTTGAGTTGCTCCTCAATTTAAGCACACCATCCAACTATCACCATCATATAGAAAAGCATAGCGGGATGTGTTACAGTTATTCTATTTCAAAAGACAATTTCAATGCTGTAAGAGAGTACAGATAATTTGCGATTGGTCGACTTATTTCAACAAAAAGCTAGATAATTTAAAAGAATGTATTACTAACAAGAAAACATCAGAAGTATGGGTTAGCACATCAAATGTAGCTCCTGAGACCAATACACCAGCAAAATGCACACAGCAGCACACTTAAGAGGCAAGGACATCAGCGGCAAGACATTTGGATAATCGGACAGTGATTCCAATGTCTGAACTAGACCAGGGTGTGTTACAGTTTATTGTGAAGCAGTTAGGGAAAAGGTAATGATGTGCTGTGTGCATTACTACAAAGCTGTCAAAAGTGGCACACATGTGTTCATGGAAGAGGATCAGCAACAGGTCAGAGTGCATAGAGGAGAGTGATGACAAAAATTTAGAAATAACTTTGGAGCCAGTACAGAAAGCAGCATGGATTTTCCAAATATGAATGAGCAATTCTTTCTACGTTTCCTTGAAAACGTGCCCAAACAACGATTTCACAGTGCTGTTTATTTGGAAACCATTAACTTTGATAAAATAACAAGGACTGTAAAGTTAACATGATCTGCATATCTGAATTAAAAATAAAGTGATGAAAGTGGGTGTTTATGTTGAATATGATGTAAAATGCAATGCCAATCCCTTGTGGTATTTAAATGAAGGTACTATGATATTTGCATATCTAATATTGCGACACAACATAGCACTAGAATGTGTATGTATGCGTGCTTCCTGAGTGGTCTCTTGTGGACTTGTTTATTTGTCATTCAGTTGACCACTTTCCGTTGCAGGATTATGTCAAAAATAGCTTATCCTGTTTTGGTGTGGTGCAGTTAGTTTCCTTTCGATATCTTCCTCTGTCCAGAGGATCTACACCCCAAGGTGTCAGTCTTGACCCAATGGTAGCATTCTTACCTTTGACACAGAAGGCCATGAGTTCACCCTCACTACAGACATTTGAGTGTATAACGTGACATAAGCTGGCATCTCAGTGCAGTCATGACACAGTCTGCACTATTTGAGGTGCTGTATCTTAGATTTATTTTCTCATGGGATTTGGGCATTGAGGACAAGACCAGCAATTGTTGCCCATCCCTAATTGTCCTTGAAATGAGTGGCTTGCCTTGTCATTTCAGAGCTGCTTCACAGCTCCAGGGTCCCGGGTTCGATGCTCGGGTCACTGTCTATGTGGAGTTTGCACATTCTCCTCGTGTCTGCGTGGGTTTCCTCCGGGTGCTCCGGTTTCCTCCCACAGTCCAAAGATGTGCGGGTTAGGTTGATTGGCCAGGTTAAAAATTGCCCCTTAGAATTCTAAAATGCATAGGTTAGAGGGATTAGCGGGTAAAATATGTGGGGGTAGGGCCGGGTGGGATTGTGGTCGGTGCAGACTCGATGGGTCGAATGGCCTCCTTCTGTACTGTAGGGGTTCTATGATTCTATGATTTCTATGACGGTTAAGGGCCAATCACATTGTCGTGTGTCTGGAGTCGCATGTAGGCCCGACCAGGAAATGATGGCAGATTTCTAAAGTGCATGGCCGGGATTTTGCGGCTTCACTCGTCCCGAAACCGTAAAATCCCGCCCGAGGTCGATGGACCTTTCCATGGTCCGCCCCTCGCCCGCTCCATTCCCGTGGTGGGTGGGACGGTAAAATTCCAGCCCATGAGTGAATCAAATCAATTTTAACCGATCATAGTTCATGGTCACCGTTACTGAGACCAGCTTTTATTTTAAGTTCCAGGCTTTATTAACAGAGTTTTTAAATTCCACCAGTTGCCTTGGTGGGATTTGAACCCAAGTCCTCAGGGGCCTCTAGATTAGTAGTGCAGTGACATTATGATCATGCCACCATCTCAGATGAAGCATAAACTAAGTTCCCGCCGATCTTCTCATGTGGACATAAAAGATCCCTTGGTACTATTTGAAGACAAGTAGAGGACTTCTTCCAGGTATTATTTATCCCTCAAATAACATCACTAAAACAGATGATCTCATTGCTGCCTGTGAGGCTTAGCTGTGTACAAATTGGCTGTCGTCTTTCCTTACATTGCAAAAGTGACTACATTTTAAAGTCATTCATTAGCCGCGAAGGATTTTAGATCACGAAAAATGTTATACAAATGCAACTTCTTTCTTTTATGCGGGGCATTTTCTATTTCAGCATTGTGCATTCTCATTTCTCTGCAATCTGTCTCCAAATAAACTTAAAGCAGCTGCTATCAAATGGTGCAGAATGTGGACCTCAAAGCCTCAGCAACCGTCAGAATATCATGAAAGTGCTGCAACTGCACTTATCGTATCCATGACTGAGATTCCTCCTGCAAATGCCACTATTGTTGCAAGTTGCTATAAGCTATCTGCAAAATAGAAAGCCCTTGCTGTACAACTCTGCCCACGTCTGTGCCAATAGTGTTTATCTGACACGACAATTTACCAACAGAGAACAGGGTGAACAGGAGTTGTAGTATGAGCCACAGGAAAACCAAAACCACACATTGTAACGTACAGTATAGAAGGAGACTACTCTGATATGGTGATGGTACATCTGTCCAATTAGTCTAACTTACCATGTTTTTTCCCATAGCCCCATTTTTTCCCCCTTCAGGTATCTATCCAATTCTCTTTTGAATGTTATAAATGAATCTTCTTCCACCACCAGTGCAAACAACTGCAGTCCAGATCATGGGGGCAATTCTGCCAGCCCGTGGCGCCACTGTGGCAGCACAGCAGGCCGAGAGACGCAAGCGGAGGCCGTGTGGCAGGCTTCCTGCTGGGCACCATGACCTCTACGTGTCTCCGGCTGCCAGATTTCCAGTACTGTCAGCTCCGCGTCAGAAATCAGCGCGGAGCTGTATAATTTATTCCAATGAGGATTTGAATCTCATTAGCAGGCCCGAGACTGAAATCTGGGCCCACTAGAGTCTCCACCCCGCCAGGAGTGTTTCACTCCAGCGGGATTTACAATAGCTCCCCACTAGCGGGGAGCTGGTGGCCTGACCCTGCTGGAGTGAAGGGGTGGCTATAGAGACCCCCCCCCTCAAGATCTCGGGAGTGAGGGGGTTGCCTCCTGAGCATTGCCAGCTTGACAGTGCCAGCCTGGCCCCCTGGCACTACCCAAGGGGCCAAGTGGCAATGCCCAAGGGGGCATTTTGGCACTGCCCACCAGGCACAGGGGAAGTGCCAATGAGTGGGGCCAGTGAGGGTGGGGCCTAATGGGGGTGGGGCCTGTGGGGGGGGGGATCAGTGGGGTGGGGGGTCCCGTTGCCACTCTGCAGTCGGCGGTGACAGTGGGAGAGAAGGGCTGATCGGGGCTGGCCATCGGGGTGGGGGAGGGGTCGACCTGCCAAGGGTTGTGTGGGCTGGGAGGGGGTCAGGACTGGGGCCTGCTCAGCGCTATGCTGCCAGCCTCTTTAGCGGGACTAGGTCCCACCCACAGCTTTTTAGCGTGATTCATGCTAGAGGTCTCTGTGATGCGCAAGTGTGGGAGATTCATTTTGAAACTCCCGCTGAAAAAAACCAGGGGAATTTACTCCAGCTTTTATGTGTATTAGAATTTCTTTGGTTGAATCCCACCTCATAACTATTTACTCTGTATAGAAAAACTTCCATATGTTGCACTTGTTCTTTGACTAATGATCTTAAATCTGTGTCCTCTGGTTATTGGCCCTTTAGCCACTGGAAATAATTTCTCCTTATTTACTCTTTGTAAGTCTTTCGTAATTTTGAATACCGCTAAAAGACTTCCTTCTCTGCTCAATGGAGAGCAACCCAACTTCTGCACATAATTGAAGTTGCCCATTCAGTTATGATTCTAGTAAATCTCTTCTGCATTCTCTATATATCCTTATCATCCTTCCTAAAGAGCAGTGCTCAGAATTTGACACAATCTTGCAGCTTAGGCCGCATCGGTGTTCTATCAGGTTTTACCAAAGCCTCCTTGCTTTTGTGCTGTATTTAGCTATTAATAAAGTCAAGGAGCAGAATTTTATTTTCCTCCACTGGTGAGTTTTTGTAGGTGGGGTATTCTGTAAATTTTGTCCAGGTGGCCTTCCTGCACCCAACCTGTTGACAATTATACAAGGGGTGGTTGAGGCTCAGGGCAGCCTGCTCACGCCCACCCCTATTAAGGCCCTTAAGTGACCAATCTTTGGGTGACAGAGTGTGTGGGAGTGAGAGTGAGTGATTGAGTGTGTGTGTGTGGGAGTGAGAGCGAGTGAGTGATTGAGTGTGTGTGGGAGTGAGAACGAGTGAGTGACTGAGTGTGTGAGTGTGTGGGAGTTAGATTGAGTGAGGGACTAATGGTATGTGTGAGTGAGTGTGAATGACTGAGTGTGTGTGGGAGAGTGAGTGCCTGAGTGAGTGCGAGAGACTGTGTGAGTGCGAGAGCTGAGTGAGTGTGCAGAGGTGAGTGCAAGACTGAGTGAGTTTGAGAGACTGAGTGCGAGAGACTGAATGAGTTTGAGGAATTGGGTGAGTTCGAGAGACTGAGTGAGTGTGTTGAGTTGAGTTCAAGTCTGCCTTGCAGCCAATCTCAGGTTTCTCAATCGCTCATACCACGACACACCAATCCATACAGACACACACTCTCTCACCCACATACACTGACCCTCTCACACTCTGATCATTTACATTATTTAATTCTTTTTAACTTATCAATTTATTGCTATGACATTGCTGTGCATTTGCTCAGCAATCATTTGTTTCCTTAAAACCCCAAAATTATTTTTGAAATTCAGTTTATTGTTGTGCCAACCCTAATCTTTCCGAAATTTTCTCATCAGCCTCTTGAATGAGAAAAGTATGCAAATATGGTCCCCCTGCCCAAGTGAAAAGGTTGGTCAAACCTGCTCTACATCATAATGTGGGCAGTACTGTTCCCCAGTCCCACATTAACCCTTACAGTCCCAAACACCCTAATTCTGCACTCGTGCAGGCCAATTGGGTCAAAATGCCTGTTTCTGTGCTGTATAAAACAGAGATCATAGAATCCCAACAGTGCAGAGAGGAGATTTGGCCCATTGAATCTATACCAACAACAATCCCACCCAGGCCTATCCCCACAACCCCACATATTTACTCTGCTAGTCTCCCTGACACTAAGGGAGAATTTAGCAGAGCCAATCAACCTGACCCGCACATCTTTGGACTGTGGGAGGAAACCAGAGCATCATGAGGAAACCCACGCAGACACCGGGAGAACATGCAAACTCCACACAGTCACCCGAGGTCGGAATTGAACCAGGGTCCCTAGCGCTGTGAGGCAGCAGTGCTAACCACTGTGCCACCGTGCCATAAAGAAAGAAAGTAAAGAAAGAAATATAGTAGCACCTTATTGAGAGATGCCCCAAAGCACTAGACTACACACCTGAAGTATTTTGATGTGTACTGTTGCAACATACAGCCTAGTACACCTGATCATGATTCTGAATTATCCTCTGTTTTGTCGCAGCCATGAGTTTGAATCACAAAATGACTCAGCAGTGCCTGTGGTAATGCTTTATTTCCATCCAGTAGCAGGCAGCCCTTCTTTAGCCATCATCTCTGCTTTTTCCACACCATTTGAGAAATGACTCACCCTCTGTTGCTGCTTCTAAAACCTTCCACAGTTTATTTCTTTGAACTGTGGCTTTGTGACGTCAACAATTGCATTAACATTGGTTCCTTTAATTGTAAAATGACTCAAGGTGCTTAAAGCGGTGCGAACACTGAGTGTCCATTGCTAGAAGGGGCAGGTTTGTTGTGGTTAGATGTGGTTATGCCACATCTAAAGCCATGCAGAAATGGACTCAAAAACCTGCGCACAAAATTAGGCAGCTTGACACTGTACAAAATGTTCACTGTGCATTTTATGGCACAAAACAGTCACTGCTTTACACTTTCTGAAACACATGTTAACCAGGGAGAATATGCAATTATAATGACATTAACTTGAATCATATTCCCCTCCTGTAGTTTGTACAGTCACGTATGCTTTGGACTGATTTCAAGCCATTAGGTACTCTATGAAAGAGTTGCTAAGTTTGACTTCCTGCATCTACCTACAGGATGTGCCTTTCTTTCATTTAAGGAATTTTTTTCTGTAAGGAGATGATATACGTTAAATAAATGCTAATTCTCTGGTGCACATTTTGCCCTGCAGCTGCACAGTACTATCAACTTTGTCATAAATCCATCAGCAAAGGCTTCCCAACCTCTTGACTTAACTTCAGTGGGAGACCAGCGGAAACTATGGAGAAACAGTGTAAATGAGTGCAGCAATAGCTGCAGACTGGAAGAAAGGCCTTGTAAATTACTGTGGTTTAGCCACATGGAAACATAGAAAATAGGAGCAGGAGGAGGCCAGTGAACCTCAAGGTAAAGGGAGTGAAATTCATCTTGATGAGTAGGACAAAACAGACATTAGTCAATTGGCAGTTCATTTAAATCTCCACCTGAAAGAAAATCAGGTCAATAGGCATTATTAAATATTTTCTTCTGTCACCCAAGACAAGTTTCACCCTCAAAATGTGCCGCTTATACAGAAAATATAAGGAAATGATTAGAACACTGAGCAAATTGTAGCTGACATGTTTTAACGCGGTGTCTGTATTTAATTATAATCTGCCGTCAATCTTTGTCAGCAGCATCTTCCTTTCTGATCTGGCTTTGAAGCATGTTGAGGGCTTCTCTTTTTCATTGCATTGCATTTTCAGCTAGTTACTGGATCCATTTGGTTTCGTAGAATCCCTACAATGCAGAAGGAGGCCATTCAGCCCATTGAGTCTGCACCAACTCTCCGACAGAGCACCTCACCCAGGCCCTATCTCCGTAACCCTACATATTTACCCTGCAAATCCTCTCTGGACACTAAAGGGGCAATTTTGCAAGGCCAATCCATCTAACCCACACATCTTTGGACTGTGGGAGGAAACCGGAACACCTGGAGGAAACCCAAGCAGACACAGGGCAAACGTGCAAACTCCGCACAGTCACCTAAGTCCGGAATCGAACCCAGGTCCCTGGCACTGTGAGGAGTGCTAACCGCTGTGCCACCATGCTACCCTTTCATTAAACAGAGATAATCAAACTATCCTGTTACTCATAAGAGACTATTTAAAATCTGTCCATTTGGTGGAAAGCAGTAAATAGCCAGTTAAAGACTTACCCACCATGGACACATTCTTTTCTCCAAAGTTCCAACTTTAAGCTGCTCTTCTGAATCAATAGGAAGGGCACTTGCCATAATCAAGAAAGGACGCAAATCAGGCTTCATTTTCATTATGGAGGCAAAACTTGTGGGAAAGCTTCTCCACTTGGCCAACCCACAAGGAGAGGCCAGAAAGGATAAGCAGTTTTACTTATGTTGACTTTCTTTGTGGGTCAGGTAGAGAAAGAATGTGCCTCCAGGACCCTCAAGGGAAATCAAGGTCATAACCCAAACCCCTCCCAGTGGTTTACCTGAGTGCCAGAAACCATTCCTTCATGTCCCCCTGATGACAGCCTTGTGCCACCTAGCATTTTGCGACTACCAGCCTTCTGGGCGGCACGGTAGCACAGTGGTTAACAATGCTGCTTCACAGCTCCAGGGACCTGGGTTCGATTCCCGGCTTGGGTCACTGTCTGTGTGGAGTTTGTACATTCTCCTCGTGTCTGCGTGGGTTTCCTCCGGGTGCTCCGGTTTCCTCCCACAGTCCAAAGATGTGCGGTTAGGCTGATTGGCCATGCTAAAAATTGCCCTTAGTGTCCTGAGATGCGTAGGTTAGAGGGATTAGTGGGTAAATATGTAGGGATATGGGCGTAGGGCCTGGGTGGGATTGTGGTCGGTGCAGACTCGATGGGCCAAATGGCCTCTTTCTGTACTGTAGGGTTTCTATGATTTCTATGATCTATAGCTTCCAGCTATTGCTAGGCTGGAGAGTTGAGTCAAAAGTTCCTCGATGTCAAATTGCTATCACCAGGATGGTTGTTTCCTTCCTCAATCCCCATCTGCACAACATCTGTCCCATACCAAAACTGGGGCCATAATTTATGTCATCAATGCCTAAATACATATACTATTTTAGGAATACTGTATAATTAGCCTCTTTGTAAAACACACTTGTACTCATCTTACTCTTTATTTAGTACTTTTCTTCGAATCTAACAGTTTCCAGAAATTTGTTTCCGTGCCCCTGGGTGTGAGCTCTCATATTGACATCCTGTGTAATGTCTTCTACTCCTACTTTGTCCTAAAATCATTGCTTTACCTATCCTTCCCCTATTTAAAAATAAAATCACCCTGCCCTATGTTGTAATCAATAATATGCACAGACTGATCGGTAATTCTTGCTTGAGCTTCCTACCTCCATTCAAGGCTACAGTAACTTTGACAACTGTTGTTAGGGCCGGTTAACCAATGCCACAAGGTGCAAGGTCTTCTGTGATAAGCGCAGAAATGCCTCTGACCTTCTGCCCGGACAGTCAGGTTTCTGTTCACCTCGATAACTCTGTCTTTCGTGGTTGATCCTGTGTTGAGAGTTTGGTGTCTGATGCTTTGCTGCTCTTTTTTCCTCTCTTGTGCTCCTCTGATATCTGGGGTTCTGTTCTTCCTGCAGAGGGTGTTGCTCCTTATCACCAAAAGATTGACAGTTACGTCCTCATTTCCAGCTTAGAATCTTTTTTTCTGTGCAAATGGTTATCCAATTGTCCTTGCCAGTGGTGCTCCTAGCTCAACTTTCCCTGTGATGCCAGGGGGCGTTTTGATTCCATTTTCAAAACCTGGGCACTGAATACTCACTCTCCCTACTACCTGTGCAGTGCCAAGGGCATCCTTACCAAATTCTTTTAATATTCATTTGTGGGACATGGGCGTCGCTGGCTGGCCAGCATTTAGTACCTATCCCTAGTTGCCCAAAGACAGTTGAGAATCGATCACACTGCAGTAGCTTTGGAGTCACGTATAGGCCAGAGCAGGTAAGGACAGCAGATTGCCTTCTCTAAAGGACAATAGGGTCCTGTTCCTTTTGCCCCTTGATCACCTTATGGGGCCAGACTAATACTCTTGGTCAGGCATGATTGGCTCTCCACTCTTTATTACTTTCCCTCAGCTGGTCCATTGTTGAAGACATATGCAACTTGTCCACCCCTTTAAATTTAAACATTACCCCTTGACAAACTCTTAACAAGCTTTTAAATAACGTTAAGTGGCTTCAATAAGAAGTAGAGCGGGACTTGTTTGAAAAGAAAAATTGGCAGAAACTTTTTGCAAGAGTTTCTGTCCCACAAATGAGTCCACAGCATATGCTCCTTCCCATAATTTCCGGAAAAAAATTGATCTAATGAGCAATGTTCTTACCAGTTTACCATCACCAATTCAGCCCAGTCATCAGAGACAAGCAGATGTGAGGTTGTGGGTCTTAATGACAGTTTGAACTGTAACTGCTGCAGCTGGGATTGACTTTTTGAAGTGACATTTTATCTCCTTCAGTCTTGGACCTATTTGTTACTATCTGTGGGAGCGTGAAATGACCGGAGGACTTTGATACACCTTCCTCTGCTTATGACAGAGCAGAAACAGACATGACATTCCCTGCATTATCATGCAGGACGAGAAGGAGAAGAGGAGGTAGGAGGAGGATGAAGGAAAAGAAATTGAAGCAGCATTAAAGGATGATGAATCACAGAATGCCAAAGCACATACAAGGAAGACAAGTCTGATAAGGGTCTTAGTAAAGAGTGGTGTATTATGAGAGTATGGGGGAATGGTAGAACTTTGCCACATAGCCACATTCATGTGAAGGTGATAAATCACAATGAACTATTACTTCACTGGACCACTTCAGACAGATAGGGATAATTTCTGTAATGTTTATTAGGGTGTTATATGGACATGTATATGTCAATTAACTCGTATCTTTCTGATAGACCTGATAGAAGTCTACATGATTATGAGAGGCATGGACAGAGTGGATAGTCAGAAGCTTTTTCCCAGGGTGGAAGAGTCAATTACTAGAGGGCACAGGTTTAAGGTGCGAGGGGCAAGGTTTAAAGGAGATGTACGAGGCAGATTTTTTACACAAAGAGTCGTGGGTGCCTGGAACTCGTTGCCGGGGCAAGTAGTGGAAGCGGATACAATAGAGACTTTTAAGGGGCATCTTGACAAATACATGAATAGGATGGGAAGAGAGGGATATGGTCCCCAGAAGGGTAGAGGGTTTTAATTAAGTCGGGCAGCATGGCCGGTGCAGGTTTGGAGGGCTGAAGGGCCTGTTCCTGTGCTGTAATTTTCTTTGTTCCTTGTTCTATTATTTTGTAAATTGAGTTTGTGTCTTTATATGCCCTGTTTGTGAACAGAACTCCCACTCACCTGATGAAGGAGCAGCGCTCTGAAAGCTTGTGGCTTGTGCTACCAAATAAACCTGTTGGACTTTAACCTGGTGTTGTGAGACTCCTTACAATAACAATCACCGCATTGAACAAATCAGCAAAATGTAACAATGTCCCTTCTGGGATGGCTTTTACCTCCATGAAAAGCAGAACACAACATAAGTATGTGTTCTCTTTTAATAAAATAAACACAGAGGTTCTCAGAAATCAACCAACGTTTTTGTCATAATACTTATCCTAGCTGGTTAACTGTGCCTTTCTTTCTTCTGTCCTGGTGTTTTTCCTATGCTGCCTGAGGTCTTGTTATTTTAAGGCTCGTGGGTTGTGATTTAACACCTGCCTTCTGAACCTACACCCACCGGTGGGAGAGAATCACCGCTGACTGCATGTCTGTAATTTATACTCAGGCAATATGATGATACCTGCTTTTTTCCACTCACAAGGTGCTTTCCTTGGAAAATCAGAAGTCTGGCATCTGTTCTGAGAGAAAACAACTTGAGACAGGTGTGTTCTAGTTATCATCTTTCTATTTGCCCCTGAACCTGTCTCCAGTGATCGGCTGACGGGCTGGACTAATGGAAACTCTCAGATTTTAAAGGCCCTGTAAAAGACATCCTGCATCTCAGTCAGCAGGGTCCGCAAGCCACCACACAACACATTGTCCACTATGTCACCTACTGTCACCAGAATTGTGAGCTGTGTTTCTGTGAATGTGGAGTCTCAGATCATGCCTTGGTTGGTATCTGCTACATAGAAATATACGAATAGGAATGGGCAGTTTAGCCCCTTGAGCCTGTTCCGCTATTTGAAATGATCTTGGTTTATCTGTGACCTATCTCCATATACCTGCCTTTATCCCTATATCTCTTGATATTTTTGACCAATAAAAATATATCAATCTCAGTTTTAAAATTCATAGTTGATCTCCTATCAATAGCCATTTGCAGAAGAGAATTCCAAACTTCCATTACCTTTTGTTTCCTAATTACAGTCCTGAAAGATCTGATTTATGTCCACTAACCCTTGACTCCTCAAGTGGAAATAATTTCCCGAAATCTACCCGATCACTTTCCCTTAATGCCTTGAAAACCTTGATCAAATCATTCCTTTGCCAGGGAATACAACCCTATTTTTGTAACCTCTGCTCATAATTTGACTCTTGGAGTCCAGGTATCATTCTGGTAAACCTGTACTGCACTCCTCCAAGACCAATACAACCTTCCTAAGGTGTGCAGCCCAGAACTGCGAACAGGACTCCATGTGTGGTCTGACCAGGGTTTTGTATAGTTGAAGTATGACTCATACTCCCTTGTATTTTATTCCTTTTGATGTGAAGGCCAGCATGTAATTTGTATTTTTAATTATTTTCTGTACCTGTTCATAACATTTTAATGACCTGTGCATCCCCAAGACTTTTTGGACCTCCACTCATTCTAGATTTTCACTGTTTGGAAAGTACACTGTTCTCGCCTTGGTCCAAAGTGGAGGACATTTGCCTATATTGAAATTCACTTGCCAGTTCTGCCTATTCCTTTAATGTATAAAATCTCTTTGTAATTTTATACTTCTTTCCACACTGCTTAAATACCCACTACTTTGTTCATTGGCAAATTTTGGAAGTGTGATCTTCTAGCTGTCATCTGAGCCAGAATAAATACAGTGAATAGCTGAGGCCCCAGCATGGATCCTGATGGAACACTCCTATTCTACCAATTAGAGTACCTCTCTATTATCTTTACTCTGTCTCCTTCCACTCAGCCAATTTCAGAACCAGGTCAGTCATTTTCCTTCAATTCCATGAGCTTCAACTTCTGTATAATAGTGTATTGTTGAAAAAAGAGACATGTTGTCAAAGCTTTTTATCTTGCACCCATCAGGACAATGTGCAAGAATACCAAATTGTAAATGGAACAACAATTTATACAGAATGAGAAGCAAGTGCTGATTGGCTGGCAATTGAAGTATGATTGGTAGGGGTGTTGCCATGGAGAATGCACCAGTAACTGATAACTGAAAGTTAACGATCAAGCGTTGTTTAAGTTCAAACCAGGCATGTTGACTCTGATTGGTCAAGGTATTGCCTTGGGGAATGACCAGGGAACTATTTAATTGAAAAAGGCACAATCTGTGTACTTTAGTCTTCAAAGGACAGGGCCCTGTGTGTAAATATATACAGCATGCTTAAGTGAGCTGCACTGCTCACTGATAATCTTAAATTGGTTGTCAGTGTAGTTTTTAGCACAATTAGGATTGTTGAGCAAGTGTTAGAATCACATCTAATGTTGGACACTAGGTTTTGATTTTTGCAAGCTCAAGCTGATTGGATACAATCAGAGCCGTGCCTGCTGTGAACAGCCAGAGGGATGTTTTTTGTTATTCTGTCCCGGGATGTGAGCATTGCTGGTAAGGCCAGCATCTGTTGCTCATCCCAAATTGCCCTTGAACTGAGTGGCTTGCTGGGCCATTTCAGAGGGCAGTTAGGAGTCAATCATATTAAGGGGCGGCACGGTAGCACAGTGGTTAGCACTGCTGCTTCACAGCTCCAGGGACCTGGGTTCGATTCCCGGCTTGGGTCACTGTCTGTGTGGAGTTTGCACATTCTCCTCGTGTCTGCGTGGGTTTCCTCCGGGTGCTCCGGTTTCCTCCCACAGTCCAAAGATGTGCGGGTTAGGTTGATTGGCCATGCTAAAAATTGCCCTTAGTGAACTTGGATGCGTAAGTTAGAGGGGTTAGTGGGTAAATATGTCGAGATATAGGCGTAGGGCCTGGGTGGGATTGTGGTCGGTGCAGACTCGATGGGCCGAATGGCCTCTTTCTGTGCTGTAGGGTTTCTAAGATTTCTTTCTAAGATTTCTTCCAAGAAGATTGCTGTGGATCTAGAGTCATATGTAGGTCAGGTCAGGTAAAGACAGCAGATTTCCTTCCCTGAAGGGGCATTATTGAATCAAATGGGTTTTTTCAACAATAGTTTCACGGTCATCATTAGATTTTTTATTGAATTCAAATTTCACCATCTCCTGCGGTGTGATTTGAACCTCGGTCCCCGGAGCATTAGCCTGGATCTTTGGCTTACTAGTCCAGTGGCAATAGTCACCCACTGTCTCCTCATAAAGGTGTGCTGTTAGATATGATCCACCAGTCAGAAGCATGTCCCATCTACCAAACCATAGATAGACAGACATAGCTTTCTGTATCAATGCTGAGATCTGTCTGCCAGTTAGAGATATTGGTTTAATTATTCATATCACTGAAAATTGAATGACATGAGTTTAAGGACATTATAAAGTTAAGCATCACATCAGTTGCAGTTATTGTCACTCAGTTAATTCAATCTTGTTTTTATTTGTTCTCCTCTACTCTTCCAACATTAAACACAACTCATGTTGGAATCCAGAATTAAACATACATTGAACAGAGAACAATACAGCACAGGAACAGGCCCTTAGGCCCGTGATGTTGTGCTGAACTTGACACCATATTAAACTAATCCCTTCTGCCTGCCCTTGGTCCATATTCCTCTATTCCTTACATATTCCTTGCATTTAAAAAAATCTGAGGTGGTTGTTGCAGGGGAGAGGAAGGAGAACACAAATAGAGAAATAAATGTAATAAAACTCTATCTGGGAGAATGGTCAAGGGAAGTGGGGTGAGATGGAAGGGTGGATGAGAAATTTGGCCAGTGAAGAAATTCACCTGCTCGGGCCATGCCACTGGCTTTCTGTGATGTCACTTCCCCTGACGTTTCCCGGAATATGCCCAGCCAGAGTTGCCAACCCAAATCCCTTTAACCCAAACACCTCTGTGCTCAGTGACCTACATCGAATCCAAGACTGGCAACGTCTTGATTTTAAAATTCTCACCCATCTTTTCAAATCTCTCCTTGACTTGGCCCTTCCCCATCTCTGTAACCTACTCCACCCCTACAACATTGTATGATTCATGTTTTCTTTAACTTCTGGTCTCTTGCAAACTCCCGATTTCAAGCACTTCACTATAGCTTATAGTGGCCCACCCCAGTTCTACAATTCGCTCCTGATGGCATTCCACCTCACTCCATCTCCTCCTTCAAGATGCTGCTTAAAACTTATCCCCACCCGTAACTCCTTGTGTCGTTCTGTGTCGAATAACACTCCTGTGACATGCTGGGGATGTTTGTTCTGTTAAAGGTGCTATCTAACTGCAAGCTATTGTATTCTCCCAACTTTACAGCTGGACTGCAAATTGTTTCATAGACCTTGTTGCCTTTGGCAGTCTTAGCTCAATCTCCCAGCCAGTGTCTGGATCTATATGCTGTATCTCCTGCTATTCACATCCAGAGAGGGAAGGTGTGTGAGAATCTTTGCCCAGGAACCAGAGACTCTCAAAAACAATGGCTGTGACCTGTTTAATCAGCACAGAGACAAGCTAACAAACTGCTCATTATTCAAATTCTGTGGGGAAATAACATCTAAGTTAGTTTATCATCTTAACTTCCTATCATTCCAGTCTTTTTAATAAAAACTTACATACATTATGTTTTAAATTGGAAGGTAACTATTTTTCTTTTGGAAATTATAATAATTCTTGTTCACCAGTTAAGGGAAAAATAACATGTTTATTTACAAGTAAAGGCCATACAGAGGCTTGCAGCCACATAGCTGCAGCCAGCTCCCGAAAATGCCTTAAATGGCCTATCCTGTCACAGAAAAAACAGTTGGCCTCTTTTTATCTGCAGGATTCAGAGGAGTGGTTACTCCCACAATGGTAACATTGGGCAGCACGGTGGCACAGTGGTTAGCACTGCTGCTTCACAGCTCCAGGGACCTGGGTTCGATTCCCGTCTTGGGTCACTGTCTGTGTGGAGTTTGCACATTCTCCTCGTGTCTGCGTGGGTTTCCTCCCACAGTCCAAAGATGTGCGGGTTAGGTTGATTGGCCATGCTAAAATTGCCCTTTAGTGTCCTAAGATGTGTAGGTTAGAGGGATTGGTGGGTAAAATATGTAGGGATATGGGGGTAGGGCCTGGGTGGGATTGTGGTTGGTGCAGACTCGATGGGCCGAATAGCCTCTTTCTGTACTGTTGGGCTTCTATGATTTGTTCTATGATTAAATTCTTCCTCAGTGTACACGAATAGGTGCCCGAGTGTGGCGACCGGGGATTTTCACAGTAACTTCATTGCAATGTTAATGTAAGCCTATTTGTGACACTAATAAATAAACTTTAAAAAACATTCTGCTTCAGTCTTTACCAATCAATTTCCTCTTCTAAATGTTCTTGTTTTATTTGTAGCTGAATTCACTTACCAGGTCACATCATCATCTTTATTTTTGGCACCACTGCTGATTGCAGGTTCCCATCCTAACTGGTGAGTGGCATGCTTTATAACTCTTTTTCACCCTCTCCAGCACTCTCCATTGCCAGTGCTATCTCCAACGCTTATTTAAAATTTATATCTGCCTCTGCTGATAACTTCTGTTAAATAGCCTCATTATTCACCCTGAAGACTGATCTGACCCATAGTATATCATTCAAATTGGCTCCAAAGCTGCAGTGCTTGGGATTTGCTTTGAGTTGGTGATATAAGTCGCAATAGTTTCCCTGGAGCTCTCCCCCTTGAATTAAACTTGAATCTCTGAAAAAATGACCAATGGTTTTGGATGGAAATGTGACTTTACCAATTCAATTATCTTACTGAATAACTTGGAGTTGGGAGCGCTTGGAGTTGTGAGACTGTGAATCAAACTGTAAGTCTCTGTCCCACACACACTCAGGAGGATTGCCTTTCTCTTCCCCTCCTCCTCTATTACAGTGGTCTGAAAGTATAAACCCAAACTCTCTATACATTGTGTCCAGCTCTTGATGGAGGCATCAAAAGGATCCAAGGAGGCATCCAAATAGGGGCATTTTTGTAAATACTCTTCTTTGTCTCAACTTCACTCAAATTCAATGGAAACTATTCTTACAGTTCCAGGCTCACTTTTACCCTTGTCACCAAAGTAACAATTCTTGTTCTAGTTAAGGGAAAAACGGCGACACATTTATTTACAGGTAAAGGTTATATAGAAACTTGCAGCCTCCTGGCAGCAACCAGCTCTTCAGAAGGCCCTGGAACCCGAGCCCCCACCTCACTTCCAATTGGCTCCCTGGGTCATGTGATCTTTACATGGTAGATGCAGGGAGGATATTCCCGATGGTGGGGGAGTCCAGAACCAGGGGTCACAATCTGAGGATTCAGGGTAGACCATTTAGGACGGAGGTGAGGAGACATTTCTTCACCCAAAGAGTGGTGAACCTGTGGAATTCATTACCACAGGAAGTAGTTGATGCCAAAACATTGAAAGTATTCAAGAGGCGGCTGGATACAAGGTTATAGGAAAAAAGCAGGATTAGGCTATTGAGTTGGATGATCAGCCATGATCGTAATGAATGGCGGAGCAGGCTTGAAGGGCCAAATGGCCTCCTCCTGCTCCTATCTCCTATGTTTCTACGTTACTCTGTAGATTGATCCTGAAAGAGGCAATCACTACAGAATTGCAGCCAAAAGATATGACAATTGTATATCACGCATGGTTTGAAATTAACTACACTTGTTTACTTCAGGATTTTGTTTCAATTTTATTGTGCCAACTCCAAAAGGGTACAAAACCCTTGGTGCAGATCATCACCAAGGTTGAAACAAACAAGTGAGACGATGCAGTAAACCAGAAAGTGATTAGACGGTGATAAGTTTGGGTTTTAAAAGTCTGCAGAGCATAGAATCATAGAATCCCCACAGTGCAGAAGGATTCAGCCCATTGAGTTTGCACCAACCACAATCCCACCCTATTCCCATAACCCCACATATTTACCCTGCTAATCCCCCGACACTAGGTTCAAGTTAGCATGGTCAATCAACCTAACCCGCACATCTTTGGACTGTGGGAGGAAACCGGAGCAACCGGAAGAAACCCGCACAGACACGGGGAGAATGTACAAATTCCATACAGGCATTCACCCGAGGCCGGAATTGAACCCAAGTCTTTGGCGCTGTGAGGCAGCAGTGCCACCATGCCGCCCCAGTATATAAGATAAAGAAAAGATTTCTATTTATATTGTGCTTTTTTATTCCAATTCTTTTCTCATACCTGGTAAAGACAGACTTTCAACTGTTTCCATAGCCAGTAATGCCTGGAACAGGTTGCTGGTCTGTTGCTTGAGGGACTGTAACCTGGAGCTCCTGACTCAGAGGCAGGGACACTACCCACTATACTGCAAGACCTTAGTGCTTTTCATGATCATCATATACTCTATCACAAAGTGCTTTACAACCAAGCAAGAGGAGGTGATGGCCTAATGGTATTATTGCTAGACTATTAATCCAGAAACTCAGCTAATGTTCTGGGAATCTGGATTTGCATTACGCCACAATAGCTGGTGGAATTTGAATTCAATACAAAATATCTGGAATTAAACCATTGTTGATTGTCGGAAAAACCCATCTGATTCATGGTAAGGACAACAGATTGCCTTCCTTTACGGAAGGCAATCTGCCATCCTTACCCGGTCTGGCCTTCAATTGACTCCAGAGGCACAGCAATGTGGTTGACTCTCAACTGCCCTCTGAAATGGCCTAGCAAGCCATTCAGTTCAAGGGCGACTTGGGATGGGCAATAAATGCTGGCCAGCCAACGACGCCCATGAATGAATATATTAAAAAAATCTTTGAAGTGTAGTCTCTAGTAATATAAGTAACACAGCATCCAATCTGAGCACAACAAACTCCCACAAGCTGCAATGTAATAATGACCAGATAATCTGTTTTTACAATGTTGATTGAGGGATAAATATTGGCCAAAACACCAAGGAAAACCTCCCTGCTCTTCTGCGAAATAATGCCATGAGATCTTTTACATCCATTCAACCAACCTTGGTTTAAGGTTTCATCTGAAAGTTGGCACCTTAGGCCGGATTGTCTGCCTGGAATTTTGTATTCCAGTTTTGGACTTGAAACCAGAACTTTAAAATTCGGAGACAAGGATGCATTCAATGCAGTCACAACTGATGTTCAAAAGGAAAAGAGTGAGAAATCTTGTATACTGTCCATGATAATATTGGTAGGTGTGAATGTTGCATAGTTCTTGTAGAGATAAAGTCTCCATCGTGTTGTCTGGCATTATCAAAGTCCAAAGATGTGCGGGTTAGGTTGATTGGCTGTGCTAAAAATTGCCCTTAGTGTCCTGAGATGTATAGGTTAGAGGGATTAGTGGGTAAATATATAGGGATATGGGGGTAGGGCCTGAGTGAGATTGTGGTCAGTGCAGACTCGATGGGCTGAATGGCCTCTTTCTGTACTGTAGGGTTTCTATGATTCTATGATTCTATGATCACCATGCTAAAGGGATAGATTCCACATAGATCTAGCAATTCAATATTGGGCATCCATGAGATGTCTCACAACACCAGATTAAAGTCCAGCAGATTTATTTGGCAGCACAAGCTTTCGGAGCCTCAAGCTCCTTCAGGTGAGTGAGGACTTGTGTTCACAAACAGTCCTGGCTGGAGACAATACACACCTCTTTAACCTGTGCTTAACCCTCTCTCCACTCACATTGTCTGTACCTTTCAGACTTGATTACCTGCAAAGACTCGCATTCCAACCATTATCTTGTAAATTGAGTCTGTGTCTATATATGCCCTGTTTGTGAACACAACTCCTCACTCACCTGAAGAAGGAGCGAAACTCCGAAAGCTAGTGCTGCCAAATAAACCTGTTGGACTTTAACCTGGTGTTGTGAGACTTCTTGCTGTGCTTACCCCAACGCGGCATCTCTACATCATGGCATCCATGAGACGCTATGGACCATAAGCAGCAGCAGAATTGTACTCAACCACAATCTGTAACCTCATGGTCCGGCATATCTCCCACTCTACCATTACCACCACACCAGGTGATTAACCCTGGTTCAATGAGGAGTGCAGGAGGGCATGCCAGGAACAACACCAGGCATACCTAAAAATAAGTGTCAACTGGTGAAGCTACAACACAGTACTACCTGCTAAACAGCATAAGCAGCAAGTGATAGATAGAGCTAAGTTATTCCACAACCAATGGATCAGATCTAAGCTCTGCAGTCCTGCCACATCGAGTTGCGAACGGTGGTGGACAATTAAATAACATAATGAAGAAGGCTCCACAAATATCCCCTTCCTCAATGATGGAGGAGCCCAGCACATCAGTGTGAAAGTTAAGGCTGAAGCATTCACAATAATCTTCAGCCAGAGGTGCTGAGTAGATGATCCATCTCGGCCTTCTCCAGAGGTCCCCCGCATCACAAATGCCAGTCTTCAGCCAATTCGATTCACTCCACATGATATCAAGAAATGGCTGTAGGCACTGGATACTGAAAAGGCTCTGGGTCCTGACAGTATTCCAGCAATAGTATTGACAGCCTGTTCTCCAGAACAAAGAACAAAGAAAATTACAGCACAGGAACGGGCCCTTCGGCCTTCCAAGCCTGCACCGACCATGCTGCCCGACTTAACTAAAACCCCCTACCCTTCCGGGGACCATATCCCTCTATTCCCATCCTATTCAGGTATTTGTCAAGACGCCCCTTAAAAGTCACTACCATATCCACTTCCATTACTTCCCCCGGCAACGAGTTCCAGGCACCCACTACACTCTGTGTAAAAAATCTGCCTCGTACATCTCCTTTAAACCTTGCCCCTCGCACCTCAAACCTGTGCCCCCTAGTAATTGACTCTTCCATCCTGGGACAAAACTTCTGACTACTCTGCCCATGCCTCTCATAATCTTGTGGACTTCTAACAGATCGCCCCTCAACCTCCGTCGCTCCAGTGAGAACAAACCAAGTTTCTCCAACCTCTCCTCATAGCTAATGCCCTCCATACCAGGCAACATCCAGGTAAATCTTTTCTGTACCCTCTCCAAAGACTCCACATCCTTCTGGTAGTGTGGCGACCAGAATTGAACACTATATTCCAAGTGCCGCCTAACTAAGGTTCTATAAAGCTGCAACATGACTTGCCAATTTTTAAACTCAATGCCCGGCCGATGAAGGCAAGCATGCCGTATGCCTTCTTGGCTATCTTCTCCACCTGCATTGCCACTTTCAGTGACCTGTGTACCTGTGCACCCAGATCCCTTTGCCTATCAATACTCTTAAGGCTCCTGCCTGTCAATACTCTTAAGGGCTAAAAGGGGTCACGAAAAAGCATTGGCCAACAGGATTAAGGAAAATCCCAAGGCTTTTTATACATATATAAAGAGCAAGAAGGAAGCCAGGGAGAGGGTTGGCCCACTCAAGGACAAGGGAGGGAATCTATGCGTGAAGCCAGAGGAAATGGGTGAGGTATTAAATGAATACTTTGCTTCAGTATTCACCAAAGAGAAGGACTTGCTGGATGATGAGCCTGGGAAAGGATGTGTAGATAGTTTGAGTCATGTTAAGATCAAAAAGGAGGAGGTATTGGGGTTCTTGAGAAACATTAAGGTAGACAAGTCCCCAGGGCCTGATGGGATATACCCCAGAATACTGAGAGAGGCAAGGGAGGAAATTGCTGGGGTCTTGAGAGAAATCTTTGTATCCTCACTGGCTACAGGGGATGTCATGATGTGGAGATGCCAGCGTTGGACTGGGAAAAACAGATATAACCTGGTGTTGTGAGACTTCTTACAGGGGAGGTCCCAGAGGATTGGAGAATAGCCAATGTTGTTCCTTTGTTTAAGAAGGGTAGCAAGAATAATCCAGGTAATTACAGGCCGGTGAGCCTTACATCAATGGTAGGGAAATTATTGGAGAGGATTCTTCGAGACAGGATTTATTCCCACTTGGAAATAAGTGGACGTATTAGTGAGACGCAACATGGTTTTGTGAAGGGGAGGTCGTGTCTCACTAACTTGATCGAGTTTTTCAAGGAAGTGACAAAGATGATTGATGAGGGTAGGGCAGTGGAAGTTGTCTACATGGACTTTAGTAAGGCCTTTGACAAGGTCCCTCATGGCAGATGGGTGCCGAAGGTGGAATCGCATGGGATCAGAGGTGAGCTGGCAAGGTGGATACAAAACTGGCTCGGTCAAAGGAGACAGAGGGTAGCAGTGGAAGGGTGCATTTCTGAATGGAGGGCTGTGACAAGTGGCATTCCTCAGGGATCAGTGCTGGGACCTTTGCTGTTTGTAATATATATAAATGATTTGAGGAAAATGTAACTGGTTTGATTAGTAAGTTTGCCGGTGACACGAAGGTTGGTGGATTTGCGGACAGCGGTGAGGACCATCAGAGGATACAGCAGGATATAGATTGGTTGGAGACTTGGGCGGAGAGATGGCAGATGGAGTTTAATCCAGACAAATGTGAGGTAATGCATTTTGGAAGGTCTAATACAGATAGGAAATATACAGTAAATAGCAGAACCCTTAAGAGTATTGACAGGCAAAGGGATCTGGGTGTATTGGTACACAGGTCACTGAAAGTGGCAATGCAGGTGGAGGAGATAGTCAAGAAGGCATACGGCATGCTTGCCTTCATCGGCCGGGGCATTAAGTTTAAAAATTGGCATGTCATGTTGCAGCTTTGTAGAACTTTAGTTAGGCCGCACTTGGAATATAGTGTTCAATTCTGGACGCCACACTACCAGAAGGATGTGGAGGCTTTGGAGAGGGTACAGAAAAGATTTAGGAGGGCATTAGCTATGAGGAGAGATTGAAGAAACTTGGTTTGTTCTCATTGGAATGACAGAGGTTGAGGGGCGACCTGATAGAAGTCTACATGATTATGAGAGGCATGGACAGAGTGGATAGTCAGAAGCTTTTTCCCAGGGTGGAAGAGTCAATTACTAGGGGGCACAGGTTTGAGATGTGAGGGGCAAGGTTTAAAGGAGATGTACGAGGCAGATATTTTACACAGAGAGTAGTGGGTGCCTGGAACTCGTTGCCGGGGGAGGTAGTGGAAGCGGATACGGTAGTGACTTTTAAGGGGCGTCTTGGCAAATGCATGAATAGGATGGGAATAGAGGGATATGGTCCCCGGAAGGGTAGGGGGTTTTAGTTAAGTTGGGCAGCATGGTCGGTGCAGGCTTGGAGGGCCGAAGGGCCTGTTCCTGTGCTGTAATTTTCTTTGTTCTTTGTTCTTTGTCCTATCAAAGCATTCTTTGACTGGTTATGGCATCAAAGAACCCCAGCAAAACTGAGGGCAATGGGACTCAGGGGAAAATTCCCTACTGGTCAGAATGATACCTAGCACAAAGAAAGATGGTTGTGGTTATCGGAGATCAATCATCCTAGTTCCAAGTCATCACTGCAGGAGTTTCTCAGGATAGTGTCCTAGGCCCAACCATCTTCAGCTGCTTCGTTATTATCACGTCAGAAGTAGGGATGGTTGCTGATGATTGCACAATGTTCAGCATGGTATGCTGATAGTGAAGCAGTCCATGTCTAAATGCTGCAAGACCTGGACAATATCCAGGCTTGGGCTAACAAGTGACAAGTAACATTCGTATCACACAAATGCCAGGCAATGACCATCCCCAACAAGAGAGAATCTAACCATCACCCCTTGACATTCAATGACATTTCTATCGCTGAATCCCCCACTATCAATATCCTCGGGGTTATCATTAACCAGGACTGAATTGGACTCGTCATCCAAGCCAACGCACCCTTTTAATTGGCATCCCATTCACAAACATTATCTCCTTCCACCACTGACGCACAGTAACAACATTGTGTTCCATTTACAAGATCAGGAACTCACCAAGGGTCCTTAGGCAGCACCTTCCAAACCCACAACCACGACCATCTAGAAGGACAAGGGCAGCAGACATGTGAGAACACCACCACCTGAAAGTTCCCCTCCAAGTCATTCATCATCCTGACTTGGAAATATATCGCCGTTCTTTCACTGTTGCCGGGTCGAAGTCTTGCAACTTCCTCCCTAACAGCATTACACCCACAGGGCCTGCAGCAGTTCAAGAAGTCAATTCACCCCACTTTCTCAAGGGCAATTAGAGATGAGCAATAAATGTTGGCCTAGCCAGCGACACCCACATCCCATAAATGAACTGAAAAAAAATGTAAGCGGGTCACATAGTTCTGAGTAAGAAATAACAGGAACAGTCTCTTTATAAAGTCATGACATGAGAAGGAAGAGGATGACAGATCTATATGTGAATCTTAAGGGGAAACAGAGAAGAAAATTCAAAGGTGAGATGACATATCTGTCAATCAAGGGTCATGATGGAAAGGTTTGAGGCTAGAAATGAGAGAAGCTTCATCTATTGGATGATTGGTCTTTTATTTTATCTTGTTCAGGAAATAACTTTTGTGGTTAACATTTTTAATAGTAATGCACTAAAAATTTCACATTTAAGCCTTTACACATTTAAAATTTAAATTCAAAACTCATTCCTGCAACGTGATACGGACATGGGGCATAGGTTGCAGAGGCGGGAAACGTTATGCAGAGGGAAAAGGAAAAGGAGGGCTCTCCACGGAATCCTCTACTCACTCAAGGTCTTCAGAGATCACTTTCTACTTCCAGCTCAGTCGGGGGAAATGGATGAAGCCCCTCTATGATTCAGCAAGGAGATTGTCACCACTGTGTCACCTCCTTCAACAGGACAAACAACTGCACAGACAGTGGTCATCAGGTTACTACCAACCTCAAACTTCTACAGACACAGATACTGCCAGGATGGAGCATGTGACTTTACCAACTTTTCCCAATTCGTTATCCACCAGGGAGTTGATGGACACCCTGTACTCTAAGAAAAGGCGCTTTTATTTCTTGCCAGGCAAAAGCAGGGGCGCACGTACATTGCTTTGTCAGAGTATTGAGATTCCCAGTGGTACAGGAAACCATTGACTACACACTTGTCTTCTCCAAACTCCACACATAAACAGGGAGAGGCAGAGAATCCATCAACAGGCAGTTGTTCAGCCACCATGTTTAGAACATCAATTGAAACATGCCTGCTATCCTGGTAGCAGCCATGATGCCTTCATCATGAGGTAGTCAGCCTTTCCCAGTGCCTGGACTGCCAAGATGTTGGCTACTTGGGGACGCTCCACACACCTGGCTCATGACTGGCATCTGCCATCCAATCACAGGAATACAATAAACCTGTGACAAAAGCCACACAGGCACTTGGAATATCATGGAGCAGATAATCAGCATTCTGAAGCTATGTTCCACTGCCTGGACCATTCTGGGAGAGTCACTCACGGTAATCCGCTGAAGGACAGACCTTTGAGCGTGTACAAGCCAATGCTGAACACTGAGATTCGCAGCTATGATTACAGCAGTCTGAACCTGTATGACACCAAGCTGGGTTTGTACGGCACTAAGCATGAATTGCATGACCTCAGTACACTGAAGTGCAGCAGTGAGACATTGGGTGGTTTCTGTCCATTCTATAGTGAAAGCTGAGACAGCATAGAGTCATAGAGTCACAGAGGTTTACAGCTTGGAAACAGGCCCTTCAGCCCAACTTGTCCATGCCGCCCTTTTTTTTTAAACCCCTAAGCTAGTCCCAATTTCTCGCATTTGGCCCATATCCCTCTATACCCATCTTAACTATGTAACTGTCTAAATGCTTTTTAAAAGACAAAATTGTACCCGCCTCTACTAGTACAAAATATTGCAAAACAGTTGGATCTGCAAATGCTGTCATGGAGATATAAAGGGTGGGCTACACATGCTGCATGGATCTTTGCGGCAAGTTGAAGCTGAACTCCTCCACTTGGATGATCCAGCACAATTGTCAATGCATCAAACATCTTCCTATGTATAACCATCAGTGTTCTTGCCCTCTGGATGAGCAGTCACACACACTATCCATTCTGCCTGGCCTGTCTGCAACTACAAGTACGGATCCCAACTCCATTCTGCCATCCAAGGTGAATACTGCGCCAGTATCTGAACCGCGATTATCAGCTCATGTGACTGTGCATCTTCCTCAATGGTCTGGAGCAGCTCGGAACTTTCCTCGTGAAGCAATAGAGGATGGCCAAATGGCAGGGCCTGGGTAGCTGAAAGCCGAAATACAGACTGAGAGGGTTGGAGTGAGGGTCGGGGGAGGGAGGGGAGAGGGGCGGCGGGGAGATTGGGTGGTCACACCACCTGCACAAGCCAGATAGCAGGATGAGGGTCAGGTGGAATTTGAGAGGGGGCATAAGGCACACTGCCGCTCTGGATATTCTCAACGGGGTCGTGTTCAACAGCCTCAGTCACAGCCACCTCCATGATGGGCTATCAGACCCTCCTAAGGACTCCTGATGCAGGGGTGCTGGTCACACTCAGACTCCAGTCTGTTCCTTCTCGTTCCGGGCCATTATGCCCTGTGTGAGAGAGAGGAAGAATGTCTGTCAGTGTGTTTGGGTGATACGCCTGCAATGAATGAACAGCTGGAGTTATCTGGAAGCAGTGAGAGGCGGGAGTGATGCTAGCAGCATTGAAAGATTTGTGGGGGTGAAATGGAATATATGAACATTAGGCCTGAGTCCTGGTAAAGATTACTGGTGTGTGAGTGATGAAACTGTGCTGCCACACACTTTGTTCTTCTCATTGTCTTTAAATATTTTTGTTTCTTAGTTATTAAAGTTTTGGAAATGTGAGAAGAGGCTGTTTGCCTGGGAGTGTGTGGTTGGAGCTTATGTGATGTAACCTGCAGGAATATGTCCAACAAAAGTTGGCACCCTTAGTGCCCCTGGATGCCAGATATCAAGCTTTTAGTTCTGTTAATCCCGTGCAGTCCCAAAAGAGAGGATATAAATTTCCTTTTCTTTTTCTGGCTGTTAACTGTCTTTTGTGAGATGAGTTTGGACACTGTTAATCCAGTGGCTATTAGTAACTAGTGCCAAAATAGGGGCTGTCAGAGAAATGGAAAAGATGTTGCACAAGTGGTGTAGATCTGACGTTAGGCTGGAGTACATTGTTGCTCTGCATTTGCATTTTATGACCTAGTAGTGTTTTATTTAATATGTGCATGCTTGATGCATCAGCGGCTACAAACAGGAATAATTTCAGCAATGACTATTCACCCTGAATTAAAGTTATATAGATGTTTTTAGCTTCTGCAAAATAAAGCTGCAACTGTACTAAATACCAAGTGCTGTCCATTTTGGGCCGACACAGCAGCACAGTGGTTAACACAGCTGCCTCACAGCGCCAGGGACCCAGGTTTGATTCCAATTTGGGTGACTGTCTTTGTGGAGTTTGCACATTCTCCCCATGTCTGCGTGGGTTTCCTCTGGTGCTCCGGTTTCCTCCCACAGTCCAAAGATGTGCAGGTTGCACTGATTAGCCATGATAAATTGCCCCTTAGAGTCAGGGGGACTAGCAGAGTAAATGCATGGGGTTATGGGGATAGCGCCTGGGTGGGATTGTGGTCGGTACAGACTCGATGGGCCAAATGGCCTCCTTCTGCACTGCAGGATTCTATGATTCCAACAGAGCAATAACTGAATGAGATGACTCTGCAATCAGCACTCCCTATGTAAGGACATCCTCCATCTAATAAATTCTTTCTTTCTGATGTACTGTGGTTTCTTTGTCACGTCACCTGAGAGTGCCAAACCCACTGGCTGCAACACTTTGTAGAATCACCCGGTCAATGGCCTGCTAAATAAGAAAAACAACCAGTCGGCACTGCTGGATCGTGCATCCAGTTATGTTATGCAAGATCGCAGGTTCCCAAAGCAGGTCTTGACTGGGAGGGAGGAAGAGAATAGCAGAGTGCAGGCAGTCGGTGGCAGCCAATGCAGTCCACCAATCAGAATACCCAACACTGCCTCCACCTCCCCACAGCACTCAGCACGGTGGCACAGTGGTTAGCACTGCTGCCTCACAGCGCCAGGGACCCGGATTCGACTTTCATCTTGAGTCACTGTCTGCACATTCTCCCCGTGTCTGCGTGGGTTTCATCCTGGTGCTCCAGTTTCCTCCTACACTCCGAAAGACGTGCTGGTTAGGTGCATTGGCCATGCTAAGTTCCCCCTCAGTGTACCCGAACAGGCACCGGAGTGTGGCGACAAGGGGATTTTCACAGTAACTTCATTGCACTGTTAATGTAAGCCTTACTTGTGACACGAATAAATAAACTTTAAACTTAGTATCATCCCTTCCCACAGAACCCCCAGGTACAGTACACACTGATACTGCTGCTGCCTCTCACAATGGCTGTAAAGTCATGCAGGAGAAACCATTAGAAAAAAAAAGAATGAGAGTGGGAGAGCAGGGGGAAAGAGGGAGATTGAAGTTCAACAGGAAAGTAATGAAATGGAAATACGGGTGGGAAGGGAAAGCGGTTGAAATAGCTAGTCCAAGGTCGTCAAGAAACACGCCATAGTCTGGGAGTTGGACATGTTATTTCATGATGGTCAGTGGCACAAGACAATTGTGGCCTTGTTTTTATTTTGACAGTAAGCACAAGAAGCCCAACACACACACGCAAGGCAGAAAATCCCTCCCTTTGTCACATTAACATTTTACTGCCAATAAATCTTCTATCATTGAGGTTTTATTTTAAACAGATTGCGGCTGGATTCACAGACCACTGTATTTCTTAACATACATTCTATCTGGCGAGAAATATCATGATTGGTTTCTGCTGCTGGCAGTCTCTTAGCTATTTCAAAGCAAAGAGATTTGCCTGTGTAAAAGCACGTTGCTAAGTTACAGTAGTGTACACGGAATGAAGATGTTAGAATTTTCCAAAGAGTTCAAAACCATTTGTTATATTTTAAGCAGCTTTTCAAGAAACTGATAATTGAAACCTTGTGAATATCCAACACAAAAGCGCTTAGAGAAAGTAGCACTGAGCGAATATTGGCACTTTAACTGGGCACAGTTACATGTGTTGAAACATCAGTGCATTATTCCACCATAATGAGGGACATGGTTTCAATCTCTTATGTCCCTAATTTATTAACCTCAGTCATGCTACTCTGAAGAGGCATTGAACAGAATACACCTGCCATCACATAAGGTGAAGGGGAAATGGGAGTTGGGCTACCGTCACAGTCCATCACGAAAGCAGATCCAAGGAGCGTCTCTGAACAGGTCTCCCTTCTACTGACTCATGGAAACGTGCCAACTGGAGCAGATAGTTCAGCACCTCACAGTTGGAACTAGTGCCTGACCTCTAAACTGAGGGGCCAGGGAGAGCAGAGCAGGACTTGTATTTTCACACGCATGCACACATAAACTATATGCGGAGGGCAAGAAAATCACACACTCTCTGTGAAATATTTAGACACACGCTAGATATGACCAAAGATCACATGAGACCCAAGGCCATCAAAACATTCTGTTCAAATGTGGCTGAGTCACATAACTTCTAATACACAGGAATGCATAGGATAACATAAGCTATATGGCACAGAAATAGGCCACTCAGCCTTGCCAGCCCATGCTGGCTATGCTCCACCCAAGCCTCCTCCTTATTTTTACCCATCTTTTTGTGTCTAAATCTACCATTGTAATCCTCTATTCCCCTCTCACTCATTTGCTTGTCCAGCATTCCCTTAAATGCATCTATCCGCTTCAGCTATTCTCTGTGCTCACAAGTTCCACATTCTCACTACTCTCAATAATTCTGAATTTCCTGTTTGGATCTCTTGGTGACTATCTTATATCGATGGCCTCCAGTTATGTTTTACCCCACAAGAGGAAACATTCTCTCTGCATCTACTCAATATAAACCTTTCAGAATTTTAAAGACCTCTGTTAAGTCAACCCTCTGCCTTCTTTATTCAATACAAAAGTGACGCAGCCTTTCAATCCTTTCCTGAAATGTATAATTAACATTTTCTGGTTTCATCCTTGTAAATTGTCTCTGCGTCCTCTCCAGGGCTTCCCCACCGGTGTGAACAGAGATTTCAATAGCTCACCGGCACAGCAGGGACAGCGAGCCATTGAAATTTCCATTCGCACCGGTGGCCCAGAAGATCCCGTTGGCATGAAGGACTAGAAAATTCCAGCCCAGTGCCTTTATATCCTTTTCATAATATGACAACTAGAACTGCAACCAATACACCAAGTGGGGTCGAACCAAGATTCAAATTAGGTTAGTTCATTCTAACTTCAATTTTCCTTTATCGTAGAGCAGGTCTTTCATTTCATATCCAGTGTCAACAAAGACCAAATTCTTCTACTTTTCAACTGAAATAAAACCTATACTTGTTTTTTGCTTTTGCTTTCTTTTTTATGGCCTTGCAACTCTTAATGATTGGTGTATTTGTACTTTGTACTTTGATTCCTTTGTTGCTCTACGCCACAGACTTGCACCCTACAAGTAATAAACGCACTGCCTAATCTTCCAACCAAAACGTAATACTTCACATTTATCTATGTTGAACTTAATTTGCCAATTATTTGCCCATTTTGCAATTATATTAAAGTCCTCCTGTAACCATGTTTTCTGCAGGATTTTGTGGATTTTAAATTTTTTCAATAGAATTATTTTCTTCTGAGAATCACGATAGGGTAATTGGTTAGTTCGACAGTGTGGTCTGCAGATGGGTGTCAGTAGAGGTGAAGGGAAGGAAATTGGAGACAGCAACAGTACTTAGAACAAACAGAAGCAGAAACGCGGGGTGAATCAAATAGTTATTTGGATGAATACAAAAGAAAAGTGTGGGAAGTTCAATAACAGGAAGAGAGTGGGAGGAGGGTGAGCGGAATGAGATCAGAGCAAGAGCTCAGATCGGGGAGGGGGAGGTCAGGGCAGGCAGAGAGAGCGCAGCAAGTTGTAATTTTTGAGTAGAGGGCAATACCTGCCCTTTCATATTTACCACTGGATAAAAGTAAAGAGAAAAACTATTTGTAAAAGAATAATTTCATGTGTCTCAATTAATTAAAAGCAGAAAGAGGAGGACTGAGTGACTGTAGTGTAGAGATAACTAACGACATAGCAGCATAGGTTTCTCTTCGTACAGTTGAACCTCATATCAAGTCTCATTAATCCATTTTGTGGGTCACAAACTCTCACAAATTAAGTTGAAATACACAAGAGAAAAGCCATGAGCAGTAATTCAGCTTTGGCGCCTTGCATATGAACGTACGAAACAGGACCAGAATTAGGCCAGTTGGCCTCTCAAGCCTGCTCTGTCACTTGGTGAGATCATGGCTGATTTGTGTTTGTGTTTCAAGTTCTACATTCCCATCCACCCACGGTTCCCTTGCCTAACAAGAATATAACCTTTATGACAGAATAAATGAAAAAAGTTCATTACACCTGCTTGATCAAATTGATAAGCCCTTTATGTTCAGTGCACTGATAATGCTCATAGTCTGAATTCGCAACAGTCAATGTAACAGGGCTAAAGAAAAGAAATAATGGGCTTAGATTTTTCGATAGTTATTGCAGCACCATCGTTACTCCTTTGTGACTGTTCGCAGATTCTGGGGGCTTGATTTTCAATTCAGGGTCAGGAATTCAATGCCTGGATAATTTCCTGGTTCTGACCCTGTGCCATATCGATGTCGCTCATGTGGCGCAATCTCCAAATGCAAATGCCAACTGAAAGATACCTGATCTGGAGCAAAAAAATTCCTAAGGCCAAATATTTCTCCTCATAAAAATAATCACTCAATTGTTCCCGCATTGAACTTATGTTGAACATGTTGTCCAGGTTTGGTGGTTTAAGAATTGAGAAAGTCAGCTTCTCGACCTCCCTGGTCCGTTAACAAGCTCCTCAAAGAGCTTAATGAGAAACTAACTGGAGCTGAGCAGGTTCCCAACTACACCACTGCCCCCTCCCCCAAACTGCGACCCTGGCTTTGAAAATTCTAGCCAGTCCCAGATGCATCGGACATTGATGCACCATCTGGGGGGGGATGCTATTTTCAGAGCATGCCCATTCCTGTTTTCACCTACAAACATGATTGAAAATACTGACCCTGGAGTCCACATCCCTCTACTTTCTCAGAAGGCTCAGGAAATTTGACATGTCCGCTACAACTCTCACCAATGTTTACAGATGCACCATAGAAAGCATCCTTTCCATATTTACCACAGCTTGGTATGGTTCCTGCTCTGACCAAGACCGCAATAAACTACAAAGGGTCGTGAACGTAGCTCAGTCCATCACGCAAACTAGCCTCACATTCCATTCACTCCATCTATGCTTCCCTCTGCCTCAGAAAAGCAGCCAGCATAATCAAGGAACCCACACACCCCGGGCATATTCTCTTCCACCTTCTTCTGTCGGGGAAAAGATACACAAGTCTGAGGTCACGTACCAACTGACTGAAGAACAGCCTGCTGCCATCAGACTTTTGAATGGACCGACCTTGTATTCAGCAGATCTATCTCTACACCCTAGCTATGACTGTAACACCATATTCTGCACCCTCTATTTTCCTTCTCCCCTACGTGCTCTATGAACAGTATGCTTTGTCTGCATAGTGCGCAAGAAACAATACTTTTCACTCTATCCCATCACATGTGACAATAAGAAATCAATCAAATCAAAACATTGTACAATTAAACCTGGAAATTAACAAGTTGCTATGAACGATTTTACACATCTCCATAGGATACACTGTTGAAGACCCCTCAATCCATAATTAAGCAGAAATCACTGAATCAACAAGAGCGTACACTTCTATGCTATTCATCTTGATATGGACTTGTTTCAAAAGGTTGCACCTTGTTGAATGAGGTGTAACTGGATTCTTAATGTTTATAGAATGCCAAGTTTCTCAATTATGATAAAAATTTATGTATTTCTAAAAATTGTTTTTCTAATGATATTTCAGCTTTTACCGAAATACCATGTCTATATTCCAATCATTTATTTTACTCTGTAAAATTTTATTTAAAACTTAAAAATTCAGTGCGATTCATTTCCTGGTATAATGCCTGTGAGGATACTTCAACGTGATTTGCTGCTTACCCTGCTTGCCGACATCACTGTTGCTGGATGCCTGGAGATCCCCTGGACATGACATCAGGTACAAACTGGCAAGTGGGAACTCCACACCATGCCACAGATGTTGCTTTGTGGTCTTCTCCGAAGCCAACAGCAAGCACTTTTGTTTCACTGCTGACCACAATATCCAAGCCGGTCATGAAGCATCTGAAAAAGATAAGTTAACACTTTAGGTGTGGACCTTTCGTTGGAACAGGAAATGAGAAGATAAGCAAGCACTTTATATAACTGAACAAAATAGGCGTGGGAAAGGACAGAGGAGCAAAATAGGCAACAACAAGAAACACCCATAGTGATCACTCCTGTCATAAACAGGCAGTTTGTGAGTTTAAATAGATTTTTTCAACTAGTGGAAAGAAGTGAAAATAGAAGAATTATATATGAAAGGAAAACTCAGGTGTGGCAATCAGATTATTATAAAATGAAAGAGTTTGTAAGCAGCTAGAAATTGTGGCTTAAAGGACTTGGAAAGAAATGCACACAAAAATAGAGGCAAATTGAGTGGAAGAAAGTAGGGAGAAACAGGCAAGGAAATAGAAAATCCTAGATTTAAAGTTACTCATGTTGAGGCAGATATGAGAGCCATGAGACTGCTCAGAAGAAAGAGAATACATCGCAGGAACTAATGGGTACACAGTGATTAATTTAAAGAACAGTAAATTGTGGTGTTGTGTGCCCATGACTTCCCTCAATGTGATACCTGTGAGCATTGCCCCCCCCCATGGGGAGCACAGGGATGTGGAATAGGTTTGACTGACACCTGAAACTTTTTGGAAATTTGGTCGCCCGCTAATCTCTACATCTGCACAAGCTCAGTACAGTTCCTCCATTGCTAACTCTGATGCTCGCTGCTTGAACTCTGTAATATTCCCCAGTTCAGGCTGTCCTCCTCCCGTCTTCTCTCTCTCTTGCTGTGCCATAACCTGTATGAAAAGAGAAGATGGGATTGAGAACAATTGGGTTCCAGGTATCCTTCTCATTCTTCCAGTCGTACACATAGCTCACTGGATTGTGTGTCATGTGATCGATATACTGCAGGTCATCCACCAGCGTTTTGGGGCAACACCTCCAGAGTGCTGAGTCCATGCAGATAGAAGGATAAGGCTCACTACGGGAATAGCGCCCACAGAATTGCTCATGGGCAGACGACTCCAGACCAGATTAAGTTTGATCTTCCCAAAGTGGAAAAGCAACAAGAAGCCCAACACAAAGGTCATGATTACAGCAGCCGGGAGTGACAGTTGGAGGCCGGTGAAGAAGTTTGGGTAAAGAATTACACCAAGGTTCCCGCATAGTTACCAGGAACAATGGACTCTAGGATGGGGCCTGGATTCTACAGGACGAGGCCATCCTGAAAAAACATTTGGATCAGTTGCGGCCCTCAAAATCGTAGTTCATTCAGAAGCCAACTGTGTCCAGCGGGCCAAGAACTGAGGAGAGTCCTCCCAGACTCGTAGGGGGAAGCGTGGTGGCACAGTGGTTATCACTGCTGCCTCACAGTGTCAGGGACCTGGGTTCAATTCCAGCCTCGGGTCACTGTCTGTGTGGAGTTTGCACATTCTCCTCGTGTCTGCATGGGTTTCCTCCGGGTGCTCCGGTTTCCTCCCACACTCCAAAGATGTGTGGCTTAGGTTGATTGGCCGTGCTATATTGCCCCTTAGTGTCATGAGGATAGATATATGAGGTTACAGGGACAGGGCCTGCGTGGGATTGTTGAAGGTGCAGGCTAGATGGGCCAAATGGTCTTCTTCTGCACTGTAGAGATTCTATGATTCTACGATTCAGACCAGCCGGCCCCGCCTCTCCATCACCCATAGGAGTCCAAAATGGACACTGCAGACAAAGCTGCGGCTACTCCTCTGCTGCCTGGGGGAGGGAGCGAATCAGAACTCCGGCACTCACGTTGTAAGAGATGGGCACCTGTTAGATACAGTCCTTCCACATCGGACACTGAGTTGGAGTATCCAGATGTAGCACAGCTTCATACATTGTGCAAGAGAACCATGAGGCGTATGAACCGCCAAGATTCCTCGGATGTAGGAGGGGAGGGGTGTAATGACTTCAACAAGGCCCATGACGTTGGTCTCTTGCAGCTTGAGCTCCTTGATTGAGGTCAATATTGCCTGCCCAATCAGGGAGCCTCACCTATATAAGTAAAGGAGTGCCAGGTCCACTGGCACTCCGGATTCTGACTTTGTACCTGGCAGAAAACTCTTCCAGATCCCACACCTGCCATGGGACTTAGGCCCGGAATGGAAAATTCCGGCCACTGTTCGGAGTGAAAAAAACTTAGCAGAGGAAGATAGTGATTAATGAAATTGATTGGACCATTATGCAATTTTAGGACCCAAAAGTATCCCTTGTGGGGAGCAGAGAGGATTGGAGCCACAATCAGTGCCAGCCACATTCAGCTTTAGAAGGCTTTTTTTTCAGAAAATGAATCAGTTCTGTACATTTCTTTTGATTCATTAACAGGATGTGGATGTTACTGACAAGACCAGCCTTTATTGCCCACCCTCACTGACCTTGAGAAGGTGGGAGTGAGCTACCTTCTTGAATAGTGTCTTGTTAGGTCATTTCAGAGGGCAGTTCAAAGCCAACCTCATTGCTGTGGATTTCAAGGTAAATATAAACAGGACCAGATCAGCATGACCCATTTACTTTCCTAAAAGGCCTAAGTGATCTAAACAGATTTTTAGCTTCATTACAACCACTACTGATACTACTTTTTATTCCAGATTCACTAAATAATTAAATTTGCACCCCCAGCTACTGTGGTAGAATTTGAACTCCTATCTCTGGATCATTAATCCAGGCCTCTCAATTATTTGTCCAAAATTGTAGACTTTGTTTTATACCTCTTTAAAAATATCCTGTATAAGATTTCCTGACAGTTTTGCTGAAGTCTCAACAATTAATGACATGCATGAGTTATAATAGGTTTTTCTTGATGCACTACTTATATCCTATTCCGATGGATTAATGATAATAGAGGTGATCTGGCTGTACACCCACAGTTTCACTACTTTATCAACAGAATAAACGAAACCAAGCTGGTTTACTTACAATGGTGAAGTGGTTCATTTCTAGCTATTGAAATTACAAAGCAGTACTGTACATTTCCAGAGAAATTACCATTGAGTAGCTTAAAATATTATTACCGGTAACAAACCAGACAGTAATGCATACCAAACCAATTCTCTGCATTTTGCATCATCTCTCTCGTGTAAACATAGAACTCATCTTGAACTTTTGTTCATTTGAATCAGCACATATACCTTGACTGACACATGCTCAAATGCAGCCCATATGGGTCAATGAGTGATTGTGCAGTGTAGAGCTGGAGTGTGCTACAATTATTTCACATGTAAAGTCTTCAGAAGAAGTGAGTACAGCAAGACTGTCAGTTACAAATTCCCATTTGACTAATTGCTTTGAAGAGATATGGGTTCAGGGGAGGTACTATGAAACACTGTAATCTTAGGCTGTCATACATAATGCTATTAGCTGGTAGTAACGCTGAATTACTTCAAATGTGTCATCTTCTGGTGCACTAATTCACAGGTTCTATGAGGACTGTACACAACATGCAGCCTGCCTACAACCGCCTGTGCTGTACAAATGCAACTGTGCTCTGAAGAGGATCTCCTTAATAGAACATAGAACATAGAACAGTACAGCACAGAACAGGCCCTTCGGCCCACGATGTTGTGCCGACCTTCATCTGAAACCAAGATCAAGCTATCCCACTCCCTACCATCCTGGTGTGCTCCATGTGCCTATCCAATAACCGCTTAAATGTTCCTAAAGTGTCTGACTCCACTATCACTGCAGGCAGTCCATTCCACACCCCAACCACTCTCTGCGTGAAGAACCTACCTCTGATATCCTTCCTATATCTCCCACCACGAACCCTATAGTTATGCCCCCTCGTAATAGCTCCATCCACCCGAGGAAATAGTCTTTGAACGTTCACTCGATCTATCCCCTTCATCATTTTATAAACCTCTATTAAGTCTCCCCTCAGCCTCCTCCGCTCCAGAGAGAACAGCCCCAGCTCCCCCAACCTTTCCTCATAAGACCGACACTCCAAACCAGGCAGCATCCTGGTAAATCTCCTCTGCACTCTTTCCAGCGCTTCCACATCCTTCTTATAGTGAGGCGACCAGAACTGCACGCAATATTCCAAATGTGGTCTCACCAAGGTCCTGTACAGTTGCAGCATAACCCCACGGCTCTTAAACTCCAACCCCCTGTTAATAAAAGCTAACACACTATATGCCTTCTTCACAGCTCTATCCACTTGAGTGGCAACCTTTAGAGATCTGTGGATATGGACCCCAAGATCTCTCTGTTCCTCCACAGTCTTCAGAACCCTACCTTTGACCCTGTAATCCACATTTAAATTAGTCCTACCAAAATGAATCAAATCACATTTATCAGGGTTAAACTCCATTTGCCATTTTTCAGCCCAGCTTTGCATCCTATCTATGTCTCTTTGCAGCCTACAACACCCCTCCACCTCATCCACTACTCCACCAATCTTGGTGTCATCAGCAAATTTACTGATCCACCCTTCAGCCCCCTCCTCTAAATCATTAATAAAAATCACAAAGAGCAGAGGACCAAGCACCGATCCCTGCGGCACTCCACTAGCAACCTGCCTCCAGTCCGAAAATTTTCCATCCACCACCACCCTCTGTCTTCGATCAGACAGCCAGTTACCTATCCAATCGGCCAACTTTCCCTCTATCCCACACCTCCTTACTTTCATCATAAGCCGACCATGGGGGACCTTATCAAACACCGATTAAGTGCCAAACTGGTCAACTTCCCCTCCTTTTAACCATTTCTTTGCATTAATAGACTGACAGAAGAGTGTACTTACAACATGATGGGTGGGAGCTTTGGATCAATGGCATTATGAGCACTTAAAGCAGCTGAGTGCATGCTGTCATGATGTTACACAACTCTGCCAGCTAATGTGGTGCCCATTTAAATTTGGACCAAAGGATGGGCTCAGCACCAGGTGTTACTTAAAAGGGCCAGGCACACAACTTGAAGGTAAGGTGATTTTGAAGAGCTTCTGTTGTTGCAAGTTCTTTGGAGTACTGTTGTATGTTTCTGGAGGTGTTATGGTGAGTTCCTGGATTGACATGGACTGTTGTTGCATCCTCACAGGAATGGTAGAAGAGTAGGTCACCTGTCCATGCAACACCTGCAATAGCTATGGAGGTGGCTGTGGTAGTGCCTCTGGGTCCGCAGTATGACAGAGAGGTGGAGCAATGGCTGCATTATGTCCTCTGCCAACTTGGAGCTGGGCTGCACCAAGTTTCGTAATAGTGACAAGCTGTTGTCTGGTATGCTGGTCAATGCATCCAACATCTCAATGTGCATTCTCCAGTGTGCTGCTCCATTGAGATCCTCATCTTTAAATCTCCACGAAAAAAATTATCTGTGATAAAGAACAAAGAACAATACAGCACAGGAACAGGCCCTTCGGCCCTCCAAGCCCGCGCCGCTCCCCGGTCCAGGATTGAATCCTGAATCCAGGATCCCCGCCCAATTTTCCAGCCTATCTACATACCAATATCCTATCCACCGAGCTGTCCCTCACAGCTACGATGATCTGCCACCTCACCACGGGGACAGTGTTAGTTAAATGGGAGTCCTCATATTTGCAGCCCCCGTGGTTGGAAGGCAAGCTGCACAAGTAGGAGAGACTCCCTCATCCTCAACACCAGACCCCAGGCATACCCATCAGGGTGTTGAATACCAGCAGGGACAGGATGATGCACCTAAGAGGCCTTTAAGTGGCCATTTAAAGGTCTCAATTTTCTTCCAGCTGGGAAGCCTGTCTGAGACCCTTCACCCTCTGGACTCCCAGGCGGTCAGGAAGGCAATAAGTTCTCCAACCTGCATCTTCCTGCCTGATTACCTTAGACCTTGCTGCCTCCCAGTCTGCTTCAAGGGACATTAAATTCCACCCATTGTTTTAAAACATATCTTTGAGTGTGGCTCGGTACCATGTGACTACATTGGACAGTTACAGGAGAGGAGTGAGTGGCTGCCTTCTTGGTGTGATATGTCAGGGCCTAAGGCTGCTATTGTAACCCATATGTTACTGATATGTGCATTGGGCAGAGCAGACTCATGAAAATGATGACATTGAATACTAAGCAGACAGCCCTTACAATGAACTAAATAACCTCACATTCTAGATACTTTCGGAATATGTTTGTTACCAGAAAACCTTACTGAAATGCCATTGCAACAGCCTAAATTTTATAAATGATCCAATGATGGTACAGGAAAGATATCTTCAAATGTTAACATTTGTTAAGTATTAACATGCAATTATAATTAATGCAAGTTGGAGATTTGAGCTCCTAATTCATATGAATCAAACAGCCAATATGTCCCAGAGCACTGCAGTTAAATACTAAATATACCTGTCACAAATTTCAATCAGATCTATTTAGGAGATTTGGTAAGTTTCTCAATTTTTATGGGTTTAATAGGGTAGGTGCTGAGAGGATGTGTCACCTGACTAGAGTCAGGAGTCACAGGCCGGGATCTTCTGTTGTGGAGTGTAAGCTTGATGGAGGGTGTAGAGGTAGGAGTGATTTACACTGGGAGTGGGATGGCTGACCATGATCCGATACTGTTCAGCACATTACATGTGCATCCACGAGGAGTTCACCAATTCTACAGAAAGGGAAGGCAGGAAGTCATTACCTCATGCGGTCATAGGTTTGGGTTCCATGTTTAAAGGTCACCCAGACAGCCTACACTATCCCTTCCACCTTTCCCTGCCAGCACTTAGGGAGGGAGAAGGGAGGGACCCTTTCTAGGTAATCCTCTATACAACTTGCACTTCCACGAGCCAGTCTCAAGCATAAATTGGCATTTACAGATACATCCCAAAGAGGACAAGGTGGCAACTCACCGCTCATCCTGGAAGAAGTCCCCCTCATCAAGCGCACACTACTTATGAGCGGTCATAAAAGTAAAAGTATTAATTTTTCGCTGGCGGGGAACTTAATTTAGAGGGAGATCTTCCCTCCAGCAAACATAGAAACATAGAAGATAGGAGCAGGAGGAGGCCACTCGAGCCGGCTCCGCCATTCATCACGATCATGGCTGATCGTCCAATTTAGTCACCTAATCCTACTTTCTCCCCATAACCTTTGATCCCAATCACTCCAAGTGCTATATCTAGCTGCCTGTTGAATAAAGGTGGCTTATTAATGAGCATTCATGACTTATCAATGCACACAAAAGAGTTTTGTGACCTTGTTCCTCAGGGAGCTCAACTCGCGTTTGGCCCGTCTTTAAAGTCCCAAGAACTTAATTGCTAAAGTTCATACCACTGTCAGGAAACATTTTCGCCCTAGTGGCAAATTACGTTCCCACACCCGCTGGGCTTCCTGCTGCTAGCTGGAGAGGGCGGTTTTGCCCACAATTTCAGAATAAAGTATTCGCCATTTAGGAGTGGAATAATAAAAAAATGTTGTGGTGCGAAGGATTGTGGATCTTTGAATTTCTCTCCACCATAGATGCTCTGTCGTTGAACATATTCAAGTTAGTGACTGAAAGATTTTTGGATAATGAGGGAATTAAGGGATGTGAGGATAGTGCGGAAACGTGAATTTAAGTTAGAACATCATCCATGATCTTGTCCAATGGTGAAGCAAGCTCAAAGGACCAAAAGGCCTCATCCTGCAGCTTTGGGATGGCATGGTGGCACAATGGTTAGTACTGCTGCCTCACGGCGCCAGGGACCCGGGTTCGATTCCCGGCTTGGTCACTGTCTGTGCGGAGTCTACATGTTCTCCCCATGTCTGCGTGGGTTTCTTCCGGGTGCTCCAGTTTCCTCCCACAGTCCGAAAGATGTGCTGGTTAGATGCATTGGCCATGCTAAATTCTCCCTTGGTGTACCAGAACAGGTGCCGGAGTGCAGCGACTAGGGGATTTTCACAGTAACTTCATTGCAGTGTTAATATAAGCCTACGTGTGACAGTAATAAATAAACTAAAACTATTTCTTAGGTTCTCACCTCTGATGGCAGATTTAATGTTCTAGGTTCACAATTCTAGGAGCTGTCACAGGACATGAGACATTGCCTTATAATACTATCTTGGGTTGTAAATGCAGCTGTGTAAAGTTTTTAAAAATGGTTAACCCAGGTTTTCCAAGCAAGTGCAAGGCACATTTGTATTTGTTTTGTTTTAAATTGTAACTCAATTCTCCAAATGTCCCAGGAAATGGGCGCTGCAAGGCATTGCCAAAAGAATGTTTCTGAGAACGTATTGCAAATCACCATCTTGCTGCAGTGGCTAATTGCTATTAAACTCCTTGATTAATTTCCCACATTTTAATGTAACAATCTGTTTGCCTGTGATAAATCAAATTGTCTATTTGAATGCAATAGCAGCATGTCTGTACCCACAGAGGGATTCAATTAAGAGTCTATTATTGAGCATTTTAAATGTACAATTATAACAAAGTACAAATAATCAGATCAAAACACCTCAGCCAGTCAACAGAATCCAGAGAATTACAACAAAGCATCTGGATGACAATATTAATGTGGCTTACAATTAAAGTGTTATTTTTAAAACCCTGCTGCATGGAACGCGAAGAGAAACAAACTTCAAAGGTCACTGGAGTTATGAATTAGGAAATTGCATCAGGAAGCAAGAGAAATGCATCAGCCCTGGTCTATGCCAGGCTCTATCAGTGTGGATGGCAGAGCTATATCATGGACTATACCAATAGGAGTATGAATTATGTCTGTTCTGTGAGAGATATATTAAATGTTGCCAGTTCAGTAGTTTTGTAGTCCATGCCATTAAATGTTCTGTCTGAATGTCTACTGTCTAAAAGTAGAAATGTTATTTAGGAGCGAGGTGGGGTGTGGTAGGGTCTGTGAAGCAGCAATAATCTCCATCTACTTCCAAGTCTTATATTAAGTTGAGTTATGATTTTAAGACCCAGTTAAAACACATTTCAATGACATTCTAAAGTTCAAAGGGAGGTGCGGTTAAATGCTTAATTTTGCCAGCAGGTTTATCATGTGGTATTTAGTCAAATGCCTCTTAAAAGCCGGTATACAAAACATCAATCACAATAAACTCATCAACCCTTTATGTAACTTCATCAAATAACTCATTCAAGTCAGTCAGAAGTTATTTGCCTTTAAGTAACTTGTGCTGACTTCCACTTAATATCCTATAATTTTGTCCCAGATTATTGCCTGTCATCAGGACACTGGAACTGCCAGGCAAAAATTGTATTCATTGACTGTAAATGCCAGCCACAGTTTGTACGTTTAGCTCCACCTCTTCACTGGAAACCATCAGTGGAGAGAGAAGAAAAGCAGTTCTCCTTACAAGAACCTCATGCAGTAATGCTTCAACTTGAGAAAACATCAATTCACCATTTGCCAGCAGATCACCTGTGTGCAACTTGAATTTATTTTCATGTTGTTCTTACCTGTCATTTATTCATGATTTCCCTTCAGCTTTGAGGTTTAAAGTTTATTAAAGTTAAAGTTTATTTATTAGTCTCACATGTAGGCTTATATTAACACTGCAATTAAGTTACTGTGAAAATCTCCTAGTTGCCACACTCTGGCGGGTACACTGAGGGAGAATTTAGCATGGCCAATGCACCTAACCAGCACGCCTTTCAGACTGTGGGAGGAAACCAGAGCACCGGGAGGTACCCCACGCAGACACAGGGAAAACGTGCAGATTCCACACAGACAGTGACCCAAGCCAGGAATCAAACCCGGGTCCCTGGTGCTGTGAGGCAGCAGCGCTAAGCACTGTGCCACCATGCCACCCCCATGATCAAGACTGATAAAGGAGTATTTGAGTCTTCCCAAAATCTTTCAAAACTTTTGCCATCCCATTGTCACATCCCCTTACTTGTGTCCATTTAATTAAAATTCACGTACATTTTCTTTTATTCCTACCATCAGTATAATCTATGAATTTGGTCAAATTTGGATCCATTACTACTCACCCCTCTACTCAAGGAAACAACATTTGATCCTCTGTCCTTGCCAACAACTCATCTCCAAATTCTTTTTCCTCTCCAAATTTCTTGAGGGTGCCTTCACTGATCAAATATATGCCCATCTTATATGGATTCCAATCTTGAATCTCTCCAATCAGACTTCTGCCCACCACACTGCTAAAACAGCTATTAGTCGCAAATGATATCTTATGTGACTGTGACAAAGGTAAATTATACCTCCCTGTCCTTCTCACCCTGCCTGTAGCCTTTGACACAGTTGACCATACTGTCCTCTTCCAACGCTTCTCCAAAGATGTGCAGGTTAGGTTGATTGGCCATGCTCAATTGCACCTGAGAGTCAAGGAGATTAGCAGGGTAAGTATGTGAGTTACAGGGCCCTTGATGGCATTGTTGTTGCTGCAGGCTCAATGCGCCAAATGGCCTCTTTCTGCGCTGTAGGGATTCTATGATTCTATTATCGAGTTGGATCAGACTGCACATTGCTTGTCCAATTTTCTTTTATTCATTCATGGGACATGGGTGGCGCTGGCTGGCCAGCGACTATTGCCCATCCCTAGTTGTCCTTGGAGGGCAGTTGAGAGTCAACTGCATTGCTGTGGCGCTGGAGTCACATGTAGGCCAGACCAGTAAAAACAGCAAATTTCCTCCCAAAAGGACATTAGTGAACCAGATGGGTTTTTATGACAATGGATTCATGGTAGATTCTTAATTCCAGAGTTTTTTTTAATTGAATTCAAATTCCACCATCTGCCCTGGCAGGATTCAAATCCGAGTGCCTAGAACATTAGCTGAGTTTCTGGATTAATAGCGATAATACCACTTGGCCATCGCCTCTCCTAAATCCAGTACTGGCGGGAAGAAATTTCCTCCAACTAAATATTGAGAAAACCAAAGTGATTGCCCTTAGAGTCCACCACAAGCTCCATCCCCTAGCTACCACCTCTATCCTTCTTCTTGGCAGCTGTCTGAGTTGGGGTGTTCACAACCTTGTTGCTGTATTTAACCCAGAGATGAGCTTCCAACCACCAGTCCACATTATCACAGAGACTACCAATTCTCACCTCCGTAACATTGTCTGACTTTGCCTGTGCCTCAGCTCATTGCTGCTGTAAACCTCATTCATGCCTGTTACTTAAATGCATTCTATCAAACACGATTTGATACCCAAGATACATCAGAGGACATGGAGGCAGGTGATCAAAATCTTGATCAAAGTGATAGATTTTAAGGACTATTTTAAAAGAGCAAAGAGTGATTGAGAGGATGAAAGGGTTTAGGAAGGGAATTCCAGAGCTCTGGGCTCCAGCAGCAGCAGGCACATCTGCCAATGCTCAAGAGGCGAAAATTGGAGGACTATAGCTATCACAGATCAGTATTTCAGTATATGGAAGAATCACAAGATGTGTACATTGCACTGGGGCATGAATGCTCTGTAATCCAGCTGATGCAGTAAAAAGGCTTGATTCACACAGCAGGTGGTTCCCAACTTAATGGTTGCTACCACTCTACAAAAACCCATACATAGGCTACAATTAATGAATAAAAGATAGTACAAATTAAAAATCCCCTGACTTAACCAAGATGTAAACTGAAGCTTCTTATCATCACGATTTGCATCATGATGGGAAATCTGATAAGAATGCTCCGCTTTATATTTTTAGTTACATGCTCGGAACGGAATTTTTTTGTCTTTGGTGGCATAACCTTCCAAATACTTATCTGATTAGAGTGAGATTGGATCTTCTGCCACACACAGTTAACACGGACTGCAGCTAGCTTTCACTCAAGGACCGTATGATCACATGATCTTGTTAAGCATTTATCTAAAGACCAGCAGTGCATTTTGTTCGACATTGGGCAGGATACATTTTATAAGCTTTTCACAAGTCTTGTGGCATTGATGTCTTTATGGCATTGATATAATTGATACCGGTGCAGAATGCCTTGTTCAGTGCCCAGATGATAAAGAACCACAGTTGATGTAATCACTAATATCTTCACATACACCTCCCTCATATTTTGCATGACCAAAACTGAAAATGTAACTTTGACAGAAAGCACTTTTGGTCCTGATGGACAAATAATTTAAAGGAGCATTCTATGCAGAGTGAAGGGTGGGGAAGAGGGGAACAGTGGAATTGCACTGATGATCCTTAGAGTTTTCTTTCTCTTCCTTAATTCTTCACAAAAATTACAAGACTACTGACTGTTTGTAAAATCCTTTCTCATGCGTTGTGAAGCATTGAATAAAATGATAAAATCTATTATAAATTCCATCAAAACCATTCCATTTATGCTCCACAACATGAGGGATGCACAACTTTTCTCTCACTTCTTTTTCCTCCAGCAAGTCCTGATTTCTGTAACAGTCACATATAAAAGGTGAGTTTTAACTTATGCCAACCAATCAGTTGTAATAATCTATCCAATGTGTAATTCCAAGTTGTGTTGGTGAGACTTTAGATGGAGTGCTCAAAATAAGGGGTTGAAATTTCCAGCTGTTTCTGCCAGCAGGATCTGTCAATCCTGCCGATGGCAACTCCACCCCCCCCCCCCCCCCCCACACCCCCCAACCTCACGGCAGGTTCTCTGGTGGGGAAGGATGTGAGCCACGGAAAACACCACAGATAGCAATGAGACCAGAAGATCTCGCCAGCGGCCAATGGTGGATTGCCTCCGTTGTTGGAAAATACACCTGGGGGTGATGGGGGGGGGGGGGGGGGGGGGGATTGATGGCCGAAAATCCCACCCGATGCAACTAAACGGTGTTGTTAATGTAAAAGCAAAATACTGCAGATGCTGGAAAGCTAAGATAAAAACAGGAAATGCTGGAAATACTCAGCAGGTCAGGAAAAATCTGTGGAGCGAGAGGAAAGAAAAGCAACAGATTTGACATTTCAGGTCTGTGATCTTTCATCAAAGCATTTTTAATATATCTCACTTTGTTCATGTACGAGCAATGCAGTCTCTCCTGCATTGTGGTGAAGTAAAACTTGACCTGGGTGATCAGGAACTTTATAGCATATCCATTTTAACCAAAGAAAATATGTATAATATTTAAAAGATTTATGTGTAGCAGAAGGCAAGAAGAAGAAAAAAAGAAAGGCTTGCAAGTTTGTAACTTTTTTATTGCCTCAGTACATCCCAAAGCAGTTCATCCCAATGAAATACTTTTCAAATGCGGTCACTGTTGTAATATGAGAGGGACAGCGTCAACAAGCAGCAATGAGATAAATGGCTAGATAATTGTTTTAGGAGAGATAATTATTAGCCAGGATATTGGGCATAACTCTCTTGCTTTAACTGGTACCAGAGAGTCTTTTATGTTCCCTTGAGAGGACAAACAGGGTCAAGGTTTAACAACTTCATTGGAAAGATAACACTGAAAGCATAGTAAGGCATTGCAATCTCAGCCCAGATGTGCTGATCAAATCTCTGGAGTGGAAATTGAACCCTCAGCCTTCTGATTCAGAGATGAACACTTCTACTCTACCTCTATTAACTCTTTTTTTTTGGGGGGGGGGGACACTACATATTGACCAAATACACTCTCATGTGTTGCCAAAGCATAAACACGCGAACTGAGCCACAACTGACACAAAACCCTTAATTCCCAACTCAATGTAGGAATTTCCTCAGAGCTGCCAGAAGTGGAGCAGAATTCTTCTTTCCTTGCATAAACAGCGTTTCTGTCCCACTTCAGGTGAAGTTATCATGGTGGGGCAGATGCAGTTCCCAGGAGATTCCCTGCCTGGTAGTATAATCAATTAGAAACTTGAGATATGCCTGGCTTATTGTGGTGAGGGATCATCTCCTTAATGATTGGTTTCATTGATGTTTCAGTCAATGCATAACATTCTTTTACAATTAAGGTTAATAGTGCAGAGAAAAGATTAAATGGCAGCAATTGTGATAACTGTTCCATTGCCAAAGTATCAGGATTCTGTAATACACACAGTGTACACAGCATGGTGCAGTCATTTTACTCTTCTTTTCGTTATACAAACACTAATTGGTGAGGTCTTCAAGACTTTTTAACAGGGAAGTTAATAATTTGACATTTCTGAACACTTAATGCCAATCACACCATTTTCAGTAATCGTGATAATATTCATTCTGCAATAATTTATCTAAAGGTGGAAGGTATGATTATTTAGTACCAGAATTGGCTTTAACTAGTCATCTGAAAATTGTTGATTTATCAGCTAGTTGATCCTTAGTCTGCAATCACAAAATGCTTCCCTATGCACAAATGGTTGAATATTATTTCTCAGTTTTGTGGCTCTTGCTTTGGTTTACAATTACCCTTCTGAATCTCGGCAAATATGGCTGATTGCAATGTTGAGTGCCAGGACCATCAACTCTGGCCGTGCAGGTCTCACACAATCAGCAGCAACCCTGGAGCGCATCTGACAAATCATTGAGGGCCAACTGCTAGGAGGTTCCAAGAAGAATAATATCATGTAACAGGATTTGAATTGCTGGTATATTTGTTTAAAAGATCAAAATGGTTCATTGCCAATATGGCTTATTTTGATGTGAGAAGACTTGTGACTTCCCATTATCTAGATTTTTGTAAAGTCAGCAGAACTCATAGGGAGAGTATAGGTGGGAGTGTTGACATTTAAGATGGTGATGAGGTGTGGTAGGCATGGGGCTTGGGTGGGAGCTGGGATGTGAGGAGCATCACAGCTACTGGGGAGAACATGGTGACCGTGGGAAGGAGATGGGAATCTGAAGCCTGGTGTTGGCAAAGTCCAAGATGACTGAGTAAGAGAAAGGTTGGGGATGTGAGGGGTGTGCGAGGGGGTCCAGTGGGAGACTTGGGATAGTTCACTTACCCTGGCTGAGTGAAGAAGATCATTCACCTTCTTCGGACACTGCTGCTCTATCCTCTTCTGCAGTGTGCTTGCACTGACCAGGGCTGCCACTGCATCCCAGGCACCTAGAGCTGTAAGGCAGCAGCGCTAATTACTGTGTCACCCAACACTCTGCTGTTTTTTAGTAAGATTGTGCCCATTATCTGCCCCATTGGATTTAGATATAAAAAAGGTTAAACCAGAGAGAGCAACAATTCTTCAGAAACCTGATGCTTGCTCGGAACAAAGGGCTCCGATTTCACTTCCTGCTTGAGGAAACAAATAGGTTGGTGACCCTGCTGGAAGGCCGTCTCCTGGAGCAGGGATAGAGTGTGTCCCGCCTCTGCTCCACCCCATCCAGCATCCTGGTGAGGGCCCCCTCTGAAAAGCACAGCGCTGCCTTCTTGCCTGCCATCCCCTGTAATTATTGTGGAACAAATGCTGGGAAGTGCTATGGAACTGTTTATATGGCACTCCCCAGTGCTGGCAGCAGTTAAACCATTGTGGGGTGGGTGAATCAGATGAAACACGCCGCAAGTGCAGCATGATACTTTGTGCATAGAAATTATTGCTAATGAGGCATAAGGTTTGGCCCAAAAACATGCCAGTGCTGTCGGCAAGAATCATAGAATCCCTACAGTGCAGAAGAGGCCATTCGGCCCATTGTGTCTGAACCGACTTTCTGAAAGGACATCTTACCCAGGCCCTCTCCCCTGCCCTTTAACCCCACACATTTACCATGGCTAATCCAGCTAACCTGTACATCTTAGGAACCTAAGGAGCAATTTAGCATAGCCAATCCACCTAAACTGCGCATCTTTGGACTGTGGGAGGAAACTAGAGCAAACTCACGCAGACACGGGGAGAATGTGCAAACTCCACACAGACAGTCACCTGAGGCAGGAATTGAACCTGGGTCCCTGGCGCTGTGAGGCCATGAAGTGGAGATACTGGCGTTGGACTGGGGTAAGCACAGTAAGCACCTAGAGCTGTAAGGCAGCAGCGCTAATTACTGTGTCACCCAACACTCTGCTGTTTTTTAGTAAGATTGTGCCCATTATCTGCCCCATTGGATTTAGATATAAAAAAGGTTAAACCAGAGAGAGCAACAATTCTTCAGAAACCTGATGCTTGCTCGGAACAAAGGGCTCTGATTTCACTTCCTGCTTGAGGAAACAAATAGGTTGGTGTCTGAAGTTTTCTTGAAAGGTGAAATGAAAGTGGGGAAAAAACAGAACTTTGTTTATTGAAACTGCAGATCTGCTATTCAATTCCAATGCACCCCTTGTGGTATCAAAATAAGCTAATGACTTCACGAGGTCATAAAGAATGAAGTGATTTGAGATGGATCTCAGAGCAACTAATTGATTTACAGAGAAGCGCATGGGTACTTTCCAGCGCAACAGTCAAGCGTGTTGCAAATTGTGCAGTCGCATGTCACAATAATAGTCAGCCCAGAAGTTCCATATTAGAACAGGACAGCATAGGAACAAGACAGCATGGCCCATGAACATGACATCAAATTAAACTAATCCCTTCTGCCTTCCTTGGCCCATATCCCTCTATTCCTTGCATATTCATGTGTTTATCTAAAAGCCCCTATCGTATCAGCCTGCACCACCATTCCTGGCAGCAGATTCCAGACTCTCGGTGCAAAACACTTGCCCCTCACATCTCCTTTGAACTTTTCCACTCTCACGTTTTAGTGCATGTTCCCTAGAATTTGACATTTCACCCCGGGAAAAAAGATTCTGACTGTCAACCTGATCTGTGCCTCCCTATTCACATTCTGTAATCTGTGGCAGATCCCGATACTTCATAAGACCTACCAATACCACCATTTACTCCATGAATCCTGAATGATTTTGATTGCAGAATCTAAAGGCGACAGTAGTTGATCAATTCATCAATCCGCCTGCTAGAGAAAACAGTGCATAATGTTAGAAAGTGTCAGGTTGCTGGGACAGGCAGCACATGAAGTGGAAGCAATGGTAATAATTGGTCTTAATTCTCAGAATTTTCATAATTTTTGATGAAATCATCTCTCATTCCCCTCAACTCGAGAGTACATGGGTTCATTTTCATTTTATAAACCCTCTGCAATAAAAGGAAGGGGTTACAAAATAACAATAAACTTATTTACCTTCCCAAATGCCTGCATGTTAATTTTCTGTGATTGTGTGCACCCAAATCTCAAGATTCACTAGTGTCTCAACTTTTAAAAATTATTCTGCTTTTCCATTCTTCCTGCCATACCAAAATGAAAAATTCATACCTACCCATATTATACTCCATTTTCTACCTTCTTGTTCAATCATTAAACAAGCCTATATCCCATTGCAGTTTCTTTGTGTCCTCCTCACAGCTTACCTATCTTTTGTATCAGTGGATATATTACACTCAGCTGCCTTACCCAAGTCATTGAGCAGATGTGGGAACTTCTGTGTCTCTAGTGGGTTTGTTTGTTTGAAGGTTTTTATGCATTCTTCAATCGCTCCACCAGTTACCACTTTCGCTAGTGCATATTCATTCACCTCATCACTTTCACCCCACAGACTGACACTTGTTAGGATACATATGGTAGAAATATTGAATTGACACCATATGGAAATTGGTACATTGAGCCGCAGGAATAGAAGTAATCATCGTCTTCCAGGAACCATCGTGTCTTTTGTCTCTGCCGTTGAAATAGGTCTGTGATATTAGACTGACAAGAGTTTAAAAGCATCACAACAGTTCCCAGTATGTTGTGAGTCCACGTGCACAAAACCGTGCCTGTCATTGAAAATAAACTGCACATTTAGGAAATGGAAGCAGGAAATAGAAGCCTTATTGCAGTTCATATAATTGTGGGAGCTGACAATTATGGCACATAATGGCAAGTAGGTGCAATCAATAACCCTGGAGGCTCTGGCAATTCAGCGAACACATCAAATTGGATAAATTGAGCTGCTTGAGCAGAGAGTGCATTTGGTGATTTGCCTTATACACAAGTGAACTGTGAATTGCTGAAAGCACAGTGAGCATGCTGAAAGTCCCTTGTCGCTTCCTGCAAAGCGCCAATTGCATAAATCTCAGGGCTGTGGTCACTCCCTCAGTCTGAGCTCTGGGTTTTTTGTTTCCAATTCGGGTGCAAAACAAACAGTGATCCAAACACCTCATGTCTGAAGCACAGTGTCCTGAGAACAGCCCTCGAATTGTGAGCTTTCCTGAGTTTTTGCATGGAAATGGAGGGGTATTGCTGGGATGGTGTGGCTGTCTTCTAGTTTCATCTGATTAACCTGTTAAATTTTCAGTCTCCCGCTGCTTCTATTCCTTCATCATATAAATCATGTGAAGTGTGATTCTAATTAGGAAGCTTATTGTGCAGGCCTCGCATCCAGGTCTAGATTTTTGCTCCCAAAGTGGGTAGCGCAAGTTGTGAAATTTTTAAGCTGGTTCCATCTGCCTTCAGAGAAACTCCCTGAATCTTAGTTCAGGAGGAGCAGGTGCAAGATGGTGTCAGGTCCGCCACCCCTGGACACAGTTTGGATGAGCTGCCAGGAAGTGCCAAGATGGGCTGTTTAAAAGGCCTGCTTCTGTGTCGGTCTTCACGGTGGAGGACACAAATAGTTTGCCAAATATTAACGATAGAGGGTTGGCAGCAGGAGAAATACTTAATACGATTAATGTTACCAGAGAGGCAGTGCTGGGTAGACTAATGGGACTGAAGGTGGACAACTCCCCGGGTCCGGATGGAATGCATCCCAGGGTATTGAAAGAAATGTCAGAGGTAATAGTGGATGCGTTAGTGATTATTTATCAAAACTCGTTGCATTCTGGGGTAGTGCCGGTTGATTGGAAAACGGCTAATGTTACGCCGCTGTTTAAAAAAGGAAGGAGACAAAAGGCGGGTAACTATAGGCCGGTCAGCTTAACGTCTGTAGTAGGGAAAATGCTGGAATCCATTATTAAAGAGGAGATAGCAGGGCATCTGGATAGAAATGGTTCGATCAATCAGACGCAGCATGGATTCATGAGGGGAAAGTCGTGCTTGACGAACATGTTGGATTTTTATGAAGATGTGACGAGGGCGGTTGATGGAGGAGAACCGGTAGATGCGGTGTTTTTGGATTTCCAAAAGGCGTTTGATAAGGTGCCCCATAAAAGGCTGCTGAAGAAGATTAGGGCACACGGAGTTGGGGGTAGTGTGTTAAAGTGGATTGGGGACTGGCTATCCGACAGGAAGCAAAGAGTCGGAATAAATGGGTGTTTTTCCGGTTGGAGGAAGGTAACTAGTGGCGTGCCGCAGGGATCGGTACTCGGGCCGCAACTGTTTACCATTTATATAGATGATCTGGAGGAGGGGACGGAGTGTAGGGTAACGAAGTTTGCAGACGACACAAAGATAAGTGGAAAAGTGAATCGTGTGGAGGACGGAGAAGATCTGCAGAGAGATTTGGACAGGCTGAGTGAGTGGGCGAGGATATGGCAAATGGAGTATAACGTTGATAAATGCGAGGTTATACACTTTGGAGGAAATAATAACAAATGGGATTACTATCTCAATGGAAACAAATTAAAACATGCTACCGTGCAAAGGGACCTGGGGGTCCTTGTGCATGAGACGCAAAAGCCCAGTCTGCAGGTACAACAGGTGATCAAGAAGGCAAATGGGATGTTGGCCTATATTGCGAGGGGGATAGAATATAAAAGCAGGGATGTCTTGATGCACCTGTACAGGGCATTGGTGAGGCCGCAGCTGGAATACTGTGTGCAGTATTGGTCCCCTTATATGAGGAAGGATATATTGGCATTGGAGGGAGTGCAGAGAAGGTTCACCAGGTTGATACCGGAGATGAGGGGTTTGGATTATGAGGAGAGGCTGAGGAGATTGGGTTTGTACTCGTTGGAGTTTAGAAGGATGAGGGGGGATCTTATGGAGACTTATAAGATAATGCGGGGGCTGGATAGGGTGGAGGCGGAGAGATTCTTTCCACTTAGTAAGGAAGTTAAAACTAGAGGACACAGCCTCAAAATAAAGGGGGGTCGGTTTAAGACAGAGTTGAGGAGGAACTTCTTCTCCCAGAGGGTGGTGAATCTCTGGAATTCTCTGCCCACTGAGGTGGTGGAGGCTACCTCGCTGAATATGTTTAAAGCGCGGATGGATGGATTCCTGAGCGGTAAGGGAATTAAGGGTTATGGGGATCAGGCGGGTAAGTGGTACTGATCCACGTCAGATCAGCCATGATCTTATTGAATGGCGGGGCAGGCTCGAGGGGCTAGATGGCCTACTCCTGCTCCTATTTCTTATGTTCTTATGTTCTTATGTTCTCTGGGGCTTAATCCCAGTTTTTTGATCTTTTCTAGGCCCTGTTGCCCTCATACCTCATAGCCCCCAGCAAATGACCTCTCATGCCCTCAATGATATCTCCCCTCCCATCCACCACCCCTATGGGCCCTTACACCCCCATGCCAACTCATGCATCTCCATAAACTACTTGATGGGCCCTAATAGCCACCAAATGTATCTTAATGCCAACCCATGACCACTCATGCCAAGCCACCCAGCACCATTTGTCCTGGCACCCTCCATGCCAACTTATCCGGTACCCATCATGAGTAGACATCAGGAACCATGTTGAGATGTAATAAAATAAATTTCTAAATGTCTACTGTAGCCTTTTTTTAAAATTCCCATTCAGGAAATGTTCTGACTGGGTGAGGAGGAGTGAGCTGTCTCCCCTTTTATTCAATCCCCTTGGTTGGTCACAACAAAGGTTTGAAAATTTATTTTTCCCATAAATGCTTTTTCCAAACAAAACATATTTATTTATAGGTTTTCTCGAGTCAAACAAAGAGTAGGTTTATCAGTGTTATAATTCAGCTCAGAAACTCCAAAGTGCTGTATGAAGTCCACCTGGATCATAGGTTTTGCACTTTGAATTTGGCTAGGGTGAGCATGATATGTTTCACTTCAGGTATGATTCAAATGACCCACGAGGGAGCTCTTATCAAACAATATTTATTTAAGAATACAGTTAACATGTATAGAAAGAGAATTAGCAACAACTTTTACGAATCATAAGCAAGAATAAAAACAACCATGATATTGTACAATCCTTAATGAATATAAAATGTCCCAATCGAACAAATCCCATTAACAAAGCCCTTGCCACAGGTTTATCACAGGAACTACAAATGCTCACGTGATGCTGGGACTTAGTCCTTTGCTTGAATGCTGCAGCTCTCTTGATGTACACCCAGAACAGCTTGAAGTCAGAACAGCTTCCCAAAAAAAGGAGAGAGAGAGAGAGAGACACAAGCCAACCACCAACAACAGATTTTCCACTCCAGGAAGGCCATGGACCTGGTTTCCAGCTAAAAGCAGAATTTCCAAAACCAGGAAGAGAGAGAAACTCTACTTTCCAGTCTGCTGACCACCCCCTTCTAAACCAAAAGTGAAAATGAATCCTTAGATTTTACTGGGGAGGAACCACTTGACTTTGATTTGTCAATCAATCTTCCCCCTCACAATGCAAGGTCATAAAAAATTCCAGAAAGGACCTGACGCCACAGAGTAAAAATAATAAAACCCCATTGAAGCCATTGAAGTAGCAATCAAAAAAAAATAATGATAACCCTGAGGTAATATTAACAAACAGCAATTGTGATTGAGTGACCACATTCCTTTTACCTGTCACAAACATAGGCAGGCTGTTTTATTATATTTTTAAATGGCTAAGAATTTAAATAACTTCAGAGCTTGAGTATTCTACAGAGCTCTCCACCCTTCAAGAGTGCTTTTACCTACTCTAAAAATGTATGACTCCCACAGAGTGGTTTTAGACCTTCCTACAATACAAAAAGGAGTTTGTTTGAACTCAGCGCTGGCAAAAATGGGATCTGTCAGAACTGGGACCAGGTCCACCATTTTGGAAGCTCTGCAGAGTCACCACCATTCTATGGAAATCTGGAACCTCACTAATTGTGCTAAATGCACCTAACTCAATAATTGTTGAAAGAAAATATAAAAGAATGGCGTTTTTCCCAAAACCAAAAGGGAGTACCAAGATCTAGCTAAACATCGCCACAAGTTTTATTTTACTCATTTGTAGGACATGGGCATCCCTGGCTGGCCAGCATTTATTACCCATCCCTGGTTGCCCTTGTTCAGAGGGCCGTTGGGAGTCAACCACATTGCTGTGGCTCTGGAGTCATATGTAGGCCAGACCAGGTAAGGACAGCAGATTTCCTTCCCTAAAGGACATTAGTGAACAGATGGGTTTTTCCGACAATCAACAATTACTTCATGGTCATTCTTAATTCCAGATATTTTTTATTGAATTCCACCATCTGCCATGGCGGGTTTTGAACTTGGGTCCCCAAAACATTAGTTGGATTAATAATCCAGTAATAATACCATTAGGCCATTGCCTTCCCTCAAGCAAATCTCAATTGAACAATATCCATTTAATCAAGTATATTGCCTTGACGAGTGTATTTTAAACAGTGGAGCCCATTGTCAAGAGCAGGGGCTGCCAACACCCAACAGTGCTTGTGCATTGATGTGTGAATGTGCAGAAATCCAATGATGTCAGAGGACAATGTTACAAAGATTCAGAGCCAACATCAATTTCAGAGAATTTAATCCCCCACACCGACACAAAACCCCCTTCCCTTGCCTGGGAAAACTCTCCCAGAGGGGTCTGGGCTGCGTTTCGGGCAGGGTAGATCCCAGGAAAGGCTGCAGCCAAGGAGCAGTGATATTAATATTGCAGCTGAAGGGAAGAGCATTGTCGGAGTCAGCTCGAGGTCGAATCAGTGATGGGGAGTTCACAGGGAGGAGGTTCATGTGTCTGTCTGATAGCCATCAACGTCAATCTCTTTTCAATTTTCTGAGCTGCTTTGTGAAGCAAATGTACAATATGAATTTATTTAACATTGAAGCTGAAACAGTGGACTGTGTTAAGATCACATAAAATTATACTGGTTATAGATCACCATTCCTATAACAATTAACATTACGTTAGATGCCCTATTTATTATTTCCCTTTCCTAATTTTATGCACAAAGTGGTTTCACGCTGACAGAAGTTAAAACTCAAAGGCAGTCAAAGAAATCCATGCTTCCCGAGCTTCAGAAATGTGCATGCACAGCATTGGCAACAAGCACAGCCTGGAATTTAGGACAAGTGACCTCATCCTATTCGAACTCCATCGGTCGGATGCAGCTGTCACTGGGAAGGCAGGAGGAACCTCCTTAGCACATCTGGAAACTCAGTGGAATTTAAATTGGGCACTTCTGCAGCAGCAGTGCGTTGACTCCATTGTAAATCTTTTGGCCCTGCACAAGCAGAATTGTTAAGTTGCATTAAAAGGCTATATTGTCCATATTTTGGGGACTGCACTTCAGTTGTTAACAATTCAGATGTTAGGTCTGTAAGGAAGGCTGGAATTCTCCCAAAAAAATTCTAAGTGTCAAATTTGCATGAAAACTGGAGTAATTCACGTTGGGTTTTTTTCAGTGGGAGTTCAGAGAAGAATCTCCCTCGCTCTGTGTACTGCAGAAGCCAACAGTGTGAATATCATTAAAAACTAAGGGGTGGGGCCAATTCCCACCGCAGAGGCTGAAATCAGTGCGCTAAGCAGGCTACAGCGCATGCGCCGATCTATCAGCGCCGAGTTCGGCGCATGTGCAGAGGCCACGCACTGATGGCCTCCCAATCGCTGGCCGACTCAATCGCTGGCCATCTCCGCAACTCCTGCAACGCTGGCTCTCTGCGACCCCCCGCCCCGCCCCCGACCTCCCCAAGGCCTGATTGCTGCTGCAACCCCTGCAACGCTGGATCTCTGCGACCCCACCCCCCGCCCCAAGGCCCAATCACTGCCGGGCCCAGCCTTGACAACAACCCCCTTAGCCCGCTGTGATCTAGGGCCCTCCCCCCACTGATTCCCCGCCCCCCCCCCCAACAGGAACTGCCCTCCCTCCCACGGAGTGCCAACCCCCCGCCCCCACCTCCGCCCCATCCTGGCTGACGCCCCCAGCCTGCATGGATCGCTGCCTCCCTCCTTCCCCTACCGATCCCTATGCAAAAGGCAGTGGGAAGCCCCTACCCCCACCAATTGGGCCACCAGGCCCTGCCCCATCAGGCTCTGACCCATCAGACCCTGCCTCCATTTGCCCCGCCCTGTTCACACTACCTCATGCCCGGTGGGCAGTGCCAAGATGCCTCCTGGGCATTGGCACTTTGCCCCTTGGGCAGTGCCAGGGAGCACAGGCTGGCACTGCCAGGGTGCCGATGCACAGGGGGAATTCCCCCCCCCCCCCCCCCTCCCTGCTGCCCAACCCTCTGGGATTGCTTCCCCTTCACTCCAGCAGGGTCGGGCTGCTCGTTCCCCAAAAGTGTGGAGCTTGTCTGAACACTGTTGGAGTGAAACACTCTGGCAGGGGAGGAAATGCTAACGAGCCCAGAGACTTCAGTCCCGGGCCCAATAATAGCAATTAAATTATATTAAAATTATGATTTAAATACTTAACCTGCCTCCCCGTCGATTTACAGCATGGAGCAGATGCGTCCGAAATCTGGCGCTGGGAGAGGCTATCATGGCGGGAATGTATGCACAGCAGGATGGGAGAATCGCCCCTGATATCTTTCAGAAAAGACACCCATTCTGGTTGTGGCTGAATGCTTTTTTCCTGCTGTTAGAATCACAGTGTTTCTCAAGTATTAAAGCTTATGCATATGTATATATCGATATATATATATATACGGGATCCAGGGTGAGGTATCTAACTGGATACAAAATTGGCTTCTTGACAGAAGCCAGAGGCTGGTTGTAGAGAGTTGTTTTCCAAACTGAAGGCCTGTGACCAGCGGTGTGCCTCAGGGATCAGTGCTGGGTCCGCTGCTGTTTGTCATTTATATTAATGATTTGGATGAGAATATAGGAGGCATGGTTAGTAAGTTTGCAGATGACACTAAGATTGGTGGCATAGTGGACAGTGAAGAAAGATATCTCCAATTGCAACGGGATCTTGATCAATTGGGCCAGTGGGCTGACGAATGGCAGATGGAGTTTAATTTAGACAAATGTGAGGTGATGCATTTTGGTGGATTGAATCAGGGCAGGACTTACTCAATTAATGATAGGGCGTTGGGGAGTTACAGAACAAAGAGATCTAGGGGTACATGTTCATAGCTCCTTGAAAGTGGAGTCACAGGTGGACAGAGTGGTGAAGAAGGCATGCTTGGTTTCATCAGTCAGAACATTGAATACAGGAGTTGGAATGTCCTGTTGAAGTTGTACAAGACATTGGTAAGGCCACACTTGGAATACTGTGTGCAATTCTGGAGCAGGTGGATGAAAGCTTACTTTGGGTGCCTCTCTGTTGCCCACATGTTCAATACAGATGGAAAATCTAGCACCTGACCACTGCCTGAATTTCAAAAAGTCAAATCCACTCTCAGTAATTGCATTCTGAGCTTTTTGTCCATGTGCAGAGTGGTAGTTAGATTTAGTGCAGAGTATTGATAATTACTGCAGGTATCGGATTACCTGGAGTTCAGCCTGAGCACGTATGTCAGAATCCATGTTAGCGTCCTGTTGCAGGTAACTATGGGAGAAGCCAAATCTGTCAATTAACTCTGAAGGTGCAATAGAAAATGCATATATAAGTACAAACAACAGATTACATTGTTCATTGCCCATCTGTATTGAACATGTGGGCAACAGAGAGGCACCCAAAGTAAGCTTTCATCCACCTGCTCCAGTCAAATTAAATGCACACCAGAATTATAGAAAGGATATTATTAAACTAGAAAGAGTGCAGAAAAGATTTACTCGGATGCTACCGGGACTTGATGGATTGAGTTATAAGGAGAGGCTGGATAGACTGGGACTTTTTTCTCTCGAGCGTAGGAGGCTGAGGGGTGATCTTATGGAGGTCTATAAAATAATTAGGGGCACAGATCAGCGAGATAGTCAATATCTTTTCCCAAAGTTAGGGGAGTCTAAAACTAGAGGGCATAGGTTTACGGTGAGAGGGGAGAGATACAAAAGTGTGCAGGGGGGCAATTTTTTCACACAGAGGATGGTGAGTATCTGGAACAAGCTGCCAGAGGTAGTAGTAGAGGCGGGTACAATTTTGTCTTTTAAAAAGCATTTAGATAGTTACATGGGTACGATGGCTATAGAGGGATATGGGCCAAATGTGGGCAATTGGGATTAGCTTAGGGGTTTTTAAAAAAAAGGGCGGCATGGACAAGTTGGGCCGAAGGGCCTGTTCCCATGCTGTAAACCTCTATGTCTCTATGACTATATGAATATATATCTATATCGATATATATACTCATTGCTCCAAAGTCACACACTTTGAAAGCACAATGTAATCTGTTGTTTGTACTTATATATGCATTTTCTATTGCATCTTCAGAGTTCATTGACAGATTTGGCTTCTCCCATAGTTACCTGCAACAGGACGCTAACATGGATTCTGACATACGTGCTCAGGCTGAACTCCAGGTAATCCGATACCTGCAGTAATTATCAATACTCTGCACTAAATCTAACTACCACTCTGCACATGGACAAAAAGCTCAGAATGCAATTACTGAGAGTGGATTTGACTTTTTGAAATTCAGGCAGTGGTCAGGTGCTAGATTTTCCATCTGTATTGAACATGTGGGCAACAGAGAGGCACCCAAAGTAAGCTTTCATCCACCTGCTCCAGTCAAATTAAATGCCTACTGACTCTGCCAACTCTTTAAGTGGAGGGCACCAGCAGGCACCATCCTAATGCTTCTGCTGGACTCATTTCCCCACTGTACAAGTGTTGGTTTTCAACAGAACAATCAGCACAATCCAACTCGTAAGTTTGCAGGAGTTGCCAAGAGGATGGTGAGGAATTTGAAATTGAGCTTCTCAATTTCAAAGCATTCCCTTTGAATAGCAACTTTCTTTTCAGTTAGAAAATAAGTCCAAACTTGCAGCTGCTTGAAGACCTTCTCAATGTTTCCTTGAATTTCTCTGTCCAAAAGATCAAACGAAAAATCCAGTGCCATTGAGGTTAACACTGCTGCCTCACAGCGCCAGGGACCCCGGTTCAATTCCCGGCTTGGGTCACTGTCTGTGCGGAGTCTGCATGATCTCCCCGTGTCTGCGTGGGTTTCCTCCGGGTGTCCTGCTTTCCTCCACAGTCCAAAGATGTGCAGGTTAGGTGAATTGGCAATGCTAAATTGCCCCTTAGTGTCAGGGGGACTAGCTAGAGGCTAAATGCATGGGGTTATGGGGATAGGGCCTGGGTGCGATTGTGGTCAGTGCAGACTCGATGGGCCGAATTGACTCCTGCACTGTATGATTCTATGATTTTTCCACACTGTTTGTTACCATTGCAAGTAAATAAACATGTGATGCGCGATTAATTCACTCGGGAGGCTGGATCGTACCCGGGAAATAAAGGCTTTTATTAGCAACAAGAATGGAGCATACTGCTTAACAATACAATCCCAGACTAAAGGGTCACTAGGAAGTGCAGTGTTCTTTATACTCCTATAGGAAGGCAGAGCCAACCGGAGTGTACCACAGAACAATACCAACAGGTGGAACACCCCAACCCTAACCCCAACAGTAACAAGGGTAACATATATACAAGTACCCATAGTGATAACCATCTATGGTTCAGTACCCATAGTGGTAACCATCTATGGTTCAGTACCCATAGTGATAACCATCTATGGTTCAGTACCCATAGTGATAACCATCTATGGTTCAGTACCCATAGTGGTAACCATCTATGGTTCAGTACCCATAGTGATAACCATCTATGGTTCAGTACCCATAGTGATAACCATCTATGGTTCAGTACCCATAGTGATAACCATCTATGGTTCAGTACCCATAGTGATAACCATCTATGGTTCAGTACCCATAGTGGTAACCATCTATGGTTCAGTACCCATAGTGATAACCATCTATGGTTCAGTACCCATAGTGATAACCATCTATGGTTCAGTACCCATAGTGATAACCATCTATGGTTCAGTACCCATAGTGATAACCATCTATGGTTCAGTACCCATAGTGATAACCATCTCTGGTTCAGTACCCATAGTGGTAACTATCTATGGTTCACCACAACATGCAAAAAAAATTTGCCAATAAGTTTGAGCAAATTTATGTCTTCAGCGAACTGGAAGTGTACTGACCTAAAACACAATGAGAAATGTAAATTAACTCGCATTAATTATATAATGATTCACATCTTAGATCTAGTATGACTTTACATATAACTTTAATAATATAAATTATATATATATATATATATATATATATACATACACTTTCCCTTTTTGTTCCTTGCTTCCTCCCAGGTTGGTTTAAGCTGCATACCGGAAGCTGTGGAAGCACATTTTCAATGCTATTTCCCTACTGATAATTGCTTCTCCACACCAATATATTCAATCACCCTTTCTAGAGAAATACATGGTAGCCATCAGCAATCTAGAGGCTCAGTCAGCAAGTCAACACTTAATGACAAAACTCAGCACAGACAAAGCATTTTTCCCAAGTTTCAGCACTCCCTAAGTATTGCAAATGTAAAGTTCGATGATATTTACATTTTCTCCTGAGATCAAAAATTCATGCTGTGTTCAGTTTCAATATTTTCATTACAAAGTCCAAAATTGTTCACAAACTATACCCATTGGTCATGTTGTACCCTGTGGTGCTTCAACAAAGTTGCTCGCAGTTAGAAATACACATAGAGTCCGAGGGGTTTTACCCAGTTACTGGCCCCTTGGTCTACATTGGCTGAAAGGCCTTACACAGAGGCCTTTCTCCATTGCGCCCTTAGTGGCAGCAGCCCCAAGCTTTAGTGCATCCCACAGCAAATAGTCCTGGGCTTTGGAATGTGCCAGTCTGCAGTCGAGCTCAATTCTTTTCACTGGATGACCAACAAGTTTTCGGGTACTGCGGTATCCTGTTATCGCTTTCTATTTAAGTAATATTCTAATTTTCTGTTCTTCCTGCCAAAGCAGACGAAATCATATTTTCCCACATTATACTCCACTTCCAATTTTTTTGGCCACTGACTTGACCTATCGATTTCCTTTTGAAGACTTTTTGAATCCTCTCACAACTTGCTTTCCAATCTACCTTCATATCATCAGCAAATTTAGTTACAATACAGTCAATCCCTTCGTGCAAGATAGGATTCCAAAAAAGATTCTGGGTATTAGGAATTCCCACTTCTTCCCCCATCATCTAATCCTAAATGATCCTAGCTGCCATAGAATCATAGAATCCCTACAGTGCAGAAGGAGGCCATTCAGCCCATCGAGTCTGCACCAATCACAATTCCATCCAGGCCCTATTCCCGTAACCCCATACATTTACCCTGCTAATCCCCTGACACTAGGTAAATTTAGCATGGCCAATCCACCTAACCACACATCTTTGGACTTTGGTCATATCAGTAGCTCTCTTGACACTCATACCACGGGACCATCTCTTTTCATTGCTGTGTCTAATTTCAGTTCAAATCATGTCACTCTCCATTATGATTCAGATCACCTTTTTCCTGCTTCCTCCCTGACCCATGGTTTCACGCTACAGCATACTGAACTGGTTGAAAATCCCTCCATATTTAAACAATTATTTTGTTACAAGGACATCTTCCAAAGCCCTCCCCATATACCTAATGAGTTTCTTGACGTAAGTGGCCAAATAACTGAATTGTGGCAAGGTTAGTCCTAACCCAATCGGGCAAACAGATGTCTTGCTCTGTTGCATTTATGTGGGTGGATAATGGGTCTTGAAATTTTGCTTTTATCTTATATGATTGTTAAGCAACCAAGGTGCTAAGGAGTAAGGTCATTAATCAATGAAGGTTTCCATTACTGTTTGACACCAAGCCTAGGAAGATCAGAGTAACAGTATGACCTCAAAGGCTGTCCAACTCTACAATAGATGAATCTTAAAAAACGTGTCCTTTAAAATCAAATTATAACCAGTGAAAGACATCTAATATCTTAATGTCAAAAACAAAAAATAAGGGCAGATGCTAGAAATCTGAAACTGAACAGAAACAGTGGAAGCAGGTCAGACTGCATCCGTAAACTGAAGGAAATAAGCCATGTTTCTTTGTCAGAATATGTTTTTTAAAAATTATAACTTGAAATATTTTTTCCTTACTTCACTCAAATGTCGGCATCACAAGTTTACTTCTGCAATATCAGTATAAAATTCCTGAACTGGCACAGTGTGTGGGAGTAAATTCATCACAGAAAGTTAAGTCAAGTCATTTCAAGTTTAAGTACCCTCCCAATGACGCGGTACATGTTACTGCCAGTCAACTTCTCTGGCACTGAAAATTAACAAGTTGGCAGTCTCATTCCTTCAGGTTTTAATTGTTAGGAGATATTGAAGCATAAAAATAGACTTTTAAAAATGTACTTCTTCTCGCTGTCTCTTTTTATTTAATCGAGCTTTCCTTTCCCTCCTTATATTTTTCGTCCTTTACTTGGTTTGACAATGAAGTCAGTGTTCTAATTTCCACCACCTTGTTCAGACTTTGCACATTCCACTTCACAATCCTTCAATTTTATTTGTTCATGAGATATCACAGCTGCTAGCCCCATTCATTCACATAAAATGCCCTGCAGATGACACTGTGCTCTCTCCATTTTGCACTTCTAGTAACTTGCTGAGTGAGGTATCAGGGAGGTTAAGCAGGCGAGGGGCAAGATTAATTAACTGCAGGCAATACTCATTCACTGGTTACAGCAATTTTTAGACTGTTGAGCAATGAACCACTGTTGCACACTGCAAAACATTTAGCCCAGAATCAATATATTTACCAACATCCTGTTTCACAAAGAAGTTACCAGTTCCTGATTATGTTTTTCGTACTTTACATGACATGTAATTGTGCCATTGTTATTCTGTCAAGGACGTTTTAATTTCCCAGTTGGAGTAATTATACGTGAGTTTCATTTTCTATCCACTGGTTAAAATATAGTGTTGATGAATACTTAGTGTTGCAACAGTTTCACAGTAACCAAATATTTGCATGATTTAAATTACCATGAACTAAAACTGCATTTCAGTTTAATGCTTTTAAAACCCTTTTCAAATTCCTATTGGAAGCAGCGCAGAAACACAAAGAAGATTGACGTTCATTGCTTGGTGCATACCAATCTAAATATTGTAGTCACCACGACTATGGGACCCCTTGAGAGAAGGACCTGGGAAGGAAAACGTGTGCAGCATCTAAAAGACTGAGACGTTATGGCCCAAGTATTTCTGCCCCACAGAAAAGCCTCAGAGGAAGCCAATGAAGTACCAAAAATGCTCCGATGGAATGATGGAGAAAATATGACGGACAGAGATAAATTTTTGAACAGGGAAGGAATTAAGGGTTATGGTGAGCAGGCGGGTAAGTGGAGCTGAGTCCACGAAAAGATCAACCATGATCTTATTGAATGGCGGAGAAGGCTCGAGGGGCCAGGTGGTCTACTCCTGCTCCTAGTTCTTACGTTCTTATGGTTCAGCGGCCTGTTCAAACTGAGGTGCTGTCCCAACCAGTTTCCTTGGCAAGGCTGACTCAAACACTTCAGAGTCTGTTTCATCATGGGGAGGAATCAATAAGTTAATTATACTTCTGAAGATGGCAAGGCTCCAAACTGCAGCAATATACCATCATAACCTTTCAAAATGAGGATACCGTGATTAGAAACCTTCATCATTTCTTTGCAGGAGTTTAGAATTCCAAGATAATTCTTCCAGATTGATTTCATGCCAATTTCTAAGGGCTAGGTAAGCAAAGCTGAGTTAGGCAATTATTAGCACATCAGTCTTTCTGTTCGGTGAAAGCTGTTTGCTCATTTACTTCTCAGCAGACTAAGGTCACCTTTACATAAGAGAAGGCAGAAACAACATGGCAGTTCAACAGTCAACCTACTTACACGGACCAAGCAAGGATATCATTCACTGCTATAGGTGGCCGATGATTTCTTTTTAAGTCAGTGTTTGATTCTTCCTATAGACAAATTCCCAGGCAAATATTCTCTATTCCTCCTTGACTATCTCATAGAATTGGACTCTGGCTTACACTTGGATACTAATACCACAGTTAAGATTGGAGACAGTGAGAGAATGATTATTCCTGTCAACTCTGGTGTCAGAGAAAGGTGTCTCATTGTCCCAAATTCCTTTGATATGATCATAGATTGGATTCCGGATAGTAGCACTTGTCGCTCAATGAGTGAAGTTTCTGTTGCTGATAATTCCTACATGGATCTAGATTTCACAGATAATGTTGCCCAATCAGCAGAAATCAGTGCCATTCTTATCTTAAACCTTGAACTCCTCACAGAGGTAGCAGTTCATTGGGCTTACAAACCAGTTGGAAGTAAACACAGTCACGCATCAACTTTCGCCTCTCCTGCCCAGTCCAGAGTTTGCAGGTGATATAGTGAAATGATTGAGGACCTTGATCCATGAATCATATTGAAGCACCCTAGAACATTGGTACTGGTGACCCAGGTGATGATAAAGCGGGTCAAGAACAACATCATATCCGGTGTGGATGTGATGTGGGTTCACAGGTTCATTCCCAACTATCGCTGCAGCTTCAATTGATTTAACATAATGGTGAATTCCAACCATGTAATCCGGCCCATTGATTCAAAGCTGAAAAGTAACTTGCGTGCAGGTCCTACACTAGATCATTCTCAAAGAGAGGTGAGGGCCTCATGATGTTATCATTAGATTATTAATCAGCTAATGTTCTGGAGACCCAGGTTCAAATCCCACCATGGCCAATGGTGGAATTTGAATTCAATAAATTATATCTGAAATTAAGGATCTACTGATGACCATGAAACCATTGTCGATTAACAGAAAAGCTCATGTCGTTCACTAATGTCCTTTAGAGGAGGAAATCTACCATTCTAACCATGACTCCAGAGCCACAGAAATGTAGTTGACTCTCAACTGCCCTTGGGCAACTAGGGATGGGCAATAAATGCTGGCTAGCCAGCAAGCCCATGTGCCACAAACGAATAAAAAAAAGCCCACACAAATCATAAGGGGACATCCTGTTGTACTTTATCCAGTAGATAATTATTGCCTGAATATCCCACTGTTTAGCAGAGTCACTGGAAGAATGGCTGATTCAGCAATAGAAAAAAGTAATTGCTTTATTTCAGTGCTGTAGAAACTACTTATATGGGGCTTCATTTGCTAAGTATTCTGCCAACATCTCTTGACATAGTGACCTTTGACTCATGATACAAACACACATCTGTCTCTATCGAACATTTCTCTGCAATGGTATGACCCTCCATTATCATCATGTTTCTGAATGTGTATTTAGAATCATAGAAACCCTACAGTGCAGAAAGAGGCCATTCGGTCCATCAAGTCTGCACTGACCACAATCCCACCCAGGCCCTATTCCCGTATCCCTACATATTTACCCGCTAATACTTCTAAGCTACACATCTCAGGACACTAAGGGGCAATTTAGCATGGCCAATCAACCTAACCCGCACATCTTTGGACTGTGGGAGGAAACCGGAGCACCCGGAGGAAACCCACACAGACACATGGAGAATGTGCAAACTCCACACAGACAGTGACCCAAGCCGGGAATCGAACCCGAGTCCCTGGAGCTGTGAAGCAGCAGTCTAACCACTGTGCTACCGTGCCGCCTTTAGCAAGGATCCTGGATACCAATTAGGAACAGAAGGTAGTTTGATTGTTCCATTCCCTTGGCCAGAAAGATCAAAACCAGACAGACTCACTCACTGGAATTTTCCCATTCCACACGCCATGGAAATCATAGCAGGCGGGGGGTTGGTGGACCACACAATGGTCCATTGATCTCGGATGGGTCTTGGGGCAAGTGCAATCAGAAAATCCCATCCAAATCTCAACTGAAGTTGACTTACTCAATAAGGGAGCAAATATTGAGACCAGTAGCAGATTCACTGATCCAACTGACTGCTCTGTCCTGAATAGTATTGAACGCCTGGACTGTTATTACACCTGTACCCATCCTGGCAAATAATAAGTACTCCAGCGCAATCCTGACATGAGGCTTATAGATGATGGAAAGGTTTTGCGACTGGAGATCACTCATCACAAAAAACTCAGCCTCTGAAATTCTGACAACTAAAGAGTTAAGCACTCATTAGAATGTATGCTTTCAGTGTTTCCAGGTCCTATATCAACATTATTTGTGAAATGCAACTTGGCAAGATCAAACAGTGACGACTGAAATAAGATTGATAACCAAGGATAGTCTGGCTGGAACAGGAGTGGGTAGCATGAATATCTTGAAATCAAGGTCAAGTGGCATATTTATGCCAGCTCCATTTTTCATCCTTACTGCCTGACTTCCTGTTCCTGCTCATCAATCATTCATACAAGTTGTGTGGGAATTTATGGGATCCACAGATGTTCTTTGTCCGATACATTATTTGTGTGGTATCTTGCGAGATGTTTGGCATCAAAGGATTTGGAATGGGTTGTAGTTCCGATTGTAGATTCTCAACTGTTATGAAATTTCTGGCACTGTGATTGCTTTTTCTAGACATCCCTTTCCTTGGTCTTTCTTGCTCCTTTCTGCCCATTTCTCCTTATTTGTGCTCAGGGAAACCTCCAGAGCAAAACACTGCTCATTCAGAGTGTGTGGTGATGCATTTCAGGTACAGTTTGGGGTAAATTTTGGAAGTTTGTGATGGTTTAATTTGTGATTTTTCAATACACACTGGTGACAGGTGAAGTTGCTCATTGTTGGTATCTGTTTGAAAAATTGAGCTTTATAGCTATAATAGTTTATCAGCACAAGCAGCGATTACATGGCCAGTTGTGTCTATGTCACTTTTTGTTGGAGCAATCCAGATTTAACCCCATTGCCCGAATCTCACTCCCCATCATCTTATCCTCATTGCCAAATGTAATGATACACACTCACAGACTTTGTTAGAAACACAAAACATATTTATTAATAAGGAAAAAAACTAAATAGAGGTCAGCAGCCCACCAGCTGCCCTAGAACATCCCACTGGCTGCCCCTAGTTCCTACATGTCTTCTACATGTATTCTAGATGATTTCTGCCCAAGTGAGGGTTCCACCCCCGGGGTGGACTCTCAGTCCCAATTGATCCCTCAAGCCAGGTGACCTTCTTCTGCTGTGTTGCCCTTAAAGGGACAATCATCACAATCATCACAGAATACCTCCATCTGATCTCCTCTCAGCCTTCTTTTCTCATAGGAAAACAGTCCCAACTTCTCCAATCTATCTTCATAGCTGAAGTTCCTCATCCATGGAACCATTTTCTGCATGCTTTCCAATGCCTTCACATCTTTCTTAAAGTGTGGTGCCCGGAACTGGGTACAATACTCCAATTGAGGCCCAACCAGTGTTTTATACAAATTCAACATAACCTTCTCGCACTTGTACTCTATGCTCCTATCAAAAAAGCCAAGGATGTTATATGCTTTATTAACAGCTTTCCCAACATATCCTGTCATCTTAAAGAGGTATGCACATATATACCCAGATCCCTCTGCTCCAGCACATCCTTTAGAATTGTCCCTTTTATTTTACAGTGTCTCTCTGAATTCTTCCTACTGAAATGAATTTGCATTAAATTTCATCTGCCACTTGTCCATTCATTCCACCAACTTGTCATTGTCCTTTTGAGGTTCTACACTATCCTCCTCACAGTTCACAATGCTTCCAAGTTTCATTACATCTGGAGATTTTGGAATTGTGCCCTATACACCAATATCTAGGTCATTAATATACATCAGGAAGAGCAAGGCTCTCAACACTGATTTCTTGGGAACTTCACTACAAACCTTCTTCCAGTTTAAATAAAATCCATTAACCATGATTCCCTGTTACCTGTCATTCAGCCAATTTTATATCCATGTTGCTACTGTCCCTTTTATTCCATGAGTTATAACTTTGCCCACAAGTCATTTGTGCAGCAGTCTATCAAATGCCATTTGGAAGTCCACATACACCACATCAACAGCATTACCCTCAGCAATCCTCTCTGTTACCTCTTCAGAAAGCTCCTGCAACTTAGTTAAACATGATTTTCCTTCACAAATCCACATGGCTTTCCTTAATTAACTGACAATTGTCCAAGTGATTATTAATTTTCTCCTGAACTATTGTTTCTGATACCCAACACTGAAGTTGAACAAACTGTCCTATAGTTGCTGGGCTTATCTTTATAACCGTTTTTGAACAAAAGTGTACCATTATAGTGCCAGTCTTCTGCTATTACCCCTGAGTCTAAGGAAGACTGACAAATTATGTCCAGTGCCTCCGCAATTTCCACTTTCACTTTCCTCAGTATCCTTGGATGCATCTCATCTGGTCCTGGTTTCACACTGAAACATGCAAGGAGATATAAGGACAGATGAGACATGTGAGATCTTAAGCATCATCTTAAAAGAAGATTAAAAGCTAAAAATGCAGAGTGGTTTACGGAGGGAATTCCACAGATTAGGGCCTCAGCAACAGAAGACATGACTGCCTGCAGTGGAACTATTTAGAATTGCCGTTGTGCAAGAGGCCAGAATTAGACAGTACAGAAATCCTGGAGGGTTATAGGGCTGGAGGAGGTTACATAGTGCTGGGTAGGCATGAAGCTATGAGGGGATTCAAAAACAAAGGGGAATTTTGAAGTGGAGGTGTTGCCAAACTGAGATCCAATGTAAGTCAGAGAGAACAGGGTGATGGGTGATGGCAATTTTTTGCAAGTTAGAACATGGATAGTGGAGTTCTGAATGGCTTTAAGATTTTGGAGGTTGGGAATGTGGTCAGTAACGTGTTGGAATAGTTAGTTTCGAGGTAACATAGGTATGGATGAGTGTTCCAGCAGCAAATGAGCTGAGATGCAGTAGGGTCGGGCAACAGAGAATAGGAGCAGGAGTAGGCCATTTAGCCCTTTGAGTCTGGTACAGCAGTGGAACAAAGTGGTCTTAGTGGTGGAGCTGATATGTAACTGGTAACTGCTCACCTTGGGGTCATATGCGACACCAAGATTATGAAGAGTCTGGTTTAGCCTCCAGTTAGTTGCCAGAGAGAAAGATGGAATCAGTGGCTAGAGTTGGTGGAAAGGAACAAAGACAATCACTTTGGCCTTCTCAATATTTAATTGGAAGAAATTTCGGGTACCGGATGAAAAATGGAAGAAATTGGAGACAGTGGAGAGGTTGAGAGAGGTGCTGGTGGGTATCATCAGTGCACAGACGGAACATGATGTGTGTTTTCAGATGATATTGCAAAGGAGAGATTGCATGTAGAAGCAAAATAGGGTTTAGCAAGGATAAATCCTCAGGTGATTCCAAAGGTAATGCTGTGGGAGCAGGAAGAGAAAGTGCTTGCAAGTAATTCTTTGGCTACCCAGGTCTAGAATGAAACCAAACAAGTGTCATGTCACCCACCTGGATGACAGAGGAGAGGCACTGGGGAGGGTGGTGTGGTTAATTGTTCAAATGCATATGGTGTCTACAGTGAGAAAGAGCCCATATATCACATCTATGCAGCACCAGATATTTCTTATCCTGCTTAAGTCCCTTCCAGTTTTGTAACTGAAGTTGGCAGCGGTTTCTCTGATTCTTTTCCTCTTTTTCCATTTTATTCATGAAATAAGTAGTACACTCACTTCCTGATGGGTCTGCTTCTAGGTCTTGTCAAAATGACAAGGATCGGTGTTTTGGGAGACAAAGGTGGGCAGGGGGAGCTGCGGGGAGGACACCTTGACTTTCCAGAAATCGGATGAAATTAGTTAAATAGAAGCAGTTACTGTCACAGCATTCAGGGAAGGAGAATGGACACTCTATGTTGCGTCTCTGCATTTGTTTTATGTACACAAGCATCTCTCTGTCTTTCTCACTCTCGATTTGGCACAGGAATCAAAAGCTTTTAAAAACATCCTTACATTACACAAGCGATTTCATCAAAATGAGGTCAAGCTGACAATCATTGAACAAAGACAATCTGCATTTTCATAGCAATGAAAGTCGTAGGTATTACATAACCTGCATTGTCATTCCTTCAGTGCTTCCTGCAAGACTTGAGGTACCAAGAGCAACATCATGAACAAACTTATGTAAATTACAAAACTCTTTAAAGAGAAACCTATCAGCAGTCTTACCTACAATAATCAATAGGGTTAGAGGGTGGAGTTTTACAGTAATGACTAAAAATTTAAAACAAAAGGTACCAAATGAACATGGATCTTTCCTTCTTCAACAAGTGAGTCTGCAATAGTATTTTTTACCTTAGATTTTCCAATTTTCAGGTGAGAGGTGGGTATTACCAATTGGAAAAATACTGCTGATTTAAAGAATTTGCTGGGCATAGGAAACTCCTACCTGGAATAGGTGAGAACTTTCTTTCTATATCTTAAAACATTTTGATGCCCATATAATCAGAAAAATGCATGCCTGATACTATCTCTTTCTACCATAATACCATAGAAGGAGGCCAATCAACCCATCGAGTCTGCACCAACTCTCCGAAGGAGCAGCTTACCCAGGCCCAATACTGTCATAACCCTGCACATTTACCATGGTTAATCATAAGACCGTAAGATATAGGAGCAGAATTAGGCCATTTGGCCCATCATATCGGTGCTGCCATTCAATCATGGCTGATATGTTTCTCAACCCCATTCACCCACCTATACCCATAATCTTTGATCCCCTAACCAATCAAGAACCTATCTATCTCTGTCTTAAATACACTCAATGACCTGACTTCCACAGCCTACTGTGGCAATGAATTCCATGGATTTACCACTCTCTGGCTGAAGAAATCCCTCCTCCTCTCGGTTCTCAAGGGTCGTCCCTTTGCTCTGAGGCTGTGCCCTCGGATCCTAGTCTCTCTTACTGATGGAAAAATCTTCTCCATGTTCACTCTATCCAGGCCTTTCAGTATTCTGTAAGTTTCAATGAGATCTCCCCTCATCCTTCTAAACTCATCGAGTACAAACTCAGAGTCCTCAAACACTCCTCATTTCTTTGATCATTCTCATGAGCATCCTCTGGACCCTCTCCAGGGTCATTCCTTCCTTAGGATTGGAGTCCAAAGTTGCCTACAATATCCCAAATGTGGTCTGACCAGAGCCTTATAACGCCTCAACAGTACGTCCCTGTTTTTACATTCTAGTCCTCTCAAAATGAATGCTAACATTGCATTTGCCTTCCTAACTACCAACTCAACCTGCAAAAGCTAACCTTAAGAAAATCATGAACTAGGACTTCCAAGTCCCTTTGCACTTACAATGAATAATAATAATAATAATCCACCTAACCTACACATCTTTGGACACTAAGGGGCAATTTAGCATGGCCAATCCACCTAACTTGCACATCTTTGGACTGTGGGAGGAAACCACAGCACCCAGTGGAAACCCACGCTGACACTGGGAGAACATGCAAACTCCACACAGTCACCCAAGGCCAGTACTGAACCTGGGTCCCTGGCGCTGTGAGGCAGCAATGTTACCCACTGTGCCACCCTGTTCAGTTCAGGTAATATGGCTGTCCTGGATTGCTGGGGAAACTGTTGTCTACAAAGGTTGTTCATATGCTATACAAATGCAAGTATTTTGTACGAGTAATATTGTCTATTATCAATACTGGACTCAACCATCAACATGAATTCTGGGAGCATTAGTTAATAATTAATTTCACCAGCTTGTTTTCTGGAGACTATTTTCCGTACAATATTTTGATATGTTTATTGATGCTGTTAGTTTTATTCATGCAAATGCAGTGCAAAGCTAGGTTAAAATAAAACTGAGAAAACAACTTGTGACAGCAACAGAAACTAAAAAGCAAAATCCAGATCAGGAAAATAATTAATCATTCACCTTCTAAAGGTAATGACGTGGATTTGCATTTCATCCAGGAGGCTGGTTTTGAATGCTGACTTTGGCTTTCTTTCATGTGCTGGAAGTAATTTATGTACCTAATTTGACCTCTCAATGGGCTTCCAGCCAAAGCTGCTTGGCTCTCATTCATTTGAATCACAAAAACATAGACAGGCTTTGCCAAGAAATGTTATGCCTAGGTGAGGTTATGGGGCACTTAGTGATCAGAACCTGAAAATGGATACGGGGGTTCGCAATGCATGAGCTGACGTTCATTGCTTCTGATGTTGAAGAATCGACAAGTTCATGCCCCTTGCCCATTTGCATGATTGATGCAAACAGCCGGCACGAAAAGCACTGCTAAGTGGCTGCATGGTTCAACAGGAGGCCCAAGTTTGTGTGAGGCTGGTACCATTTAAAGCTAGACTGTGCTACTTAAAAACGTAAAGGTGAGCTGTAGTCTAACTGCAGCAAGTGTCTAAACTGGAAGTGAACATGAGCAGGAGGAAGAGTAAATTATGGCACAACACAAGAGACAGTGAGTGAGCAGTCTGCAGTTATCTGATGCTGCACTGAACGCCTTGGGGGAGAAAGCGGAGAGCAGGAGAAATGTCTCTCTATCCAGAGATGATAAGGAGATCTTCGAGACAAAGTGTGCAAAGGCAGTTAGAGCAGAACATGTCTTAATGCCAGAAGTCGAGACCCGAGGACCTGGATGCAGTGACACAGTGGTTAGCACTGCTGTCTCACAGCGCCAGGGACCTAGGTTCAATAGGGGTCCGGGTACACTTCCGTCTTCGACCGATGACTTTCTGTATGGTGTTTGCATGTTCTCCCCGTGGGTTTCCTCTAGGTGGTCTGATTTCTTCCCGTGCTTCAATGATGTGGGGGTTAGGTTGACTGGCCACGCTAAATTGTCCCTCAGTTTCAGGGGGATTAGCAGGATAAATACGTGCAGTTATGAGGATAAAGCCTGGGTGGGATTGTCGTTGGTGCAGGCTCGATGTGCTGGATGGTCACCTTCTGCACTGTAGGGATTCTACATGATGATTCTATGATGCTCAATAGTCTCACAGGAGTGCAGTGAATGCATCGTCAGGTGCCATATCCCACCAAATGCACCTTTGGACTCTCACATTAGTCAATGCATCAAACTGACATCAGTCACATATCTACAATCCCTAGCAATCATGGCTCATACTTGCCTTTGCTTCAGCTCATTCTCACACAGTTAGCACTGCTGTAAGCCTCAGAGCCACATCTCACTGCTTGCACATGCTTCCAGGAATTCAGCTCTGTCAGGCTTATCACCCAAACAGATTGCATCACAATTATTGACACACTTTCCTCTCTTTTACAGGACCAATTGTTGCACAACTAAAGGCGGCAGCAGCTACTGACAGAGGACAGAGGTGCTGTCTGTCTGCTATGGCTGAAGTTTGACCTGAGAACACTGCAGATGACTCAGGTGAACATTTTGATGTGGAAGGTTACAGTGGAAGGCTAATGGGAATGCAGAATGAAATGCTTGGCACATTCGAAGCACAGTAAGAAGTTTAACAACACCAGGTTAAAGTCCAACAGGTTTATTTGGTAGCAAAAGCCACACAAGCTTTCGGAGCCTTAAGCCCCTTCTTCAGATGAGTGGGAATTCTGTTCACAAACAGGGCATATAAAGCCACAAACTCAATTTACAGAATAATGGTTGGAATGCGAATACTTACAGCTAATCAAGTCTTTAAGATACAAACAATGTGAGTGGAGAGAGCATTAAGACAGGCATTTGAGCATTAATGCTCTCTCCACTCACATTGTTTGTATCTTAAAGACTTGATTAGCTGTAAGTATTCGCATTCCAGCCATTATTCTGTAAGTTGAGTTTGTGTCTTTATATGCCCTGTTTGTAAACAGAATTCCCACTCACCTAAAGAAGGGGCTTAAGGCTCCGAAAGCTTGTGGCTTTTGCTACCAAATAAACCTGTTGGCCTTTAACCTGGTGTTGTTAAACTTCTTACTGTGTTTACCCCAGTCCAACGCCGGCATCTCCACATCATGACTACATTCGAAGCATGCATAAAATATCAAGGAGTCTAGGGATCTGGCGAAAGAAATTGCACAGATCTGTGCGTAGAGTTTGGAATCTATTCTTTCCAGCATGAGAGCAACGGTCAACTCCGTTAGCACAGTTGTGGACTCAAACCTGAGGCAGTATCTGGTGGCCAATGTATCAGCTTCAATTGGAAAAGCTCAGCAGATCTGGCAGCATCTGAGGAGAGAGAAACAGAGTTAATGTTTCGAGTTTGTATGATTCTGAATAAGCTCTGAAGAAGAGTCATATGGACTTGAAACATTAACTGTTGTTTCTCACTCCTGAGATGCTGCCAGACCTGCTGAGTTTTCCAGCATTTTTAATTTCAGATTTCAGCTTCTGTTGTAGCATATGCAGAAACTGTCCAACATCTGGGCGCTGTTGTGGAAGCTCAGACTTCTGTGCTGCAAGGTCTACATGCTACCACATGAGCTCAGCTTTCCATGACCCATGCTGCAGTGTGTAGGAGCACTGGGATAGGCAAAAGCACAGGGAAGACAGGCACTAAGGGAATGCATAAGGGCAATTAGTTGACAACTGTATGAATTATGGCAATGTTTTATTTGTAAATATCATTTGAAACAATGATTTTGTGTTGGCTTTTATTCAGCATTGTGGCCAAGAGGACTCTGTGATGGCTAGTAAGAGAGGAAAGGGGAATGGGGAATTGGTGTTGCATTCACTGACACGGCAGTCAGATGAGTCGTTCACAAACAGCATGGCCAGAAAAGAGCTGTTTGCGTTTCTCTTCCACTTCTTCTGCCTTCTTTTCCTCCTCTTCTTCTTTGTTCCTCTCTTCCTCCACTTCCTCTTCCTCCTCCTGTGCCTTTATGGTGGCAAGACTGCACAGCAAATAGAAGACCATCACAAACCTGTATACCTGCTCCCCCAGGACAGTCTAGACAGCCAAAGCATTGTTTCAGCATGACACTGGTCTGCTCAATCACATGTTGTGTGGCACGCTGGCTTTCATCATGTGCATGCTGGCCACATGGGTTCCATACTGGAGACATGACCCATGTCATCAGCAAATAGTCCCTGCCCCCTTGTAACCGTCCTCTGGTTTGTTGTGATGGCTCAAATATCACAGACTGCCAGGGTTTGAAGACATCAGAACTGCTACTAAGGCACCAGTATTAGCTGCTTGATTCTCTGTGTATAGTCACACTAGCAGCTAGTCATTTCCCTGATGGTTTAGTCAATGGCACCCTCCAAAATGGAGAAGATTACAATTCCTGCAAAGCTGTGTGCCCGGTCCACCTGCTTCTATCTAGCAAGCGAAAATAAAATTTAAACACAGCTATCAAAGCAAAATATTGCAAGTGCTGGGGATCTGAAATAAAAACAGAAAGTGCTGGAAAAACGCAACAGGTCTGACGGCATCCATGGAGAGAGAAACAGAGATAACATTTTAAAATCCAATATGGCTCTTCTTCAGAACTGTCAAAGAAAAGCATTCAGTTCTCTTTGCACAGACAGGACCAGTTTCCTCCATTTTGCAACAGTGGTGGGAAGGCTGGAAGGTATTACAAATGCTGCTTTCTTCAGCTTGGAAGAAAATCCTTGAAAATTCAAAAGCACATAAACATTTATTTATTAGTGTCACACGTAGGCTTACATTAACACTGCAATTAAGTTACTATGAAAATCTCCTAGTCGCCTCACTCTGGCACCTGTCTGGGTACACTGAGGGAGAATTTAGCATGGCCAATGCACCTAACCAGCACGTCTTTCAGAGTGTGGGAGGAAACCGCAGCACCCGAAGGAAACCCACACAGACACGGGGAGAATTTGCAGCTTCTGCACAGACAATGACCCAAGCCAGGAATCGAACCCGGGTCCCTGGCGCTGTGAGGCAGCAATGCTCACCACTATGATGGCGCTGTGAGGCAGCAGTGCTAACCACTGTGCTACCATGCCACCCATGACTATCTTTATCTTCACAGTCACTGATAATACTACTCTCGGCCTGCTCTGAGGCTGCAGTTGCAGCAGTGGCATTGGCAGATATTGAGGCCATTCTCAGTGAAGCACAGTCATTCGACACTTGATCCTTGCTGCAGTTCGAATAGGTGAATTTCTCCCTAAGGGCACTGGACAGATATGGCCTCCTTTTGAAGGCCCTCCTTCTTTTCCTCCTCTTCCCTCCTCCAATAGCTTGTCCTGCTCTGTTAACCTCTGCTTACTCTCCCTGTTATTCTGTAGTCTAAGGGGAATGCATACTAATGCACCCATTTCTGGGAGTAAGAGGGTTGAGTAGGAGCCTTGATGTCGGGTCCATGTCTTTCAGCACATGCCACAATACATTTTACATCCCTTTAGAATTTCGGAACTTTAATGAGCCAGATACCATCAAACAATTGTACAATTGCAATAACAGCAAGTGCAAATCAATCAGACACTTACCTGTAAGTAGTTGATGATAACTTTAAATAGTGCTGTGAGATGTCCTTTCTGCTGCTGGATGTGTGTTCAGCTGTGTAGGTTTAAGAGGTGGCATTAGAATCCATAGAATCCATAGAATCATAGAATCCTACAGTGCAGAAGGAGGCCATTCAGCCCATCAAGTCTGCACTGACCACAATCTCACCTAGACCCTATCCCCACAACCACATGCATTTACCCTAGCTAGTCCCCCGACACTAAGGGGCAATTTAGCATGGCCAGTACACTTAACCCGCACATCTTTGGACAGTGGGAGGAAACCGGAGCACCTGGAGGAAACCCACGCAGACACGGGGAGAACGTGCGAACTCCACACAGACAGTGACCCAAGTCAGGAATCGAACCCGGGTCCCTGGCGCTGTGAGGCAGCAGTGCTAACCACTTAGCTGCAGTATTGATCTCCAAAATGGCAACACTGGCATAAATCAGCATTACACACTGATTACCACACAATCTGCCAACTCCATGTCTTTCTGGGGGACAACCTCTGCACATGCACTAATGCCCTCCGCAACATGGTGTCTGCCACATCTCATAGAGGACTTTAACCTGGTGTTGTGAGACTTCTTACTGTGCTTACCCCAGTCCAACGCCGGCATCTCCACATCTCATAGAAACATAGAAACATAGAAAAACTACAGCACAAAACAGGCCCTTTGGCCCCACAAGTTGTGCCGAACATATCCCTACCTTTTAGGCCTACCTATAACCCTCCATCCTATTAAGTCCCATGTACTCATCCAGGAGTCTCTTAAAAGACCCTATTGAGTTTGCCTCCACCACCACTGACGGCAGCTGATTCCACTCGCCCATCACCCTCTGTGTGAAAAACTTCCCCCTAACATTTCCCCTGTACCTACCCCCCAGCACCTTAAACCTGTGTCCTCTCGTAGCAGCCATTTCCACCCTGGGAAAAAGCCTCTGAGAGTCCACCTGATCTATGCCTTTCAACATCTTATATACCCTCTATTAGGTCTCCTCTCATCCAACGTCTCTCCAAGGAGAAAAGACCGAGCTCCCTCAGCCTATCCTCATACCAGGAGTGTGCATGCAAGGTGTTGACGCCATTTTGGAGAAAAAACAGCTGTCATAACGACAAAGCTACAGGCACTAAGGAGTCAAATTTTGCAAGCTACATGATTAGGTTCTTCGTGACTCTTCAACCATGCAAAATTTTAACATCCTGTATTTAAAGTAGGTATTTGTAAACTAATTCCATTCTAACCAATTTTATTATTTGAATTCCTGCTTCACTTATTGAGGTTATAAACACTGTATAAATTTTTCATACGTTCACACATTGGTTTGCTGAAACATGGGGGAAGGATTTTGTCTTGTTCGAAAAACCAGAAACATAGAACATAGAACATAGAAAGCCACAGCACAAACAGGCCCTTCGGCCCACAAGTTGCGCTGATCATATCCCTACCTCTAGGCCTATCTATAGCCCTCAATCCCATTAAATCCCATGGACTCATCCAGAAGTCTCTTAAAAGACCCCAACGAGTTTGCCTCCACCACCACCGACATCAGCCGATTCCACTCACCCACCACCCTCTGAGTGAAAAACTTACCCCTGACATCTCCTCTGTACCTACCCCCCCAGCACCTTAAACCTGTGTCCTCTCGTAGCAACCATTTCAGCCCTTGGAAATAGCCTCTGAGAGTCTACCCTATCCAGACCTCTCAACATCTTGTAAACCTCTATCAGGTCACCTCTCATCCTTCGTCTCTCCAGGGAGAAGAGACCAAGCTCCCTCAACCTATCCTCATAAGGCATGCCCCCCAATCCAGGCAACATCCTTGTAAATCTCCTCTGCACCCTTTCAATGGCTTCAACATCTTTCCTGTAATGAGGTGACCAGAACTGCGCGCAGTACTCCAAGTGGGGTCTAACCAGGGTCGTATAAAGCTGCAGCATTATCTCCCGACTCCTAAACTCAATCCCTCGATTAATGAAGGCTAGTACGCCGTACGCCTTCTTGACCGTATCCTCCACCTGCGAGGCCGATTTAAGAGTCCTATGGAGTCCTCAGCCGTTTGGGGAACCTGTCAGCAAAGTTTCAGGCAGTTAATGAGTTGCCATCAGAACTCCCATCCTTTTAAGGGGTGTCCACTTAGGAAGGACCCCCTAAACACTGCCAAGCCCACAGGGAGGTTGCCAGGGCTCACCAGACAGTCTCCACAAGTGGTAGAGGTTCCACCAACCACTGATAAGATAACAATGGTGTCGGGTCGAGGCCCTATTTGCCACTTAAGTGGCCCAATTGATCTCTGGGCAGGAGGGCCATCTTGTATCTTCTCCCCTGCTGGCAGAATGTCATGATGACAGGAAGGGAACTCCACACCTGTCCTCCTTCCCAATTTGTTAGTTCCCCCCAAATCCTATCCCACCCTGTGATCCTCATAAAATCCAACCCAATTTGCATGAAAGGTTGCAAAACTGAGTAATAAATAATAAAGTTCATAAAATTCAGTATCTACCGAAGTCAACATACTTCATTAAGCTACCAGGCAGCATGCCTCCATTTTACTGCTGGAATAGTTTGATGCTTTATACAGTCTTTGCAGGCTGTATCACATTTACTGCAGGAAATTAAACATAATGATACCTCCCCTTCAACTTGCAGCTTAATGAAATATGAGATCGACATGATGCTGAGTTCTTCTTCCAACACCCTCTCCTCTGTGCCACTTCTTGGCCAGGTGGTTTCCCCCACATAGTGAATCCTTGCTGTTAACTTTGTACTTCTCCCCTGGGCCACTCGCTCTAGATTCTTGCTTCCTTTTGATCTTTTCATTGGGAATGGCTTGCGTGGCATTAGCCACCTAAATTTCTTTACTCCCTTCCTTATTCTAATCTATCTTCATCCAAACTTCTACTCTCTCAGCTCCAACCCTGGCACTTGCTGACAAGGGAACTGCTGTTGTTTGGTGAATGGGTCACTACTTTGTGGAGGCTGAAAGTCTCTTACATCTCCTACCTCCCCTACCACCAAGTATCATTTCCCAGTTGACAATTCACCTCATCTCCACTGGCAATCTCAACCCACAACCTTCAAAACTCATAGTCCCATAACCACACACAGCTTACATTTTCACAGTAACTTTACAGGGGATTTTCACAGTAACTTCATTGCAGCGTTAATGTAAGCCTACTTATGACACTAATAAATAAGCTAAACTAAACATTTACCTTCCCAAGATCCACAAACAGGATCGTCTCAATTGATTCATCCTTTCAGACTGCTTTTGCCCCATGGGATTTATTTCTTTTTACCTCAACTCAATGGACGTTCAGTCCCTCAATGTCTCCATTCCCCACAAAGTCGGCATGTTTCATCCTTGAATGATGACTAAACCAGTCCCAGCCACTGCTCCCATCCTCCCCCTCGCCAAGTTCCTTTCTCACATTGAACAATTTTTCAACTCTACTCATTTCCGTGGTGGGGAAGTTGTTGGAGAAGATTCTTAGAGATAGAATGTATGCGCATTTAGAAAGGAATAAACTCATTAATAATAGTCAGCATGGTTTTGTGAGAGGGAGGTCATGCCTCACTAACCTGGTGGAGTTTTTTGAAGAAGTGACCAGAATGGTTGACGAGGGAAGGGCCGTGGATGTCGTCTATATGGACTTTAGTAAAGCGTTTGACAAAGTCCCTCATGGTAGGCTGGTGAAAAAGGTTGGATCTCATGGGATAAAGGGGGAGGTGGCTAGATGGGTGGAGAACTGGCTTGGTCACAGAAGACAGAGGGTGGTAGTGGAAGGGTCTTTTTCCGGCTGGAGGCCTGTGACTAGTGATGTTCCGCAGGGCTCTGTATTGGGACCACTGCTGTTTGTGATTTATATCAACGATCTGGAAGAAGGTGTAACTGGGGTGATCAGTAAGTTTGCGGACGACACAAAATTGGCAGGACTTGCAGATAGTGAGGAGCATTGTCAGAAGCTACAGAAGGATGTAGATAGGCTGGAAATTTGGGCAAAGAAATGGCAGATGGAGTTCAATCCAGATAAATGCGAAGTGATGCATTTTGGTAGAAATAATGTAGGGAGGAGCTATACGATAAATGGCAGAACCATAAAAGGTGTAGATACGCAGAGGGACCTGGGTGTGCAAGTCCACAGATCCTTGAAAGTGACGTCACAGGTGGAGAAGGTGGTGAAGAAGGCATATGGCATGCTTGCCTTTATAGGACGGGGCATAGAGTATAAAAGTTGGGGTCAGATGTTGCAGATGTATAGAACGTTGGTTCGGCCGCATTTGGAATACTACGTCCAGTTCTGGTCACCACACTACCAAAAGGACGTGGAGGCTTTGGAGAGAGTACAGAGGAGGTTTACCAGGATGTTGCCTGGTATGGAGGCGCTTAGTTATGAGGAGAGATTGGGTAAACTGGGGTTGTTCTCCCTGGAAAGACGGAGGATGAGGGGGAGACTTAATAGAGGTGTATAAAATTATGAAAGGCATAGATAGGGTGAACGGTGGGAAGCTTTTCCCCAGGTCGGTGGTGACGTTCACGAGGGGTCATAGGTTCAAGGTGAAGGGGGGGAGGTTTAACACAGATATCAGAAGGACATATTTTACACAGAGGGTGGTGGGGGCCTGGAATGCGCTGCCGGGCAAGGTGGTGAAGGCGGACACACTGGGAATGTTTAAGACTTATCTAGACAGCCATATGAACGGAGTGGGAATGGAGGGATACAAAAGAATGATCTAGTTTGGACCAGGGAGCGGCACGGGCTTGGAGGGCCGAAGGGCCTGTTCCTGTGCTGTATTGTTCTTTGTTCTTTGTTTGTTCTATTTCCTCCTTATAAAAGGTGTTGCTATGAGAAATACTGGGCCCGGTTCTCCCATTGCGACCTGCAACTTGTCTGGCGGGTCAGGTTGGGAGATTCGCGTGTCGGCCATTTTGCGGGTTCCCCGCGAGTATTTACGACCCACGTGCATCTCCCAACCTGGAAGAAAATGGTGCTGCCGGGAATGCGCAGCCGTCCGCCGGGAAGTGAGGTAAGTAATTTGAATATGTTTTAGATGTAATTTAAATATCATTTCAATGTGATTATCCGTTCCAAATGCCAGCCCTGATAGCGTCTCCCATCCCGCCAGGAGTGCTTCATTCCGGCAGGGTTTAGAGTAGCTCCCCATGTTCGGGGAACTAGCGGGAGATGCTGCCAGAGTGAAAGGAGAGCAATCGGGGCCCCCCAGAGGTCGGGCAGCATGGCCACCCTGGCAGTGCCAGCCTGTGCCCCCTGGCATTGCCCAAGGGGCAAAGTGCCCATGCCCAGGTGGCACCTTGGCACTGCCCACTGGGCATGGGACAGTGCCAAGGGGGTGGGGCCTATTGTGGGTGGGGCCGAGGGGGTGATTGGTGGGCATGGGGGGGGGGTCCCGCTGCCACTCTGCATGGAGATCGGTCTGGGCTGGAGGGAGGCCAGTGATCGGGGCAGGCTGGGGGGGTGGTGGTGGTCTGCCAGGGGGGCCTGACCCAGGGGGTGGTCAGTGGGGGGGAATCTGCCGGGGTGAGGGGGTGGGGGGATCGCCATTGCTGGGGGGGGGTGGTCTGGGCATTGGGATGCTCCAGGACGGGGTGGGGGGGGGGGGGGGGGGGGGGGGGTCAAGGCTGGCCCGGGAATTGTTGTGGGGGCTGCAATTGAGCTGTGGGGGAGGGGTGCCGGGGCAGCACTGCGGGGGTCCCGGGCTGGTCAACGATTGAGCTGACCAACAAACAGGGAGACTGACAGATCGGGACCAGTGCGCATGCGCAGAATTCTGGAGCTGTCAGACTCCACGGGAATAGGCAGCGCCCACCTGGGGTTTTAATGAGATTCCCGATTGTGACCTCTGCATTGCACAGAGTGCGGAGATTCAAGTGAGAAGCTGCACTGAAAAAAACAGTCATGATCTAGAACAGTTTTCCCGCCAATTTAGCACTTTTGGAAGAATCACCCCCACTATGCTTGCCTTTTTTATGAGATGCGTGAAACATTTCTTGCTTCAGCCCTATTTAAATCACTTTCGCAACCTCTTTTCCTGGTACATTGATGGCTGTCAGTGCCACTTCCTGCTTTCACCCTGAACTCGAAAATCTCATCAGCTTTGCTCCTAACTTCCACCTCTCTGACTCTTCCAACCCATTCCTTGACCTTTCTGTCTCCATTTCTGGCATAGACATTTCTGCAACGAATAGCAACTTGAAGCCGACCATCTCCCACAGCGACCTTGATTACATTTTTTCCACCCAGCTACTTGTAAGATCTCTAATATAAAGCCAGCAGGAGTAAGGATGCTCCATTAAAATACATCTTCTTTTCACAGGTGTGGGTGTCACTCGTTAGGCCAGCATTTATTGCCCATCCCTAATTGCCTTTGAAAAGGTGATAATGTGCTTCATTCTTGAACCACTGCAGTCCCTGTGGTGCCAGTACACCCACAGTGCTGTTAGGAAGGGAGTTCCAGGATTTTGACCCAGTGACTGTAAAGGAATGGCAATATAGGGCCCTATTCTATCATTTTGATTCTAAATGTTGGGCGGACTTGAAACTGGGAGTGTTTCCGATCCGACTATTAGACCCGTTCTCCATTGCCCCCATACGCACTCTGCCTGAAAAACATATCAGCAATTCCGAATTGCGCTGCACAAGCCTGTGGGTGGGGCTTAACGCGCCCGAAACCCTGCAGCTCCGACCGGCGCCTCCCAACTGCACATGCGCAGAAAACAAATGATAGAATGCGGCTCCCCTGCCACATCCCTCCCAGGCTGGATAATGTCTCCCCCTGGCTCCCACAGGCATTGCCCCAGCCCCACAACACTACTAACCTCCTTATCCCCCCATCCCACTGCCACCCAGACCGATCGCAACCCCCTCCATCCCTTCCCCCCACTGATCTCAGGCAGAGTGGCAGCGGACCACTCCCTCCCCCTCACTGATCACAGGCAGAGAGCTGTCGGACCCACCCTCCCCGTCTCCCCCCACTGATCTCAAGCAAAGAGCCATCAGACGTTCAGTACTTACCTCCTCACTAGCTGGAGTGCCCGAATTGGACTTTTGTCGAGCATATCTGTTTTGCGCCAATTCTGGACGGGCAAACGGAGTGGTGAAGGGGGAAGTGTCGATAAGGTTGGGCGTGCAGCTCATTAAGTCAATTTAAATGCATGCAACCTGTTTCGGGCACGGGCCCGATCGCGGCCATTTTCGGGCCTTGGTAATGGGGGAATTGGTGCAGAGGAGGTTACGGATTGCGCTACTCGCCTCACGCCCGACTTTACCAAGTTTTCGCGTCCGAGAACAGGTGCAACGCGATGGTAAAATCAGGCCCATAGTTTCAAGTCAGGATGATGTGTGGTGTGGAGGGGAAGTTTGTATGTCGTGGTGGGTTCCCATGGCATCTGCTGCCCTTGTCCTTCTAGGTGGCAGCGGTCATGTGTTTGGAGAGTGCGCTGTTAAAAGAGCCTTGGTGAGTTACTGCTGTGCATCTTGATGTAGATGGTGCACACTGCTGCCACTGTGTGTTGGTGGTGGAAGGAATGAATGTTTAAGGTGGTGGATGAGGTGCCAATCAAGTGGGCTGCTTTGTCTTGGATGGTGTCAGGCTTCTTGAGTGTTGTTAGAGTTGTATTCATTCAGGTAAATGGAGGGTATTTCATCACTCTCCTGACTTGTGCCTTGTAGATGGTGGACAGGCTTTTGAATCAGCAGCTGAGTTAGTGCAGACCTGCTTTTGTATCCATAGTATTTACTGGCTACTCCAGTTCAGTTTTTGGTCAATGGTAACCCTCAAGATGTTGATAGTGGGGAACTCAGTAATGATAATGCCATTGAATGTCCTAGGGAGATGGTTAGATTATCCCTTGTTAGAGATGGTCATTGCCAGGTGCTTGTGTGGTGCGAATGTTACTTGCTACTTATAATCCCAGGCCTGTTTTCCAGTTCTTGCTGTATATGGACATTGACTGTTTCAGTATCTGAGGAGTTATGAATGGTGAATTGTGTAATCAGCGAAGGTTCCCATTCATGATGGAAGGAAGGTCATTGGTGAAACAGCTAAAGATGGTCGAACTGGCCTCCGTTCTGAGGAACTCCCACAATGATGTCCTGGGGCCGAACCTTCAGCAACCACAGCCATCTTCCTTTGTGTTAGATTTGACTCCAACCAATGCCAAGTTCTTCCCTGATTCCCATTGACTCCAGTTTTGCTAGGGCTCCTTGATGCCTCACCGAATCAAATGCTGCCTTGATGTCAAGGGCAGTGACTCTCACCTCACATCTTGAGTTCAGCACTTATGTCCATGTTTGGACAAAGGTTGTAATGAAATCAGGAGCTGAGTGGTCCTGGCAGAACCCAAATTGAGCGTCAATGAGCAGGTGAGTATTGCTGAGTAAGTACCGTTTTATAGGACTGTCAACAACACCTTCCCTCACTTGCTGATGACTGAGAATAGACTGATGGGACAGTAATTGGTCGGATTAGATTTGCCCTGCCTTTTGTTGACAGGACATACCTGGGCAGTTTTCCACATTGCTACACAACCTTCATCTTCAGCACGAGCAGTGCATTGCCTCATGAGGTACACCTGCATTCTCAACGCAATGCATCAGTTGCCTCCTGATGACACCAGAAAATCAATTATCAGTTTTTGCCATGCAATTATCATTTTTTGTAGGATTCGTATTGAAGAGGGTTCTAAGTCAGTTTTTAGATTGCACAATAGAACATAGAACATAGAACATAGAAAAGCTACAGCACAAGTAGGCCCTTCGGCCCACAAGTTGCACCGAACAATTTCCTTACCTTCTCGGCTCATCTATAACCCTCTATCTTACTAACCTCCATGAACCTATCCAAAAGTCTCTTAAAAGACTCAGTCGAATCCACTTCCACCGCCACTACCAGCAGCCGATTCCATACACCCACCACCTTCTGAGTGAAAAACTTACCCCTAACATCTCCTCTATACCTACTCCCCAGCACCCTAAACCTGTGACCTCTTGTGACAACCATTACAACCCTGGGTAAAAGCCTCTGAGAATCCACTCTGTCAATACCTCTCAACATCTTATACACCTCTATCAGGTCACCTCTCATCCTTCGCCTCTCCAAGGAGAATAGACCTAGCTCTCTCAACCTATCCTCATAAGGCATACCACTTAATCCCGGCAACATCCTCGTAAATCTCCTCTGCACCCGTTCTATGGCTTCCACATCCTTTCTGTATACAGTACTCCAGGTGGGGTCTGACCAGGGTCCTATACAGCTGCAGCATTATCTCCCGATTTCTAAACTCAATTCCTCTATTGATGAAGGCCAGTAATCCATACGCCTTCTTAACCACAGCCTCTACCTACGACGCCGCTTTGAGCATCCTATGAACCCAAACCCCAAGATCCCTCTGTTCTTCCACACTGCCAAGCGTCTTACCCTTAATATTATATTCTTCCATCCTATTCGACCTGCCAAAATGAACCACCACACCCTTATCTGGGTTGAAGTCCATCTGCCACTTCTCCGCCCAGCTCCAGACAAATTTTCCTTGAAAATTTGCCACATTTCTTCCGTACATTTCCCTGAGAAAACCTCCTTCCAATTTATGCCTCTAATTTCCTGCCTAATAGCATCATAGTTGCCCTTACTCCAGATAAACACTTTCCTAGCTCGGCTGATCCTATGTAGGATGTAGGATTTAAGGTTAGATTGCCTATATTCAACCTTTGGTAAAGGTTGTTAACAAATTATAGAACACTTGCTGAGAAATTTAAATGGGGTGAGTAGTGTTAATGAACATTAGAAATGGTCTGGGAAAGAACAATCTTAATTTGCTGAGTACTTTTCCCTTGTTCCACACTCTTGTTATGATTTTCAATTTAAACTGAGTGGAGAGCCACTCAAACTATAATTATTAACAGACTGTTGTGGTGTAAATTAGATCCTCTGCTGATTCAGTGAATAAAACCAAGCAGTGAGAGCAGGTAGATTAATTTTTATTATTCCAATCTGTATCATGTGATGTTAGTGTACCTTTAACAGATTTTTTAAAAAATCATGTTCTCTGCAGCTCTTCCAGCCTCAGCTTTTTTCATTGTTGCCAGGCTGTCTGGAGGAGTCCTTTTATTGCTACTTCTTTGGACTGTGGGAGGAAATCGGAGCATCCAGAGGAAACCCACACAGATGCAGGGAGAACATGCAAACTCCACACAGACAGTGACCCAAGCTGGGATTCGATCCCTGGTGCTGTGAGGCAGCAGTCCCAACCACTGTGGCACCATGCCACCCCTGCAGAACTACAGAGATAGTCGTCTTCCAAAAATCCTTAAATTCTGGAAAAGTCCCAGTGGATTGGGAAACTACCAATGTAACACTCTTAAACAAAAAGGGAGACAAAAAAACAGGTAACAATGGTCCAGTTAGCTTTACATCTGTCATGAGGAAAACGTTAAAGTCTATTATGAAGGATACAACAGCAAAGCATTTCGAGATACAAAATCAAGCAGAGTCAACATGGCTTCAGTGGATTCAATGAATAAAACAAATCCTGCAAAAAATGATAATTGCATGGTAAAAATTAATAATTGATTTTCTGGTGTCATCAGGAGGTAACTGATGCATTGCATTGAGGATGCAGGTGTAGCTCATGAGGCAGTGAAGATGAAGGTTGTGTAGCAATGTGGAAAACTGCCCAGGTATGTCCTGTCTACAAAAGGCAGGGCAAATCTAAACTGGGGTTTTGTTTATTGTTACTCTGGGATCTTTTATGACCTTGCATTGTGAGGGGGAAGATTGATTGACAAATCAAAGTCAGGTGGTTCCTCTCCAGGAAAAAAACCTAAGGATTCATTTTCAGTTTTAGTTTAGAAGGGGGTGGACATCAAGCTGGAAAGCAGTGTTTTCCTCTCTCTCTCTCCCTGGTTTTGGAAATTCTGCTGTTAGCTGGAAGGAAGGTTCCTGGCCTTCTTGGAGTAGAAATTCTGCTGTTGGTGGTTGACTTGGCTAGAGTCTCCCTGGTGTTCTGGGAAGCTGTTCTGACTTCAAGCTGTTCTGGGTGTATCCAGAGAGCTGCCAGAAGTTACAAGACTGGGAAGTCAGGGTTTCAATTCTCCAACCAAAAGACTGAAGCTGTTCTGACACCAAGCTTGTCTGTGTGCACCTCAAGAGAACTGCAGCATTCAATCAAAGGACTAAATTCCTGTATCACGTGAGCATTAGTCTTTGCTGTGTTAAACCTGTGGAAAGGGGTTTGTTTCTGGGATTGGTTTGATGGGGACATTTCCTATATTCATTATGGATCATACAATATCATGGTTGGGTTTTTTTCTTGTTTGTTATTGGTAAAGGTTATTGCTAATTTTATTTCTATACATGTTAACTGTATTCTTAAATAAACTTTGTTTGATAAAAGTTCCTTAGTGGGACAGTTAAATTATACCTGAAGTGAAATATCTCATGCTCACTCTAACCAAACTCAGAGTGCAAAACTTATGATCCAGGCGGACTTTGGATTCTCTGACCTGAATTATAACAATCACCACTCAGATATACACGGTCTCGCCTAGTTTACACAGTAAAAAGCCTGTGACTGTAGTTACGGCAGGCTGCTCTTAAAAGGGCAGAATTTTTCAGCCCTTCCCGCAGATGGGACTTCCAGTCTTGCTGAAGACAACCCCCTCACCCCCATGGCATGTTCCCTAGCAGCAGGATGGGCGAGACACACAAAACACCATCGACATCCACGGGACTGGAAGATCCCACCAGTAGCAATGGAAAATCAACTCCACCGCCGGGAAACGTGCCATGGGTGGGGGGGCTGGGGGGGGGGAGGGGGGGCAGAGGGAACAGAAGCTCCCACCCTAAATTTTCCATAAGATGGTGGGGCTTGTCCATTTCAGTGTAAGTATCCTTTTAATGGCAAGGTGAGTACTGCCAAACAACCTGTTTAACACTGATAATTAACTTTTACAAGTGTGCAGTTGCATTGCATCAGTTTTCTCTTATTATTGGAGATTTTTAAAAACATTTTTCAGTTTTATTTTCTCCTCCATTCTTGCTTACTATCTAATTATTCCCTCTGCACTTAATTTGACCTTGAATTTGATATTGCAATGGTACTTCCTGATTCAGACACGGCACTGCTTATCAACAATTCTTCTATCTGATTGGCCACGTGGTTCTTTGCCCTGTTCACACAGGCCCAGGATACTCTGCAGAGGGGCACTGTGCTTTTTTGGTTCTCTAATTCGCAGTTGCTGCCAATGTAAAACCCCATTAAAAGTTTGCTGGCAAGTGTAACTAATGGTAACTGCATATTATCAAATATGTGCTAGTTATACAAAGGGTCATGAACGTAGCCCAGTCAATCACGCAAACCAGCCTCCCATCCATTGACTCCGACTCTCGCGCTATACAGACAAAGCATACTGTTTATAGAGTATATAGGGTAGAAGGAAAGGAGAGGGTGTAGAGTAGTGTTATAGTCATAGCTAGGGTGTAGAGAAATATCAACTTAATATAAGGTAAGTCCATTCAGAGGCCTGGTGGCAGCAGGGAAGATGCTGTTCTTGAATCGGTTGGCACATGATCTCAGACTTTTGTATCTTTTTCCCGACAGAAAAAGATGGAAGTGAGTATGCCCAGGATGTGTGGGGTCCTTAATTATGCTGGCTGCTTACCCGAGGCAGCAGGAAGTGTAGACAGAGTCAATGAATGGGAGGCTGGTTTGTGTGATGGACTGGGCTACATTCACAACCCTTTGCAGTTTCTTGCGGTTTTGGTCAGAGCAGGAGCCATACTAAGCTGCGATACATCCGGAAAAGATGCTTTTTATGGTGCATCTGTAAAAATTGAGTTGTAGCGGACCTCTGAATTTCATTTAGCCTCCTGAGAAAGTAGAGGCATTGGTGGACTTTCTTAACTATAGCATTGGCATGGAGGGACCAGGACCTGGCGTTGCTACTACTGGTTTCTCCAGCCAGGTCGCTGCCCTTCCCCCATTGGCACTCTCTTTTTCTCTTATCCTTCATTTCTGCTGGTGTCTCCAGCAGGTCCATGCCCTTCCCCTCTGCTCTCCCTCCCTCTCTCTCTCCCTCTATCTCTCTTATCATTCACTAATGCTGTTGTCTCCAGCCAGATCCATGCTCTTCCCCCGCTATCTCTCTCTATCTCTTAGGTGAGAAGTAATGTTGCAGAAAGATCAGCGCTTGAATCGCCGTTGTTGAGAATTTATATTAACGAATTAGACATAGCAATCAATAGCACAATTTCTAAATTTGCAGATGTCACTAGATTGGGGGGGATAGTCAATAATGAGGATTACTGCAATAAATTACGAGATATTAGCAAACTTGCAGAAAGGCCAGTTGGCAAATGAATTTCAACTTTGATAAGTGTGAGGTATTCTGACTTTGAAAGAAAAATGAAGAGGTTGCATATTACTTTGAAAAATGGAATCTAAATAGGGGCGATCTGGAAATAAAAACGTACATGTCACTAAAAACATCAACACAGGTTAACAGTGCCAAAAAATGCAAACCAAGTGCTCAGGATTATTTCTGGAGGGATTGAATTGAATAGTAAAGGACTTATGTTAAACTTTTATTGAATCTTAATTAGATCACCAATTCTGGTGCAACTCTCCCACAGTACAAAAAAGTACAGACCTGGAGAGGCTGCAAAAAAGTTTACCTACCAGGAAAGGATGAACAGTCAGGGTGTCTTCTCAGGAAGATAAGGACATTTAGCATGTCCACTATGACTCTCATCAACTTCTACAGATGCACCATAGAAGGCATTCTTTCTGGTTGTATCACAGCTTGGTATGGCTCCTGCTCTGTCCAAGACTGCAATAAACTACAAAGGGTTATGAACGAAGCCCAGTTCATCACTCAAACCAGCTTCTCATCCATTGACACTGTTTACACTTCCCACTGCCTGGGAAAAGCAGCCAGCATAATCAAGAACCCATGCACCCTGGACATACTCTCTTCCACTTTCTTCCGTTGGGAAAAAGATACAAAAGACTGAGGACAGGTGCCAGCCGACTCAAAAACATCAAAAAACGACTGCTGCCATCAGAGTTTGAATGAACCTACCTTGCATTCAGTTGATCTTTCTCTACAGCCTAGCTATGACTGTAACACTATATTCTGCACTCTCTCCTTTCTTTCCCTATGTATTGTATGTTATGTCTGTTTAGTGCGCACGAAACAATACTTTTCACTGTTAATACATGTGACAATAATAAATCAAATCAAATGAAATCAAATGACCCCACCCCCACTGACCACCTAAACACCCATCCTACCCCCCCCCCCCCCCCACCCCTCCAATTATCCTACCCCATATAACCACTCTGACCACTGTAATACCCTGACTGTCCTATGGTCATGCCGCCCCCTCCTCTCCCCCGCCCCATACCCACCACCGACCATCCTGCCACCACTCATTTACCTTACAACTTACCTTCTCAATATGGTTGGACCTCTAAACTCACCTGCTTCTTTACAGAAGCCAATGCTGTTAAAAAAAGAAATGTTTCTCCCTTCCATCTGACTCTCCTGAATTCAGTTGAGAGAATTCCTGGACACTGCACTGTACGTTTCTCACCCTGCCCGACGCAGAAGGTAAAAGATGCGGCTGCATTGAGCGTAAGTAATTAGAGGCAGAGTGTGTGTTTGCCACTCCACAGAAGCTATGGGCCTGAATGTTACTGGCAAAGACTGAGGGAAAATATTCAGCTGACAATAAAAAGCACTGATGTACCCTGGGAAATTCTGAAAATTACACACACTTAGCCAGTGGGATACTTTACACAGGCTTGGACAGTGGGATCTTCTACCAGCTGAAAGAGTCATAGATCTGGACTTTAGAGACTTTCAAAAACAACATTAATAAAGCCACGCAGAAGATGCAATATTTTACAACTTTCAATTTTATAAGAGACGTCTCTTTTCCAGATATTGTCAATGAGTCACCTTGTAACCAGTGATAAAATTAAGTGATAACCTTTGATTGAATGAGCTGGAGCAGTGAAGACAATGAGCAGTGGCCCTCTGTGACATGCCTGGGCAGACGTGGTGAGGCCCTGGGTGACAATATGTTAAAATAGAATGTCAAAGGTGTTGTTACAGATCCATTGACGGCTGCTCCCAAATGCTTCTTCCTTATCTCAAGCATTGGAAACATTGGGGAACTGGCAAGAACTAGCCATGCGCCGAATGTGCCTAATGCCATTCAAATTCTTACAGCAAACAAGAACACAGGAAGAAAAGTACAAAGTATTTTCAGGGGTGGATAAAAGCAACAAATATGTGGGCGACACGGTGACATTGGGCAGCACAGTGGCACAGTAGTTAGCACTGCTGCCTCATAGCACCAGGGACTTGAGTTCGGTTCCCGGCTTGGGTCACTGTCTACGTGGAGTTTGCACGTTCTCCCCGCGTCTGCGTGGCTTTCTTTTGGGTGCTCAGCTTTCCTCCCGCAGTCGAAAGGTGTACAGGTTGAGGTTAAGCCTTGCTAAATTGCCCCTTAGTGTCAGGGGGACTAGCTAAGGTAAATACATGAGGATAGGGCCTGGGTGGGATTGCGGTCGGTGCAGACCCGATGGGCCGAATGGCCTCCTTCTGCACTTTAGGGATTCTATGAATTCTATGAAATATAGGAATGGCAGAGTTCATAACAAAGACAACTAATGGAAATGCAAAAATCAGTTTTCCTATCATCTTTCACCTGGCTTCATGCAACCTGCTTGTGCAACTCTGGCTCCAAGCTCCTTATTGAGCCAGCAATAGGCAAGCAGCATTGCCAAAGGAGGTCCCTAACCTGTAGTTAAGAATGTCAAATGAGCGTTTGCAAATAAATTTCCTAAATGAGGTTAGAGCATGCCGACAACATAGCATCATTTTCACCCCAAAATCACGACTTGAGAAGTCAGATGTGCTGTGAATCTCCCCCCCCCCCCCCCCCCCCCCCCGCCCTCCCCACTGTGGTGCTTACAATATCTGGGGTAGAACAGACTTTAGGGAGTGTTTTTGTGCTGGAGGGAAAAGGAGAGATTTGTAGGATCGGCTGCTTCCTAATGACGTTCATTAAATGCATCATTCAAATCTCAAATAAACCCGAACAAACCGTTCATGACTAATAATCTGACTGACATCGTTGCCATGGAAGCAGGTGCCTTAGTCACGTACACGACATTCTGAACATTTATAGAAACAATTGGCATGAATGGCACTACAGTGGCTCGGCTTTGCAAAGGGGGGAATATGAATTGCATAAGGAAACATTTAAGCATTACAAGGGTAATATGCTAGGTACAAATTATTTGGATTTTCAAAAGACATTCAGTAAGGTACTGCATAGCCAATTCATGACTTCAGATCAAAATGTGTGCAGTCCGGGGACAAATGGCTGAATGAATAGTAAGCTGGCTAACGGCTGCAAACAGAGCGGAGGCGTTAAAGGTAGTTACTCAGACTGGAAGCATTTGGAAGGTTCAACAAGGATCAGTGCTGGGGCAACTGTTGTTCACTATTTACATCAAATGACTTGGACTTTGAAATTGAATGTCCAATATCAAAATGTGCGGGCAACAACAAATTGGACTGTAGTTGACAGAGAGGAGGACTGTGGCAAAATAAAACAAGACGTTAACAAAATTGCAGAATGGGCAAGTAACTGCCAAATGAATGACACATTGTAAAGGTGAGGTGGGAGGAAGAATAAGAAGGCGGCGGCACGGTAGCACAGTGGTTAGCACTGCTGCTTCACAACTCCAGGGACCTGGGTTCGATTCCCGGCTTGGGTCACTGTCTGTGTGGAGTTTGCACATTCTCCTCGTGTCTGCGTGGGTTTCCTCCAGGTGCTCCGGTTTCCTCCCACAGTCCAAAGATGTGCGGATTAGGTTGATTGGCCATGCTAAAATTGCCCCTTAGTGTCCTGGGATGCGTAGATTAGAGGGATTAGCGGGTGGGATATGGGGGTAGGGTCTGGGTGGGATTGTGGTTGGTGCAGACTCGATGGGCTGAATGGCCTCTTTCTGTACTGTAGGGTTTCTATGATTAAGGGAGAAAACTAGATATCTCCTGAAAACATATGTGGGGATCTCAATGTGCGATCGATGTGGGGATGCACAAAAGGCATTAGTTCATTTTTGTATATAATGTGGCACGATTTCACTTACAAATTTGCTTTTAAATGTTTGTTATTGATGAATTTTATTTTAACATTGTGACCAAGAAGGAATGAAAGAAAGATTTGCGTTTATACAGCATATTTCATATAATTCAAAGCAGTTTACAACCAATCAAGTAATTTTTAGGTGTAGTTACTTTTGTAATGAGGAAACAGAGCAGCCAAGTTGCACATAGCACAAATGACAGTATGATAAAGACCAGATAGTGTTTTGGTAATGTTGATTGAGGGATGAATTTTGGTCAGGACACCGAGCATAACACCCCTGTGCTCTGCGATATCTCGCAAAGCCAAACAACCTCTTCTCTCTGCTGACCATCCAGAACTATTATCTGTCTGTGCTATTCATTGAATTATAGGGAAGCCTGTAATCTATTTCAAAAATGCCTTCCTCTGCCCTCTTCCCCATGGCAATGTGAAACATATTAAACTTGCATCTCGGTAGAAAGGACAATTTACTTATTGAGAGCCCAACTCTACATCATCTGAGAAGTAAATTGATAATTTATTGTCTGGTACCTTCAAGACCTGGAGAGACTCAGGGGCTAAATCTTACCAAAAGAAAGTGTTGCTTTTGGTGAGAAAACCGATGCAAATCTTTGGAGAAAAATGGGTGGGTTTTCTCTCCAGATCTTATGACACTCTACCAAAAATAATGAAGGGGGTATATTTCAGGCCGTCATACGGGGGTGGGGCCTTAACATGCCGGCAAAACCCGGCTGTACAGAGAGCAGGACGCCATCTTAAATGGATGTCCCAATCATAACCTGGGTAAACCTCCCCCCATCCCACCACGGAGGTCTCAGGGGCTCCCTTCCCCACCCCTGATTGGAGTCGATACTTCTCTATCCCCACCCCCAGATCATCGGCCACTTCTCCTTCCCCCCTGAACCAGAATCTGAGCCGGCACCCACCTCCATGCCCCCTGCACCTCCCCCCCTCCTCCCAAATGCTATTGTTAGCATCCCAGTCCCTTTGTCCACTCCCCAGCCACCATCAATCACATCTAAATGAATCCCCAGCCCCCCCAAGAGGATCCCGCTGGGGCCTGCCCCTTGGCACAGGTTGGCACTGCCAACTTGGCACTGCCAGGTTGGCATGGGCATGCTGCACAGGCAGTGCCAAGTTGTGCCAGGGGCATTGCCAGGTCACTGTGTGTCATGTCCCCCTCTGCTAGGGACTATACTTACCTTTATGTCTTCAGGGAGGCCCCCACAACAGATTCATGTCTTGGTGAATCTGTTGCAAACTGTGCCAACATGGCATCATGTCAGCACGGTGTCACTCTATGGCGGGAGGTCAATATCTGCCGTGGGGGCAGGCTAATTATATTAACATCTATTAAAATGCATGTAAAGTGGGTTCATGCCCATTATTGGAGTGAAGTTGATGACATCAGCAGCGAGGGGTAGATTTGAAATCATGGGTTCGCCAGCGAAAACTGCGACTTCCGGATCTTGAGCCCTGCCGGCATTCGCACGGATGGCAAACGCGGGCTCAAGATCACCCCAGAGTCGACTCATTGTTAACTCAACTAACTTCAAAGTAGTTAATGGTGCTTTTAAATAGTGTCCGTGGGGTGATTCTTCCTGCTGCTGAATGGATGTTCAGATTTTCTGTGTTTAAGAGAGGGTATTAGCTGGAGAGTTGAGTTCCAAATTGGCTATGCTGGCATCAAATCAATGTTACATGCTAACAGACGTTGCCGTCTCCCCACTCCATAGACTTAGGGCACATGCTCCCAGTGCTTACTCAAGGTGACAACCACCATGCACTTCTTCAGTTTGAGTGTGTATCACAAACACCATTTTGAAACTGAAATAGAAACACAGAAACATAGAAGATAGGAGCAGGAGAAGGCCATTTGGCCCTTTGAGCCTCCTCCGCCATTCATTACGATCATGGCTGATCGTCCAACTCAGTAACCTAATCCTGCTTCCTCCCCATAATCTTTGATCGCATTCGCCCCCAAGTGCTATATCCAGCCACCTCACGAAAACATTCAATGTTTTGGCATTAGCTATTTCCTGTGGTAATGAATTCCACAGGCTCACTACTCTTTGGGCGAAGAAATGTCTCCTCACCTCCGTGCTAAATGGTCCACTCTGAATCCTCAGACTGTGACCCCTGGTTCTGGCACAAATGACACAGATAGTGCCCAAACAAAAAGCTCTTTACCCAAACGTTGCAACCGATGGATCTAAATGGGGTAGCGGAGCAGAGGGATCTTGGAGTACAGATATGAAGTGAAACTTGCTTGATTGCCCTCAGATTACTGTGAACTGATCTGGTTTTCATATTATAACACGTATATAGAGCGAGTGGAGAAGGTGCAGAATTATTTACCGGACCAGAGAGATTATTCTTATCAGGACATATTGAACATTGTTTCCCTTTTCTTTAGAACAAATAAGTCTTTTTTTCATATTTACTCATGGGATATGGGCACTGGCTGGGCCAATATTTATTGCCCAAGTCTCGAGGGGTTGATCGGATAGAGGTGTTAAATATTATGTAATGGTTTGCTCTGGTAAGTGTAGAGATATTGGCTGGGACTTTCTACTCCAGGCCTAAGTCCCATGGCAGGGTGGGAAGTGGGGCTTTTTCTTTCCACGTAGCCCAATGGGAAATCGCTCAATGCTGTGCTTGTTAATTATGCAGCCAAGGGTTTCCAGACCCTGATAGCGGTGAGGCAGGCAGTAAGCCAAGCGCCCCACCATCATATTCAAGCACTATATTTAAAAGGCACCTGAACAGCTGCAGCTTTATCCCACTCTGAACTGTGGTCCAGGAAATGACTCGAAGACTCCGAGCAGCACCTGTCACCAAATCTCATCATCAGGAAACTGATTTTCATATCCCCACCGGATTGCCCATCTCATCCCCGCATTGATGGGGCAAGGATGATTCCGCCCATTGTTCCCACTTGCAGGGTTCACGGGAACTGCAGGACTTAAGTAAGGGCGGCACGGTGGCACAGTGGATAGCACTTCGCCCTCACAGCTCCAGGGACCTGGGTTCGATACCTGGCTTGGGTGACTGTCTGCATGGAGTTTGCACATTCTCCTCGTGTCTGCGTGGGTTTCCTCTGGGTGCTCCGGTTTCCTCCTACAGTCCAAAGATGTGTGGGTTAGGTGCATTGGCCATGCTAAATTGCCCCTTAGTATCCTGGGAAGGGTAGGTTTGAGGGAGTAGCGGGGTAAATATGTGGGGATATGAGGTTAGGGCCTAGGTTGGATTGTTGTCGGTGCAGACTGGCCTCCTTCAGCACTGCAGGGTTTCTATGATAAATACAAGATAGCCATTAATAAATCCAATAGGGAATTCAGGAGAAACTTCATTATCAAAGGAGTGATTATTGTGGAACTTACTGCCATAAGGAGATGCAATGAGTATAACTACATTTTGAGGGGAAGCTAGATAAACAAATGACGGAGCAAAGAACAGAAGGGACAGTCCATGGGGATAGATGAAGAAGGTTGTGAGAAGGCTCCTGTGAAGTATATAAAACCAGCAAGGCCCTGTTGGATTGAATGGCTATGGTTCTGTGCTGTGGAATTAAACCTTGCCGATAAACTGTCACCTGCAAACTTTGAAATTATGGCGTGTCTCGGACTTAATCACGGATCATAATTTTTTCTTCAAAATAGCAGTGATTCAAACACCAAACCCTGGAGACGCCACTGCACACTGTGCTCCAGTCTGAAATACAACTGCTCACTAATACTCTCTGCCCCTTCACCATTTCATCCTTCAGTCACTTCCGTTAATGGGTCCATTATGTGGATTTTATTAAAGGTCTTTTGAAAGCCCAAGCGCACGACATCAACAACACTACTCTTAACAACTTTTTCTGCTAGTTCATTAAATAACCATTTGTTGAACATGACTTCCTTTCAACAAACCCATGCTAGCTTTAGTTTATGAACCTTTATTCTTCCAAGTTCAAAATAACTTTGACCCAGATTAGTGTCTGAAGACGTTTCTCCACCACCAATGTCTAGACTTATATTGTGATCTTCTAAGCCGTATTTTTCATTTCCATTTACTTAGACTGATGCTGTGCTTTCAGTACATTTGAATGCATTTTAATAGCGTCTGAATGAGTTATCTTGCAAATCGAGAAGCTTTCATGATTAAAACATTATACCTACTGTAATGGTTTGAGGGCTTGATACTAATTTCCATACATGAAGAGGGATTTGAAGAAGGAATATTTCACTGTCTTTCCATTTTACAGATGATGCGAGTTGCTTTTCTTTTGGGTTTTACGTCAACTTTAAAAATTCTTGCGCTTTTAAAAAGTTCTTTCATGAGATGTGTGTGGTGAACCATAGATGGTTACCACTATGGGTACTGAACCATAGATGGTTATCACTATGGGTACTTGTACATATGTTACTCTTGTTACTGTTGGGGTTAGGGTTGGGGTGTTCCACCTGTTGGTATTGTTCTGTGGTACACTCCGGTTGGCTCCGCCTTCCTATAGGAGTATAAAGGTCACTGCACTTCCTAGTGATCCTTTAGTCTGGGATTGTATTGTTAAGCAGTATGCTCTATTCTTGTTGCTAATAAAAGCCTTTATTTCCCGGGTACGATCAGCCTCCCGAGTGAATTAATCGCGCATCAATGTGGGTGTCATTGGCATGGCCAGTGTTTGGTGTGACATGCAGTAAACAAAGTCAATGATGATAAGATTTCCATTATGGCTGACTTCAAAATGATATTCCTAAACTTCAGGGGAATAAATCAGATCATTAGAAGGAGAGAAATTCTTACCCTAAGAAACAATATGCCAACAAGAATTTTCTGCAAGAAACACATCGATTGTCACTGAACATGCAAACTTAAGTAAGATTTAACAGGTCGAAGCTGATTAGCCTCATCTCCTTATGAGCAATAGAGGTGAGACAAGTTGTCTTTATCACTGGAATAAATTATTCCTGAAGATGGCATTATGATCAAGGAATAAATAACAGATAAGCATATTACATTGTTAAATATCTAACTTCCACGACACCATCACTAATACAGTGACAACGATAAAGAGTCTAATGATAGAAGTTTCATTTTTTTGTCTTGTGGGACATTGATGTTTCCCAGATGCAGAGACAAAAAAAACGTGATGGCGACCCTTTTTATGTCAAATCGCCAGCCCCCCGATCTGTTGCCCAGGATTTTCTGGTCTTCCCCACAATATGCAACAAGACCAGGTCATTAATAAGATGGCACGATACAATCCAAGCCTCATTTTCATGAAGATTCAAAAGCTGACCTCCCAGTGGAATGCAAAAACATTTGACCCGTTGAACTACCCTCGGACTTCCCCACTGCCATCGACCTGATTGTATCTGGGATTTCTGCCGGCTGCTCTGTGGTAGAGAACCCCAATCTCAACAGTTTTGTAAGCTGAAGATTCCATCGCTGCCCTCACACTTAATTCCCATGTTTTAGGCACAAAGGCCTGTCCCTGGAGTTCCCTGTGGCGGTGAGAATCACCTTGAGGAGATGAAAAAACACTGCAAATGTCTTCTTAGAAGCACACATCTGACCTGTTGGGTAACTAGTAGGTGTGTGTAGAGGAATCCATCCTCTGAACTTCATGCCGTCACTGGCTAACCCAATTCAAGATACAGCGGGACAGTCAAAATTCTGCAAGAACTATAGAGACTGAGGCCTTGTAACTATATGGTGAGCCCTCTCCATCCAGTCAGCATAGGTTTCACTATTTAGTACCAACCTGTACAAGACATCCTCTGGAATCGATTATATCGTGAAGCAAACTGTCCCTCGCTCAGTTCTATTGGTGTTATAATCACTAACCACGCGTCTGTCACACCACGTGACCTATCTACTTGTTCACACTGATGGCTCGGTCCCTCACCCTTTGGAGTCTCTGAATTCATAATCTCCATCTGCATTTGGTTGACCCAGGTTATCTCTGAAAACCACAGCCTCAACCTCTTCCCAGCGCTTCAGCGCGAGACGTGTAAGTAGTTTACGGGATAGCATACACTATAGGCAGAAACTGCGGAGGATTCCAAATGCAGAGCAAGGCTGAATCAAATGCTCATCGTAAACAGTGACCAACTCCAGTGTCAAGCTGAATAACTTACTCTCAGTGGTTGCTGAACAGATGCTGCGCCTCACTGAGGTCAAATACTCAGAACAGAGGACAGAACATGAAAACTCATTCATACCACATGCCCTGCATGATCACACAGAAAATACATCTGTTGTTTCAAACCAGACAGTCAAACCACCAGTGATCCAACTGAGATAAATAAATATTGCCCTCACCAGACAGTGAACAGGCGAATGAGGCTCCAGAAGTTCTTCCACAAACTCCAAGAGGCCAACAGCGAACCCAATGAGGCCGGCAAAGAACCGGAACAGCCGACACCTATAACACACAGAAAATGGAGCAAGGGAAGTATCTGCTCCTTTCCCACTCTAATTTGACTGACTGCAATTTTACATCGCAGATAGAAAAAAGCAGCAGCCCAACTATATACGTAACTTTAATATTTAATCATTTAATTCTAGATCATCAGTATTTCTCAGGGCCCCACAAAGAAACCTTTGGTAAACCTTCCCCCTTCCATCTCTCTGCTATCAAAGGCCTTCGATTCATTTCCTACTCCCCAGGCTTGAGAAAATGGCCTTGAGAAACAAAATAGTTTGCTCCCACATAATCTTGAATTGACTGCACCTCTCCTGCATTCCCTCTCCTGAGGGATAATTCGGTCTCCCCCCTTCTCTTTGCCCTGGCTATCAAAATCCCTTGTTCTCGCCAGAGTAATGAATCATTCCCCATCTGGGGGGATTGAAGCCAGCGGGAGCATACAATATTCCTCATTGCAGATTACATCCCACTGCATGTTTGTGAAAGTGGTTTGGAGATACACAGGTTTCTGTGGTCTTTCCAATGTTCATCTTCACCAAAACTAATTGAATGGGCTCCCCATTCACTGCTGGAATAGCCTTAAAAATAAGCACGCCCCCAGCACACGTTCCAGCTGCTATCCATCTGCAACCCAGCTCAGTTCTCCTGGGACTCCGCAAGGCCTTTTTGAAGCAGAAGCCATATCGTCCTTTAAGAGAAAATTAGAAAAATATTTGAAGCAGCTGAAGCTATGATGTTATTGGGAGAATATGGGGCAATGGAATTAGGTTTGGATTGTGCAAAGGGTCTGCACAGATACAATGAATCCCTTCTGTTCTGTAAATCTCAATAATGCTCCCACCAATTTCAGGAACTTTGAGTCTATCCATTGATATTCTTTTCCTTGGTCACCCAGTGCGTTTTTGTGGTGACTGGACTTAAACAGGGTCAGTGAAAACATAACCTGGACTCAGATGGAAAATCACTGTTTGTACCCAGTTTTCCATGGTTATCTGAACTGTGTGGTTTCAATTAAAAATTCCACACATCCGTGGGTTTCATAAGCTGTGAGACTTGAGGGAAATGGACAATTAAAGGGAAATGTCACCATTGACAAAATCTAAAAGGCTTGAGAAAGGTTCGGTTGGCATCTAAGCCCGTCTGCCAAAGCTGTAGGATGAATAGCCTGGCAGGAAGAAATTAAAGGAAAGGAAACCCAAGGTGCAGCCAATTTCCAACAACACCGGCCATTGACCTGTGTCGCTGCACAATGAGGGCAGTCTTCCAGTTGAATTCAATTCCTGACTATTTGCTGCTCCTTACCAGCCAAATTTATGTTGTCAGAGTGGGCAGTCGGCAAAAGGAAAATACAAACTTGCAAGTATTCTTAGAGGAGATGGACCTCGGCTGAAGATTTTAGTCTTCAAAAAAAAGGCAATGACTTGGAGGCATTCTCGTGGGGAGCCACTGGAGATGGTTTACACACATATGAGTGAGAAGATAGGTGAGTTGGAGCAGACCATTACCCACATCTGCAACACAGGAAGTATCCCTTGACCTTCACAACTCCTCTGCAAGGAATACCTTGTTGTTATAGTAGATCAGGAAATAGGGGAAGTTAGCTAGCTTGCAGGAATGGAGACAGTGATAAGAAGTAGTTATGGTGAATGTTTTGTTTGGCACCAGTTGTTCAGTGTTTTCTTTGCAAAGTGAACCAGTATTTCTGCATTAACTCGGATGATGCTTCCAGATGCTGAAACAGGATGATGCTCCAAGAAAACGATGATGAACGTTTTCAGGGTCACAGCACTGGCTGTATGAGCTGTTAGGGGTTGAGGTAAAAGTTTGCTGTTGCTTTAATCTTGAGATTTCAGACCTTTTCCTGTGGTTTATTCTGAAGTACTTGCTTCGTTAGGTTTGGTTGGAGGACTCCTTTGTTTTGTCAACCCTCTTGGAGCATTTCTGCCTGGTGCAACCTTCAGTGCACAGGGCAGTGCCATCTGCATTTCAGTAGATGGGAGTGTGTACACCACTGGGGTCCTCCTTTGAGGAGGAAGAGAGGGACAGAAGAGAGAGGAGGCCAGGTGCCCACAGGGAGAGACCGGTAGGAGGAGAGGCACAGGGTGTCCAGGACCAGCAAGAAGAGCAAGGTAAAAGGGACCACAGAAGATGTCACTATCCAGCTGCCAGAGTGTACAGGCAAGGATCCAGCTACCTCAACTTGTTTGAGGGTCCAGTTCCACAGGAGGCTCCACCTCTCCACGGATACTGTCGCATCAATATGCTAGATAATTGGGTTGGAGATCACTCTCCAACCGTGTGGGTGGGTACTCAATGCCAGTGGCTCTGAAGGTCACAGCAGTCCTCAATTCCTCTGCATCCAAATCTTTCCAGAGATCAATGGGGTATCTGTGTAGAGTGTCCTAATCAGCTGTATTAGGTTGCTTCAAGCTCATCATTGATGCTCTGTTCAGACAGGTTTTCACATTCATTCATTACCAGACAGATGAAGCCAGCCAGGCTGAGTGAGGCAGAAGCTTCGCAGTTCTTGCTGTATTCTCCCGCATCCAGGCTGTCATAGACTACACTCGCGTGCCCATCAAGTTGCCAGTGGGTGTGCTGGGTGCCTTCGTGAATAGAAAGGGCTTCTACCCCATGAACGTGCAGATAGTAAGCCACCACAAGACACAGATGCTGCAAGTCTGAGCAAGGTACCCCAGTTGCTCCCATGATGCATTCATACATCCTGCGACACTGCCAGCTGTCAAGGCTGTTCATGGCTCCAGCTCGGCTGGATGGTTGGCTTCTGGGTGACAAAGGATATCCCTTGTAAAGGTAACTCATGACACCACTCCGGCACCCAGAGGCAGAAGCAGAGGAGAGGGGCAATGAGTCACGCCTCCACAAGGTCAGCGGCTGAGATGACCATTGGGCTGCAGATGATGAGGTTCAGATGCCCGGACCGATTGGGGGGTGCACTGCAATATCCTTCAGAGTGCATGTTGTTTATCATCATTGTCTGCTGCGCTCTGCACAATCTAGCTCTGGCAAAGGGGACCCACTGGAGAATGAGGATAGCGAGACAGCTTGACAGGCCACAGAGGATGGCTTTAGTGATGGATCTGATGAGAAGCCTGGAAAGGCAAAGAGTGAGGATATGAAGGCAAACTTGAGGAACCTTCAGGGAGGCAGAGACACTCCAGGGAGGTCTTGGTTCTACAAACCTTCAGCTCGGCCATTAAGGCACGGCTTCGATCTCATGGCAAAGGCACCGCCTCCTCACCAAACATTTCTCAGGAGGCAATCCTTTGACCCCAATGTCAAATCACAGGCTCTGTAATAACGTTTGCAGCCCCTGCCGCCTATCATAAGCCACTGCTGTGCTCTACACCTACGGAAAACATGGAGGATACTAGGGCCATGAAAACAAAATCAAGGTATATATCCTTTCCAGAGTAACAAAAATACTCTAATGTAATATTGTGTTAATCGCCATGCAAAAATAATACATGACACTGATGAAATGGAAGAATATCACCCGTGGAAATCCCCTCTTGTGCTCACAGTGCCTTAAGCTTACACTTGCCAGTGCTATGTCTTGTTACTCCCCCCTCATCGGCAGCGGCATTTCTGACCCTGCTTTCATTTTTGACCCTGATGACCTTGGCACAAATCGCAGCCACTTCCAGGCCCACTGATCATGCATGCACAATGTACACAAAATTTAGGCCGTAGACAAGACAGAAGGCAATATTATTCTGTTTAATTTTTCTCATAATTGAAATGGCTGCTGCAAAAATGAATTTAACAACCAGCATTCTCATCCCTCAAACATCCAGCTGATCCTCAGTTCCCTTGTATGTGCTTGCATGCTAATGCTTAATTCTTCGTCATCAATAGATAACAGCGAAGAGTAAGCAATAAGCCTCAGCAATTATTTTTAGATGGTATTTAATGAGCTAAATCTGAATCTGTGACTCAGGTTCCAGCTCTAAATTCTTTTAAAGAGCACTCCATCAGCTTGGAGATCCAACTTCACCTTCTCATTGTTAACATTTTTTTCAAAGAATAAACAAAAGATTTGCTTCCAATCGTTAGAAATTTGGGTCATTAAATAAACAACAAAGCCGCACCTTTCAGTTGTGCAGTTCACAATTATGCTGTTCAATGCGCAGATAGGGAAAAATCTATGTGAAGTGACAAGCTTTAAAACTTATATCTGCAGGGACCCTTATTAAAAATATCACTCAGTCAGAATACCCGCCTGAAATATCGGGGGGAATTTTACCATTTTGAGTCTAAGTGCCAGATCTGAGCGTCAAATAGATCCGCGCCTGGAATCCTCTTTCCAGCGCGCCCATACGCGTTTTGCTGGCTCCGGCCCGATCCGCGCTGTGGGCGGGGCTTAGCGTTGACGGACCGATCGGAGCTCTGAACTGCGCATGTGCAGTTCGAGAAAAATCTGACAGACGGGTGCGAAAGAAAAAGCAGAAAGCGGAGAGAGCGGCTCTCTGACGTTCATCCTCTGGTCGCTGGGGGGGTGGGGGGGGGGGTGGGGCGAGAGGGGGTGTGACCGATCATTCCCTGGGGCAGGGGGGGGAGGAGAGGGAGTGGGACGTATCATCCCCTGGGGGGGGAGGGGGGGAGAGGGGGTGTGACATCTCATCCTCTGGTCGGGGGGCGTTCTGCTGCCTGTCTGCGGCCGATCCCTCCTGGCACCATCACTGGTTCACTACCAGCCACAGATTACTCTTCGCTGCAGGTGCGCGAGAGCGGGAGAGATGGCTGTGGCTGGTAGTGTACCAGTGATGGTGCCAGGAGGGATCGGCCGCAGACACGCAGCAGAACGCTCCCCGACCAGAGGATGAGATGTCACACCCCCTCTCCTCCCCCCCCAGGGGATGATCGGTCACACCTTCTCCCCTCCCACCCCCCCCCCCCACCCCCCCCCCAGAGGATGAGACATCACACCCTCTTTCCTCCTCCCCCCACCCCCCCCCCCAGCCCCCCCCCCACCCACCCCCCCCCCCAGGGGATGATCGGTCACACCCCCTCTCCCCCCCCCCCCCCCCCCCCACCCCAGGGTATGAGACATCACACACCCTCCCCTCCCACCTCCCCCCCACCCCCAGGGGATGAGACGTCACACCCCCACTGCTCCCACCCTGCCCCCCCCCTCCTCGCCCCAGGGGAATGAGACGTCACACCCACTCTCCTCCTCCCACCCCCCCCTCCCGCTCTGACCAGAGGATGACCTGGGTCAGAGAGCCGTTGCAGTCTCTGACCCCGCTCTTCGGAGGCTGCAGCGGCGACTTCAGACTTTTATTTTGCAGGTCGGTAACAGCGCGGACACGGAACGGGCCAGAAGACGGTAAAGTGGGATTTGACGGTAGAGTTGGGCGCGCGGTTCATTAAGTCGATTTAAATGCATGCAAATGCATTTAAATCGTCGGGCCGCCCGATTCGGGCACAGGCCGGACCCGCACCCGAATCAGGTGTCGGTAAAGCTGCGATCTGCTCAGATTCAGGTGCAGATCGCGTTAAAGGCCCAACGCCCAACTTTACCGCGATTTCGCACCCGTTTTCGGGCGCGGTGTTTTGGTAAAATCAGGCCCATCGTCTGCGACTGTGAAATGGCTCAGCTGTTAGAAACACATTTTGGCTGCACCATCGCTTGGTCTCTGCTGAGGCCATCCTTGTTGGAAGTAGGTGCAGATGCAGGCACACCCTTCATCACGTAGCTGCTCTCAGCAGTTGGGGCCTGGTCAGTGTGGCTGGCAGATGTCTGGTAGTAGTCTGGGAATGTAGGCCTCAATATCAGTGACAAGGTTGATATACTGTTTGGTCGGAAGACTCACGGTGGCCCTTGAAAATGTATCTGCCCTCGCCTTATTTGGCCACTGGACATAGATGGTCTTGATGGGGCATCAGCAAAATCTCTGGATCCGAGGAGGCATCTTTGTGAGCTGTTTTTCATTTAGCAAGGGCATCAATGGTTTATGATCCATCTCAGTTATGACCTTGAGGCCGATAATGTAGTCGGAAAACTTCTCACAGGTCCATGCGACCGCAAGAACTTCCTTCTTGATTGCAATATTTCCATGCTGTCGGCCCTTTGGAAGCGTAGTGGACACATCACAGGCTGCTATCCAATTGCTCCTGAAAGAGAATTGCAATGAGGCCGGTTGCTTGGATTGTTTTGTCCTTGTTCCTCAGAGTCACCTCAAGGTGCCCTTGGTTGGAAGTTGGAGAGCTCCTACCGCGTGATGTATCTGTTGTTCGAAGTTGGAGGTTTTTGGTTCCTTGTCTCATAGAATCATAGAAACCCTACAGTAGAGAAAGAGGCCATTTGGCCCATCAAGTCTGCACCGACCACAATCCCACCCAGGCCCTGCCCCCATATCCCTACATATTTTACCCGCTAATCCCTCTAATCTACGCATCCCAGGACACTAAGGGGCAATTTTAGCATGGCCAATCTACCTAACTCGCACATCTTTGGACTGTGGGAGGAAACCGGAGCACCCGGAGGAAACCCACGCAGACACGAGGAGAATGTGCAAACTCCACACAGACAGTGACCCAAGCCGGGAATCGAACCCAGGTCCCTGGAGCTGTGAAGCAGCAGTGCTAACCACTGTGCTACCGTGCCGCCGCAGTCTCAAGGGACTGTGATCTGAATCTAATTTAAAATATGTTAGAAAACCATTTATCAGGATGTCAACATTCCAAAATGAAGTTGAGGATTTTCTTCATCCCCAGAGTCCTAATTTTGGTTACAGAATGTGTCTGTCAAGGAAGTCTTTATCGTCCTCTGTATGTTAAAAGCGAATCTTTATTAATTACTTGTAGCTATATACAGATATACAGTAAAGGACACAGGCAAGGAACTATCTTCATGTCTAGATCTTAACATGGCCTTGCTCAACACCTCACTGATTCTAGGGATGGGATTATCACACCCTTGCTGCCCACGGGGTCTTCTTGTCCCTCCAAAGTTGGTCTCCATCGCGAGTTTGCTGGCAATGGGATGAGTGAGCCATGCAAAGCACCATTGACTTTGTTGGTCCAAAAGATCCCACCAGTGGCACTCCCAGGAAAACCCTCCCTGGGAGTGCTCGAAAATGTTGGCCTAGGTCTGGGTGATGTACCTTCTTGATGTACTGGGGCGGCATGTTAGCACAGTGGTTAGCACTGCTGCTTCACAGCGCTAGGGACCCAGGTTCAATTCCCGGCTTGGGTCACTGTCTGTGTGGAGTTTGCACGTTCTCCCCATGTCTGTGTGGGTTTCCTCCGGGTGCTCTGATTTCCTCCCACATTCTGAAAGGCGTGCTGGTTAGGTGCATTGATCTGAACATGCGCTGGACTGTGGCGACTTGGGGAATTTCACAGTAACCTCATTGTAACGTTAATGTAACCCTTACTTGTGACTAATAATAAATAATCTTTACTTTATATAATTGTATAGGCAGTATTTATTCAGCACCACAATATCCCTGTAGATACCAGACACTTATACTACACCCCACATGGTTTTAAAGCTCAGGTAGCAATTTCCCACCCCCTCAACCCACCACTTTATTTGTACGGAGCCCCATGCTCCCATGGCAAGTTGTCACTTAATTGTCTCCGCGAGACTTGGTCACCCTGTTTATAGCAATTCTTTTCAACGTTGATAGGCAGACGATACAGGAGTGCATCATTAGTTCCATCAATGCATGTCCATCCTTCCTTCCAATTGTCCTCTAGCTCGTCTAAGATTTCCCTGAGGCCCAGAGCCAGCAAGGCCAGTAACCAGCCATTTCTCCTTCCATGACAAGCAGGCTACAAGAAAACCCAGCATCTCACCTCAATATTGAAATGAGCCCAGCGCGATCCAGGTTGGGGTGCATGCTCAATCCGCACAATCAATTAGAAACACAAAAAGAGCCAATAGCCAATTCTATTCCATTGTATTTCATCTAGGGCGGCACGGTGGCACAGCGGTTAGCACCGCTGCCTCACAGCGCCAGGGACCCGGGTTCAATTCCCGGCTTGGATCACTGTCTATGTGGCGTTTGCACATTCTCCCCATGACTGTGTGGGTTTCCTCCGGGTGCTCTGGTTTCCTCCCACTGTCCAAAGATGTGTGGGTTAGGTGGATTGGCCATGCTAAATTGCCCCTTAGTGTCAGGGGGACTTGCTACGGTGGGTGCATGGGGTTGTGGTCGGTGCAGACTCAATGGGCCGAATGGCCTGCTTCTGCACTGTAGGATTCATTTGAAATTATGTTTTAATTTCAGGTCTGCCACATTTGCAGCATTATCTATACTTTTATTATATGTTTTTCCTTAGCTTCTCAGATTTTTCTTTGCATGCAGTTCTCCCGTACCTTTTCATTTCCGACTGTTAACACATTCATTTTTCCATTTTATATCTCTGAATTATCGCACTGATGACCTTTTACATCATCTATCAGGCAGGTTGTGGGTTGTTTAGCTCATGAGCCATGACTTTCCCCCTAAACACTGTGTCATAATGGCAGACAAACCAGAGTGTTCAATGCCGGTCTGTCAGGCACGGTCCAGACTGTAATCATCCCATATTCAGTCATTTTTTGGGAGAGCAGTGGGTTGCACTCCGGTTCTGGGGTGGGGGGGGGTGAAGGGCCTAAACACGCCAGTGGGCCTGGCTACAAAGTGGTCAGGCGCCATTTTGAAAGGGTGCCCAAATCTCACATTGCACTGGGAGGCCCCCTTCCCCCACACTCAGGACATCAGGACCCTCCCCAGCATGTTTTCACACCCCCTCCCTGACATGGGTCGCCAGCATCAGGGCATTGGGGCCCTCTCAATGAGTCCCACTTCATGGCCCCTGACATGCTCCAACCCTGCACAATCCCCCTAACTCCCCTGCATAGCCCCCCCACTAAGCCCTCACTCATGTCCTACCCCCTTGGCACTGCCCTGGCAGTGCCCAACTGCCACTGCCAGGGAGCCAGGTGGACACTGCCAATGTGACAGGTGGGCAATGGCGGATGGGCCACCTTTGTCCTGGAACCATCCGGGAACTTCAATGGCCTCAGAGCCCCCTGCGTGGCCATCATATTTGGTCTCTGCTTTGTGATTGTGGCCGGTTTTGCGCCATGCCCGAAGATCAGAAGATCTCTGGATCTGGGAGAGTCCAACGTCAAATCGTCTAAGCATATTTAAATACTACTTTAAATATGCTAATCAGCCTCATGTCCTTTCTGGGCGTGTGCCAGTTTGCACCATTAGAAGGGAACAGAACAATTGAAAACCATTTGGCGCTGGGCACAAAACCAATCTTTAGGACCACATTCAATTTACCAAGGTTGCCACAATCTGTGCCGGGCACAGCGAGGCAGGAAACTCAACCCTTGTCAGTGAATGGTGCCTCTGTTAATTTCCCTCTTTGCAACTACAATAAACAAAAAGCTGGTTTATTTCTCAGTCTTTAGTTCTGATGAAAGGCAGGCACCCAGGGGGCGATTCTCCCAAAAAATTCAAAGTGTTGGATTTGCGCAAAGGTTGGGGTAAATCCCACTGGGTTTTTTCAGCAGGGGTTTCAAAATGAATCTCCCACACTCTGTACATCACAGAGTGCACTAGCGTGAATCTCACGAAATATCTGCGGGCGGGGCCTATTCCCACTGGAGAGGTCGACAGCATAGGGCTGAGCAGGCGACTGCACAGGCACTGATCTGTCAGCACCGAGATCGGCGCATGCGCAGTAGTCCCGCGCTCCCTCCCAATCACTGGCCAACTCAAACGCTGGCCAGCCTTGGGACCCCGCACTGTTGGTCCTCACAATTCCCCACGGCCCGACCGCTGGCTTCCCGAACACGCCCAGGCCAGCCTCGACCCACCCCCCCATCCCCAGCCCGCCCTGATGTGTGTCCCCCCCCCGCAGCCCAGATCTCCCGCTCCCCCACCCCCTCAATCTCCACCCCCCCCCGCAATCCTGACCTCCCCCACAGCCCAGCCCCCCCAACAAGCTGACCCCCCCCCCCACCCCCATCCCGATGGGCAGCCCCAATCACTGGCCTCCCTCCCTCTATCACAGCCCAAATGCAGAGTGCCAGCGGGACCTCACCCCACCGATCGCCCCTCAGTGTCCCCGCCCTTATCAGGCCCCACCCCTATTTGGGCCCCGCACCCTCGGCACTGCCCGATGCCTGGTGGGCTGTGCCACGGTGCCCCTGGGCATTGGTACTTTGTCTCTTGGAAAGTGCCAGGGGGTGGCAGGCTGGCACTGCCAAGGTGGCAATGCCCAGGGGGCACCGCTCCCCAGTGCATGACCTTCTCGGGGCGTCGATTGCCCCCCTCTTCACTCCAGTGGGGTGAAGTGGGGAGATATACTAAACCCCGCTGGAGTGAACCACTGGTGGGGGCAGGGTAGTTGGGGGGGGTGGGGGGGAAGCACTAGAGAGCCCGGAGATTTCAGCCCTTGGCCTGTTAATTATATTAAAATTATATGCAAATGAACATTTGTATAAATTACGCAGCTCCGCGCTGATTTCTGTGCGGAGCTGATGGTGCCGGAAATCCAGCTACCGGTGACGCGCAGAGGCCATGGCGCCCAGCGGGAAGCCCTCGAAACGGCCTCCACTCAAATCTCGCGGCCCGCTGTGTTACGAAAGCAGTGCAGTGGGCTGGGTGAATTGCCCCCTCCCCCCGCCAAATTCTAACCATAACCAGCCCTCTCTCCATCTAAATGTTGCTGCGCACATACATAGCAGATTTAAACAGTGAATGGCTGAATTCTGAAGCGGTTTCACATTGCCACACTGAAGAGCAAATAAGAACACTTTGGAAAACCAAGCAAAATTATATCTATGAAATAAAACATCTAAAAATACACTTGTGAAAATCTAATGGTGGCCTGCATTTTCCTCAAATCATTCGTGAAATGAAGAGGTGGAAAAATAACACCTGTCCTTGTGATGCTGCCAGCACATGACTGCTTTTTCTTTGCGGAGGTTGATGGAGTTGGGGAGGGGGTGATGGGAGTGGGCATGGTGAGAGTTTGGGTGCGGGTGTGTTTAGGTTGGGGGGGTCGGGGGGGAGTGGGTGGGAGAGGGTTTGGGGTGGGGGAGGTTTGGGTTGAGGGGGGCGGGGGAGTGGATTAGAGGAGGGCTTGGTGTGGGGCCGGGCTTGGGTTGGGCGGGAGTTGATGGTGGGAGGTCTTGGCTTGGGGGGGTGAGTGGGGGGAGGGTCCGGGATGGGGGCAGGTTTGGGTTGGGGGGCAGGGGGAGTGTTCGGGTTGGGGGCAGGTTTGAGTTGTGGGGGCAATAAGTGGGTGAGTTAGAATTATTGAGAAGGCAGGTTAGGACTTTGGTGAAATTCCCAAATAGGTCTCCACCACTGAGAGGGAGGAAAAATATGGAGGCAGAATTCAGCCGCCGTGACTGAAATATTGAGGTTGCCAGAAGCTTAGCAGGTGACGCAGTCAAGGGGGATCAAGAGAAAATGAGAGAGAGATGGAATTGAAGGTGAATATTGCAGGGTGCAAGTGGAGCAGGAGCTGGGGAGGAGGTGGGAGTAAGGTTTTGCAATGGCCTAAGATTGTCAGTATTCTCAGGTGGAGGCACTGTTAGCAGATAGATGTAAAAGGCGATTAAACCAAAGGGTTGGTTTTTGAGGGCACCTTTGGGAGACAGCTTACAAAGTGGCCTCACTGTCCACCTGATGGCACCAGAAAGATACTCAAGCCATTGTCACCTACCCCACACACGAACCCCCCTCAACACACATCCCACTGCCTTCTCCCCCACCCCTCACACACCCCATCCCATTTTCAGAAAAGTTTGCCACAATCTCTTTAAGGAGCACTGGTTCAACCACTCAGTGCTTAATTCTGCTGGGTGATGTTCTGCATGATGGAATCCCAAAATTGCACTGGGATCCTCTATATGAAGTAGGAAGCAAATTCACATATTTTGAGTAGGAACACTACCTGTCCATCCTGCTGCAAAATTGTGGTTATAGCTAGGGGGGTACTAACATGAGCACCGTAATTTTTGATCCACTACTGCCCCAATCTTGCATGAAAATATGAATGAAAATAGCCCCAAAGCCTCTGATGCAGCAAATGCAACATGCCTCAGAAAGAAGAGATTGTGCAGACAGTGTGGAGTGAGGTAGCAGAGAGATCATCACCAACACTATAACCCCACAAGAGTTATTTAAGGACAAAAATATTTGAATGACCTTACTCGCCTATGAGGAAAAGTTGTGATGACATAAAAAGATCAGGGACATCCAATAAATTGGAATGCGTTCTGCTGGTTATATGTTTTAAAATTTATTTTTAAATGAAAACTGCTTAAGGGCAGTGACAAGTTGGTTAGGATAATGGAACTAGTTCTTCTGGAATGTTGATGAACCTAGCACCACTGCAAACATGTGTTTGCCTAAGGCAAGCTGGTAACAATGGGGAATAGAACATAAAGGGTCTGAAGATGATGTTAGAGGTTCAAGTGAGGAGACAAGTGGTGGAATTCTCCCAAAAAAAAACAGGGCCAGATTCTCCGACCTTGCTCGCAGCTCCCATGCTGCTGCAGTGAATGGAGATTTGGCTGAGCGCCAAATTCTCCATCCTCACTGGCAGCGACGACAGGGTGCGAACGGTTGGAGAATTCTGGCCTGAGTGTCATAATGGCGAGAATAATGGAGTGATCCGTGTCGGTCTCTCAGGCTCACTCCCCACCGCAATCCTCCCACACTCTGTCACTTTTTTGGAAAGTTGGGAATTTTGCATCAGTCCCGCGGGGGTGGTGGGGGGCGTGGAGGGTTGGTGGAGCCTAATCAAGCTGGTGAGCCCGGCTTCAGAGCACTTGGACGCTGTTTCACAAGGACGCCCTGATCTCACAGTGCATTCTTTCATTCTCCTCATTCCTCCCAGAAACATCAGCATGTTCCCCCACCCCCTCTCAGACACTGCTCGCCAGCATCGCACCCCTCCTGATGAATCCCCCTGCCTGACCCCCACATGCCCCCAATCAGGACCCCCGACATGATTCACCCCTTCATGACACCCCCTGCATAGCACCCCCCGCCCCCCCCTCCGCCCATCATAGCCCCTCTGCCATAGCCCACACTATAAAACTACAAAATGCTGTGGAAGTTTGGAGAAAATTAGCTCTGAAGGTAATGAAATTTAAGGTGTTTAGAACTGGATAAAGTTAAGGATACTGTTTATAGCCGTTGTTCTACTTAAGTGTACTTCTAGTTGACTTTATTGTTGTCTATTTTATTGCTTAGTAAACGTTTAATTTATTTAAAATCATCACAAAGCATCTGGGACATCATTCTCTGGTTTGCAAATCATTCCTTGCATTATATCAATTTGCAAAATACAATTAAGGACACTTGTTTCAAGTTTCCCCTCCTGGGAGTGAACCTGATCGAGTCATTGGAAGGGGAGTGGGGAGAATCTTGCTCTAAGATCTTATCGACACAAATCCCATTTTAGGCCTCTCGCCAGATTTAGCAGCCATTACGGGATTAGCACCCGTGGACAATGGGTCATTAGACGTTGGCCAAAGTAAATCTAGCAGGCTCGGGAGAACGGGTGACTTCGGAGTGAGAAATTCTGGAGAATGCATTTTTGCGCGCCCCCCCCTTCTTTTCCCACTCACTGCAAGATATTTAGACTTTGGAGCGCACAAAGCTGATAATTTAACTGTGAGTTCTTTGTAATGGTAATACTGAAATGCTAAACTCAGTAACAATAAGCTAACAGGAAATATTCCATTCCCTAATGTCTATTACAATAGGGAAAATTACAGTGCTAAGTAATATGTGTCAATGAGAGTTTGTTGATCATTGACTTATAGGTTGCTACGTTGAACTCCATTCTCCTGAAGATAAACAGCAAAGCAACGGAGAAGAGAAATTCTTACCAAGCAACAACAAAAAGTTACAGTGAATGGGTAAAGCTTCAAAATGGATCCAATCTTAAGCAGTTTGCCTCAAAGTATCGTCCTGGGGCCCACGCATTTTTCTGCTCTATATAAATGACATCCAGGATGGAATAACAAGGCAGGTCAGAACCTTTATAGATAACTGCCTAGTTTACAGAGTCATTACTGAAGTCAGTCTCCTGGAAGATCTAAATAATCTCCTCAAATGTATGTCTCGGGAATTAAGTTGAATGTAGAGAAATGCAGCATCATGTAAATCGGCAATACTGAGTGTCCATCAGTGCCCAACTACACAATGCATGATGCCTCCCTTCAAGTTACTAAAGATTGCTTTTACTTTTGAATCCAAAATAATTTAAACTGGAATGGATCAAGTCAAATGGCAGCCCCAAGGCGTTCAAGGTGCTTGGGTTTGTGAAATGGAACTTCCATCACTCTTCAACTACAGTAAAGAAAATTTTCTTTCAAGAATAAAGAACAGTACGGCACAGGAACAGGCCCTTCGGCCCTCCAAGCCCATGCTGATCATGGTGCCCGAACTAAACTAAAAAAAAAGTTTCTGCTCTTACTCGGTCCATATCCCTCTATTCCCTCCCTATTCATGGGCCTATCCAGATGCCTCTTAAATGTTGCTAATGTGCCTGCTTCCACCAACTCCTCTGGAAGCGCGTTCCAGGCACCCACAACTTTCTGCGTGAAAAACTTACCCCATACATCTCCCTTAAACATTCCTCCTCTCACCTTGAACCTGTGCCCCCTTTCATTACCCTCTTTGAGAATGTTCAACACCAGCAATTCACTTTGTTGCAAACAATTACTTGCATGATACCAATATCTCTTAGTTGGTCATGTTGTTAGGCTGGCACAGTCGGTAGAACTGAAGAAAGACCCACAGGTTAACTTGACACAGTAAAAACTTTTGAATGGGCAAGTTTAAGTTTATTTATTAGTGTCATAAGTAGGCTTACATTAACACTGCAATGAAGTTACTGTGAAAATCCCCTTGTCATTACACTCCTGTTCGGGTACACTGAGAGAGAATTTAGCATAGCCAATGTAACTAACCAGCACGCTTTTCAGACTGTGTCACTTTCAGCCAAGTGAATATTTCTAAGCAGTACATCAAATCCAAAGGTGACTGAGCTTGAAGAGTTCACAACCAACTTCCTTCGCTAACTCCTTTTTCCTCAAGAACAACAAAGGGCTGGAACAATCTTTCAGAAACCTTAATCTCCAGACCATTTAACAAATCATTCAAGGAAAATCTGTTGAAGCTTTTTGTTATAAATTGATGTGACCATCGACTCCATTCAAAGTGCACCTCCTGTGAAAGTGCCCTAGTAGAAGACTACAGAGGGAAACCTTACAAAGCACCAAATAGTTAGAAGTGGTAACTGTGATCCTCATTGTGATAATGGTCTATTGATTTTCTTCAGATTGATTTTGTGTGCAGTAAATGCGGACAATGAGGCATCAGAAAAACACATACTGAAATGATCTTGGCTAAACACATAAATCCAATGCCATTATTTTTTACCTTAAGTGGTGATGGCATGAAATCTGGCTGAAATACAGAAGATTCTGACCCTCATTGATTTCAATGTGGGCAGTGATGTGTTAACTATCTTCTTGCTGTTTTTAATAGTGGAACAGTGCAAAAGTCCCAGAAAATTATGGAGTGGTGAATAATGGCACTGCACCATAAATTCCCGGAACTTAATAATAGTGTACACAGGTTTTCAGCAATCACTGGGCTTATTTCACAATGCTGGGAGACCTTTAAGTTCTCAGTACATTTCAAGCTGCAGTTTCCACATAATGGAAGTGACTCCCACTAAAACAATGTAGTAGAAAGTCATTCCTTTGTATCCTTTCAACTGCCCAAGCTTTTGTGGCCCATTAATACCAGCTCATCACTTCCAGGACAATCTCAGGACACTTTCAGGGCACAGCAACAATTTTCAGGCTGGTGAGTGGTGAACAGTTCAGAAGCACTTTACCAAGGCCCCTTTTACAGAAATGAAGCACAGTGTAGATCAGGCTCACAGCAGAATCACAGGAGGGAAATCACAGCAGACATTTTTAGAGTTAGTTTATCAGCAAAGAGCTTCTCTGATTCAATTTTATTTGCAAGGCTGCCTACCGCCAGTAATTGTCTCTTTTTAAGGTAAATCTCTTATCTTTTAATCTTTCTCTTTTGTTTGTCTATTCCTCGACATTAATTTCTAATTCAGTAATCTTAATATACGACTACACAACTGTGAGAAGCATCAAGACATATTTTGCACCCTTTGTAACACACGAACAGCAAGGTACACAAACAGCAGCATCATTTTCTACTGTGCTAAAAGCCACATCCAGGAGCTGATCTGAAAAGTAATTCTGCCAGTATCACTTGGATATAAAAGTGATAAATGTTTCCTCCTACAAAATCTAATATTGTTAAAATGTTACACTCCCTGTGAGGAATCAAATAAAGTGAGGTGTTATGTTTCCATTTATCACGTTAAGTAGATTGCAAACTCATCTCCCTGGTCTTATTATCAAGCAAATTGTTGTGAAGCTGTGTTAGTTCTCCCCTAACGGCTGCCTCACTTCAGTGTGCAGAGAGATAAATGAACTTAAGTTTACTTTTCATACTGTTGCAAAAGGGGGGGAATATTAACCCCCAAAAATGGATGAGTTTGACTTGGATGGAGTGTTGAAAATCATTTTAAATTCAACATTGGACAGCTGGCTTTTCTGGGCCTCTGTTTAGCTGCTTCAAACAGGTCACGGACCCTTGCAATCTCCCACAGTGACTTCTGACTTACAGACAGACCCTATCTGATCTCCAAAGGTCTCACCCCAGACCTCCCCAAACGAAGCCTTGGAGCTACAGAAAGGGGACAATTGAAACTCTCATTCGTGCAGGTAATAAAATGTCCCGAGAGATTTTTAAACTTCTAAAATTTTACATTTGTCCTAGGGTCTTTCTTTCACTCCCTTTATCTCATCTGTCTCTTTCGGCGTTTCCCAGGTTACATGGGGTGGTTCGTACCAGCCGCCATTGCTTTTTTCAATGTGATGTATGGTGTTTCAGTCAGATGCCATTCTTGCTGCCAGCTCACCCTATTTATCCAGGCTGGGGGCTGGCACTAATATACATTGCCTGGCCCAGTGGCTGATTTCTTTGGAGCTAGCAAATCCAGGCGTGGGCCCAGGGCCTTCTGGTTCAGAGGTAGGAGAGCCAACCAATAAGCCACTCTGGCTCCTATATTTATCCAATGTGACTCTAATTCACCCTATTTCCTTCCCCGTAATTCTCCCTGTTTCTTTTCCTATCCTTAAATTTCACTGGTTAGGGACATTTGGGCTGAATGTTCATGGGTTCCCACAAGCCCCAGTGATGTAGCCACACTGTTACCAAAATACACCTCCTGCAATTTACGGCACAAAGATAATGTGACCTGAAAAGTAAGGAGAAAGCCAATTCACAATTCCCACCATGAGATACCCTGCTCCAATTATTTATTGGCCATTGGGGGGTGATTCTCCAGCCCTATGCACTCATGCACAGATTGCACGGGGGATGCATGGGACCAGGGAATCGCAGGGAAGTGACCATAGTGCATTTAGCACCAGCAAGAACTCCCCTTTTGATTCTACCAGCAGGAAGGAACCAGATTTACACATTTAAACATTCATTTAAATATTCTTAGTCAGTTTCAAGCCGGATTCTCCCTGCTCCCAAGGTTCACCGATCCTCGGGCACAGCGGAAACCCAGAAACCAGTTCATATGGCCATGCCATGGGGCTCAGAGACCATTGAAGCCCCCGATCATTGGGGACATGGCTGGGCAGTGCCCTGTCACTGCCTCCTGGCACCCTGATGGTGCCAAACCAGCACTGCCAATGTGGTTGACACTACCAGGGTGCTAGGGCAGGGCCAAGGGGGTAGTGCTTAGCGGGGTGGAGCCTGAAGCAGTGGGGTCTAAGGTGACGGGGCATGAAGGGACAGGACATGAAAGAGCTGGCACGAAGGGGGACCCATTGAGTGGGCCCCATTGCCCTGATACTGGCGATCTATGTTCGGGCAGGGGAGATCGGGCCAGCGATCCATGTTGGGGCGGGGGGGGGGGGGGGGGGGTTGCGTGGGGAACATGCCATCAATGAGATGGGGGTCCCGATGTCTGCGGGGGTAGAGGGGGATCTTCAATTTCACTTTGAGATCAGGGTGGTCTTTTTAAATCTCTGGGAAGTCGGTCTTGCTGGCATGTTTAAGCTCCACCCCTCAGTGCAAAACTCGCCCCCCCTCCCCAAAAAATGAGTAAGTGCGGTGTGGTAATTCAGCCAGACACCAATTTCCCATTACCAAACACCCTTTACTGTGCACCGGAGAGATGGGTCACACCTGCAGCTTATAGTTAGACAGTCTACACCTCGGGGCCTACCACACCTGTCCAGGCTGAGCACTAGGTCTAGAAATGAGTCTCCACTTGCTCAATAAGGGAGCTCGTACTCCACAAAGCCCACGGGGAGATCCATTAATGACCCCCATGGCCTTCATGGCCATCATAACATGCGGGGAGATGGCAATCTGATTCACTCCAGGATGCCGACACTAATCGCACTGGTTTTCTCACCCCTAAATGCCACAGTCACCTTTTCGGGAAATTCCGCCCATTATGTTTAGGATAATGAGTTGACTTTAAGGAAGAATTATTCTATAATACATAATAAAATTATGCAACAAAGTTGAAAATATGCACTGTGAAGCATTTGAGGTTTCAGTATTCAAGTTGTCCACACATTGCTGAACATGACGAGAGCAGTTAGAGATTTTCCAGACAGCAGAAGCTGCTGCAATGAAATAAATATAACTTTTACAACAAGATATGTAATTGTGAGACAAGGCAAACTCGAAATTATTTGTAGACGGTCTACAATTTTTGTGTCAACTCACTGCTGTGAAATGAATGCTAGCAAAGGCATTAGCTGCACTCTGTGTGGCCTGTTTACCAGCCTGCATATTGTGATGTAGGTTCAGCAGTGGAAATATGTGACACAGGACAACTAAAACCTTTCAAGCCGCAGAACCCCTAGTGACCGCCAAGGTTCACCAGGGAACTCCAAGCATTCTCATAATGTTGACACTCCTTTTTTGCCACAAAAAGGGTGAGAACGTAGAAATCAAACATAACATAAGTATATTCTAGCTATATTTATGCATATATTAGAAATTAGAAAGAGGCACACAGTCACAAATACATTTGCCAGCTACACCGCCCCATCACATTAACCCTCGGCCAAGCCACACTCCCATGACCCCTTAACATCAACCCCTGGAATAAGTACCCACTTTAAGAGTGAGCAATCTAATAAATTCCATTATTTAAAAAAAATTAAGTCTTAACTTTTTGTCATTTTTAATGGGAGGAGTGATGCTGGAAAGCTTATACTCATATTGGACGCACACACCTCTCTCTCCCTCACATACACTCACCTCTCTATCCCTTGGATGTCTCAGGGACAGGACTGGGTGCTTCAGGTGCCGGGTTTTAGATGTTTCAGGAAGGACAGGGAGGGAGGCAAGAGAGGGGGGGGAGTGGCACTGTTGATCAGGGATAGTGTCACGGCTGTAGAGAAGGTGGACGCCGTGGAGGGATTGACTACTCTGTGGGTGGAGGTTAGGAACAGGAAGGGGTCGGTAACTTTGCTGGGTGTTTTCTATAGGCCGCCCAATAGTAACAGAGATGTTGAGGAGCAGATGGGGAAACAGATCCTGGAGAGATGTAAGAATAACAGAGTTGTCGTGATGGGAGATTTTAATTTCCCAAACATAGATTGGAATATCCCTAGGGCTAGGGGTTTGGATGGAGAGGAGTTTGTTAGGTGTGTCCAGGAGAGTTTCCTGACACAGTATGTGGATAAGCCTACTAGAGGAGAGGCTGTACTTGATCTGGTGCTGGCTAATGAACCTGGACAGGTGGAGGATCTCTCGGTGGGTGAGCATCTTGGGGATAGCGATCATAATTCTATCTCCTTCACGATAGCATTGGAAAGAGATAGGATCAGGCAGGCTAGGAAAGTGTTTCTCTGGATAAAGGGAAATACAGTGTCATCAGGGAGGAAATTAGACGAGTAAATTGGAAGGAGGCATTCTTGGGGAAAAGTACCGAAGGAAAGTGGAGGATTTTCAAGGAATGTTTGTCTGGAGCTCTGCATGACAACGTTCCGATGAGACAGGGGGGTGTTGGTAGGGTACGGGAACCGTGGTGCACGAAGGTTGTGATGAACCTGGTGAATAAGAAAAGAGAGGCGTACAGAAGGTTCAGAGAGCTAGGAGGTGTTAAGGATTTAGAGGAGTATACGGGATGTAGGAAGGAGCTTAAGAAGGAAATTAGGAGAGCGAGAAGGGGTCATGAGAAGACCTTGGCGGGTAAGGTTAAGGAGAATCCCAAGGCTTTCTACAAATATGTCAAGAGTAAAAGGATGAGATGTGAAGGCATAGGACCCTTAAAAGGTGAAGGGGGAAAAGTTTGTGCGGAACCGTTAGAAATGGCGGAGGTGCTTAATGAATACTTTACCTCGGTATTCACGGTGGAAAGGGATCTGGGTGGTTGTACTGCTGGTTTGCAGTGGACAGAAAGGATCGAGCATGTGGACATAAAGAAAGAGGATGTGTTGGAACTATTGAATGGCATCAAGGTTGGTAAGTCGCCGGGACCGGATGGGATGTACCCCAGGTTACTGTGGGAGGCGAGGGAGGAGATTGCGGAGCCTTTGGCGATGATCTTTGCATCGTCGATGGAGACGGGAGAGGTTCCGGAGGATTGGAGGATTGCAGATGTGGTCCCTATATTCAAGAAAGGGAACAGGGACAGCCCGGGAAATTACCGACCGGTGAGTCTAACCTCAGTGGTTGGTAAGTTGATGGAGAGGATCCTGAGAGACAGGATTTATGATCATCTAGAGAAGTTTAGTATGATCAAAAGTAGTCAGCACGGCTTTGTCAAGGGCAGGTCGTGCCTTACGAGCCTGGTTGAGTTCTTTGAAAATGTGACCAAACACATTGACGAAGGAAGAGCGGTGGATGTGGTCTATATGGACTTCAGCAAGGCGTTCGATGAGGTCCCCCATGCAAGACTTCTTGAGAAAGTGAAAGGGCATGGGATCCAAGGGGCTGTTGCCTTGTGGATCCAGAACTGGCTTGCCTGCAGAAGGCAGAGAGTGGCTGTGGAGGGGTCTTTCTCTGCATGGAGGTCAGTGACCAGTGGAATGCCCCAGGGATCTGTTCTGGGACCCTTGCTGTTTGTCATTTTCATAAATGACCTGGATGAGGAAGTGGAGGGATGGGTTGGTAAGTTTGCTGACGACACCAAGGTAGGTGGTGTTGTGGATAGTTTGGAGGGATGTCAGAAGTTGCAGCGAGACATAGATAGAATGCAAGACTGGGCGGAGAAGTGGCAGATGGACTTCAACCCGGATAAGTGTGTAGTGATCCATTTTGGCAGATCCAATGGGATGAAGCAGCAGTATAATATGAAGGGTACCATTCTTAGCAGTGTAGAGGATCAGAAGGACCTTGGGGTCCGGGTCCATAGGACTCTTAAATCGGCCTCGCAGGTGGAGGATGCGGTCAAGAAGGCGTACGGCGTACTAGCCTTCATTAATTGAGGGATTGAGTTTAGGAGTCGGGAGATAATGCTGCAGCTTTATAGGACCCTGGTTAGACCCCACTTGGAGTACTGCGCGCAGTTCTGGTCACCTCATTACAGGAAAGATGTTGAAGCCATTGAAAGGGTGCAGAGGAGATTTACAAGGATGTTGCCTGGATTGGGGGGCATGCCTTATGAGGATAGGTTGAGGGAGCTTGGTCTCTTCTCCCTGGAGAGACGAAGGATGAGAGGTGACCTGATAGAGGTTTACAAGATGTTGAGAGGTCTGGATAGGGTAGACTCTCAGAGGCTATTTCCAAGGGCTGAAATGGTTGCTATGAGAGGACACAGGTTTAAGGTGCTGGGGGGTAGGTACAGAGGAGATGTCAGGGGTGAGTTTTTCACTCAGAGGGTGGTGGGTGAGTGGAATCGGCTGACGTCGGTGGTGGTGGAGGCAAACTCGTTGGGGTCTTTTAAGAGACTTCTGGATGAGTACATGGGATTTAATGGGATTGAGGGCTATAGGTAGGCCTAGAGGTAGGGATATGATCAGCGCAACTTGTGGGCCGAAGGGCCTGTTTGTGCTGTGGCTTTCTATGTTCTATGTTCTCACACAGACACACCCACCCTCTCTCTCTCTCTCTTTTTCTCACACACACACACACATGTTCCTCTCTCTCTTACACACACACGGCCCCTCTCTCATGCACACACACATATGTCTGTCTCCCCCTTTCACACACTCATTCCCTCTCTCACACACTCATCCCCTCTCTCACATACTCATTCCCTTTCACAGACTCATCCCCTCTCTCACATACTCATTCCCCCTCTCACACACTCATTCCCTCTTTCACACACTCACCCCCTCTCTCACACACAATCACCCCTCTCGCTCATGCTCATGCATGCCCCCCCGCCCCCCCCCCACTCCACCTCTTTGAGGCCCACTCCAGCTCCATATCTAAGGCCTGCTCTGGTCCCTGCTCCAGCTCCAAGACCCACTTCAGGCCCGTGCTCTGAGGCCCACTGCAGCCCCTCCACCCCAACCCCACCCACCCCCACCAGCCACTGCCCTGAGGCCCTCTCCCCCCACCCCCCCCCCCCCCAGCCCCCATCCTGAGGCCTTCTCTTCCCATCAGTCCACTCTCTACTCTCTATGCTCATCCAATCAGAGGCTGGCTCCAGAAGCAGGTCTGCAGCATTTTTCAAATTCTACAAATGTGCCTGTTCTGCCATGGACCCCCTGGATGGGCTCCCGCAGACCCCTGGGTTCCACAGACCCCAGTTTGGGAACCCCTGGGCTGAAGCATCTATCAAGCCAATTTTTGAGAAACACATCCTATTAACATAAATAACATTGTACAATCTCAGATAAAATAGCATATGTCTACAGTGATGTTTCATTCAGGTCAAACTGTACTCCCGAAAGATGAAGACAAATATAACTTTTTTCAGGGCTGACAATATTTGAAATACAAAAGAATATGCATTCATTGTGAAGAAATAACACCATGCAGAAGAGTGAACTCAATCAAATCTTTATTTCTAAACACAATCTTGTTCTTGGAGACTCCTGTGTGGGCCATCTCACCAAGCTTCAGTAACACATCACGGGGGTTTTCAATCTCTCGGCCATGGTTTTTCAGAATGTTGTAAATATAAGCAGTAAAAATAGACTTTCTCTAACTAGACATTTCTCCATGGTGTATTGCCTGCAATAAACTCTTTGTTTTGCATTATTGTAAACAGATTCACTGGAAATATATGCAAGTGCAACATGTGTTGCAGCTGAATCAAATCACAATATCCTCCACCTCAGTGGTTCTCAACCTATGGTCTGCAGACCACTTGTGGGCCGCAAGGGTACTGCAGGTGGTCTGTGGGGAAAAAATACAATTACGTGTACCTCGTTTGAACAAACACTTTCTTGAAGACGTGAAGTTATACAAAAGTGAGGTGAAAAGAAAAGTTGCAAAGGTATTCAGCGTGCTTGGTGCTGTGTGACAAGGAGTAAGTCTCAAAGCTTCAGCTGCTGAGAACGTTAAGCAGGACAAATAGAAAGGCCTTCTACTGCAAACTTAAGAAATATGACGGGTGTTATTATACGGCCTCACCTGTCCCGAAACCATAAAATCCCGCCCAAGGTCAATGGATCTTTCCATTGTCCGCCCCTCGCCCGCTCCGATTCCCGTGGTGGACGTGGTGGTAAAATTCCAGCCAATAAATGTTATGAAAGATACCAGAATGTGCTGCATGCCTTCATGCCCAGATTTCATAACGTTGCTTCTCCATACATCTCACCTGGTTCTGCAGGAGGAGCTAAAAAGCCCTGCAGTTGGTGATGACCGGGCCCAACAGAGTTCAGCATCAATCTGTGCAAAGTTATTAACCCTGGGCAGCCAAACAGCGATTCCCAATCTTCTGGTAACATTAAGCAATGATTTTATTGCAAAAATCAGTGACAGCTTTTCATGTGCAAGCAAAATAGAAACAATGATAAAGAAAACAGAGATGCAGGTTAAATGGCTTGAGAAGTCAAATTACAACTCATTTGTGAATCTGTCAGATTTATTGGCCACGGCAGAAATGCAGCTTCCAACAGTGTGAAACATGACATCAGAGAGCACCTGTAAAGTTTGAAAACACAGCTCTGCGAGTACCTCCCATGTCCCCAACACAAAGTTCAACTGGATACGAAATCTCTTTTTTTTTGTTTATATATCCAGTTCAATCCAATCAAAGTCCAATTCAAAGTCTCAGCAAGTAAAACATTCCCGATCCAAGCTGACAAGACAGGCTGGCTGCTTCCTGTCTTGGGTTTGATCTACATGATCCAAGCTGATTGGAACAGGCATTGCACCTCCTCCAAGGCTTGATTTCATTTGCATCTTAGCCAAAAGGCCGAGATGCCGCTTTAAAAACTTGCTTCAAATTAAGCCACAATGTAACCATATGACTTCAACCAAGTACAGCATGTCGATACTACACTTGATCTTAGCCAAAAGGCCAAGAAGCGATGCAAAATCCCTTTGCAAGACTTGATGATGATGCGCTTGCTAGCCTGACCTCGAGGGAGCAAAACAGTCTTGTGGAACTGTCCTGTGACAGTGTCTTAAAGCTGTATATTTCTCAGGACTACCTGACTGACGTTTGGCTTAAAGTCGGTTGGAGATCCGTGAAACCCTTCTTTGAGTCTCCATCGCTCTGGTGGGAAACCATCAAGGGCAACCTCAAGAGGTTCTTCATCCACAAAGGGGTTCAGAAGGCCGGGGAGAGACGGGGAGAAATGTCTCGACTCCAGAGAAGCAATAAGGAGGTACTCCAACTGCAGTCAATGGGGGTTGATGTCAAGGAGGATCTCCGGGAGGTGAAGAGCCAGCAAGCCTCACTCTTTGCCTCGGAGGCTTCCAAGGTTATCTTCCGGTCCAGAGTCCGCTCCGTGGAGCAGGACGAAACGTGCTCGCGTTTCTTCTTCCAGAAGGTGCACAGGGAAACCTCTGTGATCAGCAGCCTAAAGGAAGAAGATGGCTCTGTAAGGTCATCGCAGTCTGACATTCTGAGGATCTGCAAATCCTTCTATGCCACACAGTATGACCTGAAGCCAACAGACAGCACGGCCTCCCAGTCTTTCCTGTCGTCTATCACGCACGTCTTAGACGACGGCAAGCGGGAGAGCCTGGACAGACCGGTATCTCTGGATGAGCTGACAAAGGCCGTCGAGTCCTTTCAGAAGGGTAAAACTCCCGGAAGTGACGGCTTACCGGCTGAGTTTTACTCGGCGTTGTGGGACTTGACGGACCCAGACCTTCTGGAAGTATACGAGAGTATGCTTCTGGAAGGCAGCATGTCAGAGTCCATGAGGAAAGGCATCATTACCCTCATCTACAAGCAGAAGGGAGAAAGGGAAGAAATTAGAAATTGGAGACCCATTTCACTATTGAACGTGGACTATAAAATTCTGGCCAAGGTCATCGCCAACCGGGTCAAGTCTGCTCTGGGGTCAGTGATCCATCCTGATCAAACCTGTGCTGTACCAGGCAGGAAGATCTCTGATAACCTCGCGCTGCTCAGGGATATGATCGCCTACGTGCAGGACAGGCAGGTGGATACCTGCCTCATCAGCCTAGACCAGGAGAAGGCGTTTGACAGAATATCGCACAGCTACATGATGGATGTGCTCTCCAAAATGGGCTTTGGGGAGAGAATCCGCAATTGGATCCAACTGCTCTACACAGACATCAGTAGCGCAGTTTCAATCAACGGGTGGGAATCAGATAGGTTTCGGATCAGGTCTGGAGTCAGGCAGAGCTGCCCTCTCTCCTCCGTCCTTTTTGTGTGTTGCATTGAACGCTTTGCCGAGGCCCTCAGAAGCAACCCAGGCATCAAAGGGGTTACAACCCCAGGCAGCGGAGGCACGCAGGTCAAAGCCTCCCTGTACATGGATGATGTGGCTGTCTTCTGCTCGGACCCCTTGTCTGTTCACAGGCTCCTCCAAGTCTGTGAGCAGTTCGAGCTGGCCTCGGGAGCCAAAGTCAACCGGGGTAAGAGCGAGGCCATGTTCTTTGGGAACTGGCCTGACAGATCCTTTGTCCCCTTCACCATCAGGGCAGACTACCTTAAGGTGCTGGGGATATGGTTTGGAGTGGCAGGGGCATGTGCCAAAAACTGGGAAGAGCGCATCGCCAAAGCCAGGCAAAAATTGGGCTTGTGGGAGCAACGCTCCCTCTCCATCACTGGAAAAAACCTGGTCATCCATTGCGAGGTACTGTCCGTGTTGTTTTACGTGGCGCAGGTCTGGCCTATCCCCAAATCCTGCGCAACAGCAGTGACCCAGGCCATCTTCAAATTTATCTGGAGATCAAAGATAGATTGTGTCCGGAGGGACGCGATGCACAAATCTCCAGAGAATGGAGGGAAAAACGTTCCCAATGCCGCCCTCATCCTGATGGCACCTTTGTGTGCAGCTGCTTCAAGCTGTGTAGATCCTCGGTACAGTAACAGCAAGTTCCATTACTTTTTGAGGTTCTACCTGTCCCAAGTGTTGTGGAGGATGGGTCTGGCCACACTGCCGCGGAATGCTCCAAGTAGTTGGACCGTACCGCAGCACCTGTCCTTCGTGGAGAAATGTTCACGCAAACACACCTTTGACCACATGGCGATCAAGCAGTGGTCAGCACGTAATGTCCTTGAGGCCCTGAGAGAAAAGGAGATGGTGGATCCTGTCGGATGGTTCCCTGAGCGGACTGTCAGTGTCATCTGGCAGAATGCCTCATCACCAGAACTCACAAACAAGCACCAAGACCTGGCTTGGCTGGTGATGAGAAGGGCACTCCCCGTCAGATCCTTTATGCACGCTCGAGGTCTCAACATCACCGCACACTGCCCTCGAAGCAGCTGCGGGGCTGATGAGACGGTCGCACACCTCCTTGTGGAATGTGCCTTTGCAAAGAAGGTCTGGAGTGAGATGCAGTGGTATTTGTCGAGCTTCGTCCCGAGCAGCTCGGTGACGCAGGACTCTGTGCTCTACGGGCTGTTTCCGGGGACGCACACTGAGACAAATATCAACTGCTGCTGGAGTGAAGGATGCACTTTGGTCCACCCGAAACTTGCTGATCTTCCAGTTGAAAGATTTGTCCTCGACCGAGTGTTGCAGACTGGCACATTCCAAGGTCCAGGACTACGTGCTCAGGGACGCGCTCAAGCTTGGGGCAGCCGCCGCAAAGGCACAATGGGGAAAGGCCACCGTGTAAAGCCTTTCAATCGAGGCAGACCGAGGGCCCGGTAACTGCAGAACACCCTCGGCCTGCGTAACTGTGTGTTTATCTGAAAAACAAAAAGCACAGAGTAAAATCTGATGTATGTATATAGTTTAAGTACTGAAATGTAATGTAATGTCGTGTAAATAAGCGTAGTGTAGTACTGTAAAAATTACCTTTTTTGCACTGTTTGTAATTTTTGGATATGTTGTTTTGCAATGGTTTATTCGAGAGATTTTTTTGTGAATAAAGTATATCTTTGAAATAAAAAGGAAGTTCGCTTCTTGGCCTTTTGGCTAAGGTCAAGTGTAGTATCGACATGCTGTACTTGGTTGAAGTCATTAGGTTACATTTTAGCTTCATTTGAAGCAATTTTTAAAAGCGGCATCTCGGCCTTTTGGCTAAGATGCAAATGAGATCAAGCCTTGGAGGAGGGTCTATGCCTACTCCAATCAGCTTGGATCATGTAGATCAAGCCCAAGACAGGAGGTGAGAGCCCTGTCTTGTCAGCTTGGATCGGGAATGTCTCAACTTGTTGAGACTCTGAATTGGACTTGATTTGATTGAATTGGAATAAAACCAAAAAAAGAAGTTGCTTCAGAAGTTGCTTCAGGACAATTCCACAAGTTTGTTTTGCTGGTCGGACAAGGCAGTAACATCTCTCAAATGTCTTTTCAAGTGTTGCTGCATTGAACATCAAATATCAGAATAAACTTACCATTAAACTGGATCTCCGATTGAGACTGTTAATCCTGGAAGCTGACATTCAGCATTTGATGTCAGCAAAACAACATCAGCCTTCCCATTAGGTAAGCGTTATTTGTTTTAACTGGTAGGCCTACTCCAGTACTGTGACAAGTGCAATGTATTTGTGAGTGTACATCATAAAATGTTAGAAATAACCATGTTTTTAATACCCATTGATATATACATTTGGCTCCCTTAACCCTAGGCTATGTGAAAAACAATAGTTAAAATGACTTGCATACACTGTGATCCACAAGAGCTTTTGATGATAATCTAGTGGTCCACATAAATAAATAGGTTGGGAACTAATGATCTACATGAATATATTAATAGGAGCAGAACCCACGGGGTAAAAAAAAGATCAAATAGTTCACAAAGTGAAGAGTTGTACCTTGAAAGTGAAAACTGCTGAAGAACTTTAACCAGTTAATAAAATGGGTTAAACAATTAATATAGAGGAAGAAAGGTGACACTGAAGAAAAAAATAAGGCATGTTATGTTCAGGATCATATGAATGTGCTCCTTGGTTATTGGACTAACAACAATTTGCCTGTCTGGAACATAATATTGCATCATACGTAGCCCCAGGGGAAGTATCATCCCCCCGCCCTCTCCACCAGCACTCTCCCCCCCAAACCACCGCCCCCCCCCCCCACCTCTCCTCACCCCCAGCCGCTGCTGATCCTGCTGAAAGCCAATGAACCTTTGGTTGGGCCACCGAATTTCCTGGGGTAGGTCCCACCATGACGGGGCTGAGAAATCTGGACCCAAGTTACTAAAGGGTATCTGCAATTGCCGTGGGGGAAGTTAATGGAGTATGATTTGAAAATATGTTACTTTTAATTTGTCCATGGAACATGGGTGTCACTGCATAGGCCAATGATTTTGCTCATCTCGAATTGCCTTTCACAAAGGTTGTTGTGAGGTTCTTGAACTGCTGCAACTGTAGTCTGCTTGTGAAGATAATCCCACATTGCTGTAAAATGGGAGCTCCAGGATTTTGACCCAAGGCAATGAAGGACAGCGATGTAATTTCAAGTCAGGATGGTGTGTGAATGGAGGGAAACTTACATGCACACATTGCCCTGATTTTTCTCTGTGGTAATAGTCACAATTTTCAGAGGTGTTGCCGAAGAAGCCTTGGCAAGTTGCCACGGTGCATTTCATGAATGCTACATGCAGCAGCTACAGCGCTTAAGGTGGTGAATGGGATGCTGATGAAGTGGACTGTTCTGTCGTAGATGATGTGCTATTAAGTTAAAAAAGAACATAATTCTTGTTCATGCTAAATAAAATACCAGCGTGTGGATTACATAAAATGTCACAGCTTGGAAGCAAGCTATCTGGCATGACGAATCTCTGCTGGCGTTTATACTCTGCATGATCCCCCTGATTAGATTATTACATAACATTGCTCATTTGCACTGAAAAATGTTGCTGAATTTCAACCAAATTACACAGTCCTTAATGATAATTGTGTTGGCTACTTGAATCAGACAAGTAGGATAGCAGTAATAGAAGTGGAAAATGCTGGGTAAATTCAGCAAGTCTAGCAGCATCTATGGAGAGAAACAAAGTTAATATTTTAGATCAAGATGATCCTTCTACAGAACTGAGTTTATCCAGCATTTTCTGTTTTTCTTTCAGATTTCCAGTATCCGCAGTATTTTGCTTTTTGTTAAGTAAGGCAGCAATTATAAGCCACTGTTCAATTTTGCACAACAATACATTATAATATGCAGTGGTACTGAAGAACTATCAATTCCTTGTCACAAATGTTGCAAATGTTTCTGCTTTAGGTATTCAAAAATTTAACATCGTACGGTTGAAGGGAACTGTAATAAAGTTACCATATATACTTGAGTAATAGTCGAGTCTCATTCAAAATTCGACCCAAGATTTTACCCAAAAAATCCTTAATTTTTCAAATACACGTCTTGTATAAGTCCACTCCAGTTTCTGAGGGATAGTTGAACAATGTGTTTTGGTACCAGAATAGTCTAAACACAAGTTATTATTGGTAATTATAATTTCCTGTTGTTATGGTCATACCACCAATACTATTAAATGATCTACACTTTAATCACAATATCCTCTGGTGCCACACTCCTTACTACATCTTATAAAGTTATTTGAGTTAGGATATACCATTAGTTATGAATCCATTCAGATGCAGGATATCTGCAATTCACCAGTAGACGCTGCCAACTCTGTTGCCAGGTCGGAAATTACGTTTCTGCCAATCTTGCCCTTCAAACCAGCCATGGTCTGATAAATAATGTGCTACTACCAATTATTTTAATTTCTTGATAATATGGTCATAATCTACTAATGCTTTTAAGTTGTATACATTTTCTCTGCTACAATGATGCATATATTACATCCTGTAAAGCTGTTTGAGAGAGCAGAACCTTGAAATTCAAACTGGGAAATCTAGAAACTGGCCAGTCAGAAAAAACTTACTGAATAAAATTATATAAATTTGGATATGGATTTTGTTTCATTAAATGTAGTGTAACAATGATAATTGTCCCTCCAACATGATTTCAACCTCTCAAAAATATTACTTGTATAAAAGTCAATCCCTACTTTTTGCCTAAAAATTTGATCTAAAAGACTCACCTTTAACACTAATATATCACAGTAATTAATTACCTTCAGTATTTGATTTGGTGGTTGTGAACTACGCAGAAAACTCCGGCTACCCGGTTTACCAAATGATCTGTATTTAAACACTGGGGCCCCAGGGATGGAGTTCCAGAGGCTGATACTATCTGTAGGAAAGTTAAATAAACAGGAAAAGCTTTGCTGCTGACAGTGTTTGTATAAACAAATGTTCAAACACAAAAATAGCAATTTTTGGATTTTCCGCATTGGGGACCTATCATTCCTGATCTTGTAATAGTTTTAAGACATCTCTTCAGCATTAGATTTGAAGACTCTGGTATAGACAAACCAAACTTTAACCAGATTTAGGTGACTTTGGCCTGTACTAGACGTACAAAACAAGGGATTGTTTCAGAGTATTTTGACACTTATACTGTACAGACCATTAAGCATGACCACCATCTCCAGGCTGATGAGGCATTCAGCTTTTGTCTCAGAAAGATATCTTAAGAGTACAAAACAAAGAAATCAGCCATGCACCCACCCCATACAAAAATGTTCACCTTGTCAACCATCAAACTGCCTACAATCATCACATGCCCACTGATTCCATTTTGTTATTATAATTTGGATTTCCTTTCACTTCATTTTTTGATACTTTGTTTGCCTCTTTAACAGGCTGATAAATACTTAAAATCCATTTTGAATCTGCATTTGTCCCCATACGATGCCTGATATCTTTAACTTGGCCCATCTCTTCACCATCAACACTATCAGGTTAGCTGGTTTTATGCCAGCTTCAAAATTCCTAGACTTTTCTTTTATTCTTTTATAGGATGTGATCATTGCTGGCTGGGTCAGCATTTGTTTTACATTCCTAACTGCTCTTGATGGCTGATGAATGAGCATGGGGGAATTTGTAAATGGTGTTTCCATGCATTTGCTGTCCTTGTCCTTCTAGGTGGTGGAGGTTGTGGGTTTGGAAGGTGCTGTCAAAGGAGCCTTGGTAAATTGCTGCAATGCATCTTGTTGATGGTACACACTGCTACCAATGTGCACCGTTGAGGGATGGAGTCAGTGCTTAAGTGTGATGGATGGGATCATGATTGAGTGGACAGTTTTGTCTTGGATGGTCTCAAACTTCATGAATGTTGTTGGAGTTTCACTCATCCAGACAGTATTCCATCACATTACTGGCTTGTGCCAGGTAGATGATAGACAGGCTTTTAGGGAATCAACAGATTAATTTCCAACCTTGGACCTTCTCTTGTAGCCACATTATTCATATGTCTGGTTCAGTTCAGTTTCTGGTCAATGGTAATCTGGAGGATATATTGGCGTGAGATTCAGCAATGGCAATGCTGTTGAATGTAAAGGAGAAGTGGTTAGATTCTCTCTTTTTGGAGATGCTTGTGTTCACATTTGCGATTGTTACTTGTTACTTATCAGCCTAAGCCTGGTTGCTGCTGTATGCAAGCACAGACTGCTTTATTATATGAGGGGTATGAATAGTATTGAACACTGTGAAATTATCAGCCAGTTTCTGACCTTATATTGGCAGGATGGTCATCGATGAACCAGCTGAAAATCAAAGGAAATAGGACAATGCCCTGAGGAACTCCTGGGCTCATGTCTATGTTGGCTCTTTGAATGTCTATCAGGTTAGTTTCACTTTCACAGTCCTTCCCCAAATCCTTGTAAACATTTCCTTTCCAAGTATGTATTAATCACATGCCCCATGCACTCTGCCTTGTGAAACTGAGCATTGAACATTCAAAGAAATGATCGTTTAAAGGATCGGTACAGGCGGCTACAAAACACTCAAAATAAAACCTGAAAGATCCTCCTAACCGGCAAAAATCTTCCCTCTCATTGCTGGTTGCTTATTCATCTCTTTTCTGATTGCCTTGACTGTTTTAAAGACTTATTTCCCGAGTTGCGTTTTATCTATCAGTGAGGTGCCTGCCAGCTCATTGAGAGCTGACTGCTTGCAAATTACCTAATGAACCTGTACCGTGAAAATTGTTCAATGTTCCCGCTGGTTAATTTGGAGAGGCTCACAGCAGTGAAAAGATGTTTATTGAATGATGCAGTACAGAAGGAGGACATCAGCCCATCGTGCCTCTTTGAAAATGATATCCAATTAGTCCCCTCTTTCAAATCTTTCCTCGTAGTCCTGAAAACCTTCTCCCATCAATTATTTAGCCAACTGCTTCTGAAAATCCCTATCAAATCTGCTTCCATTAGACTTTCAGACATTCCAGATCAGAACTGTAAAGGATCATCTTTAAGGATCCCTGCTGAGCATGTGCAGAAGGAGCAATGTCATAGTGCTGTCACTCACTGAGAGGAGATGAGTGTGAAACATCTCAGCGAGTAGCTCCAGTCACATCTTGGTCTTATTTAACCTTTATAAATAGTTGACACGTAAATAAATGCTTTTGAACAAAATACTGTTGTTTCCAGTGAGGTCTCTTCCAGAGTAAGAAGCCAACAAATCCTGAGATGAACCCACAATGACAGAACAATAATTTATTTTGCCCTTTGATTATTGACCCTTCTGCTTCTGCAAATAGGTTCTCCACACTTACACTTTCAAAACTCTTCCTAAGTTTGAAGATGTCAATTACCCCTCAACCCTTCTGCTATGAAGAGAACATCCCAACTTCACCACATGACTGATTCTCTCATCCCGAGTGCCATTCTACAAACCCTCTCCGAGGCATTGACGTCTTTTCTAAAAAGTGGGCCGGGATTCTCCCAAAAGAAAATTCAAGTGCCCAACGTGCGGGAAAAGGGGAGTATTTCCAGCCAGTTTTTGGCATACTTACCAGAGCGAATCCCCAACACTGAGTATTGCAGAGTGCCTCAGAGGGATTCACTCTGGTTAAGTGGTGGCCGGGGCCCATTCCCGCCCGAGAGGCCAGCATCAGCGTGCTGAGCAGACCACTGCGCATGCGCTGATTTGTCAGTGCGGAGATCGGTGCATGCGCAATGCCCCCCCCCCCCTCCCTCATTACTGGCCTCCAGTCGCTGGCCAGCATCCCAATCCCCCTGATTGCTGGCCTTCCACCACCCCCCCCCCAACCTCCATCACTTGTCTTCCGGACTTCCCTGGGCCAGCCCCTATGTCCCCCCCCCCCCCCCCCCGCCCCCGCCCCCGCCCCCGCCCCTCCCACCCACCCTAATGGCCAGCCCCAAACCACGCCCTCCCCCCGGCAGCCTCGACCCTCCCGCCATCCCAATCACCATGTCCCTCCCTCTGCCAGTGATCCTGATTGCAGAGTGGCAGCGGGTCCCCCCCCCACCAATTGCCCCCCAATAGGTTCCCCCCAGTATGCCCAGCCATCTCTGGCCCCGCTCCCTCTGACCCTGCCCCTTGGCACTGCCTGGTGTCCAGTGGGCAGTGCCAGCCCTTTGGGCAGTGCCAGGGTGCCTGGGTGGCACTGCCAGGCTGGTACAGCCCAAGGGGCATCCCCTCCCTTACCCCCGACCTCCCGGGGGGGGGCCTCAGTGGCCTCTGTTCCCTCCAGTGGGCTCAGGGTGCCTGCTCCCCATTAGAAGGGAGCAGTCGTAAATGCCGCTGGAGGGAACCACTCCTGGCGGAGTGGCGGGGAGGGGGGCATGGGCAGATGCTAGCGAGCCCAGAGAATACTGTCCCAGGCCCGCTAATCATATTGAAATGCTCAGTTCAATATGATAATCAGATCCTCGGTGATTTATGGCGAGGAGCTGATTAGCTTAAAGTTTAAAACTTTATTTATTATTGTCACAAATAGGCTTACATTGACACTGCAATCAAGTTACTGTGAAAATCCCCTAGTTGCCACACTGTTCGGGTACACTGAGGGAGACCTAATGCCAATGCACCTAACAAGCACATCTTTCGGATTACACTAAAAAAAACATGTGGGAGACTCGTGACCGGCGTTATTCCATTGCGAACCTCGCTACAGGCCCCCCCTTTGGTGTATCCGGGCCTGCTACGCTGCTCAAGCAGGGCTGTGAAAATCCTGGCCTGTGGTGTCCAGGACAGGACACCTTTAGCAGAGGTTTAAGCAATCGCATACAAAGGTTTACTATAACTTGTTTTCTTTTGTACATAGTGGGTTCGATTTTTGACCTTGTGGAGCGAAACATTAGCTTCACCAGCCAGCATGCTGGTTCCCCAGCTCCATCCTGCCCCCGGGCCACTTTTTCAGAGACAGGAGCAGGGCCAGCATAGCTATCCACCCTCTCTGCACAAAAAAGCATGAAGAGCCTCATTAAGTTCAAGTCTTAGTAAGGCTAATTCAGATGCCTGAAGGTAGGTAGCCAGTGCTAGGCTGGGGCAACCAGTGCTTCAGGAAAACCTAAGGGTAAATTTTCCAATTCCATCTGCTGCAGGAATCATTACGGGCGGAGGGACAATTTAATGGACCAGTAAAAAGTCCATTGACCTTGGGTGGGAACTTCTGGGCGGGGCCAGACAATCAGTTGTCTAGAGTTACTCTCTATCCATGTGGATACAAGAGCAGCCACAGGCAGCCTGCAGAGGGATTCCACTGACTCCTCAAGCATGGCCTGTTCAAATTGACTCCATAATTTAATGTTAGGATACCTCATCCTATTTGCCTTTGGTTGTTCTGCCCATCTTGTCCTCCAGGCTGAGAAATAGGTGTTTAGAGGATTCGGGCCACGTACACATAGGAACATAGAAACAGGAGTAGGCCCTTTAGAGCCTTGAGCTCATTCCACCATTCATTGAGATTATGTTTGATCTGTGACCTAACTCCAAGTACCTGTCTCTGCTTCATATACCTTTAATATCTTTGGTTAACAAAAATCTATCAATCTCAGATTTAAAAATAACTATTGTCTTCACATCAACTGCTGCTTGCAGAAGAGAGTTCCAAATTTCCACCACCCTTCGAGGAGGGAAGTGTTTCCTCACTTCACTCCTGTAACAATTAGCCTAAATTTTAATCTCTGTCCCCAGTCCTAGACCTCCCAATCAGCAGGAATAATTTCTCTCCATATACCTTATCAATTCCCTTTAATAACTTGAAAATGACAATCAATCTTTAATCTTTTAAATGCCAGGGATTAAGCCCTGGTTTGTGTAATCGCTCCTTGTATTTTAACGCTTGGAGCCCAGGTATAATTCTGGTAAACCTATACTGCGCTTTCTCCAACACTAATATATACTTTCTAAGGTGTGGTGCACAGGACTGACCACAGTTCTCCCAGCGTGGTCTAACCTGACCTAGTTCTTTAATATAAGGGGCAGCATTTGATTCATCTTTTGGTTATTTCTGACATCATTTCAATAATTCTGAGAAGTCATAATCTATGTACGTAAAAGACATAAGTCTCTTTGGACCTACACTATTTCAGACTTTCATCTGTTACAGAGTATTCTGATGTATTCTTCTTGGTAGAGCTTGCCTACATTGAAACCCATTTTCCACCGTTTTTTTTCTCCCCATTCACTTAATCTATTAACATCTCTTTGTAATTTTCTGCTCTTGTGTACACTGCTTATAAGGTTGCCTAACTTTATGACAAGGGCAAATTTAGAAACATGGCTTCACATCATTTCAGTCATTTAGAAATATAATTAATATTTGGGCCAAATTGCAAATCCCTGTGGGATATCAGCTCGTCACATCCAAACAATTAGACTACCTGTCCATTATCCTTACTCTCTGCCTCTTGTCATTCAGCCAATTTCTGAATAAGGTCAATAATTTTCCTTCAATTCCATGATTTTCAATTTTAATTAATATCCCTTATGAAGGACTTTATTGAATGCCTTGTTCAGACATAGACATTTCCCTTTCCAATCATTTAGTCACTCTTTCAAAAAGCTCAAGCTGCTTCGTCTGGCATGGCCTACTCTTTATAAATCCACACTGGCTTTCTCTGAGCAGCTGAAAATGTTTAACGTGTTCTATCATCCTATCCTTACTTATAGGCTTTGGGAAATTCCTGACAACAGGTATTGGGTTAACTGATCGATTGTAATATCTAGAACTAAGGCCTGTGTTGGGGGTGGAGTCAGGAAGTGTTTCCTGCTGCAGAGGCTGACGGGAAACTATTCCGTATCTTCTGGCCCTGAGCTTATTAATTATGCATCCAGGAGCTTAACCTGTATCCTGTGGTGAGACGGGCCTAATTGCCGCACATCCAGCCATCATATCTGGGTGCCATATTTTAAAGCCCAGTGTCATTGACCCGCCATTGAAGAAAGAAAATGGACCTCCTGAAAAAGAAGATGGATCTCCAGGAACACGCTGAGGCTGGAAGATGGACATCCAGGAACACGCTGAGGCTGGGAGATGGACCTCCAGGAACACGCTGAGGCTGGGAGATTGACTTCCAAGAACACACTGAGGCTGGAAGATGGACCTCCAGGAATATGCTGAGGCTGGGAGATGGACCTCCAGGAATATGCTGAGGCTGGGAGATGGACCTCCAGGAGCACACTGAGGCTGGGAGATGGACCTCCAGGAACACCCTGAGGCTGGGAGATGGACTTCCAAGAACACACTGAGGCTGGAAGATGGACCTCCAGGAACACACTGAGGCTGGGAGATGGACCTCCAAGAACACGCTGAGGCTGGGAGATGGACCTCCAAGAACACGCTGAGGCTGGGAGATGGACCTTCAGGAACACACTGAGGCTGGAAGATGGACCTCCAGGAACATGCTGAGGCTGGAAGATGGACCTCCAGGAACACGCTGAGGCTGGAAGATGGACCTCCAAGAACACGCTGAGGCAGGAAGATGGACCTCCAGGAACATGCTGAAGCTGGGAGGTGGACCTCCAGGAACACACTGAGGATGGGGGATGGACCTCCAGGAACTGACGTAATTATTCAACATATCCAATTCCTTAATTTGATTTACAACATAATAGTTGTCAATTTTCAAGGAGCCCATGTTACTCCTGATCATCTCCTTTTCTTTAAAGTAATTGTAAAAAATGTTTATGTTGATTTTGGGATTTCTTGCTATTTTCATTTGATACTCATATTTTTTTCATTCATACTTTTGTTGTTTTTTGTATCTCTCCCAGTTGCCAGGGTTTGCACTTTTTCTTTACTGCATTTTTGCATATCTTTTAATTTAGTTTTATGTTCTCCCTTAACTTCTTTGATTGTCCATGGCTGTTTATTTTTGGCAAGCAAAGTGGCCTCCTTCCTGTTTGTAAAGAGATGAACATGTAGGATCGGATGAAGTTTCATTGTAAACTTACTTTGCAGGCACACCATTCCTAGGTCACAACAATTTCGTATAAAAAGACAGTAAGATACTGTGACCTGTTTTCTGAAGCTTAACATGCAGGATGAGTCACGATTGAATTGGATGAGAGGAAATTCTTTGCACAAGACATAATTTGCCCACACACTTGGTATAATGATTTTGTTTTCTTTCATGGGATGTGGGCATCGCTGGCAAGGCCAGCATTTATTGCCCAACCCTAATTACCCTTGAACAGGTGGTGGTGAGCTGCCTTCTTGAACTGTTGCAGTCAATGTGGTGTACGTGCACCCAGAGTACTGATAAATAGGGAGTCCCAGGATTTTAACTCAATGAGAGTGAAGGGTTGGTGATATAGTTCCAAGGCAGGATGGTGTGTGGCCTGGAGGGGAACTTGCAGGTGGTGTTGTTGCCATGCATCTGCTGCCCTTGTCCTACTTGGAAGGTGCTGTCAAAGGAACATTGTTTTACCGACTAACATTACCTTTACCAACTCCACAAGGCTGGTAACATGTTTCCTTAACTGTGCCTACACAATTTGACACTGCATTTATGGTGGTTAAAATTTCTCTATATTACAAGAATGACGAACACTTCAAAGGATACTTCACTGACTATAAAGCACTTTGGGATGGCCAAAGGGCATTAAAGACATGGGCAGCATTTTCCATTTGGGATTGGGATCCACTCTGAGGATGAAGCCTGCATAGGTTCAATTTTCCTTTAGCTCAGCCCTAATTGGTGGAAGGATGATTTTGGTGGCCAATTAGTGGCAGTGGGACTGCAAAGGAGACAGGAGGATAAAAGAGTGGTTCAGATTTAAGGGAAATTGGCCACCACTGCTATGACGGTCACCTTGCAGCATAATGGGAGGTAGAGGTGAGGAGATGGTGAGGCAGAAGCCAGGCATTGGTGGCAGGGCAGTCCCAAGATTTAATGTTGCTGGCCTTGAGGTTGCGCTGAAAGTCATGTGAGAAAGGGAAGGGCTTTTGTTCCCAGAGGGTAGCAAAAGAAGGCCACCCACCCAGCCAAATCAAGCAGACCTGGCTGGCTGACAGAGGATGTGAGCAGTCTTAATGTCGTCAGGGGGACCTGGGTGCAGTGCCATAAGATATTTGATGGGGCAGCACAGCTGCACAGTGGTTAGCACTGCTGCCTCTCAGCACCAGGGACCTGGGTTCGATTCCTGGCTTGGGTCACTCTCTGTGCGGAGTCTGCACATTCTCCCCATGTCTGCATCGGTTTCCTCCGGGTGCTCTGGTTTCCTCCCACAGTCCAAAAGACATGCTGGTTATGTGCTTGGTCATGCTAAATTTGCCCTCAGTGTACCCGAACAGGTGCCAGAATGTGGCGACTAGGGGATTTTCACAGTAACTTCATTGCAGTGAGCCTACTTGTGACAAATAAATAAACTTTTTTAAAAAATTACCTTCTTCATTCTGGCAAGGTGAATGCAACGTAACACCAGCAGACACACCAACTAAGTAGCATGAGAGTGTATGGTGCTCCTGAACATGGGAGAAGTGGATAATGGAGAGATGGAATTATCTGCAGGAAAGGGTGAAACGTTATTTAATTCTGTAGTTAAAGGGGGTGGAGTGTACTCCTCCCCATCTGACAGTGCCAAAACTTCCGTTGCATTGGGAAGCCTCAACTCTGCAGTAGCAGCTGCTCTCTGAGATGAGTTCTCATTATCTCCTTCTGATGTCTCCCACAGAACCAGCTTTGCAGAGAGAGCATATCAATACCACAGCAACATTACCAGATGGGATAATAGCCATGGACCCAGCATCATCGCATCATTCCAGCGCACCCTCCACCAGTGCAAATACACTCACATCAGTGAGTCTTCATGTGCGATTAGAAAGGGTGGTAATGGATGAGGAACATGTCATGAGTGAGAAGGAGGAAGTGAAAGAGGCAAAGGCAGCTGTGGGAAGTTCCCCTCGGAAGATGAGGACAGACACAGTGATACTCCCCTGGGCGCAGAAGCAGGGTTTCGGAAGTCTCAAGAAAGTAGTCTCTGCTTAGATCAGCAGCTATGGATTTGTTCCCATATATCGGAGTTCCCTGAGGCAACACAGGGTCATGATCTGAGAATGGAGTAGTCCATTCAGCTCATGTACATCAGCATGGTTCACGGACTTGAACACATGAGCTCCTCCATTGAAAAATTGGCCAACGTCATGGAGAGCCGTGTTTGGTAGCACATTGAATAGATGAAAGAGCAATGCACCGACATGCACAGAATGCAGACAACATTTTGCAGCATGAACTGGCCAGTGATGCTGATGGCATAAAGATGTTTGCAGTGGATATCAGTTGTACCCTAGCTGGCACTCCACTCCAACAATCCAGAGAGCTGCCAAAGTGGTGAGGAAGGTGAGGGTGCCACCTCTCACAGTGCTCTGGCACTGAGTTTTCTCTGCCTGTGATAACACATCCATACGCACAGAAAAGTTAAAAGATTCCATTCTTACTGATAATACATGGTACACAACACTCCAGCAGTCCCAGTGACCCAAGAGACCCTTGGCTGAGGGATGTTCAATGCAACAGGGTGCTGTGATGAAGGCTGCCCCTGCATTGATGCCAGTGCAGAACCCTCAGGAGGTGCCCGACCAGCACCTCCACAATGAGGGTGACCACTATGGGCATCTCAGTCAGCCGGCAAGCAGCTTCCACTTAATCCAAGGCCACAAGGGAAGCATCATGCAGAAGTGGCTGAGAACAAAGGCTACTGCATCATTCATTGCAGTGAATGAGTCACTTGGATGACTTTAATTTGTTATTGGGTAAATTGTTATTTTTTAATTCTAATGATGTGGAAGCGAGATCCAAGACATGGAATACCAGAAAAGAAGGAAGAAGTGATGAAGAGGATGAATGGTCTTTTAACTGAGACTGTTGGAGGATTGTGTACCATGCATTGTCAGTAAGAATGGATCCTTTTCAATCGTGTATGTTGAATGATGTGTTCTCACAGGCAGAGCTAAGTCAGTGACAGAGTATGTTGTTCCTGGATCAGATATGCTCTGCGTTCACAGCATCCTAATAAGAACCTTGATTTCTAAGATGGTTTCGGCCCCCTCCCTGCATAGTACAGGCAACATCATGCTCTGCATCTTCCTCCTCATTCTCTTGCAATGAACTGTGTTGCTAAAGCACCTCACCTTCTCCCTGGTCCAGTAGCCTAATGGGCTGCCATTGGATGCCTTCATGAGTAGATAGCTTTGATTGTAGCAACTCTGTGATTATGTGTCAGGGTCAGTAAAGATGTGAGTAGCCATCAGTTCAAGAGACATACCTGATTCCCGAGTAGCCATCCCCGGATTTTCAGTGGTGACATGGAGAGCTAGGGCACCCTGGATTACAGAGGAGAAGGCATCTTGCAGCTGTCAGGATAGCAGCGCACACACTCATAAACACTTGTTGTGGTTGCATATGCCGTGGTTCCCCATGGACGGCAATGAGAGTCCGCCAATCAGAATAGAGAGTCTGAGTCTTGATCTTCCAGGCAGCAAGGCTTTATTTTCCAATACAAGTCAACAAAGCCGGGATTTCCGGATGAATCCAATGATCCTGCTCGCTTACAGTCTCTTTATACACATTTTAGCTTCATATCTCACCATTCTTATCTTACATTCAAGGCTATCTTTGCAGACCCAAGGCTACTTTTTGTCGGCCACCATTGTTTACTAGACCTACGTTATCTGTTTTCTTTGGGATTGGTCACTAATGAATGTGCTATGATACCATTGTGGTTACATCTTGCCTTCTTATCTGAAGTTTGTTATCTATTTAGCCAAGGTTGTCGTTTGCTCAACCACTGTGGGGCATCGTGCTAAGCTAAGTCTCTTTTGAAGGTGTGTGTTTTCTCTCTTGCTTATGTTTATTTAAAAAACTACTTTCAGCTTCTGTGTGTGTTTGTTTGACTTCTTTTAGCTTTCATGTTCATCCATTGATTATATATGTGTATATATGTGTACTGGCTTGGTAAGATAATGTGCACTTAAAAGGCTACAAGTGAATACTTAATAAGATATGGGTATAACAGTATATATTCATGTGAGAGCTTCTTAGATAGTGATTATCTCTTCTATGTTAATGATTATCTCTTACACATACCAGCTGACTGTTGAGAGGGTTGAAGCCCTTCCTCATAACATATCTCACTCACCAGTCACTTGATGACTTGTTGGCCGAATGGGTGCAAACGACGATGCCATGTGGGAATACAGTGATGCAAGTGAATCCCACTGCCATTTGTGCCTATGATGCCTAATCTGTTTGAACTTGTATGTACTGTCCAGATTTCACAAATAGACCATCAGTGACCTGCAAGGTGCAATGGTCACCAAGGTCTACAACGGCATAGTGGCACAGTGGTTAGCACTGCTGCCTCACAGTGCCAGGCACCCGGGTTCAGTTCCGGCCTCGGGTAACTGTCTGTGTGGAGTTTGAACATTCTCCCCATGTCCGCATGGGTTTCCTCTGGACGCTCCAGTTTCCTCCCACACTCCAAAGATGTGTGAGTTAGATTGATCGGCCATGGCAAATTGCCCCTTAGTGTCAGGGAGATTAGCAGTGCAAAATACGTGGGGTTACGGGGATAGGGTCTGGGTGGGATTGTTGTTGGTACAGGCTCGATGGGCTGACTGGCCTTCTTCTGCACTGTAGGGAATCTATGTGATCCTCAGAAGGAGCCAGATGAGCAATGTTGTGAGGTTGGAGGTCCTTCTCAATTAATACTTAAATCTCAGTGAGAATCTGCCCAGATAGGTGCAGTCTCCTGTGGCACTGATTCTCTGACAAGTCCAGGTTGCTTCTTCTTTGACAATGCACTCTTTGTGTCTAGCTTTCATTCTATTTCTTGTCCCCCACCTTTGTCTCCTCATGCCCAGGGATCTTCCTCTGTGCCTGAGGATGTTGGCCCTCATCGTTACTCAACCCTATCTCTAAGTACCTTAATCCTAAGTCCAAGCAGTTATTTTGCTTGTGGTCAGCTGCATTCACAAGGTTTACCGTACACCACTCTGTGGCTGCACAATCTCTGGAAGGTTACAATTCCTTCAATGCATGAACAAGCCTCTTGCTCTGCTAACTCTTCTTACCTGAAGGTAACCATGTTATGATGTGGAGATGCCGGCGTTGGACTGGGGTAAACACAGTAAGAAGTTTAACAACACCAGGTTAAAGTCCAACAGGTTTATTTGGTAGCAAAAGCCACACAAGCTTTCGAGGCTCTGAGCCCCTTCTTCAGGTGAGTGGGAATTCTGTTCACAAACAGAACTTATAAGACACAGACTCAATTTACATGAATAATGGTTGGAATGCGAATACTTACAACTAATCCAGTCTTTAAGAAACAAAACAATGGGAGTGGAGAGAGCATCAAGACAGGCTAAAAAGATGTGTATTGTCTCCAGACAAGACAGCCAGTGAAACTCTGCAGGTCCACGCAACTGTGGGAGTTACAAATAGTGTGACATAAATTCTGATTCTAGGATCGCATGATAAAGACTCAGGAGGAAAAAAGCAGAAATATTTATGTGAAATAGTGTGACATAAACCCAATATCCCGGTTGAGGCCGGATGAATGAACACCGCTCGACAATCACCAGGCAAGACTGTTCTCTTCCTGTTGGGGAGCACTTCAGCGGTCACGGGCATTCGGCCTCTGATATTCGGGTAAGCGTTCTCCAAGGCGGCCTTCGCGACACACGACAGCGCAGAGTCGCGGAGCAGAAACTGATAGCCAGGTTCCGCACACACAAGGACGGCCTCAACCGGGATATTGGGTTTATGTCACACTATTTCACATAAATATTTCTGCTTTTTTCCTCCTGAGTCTTTATCATGCGATCCTAGAATCAGAATTTATGTCACACTATTTGTAACTCCCACAGTTGCGTGGACCTGCAGAGTTTCACTGGCTGTCTTGTCTGGAGACAATACACATCTTTTTAGCCTGTCTTGATGCTCTCTCCACTCCCATTGTTTTGTTTCTTAAAGACTGGATTAGTTGTAAGTATTCGCATTCCAACCATTATTCATGTAAATTGAGTCTGTGTCTTATAAGTTCTGTTTGTGAACAGAATTCCCACTCACCTGAAGAAGGGGCTCAGAGCCTCGAAAGCTTGTGTGGCTTTTGCTACCAAATAAACCTGTTGGACTTTAACCTGGTGTTGTTAAACTTCTTACTGTGGTAACCATGTTCCCATGGATGAGCCTTCTTCTCAGCCATAATGATGCTTTCAGACACAAAAACATAGAGGAAAGTAAGTTGTCAGGAGGACATAAGGAGCCTGCAAACAGATATAGATAGTTTAAGCAAATGGGCACAAATTTGGAAGATGGATTATAATGTGGTGGAAGCAGAATACCTATAAGGCTGTTAGATATATTTTTAATTGATAAAGGAGCCTAAAGGTATAGGGGATGCACAGGAAAGTAGAGTTGAGGCCATAATCAGATTAGCCATGATCTTATTGAATGACAGAACAGGCTCAAGGGGTTGAATGGCCAGTCCCTAATTTGTATGTTTATATGTCCATGCATCCTGTTAAGAGTCCATCCTGTTGAATAGTGAAGAAATGACTGGCTCCTTGTTGGTTGTTGCCTCCTTCTACCTGACCTTTTATAAGATTGAGCGTGGATCCCACAAAAATTGCAGATGACCCCTTTGCAAGCTAATAGCAAGCTTAATTGGACATTGTTCCAAATCGGGCAGATTCCTAGGTCCTTCCTTCCCCCAGTCCATCCCCTGCCCCCCCCACCCAAACCCCACCCACCTTCTCAGCATAATTACTAACAGCCGGAACAGTGTTTAAAAAAAACTTGCACAACAGCCAGTGTGGGGAATTATGCACCCAACCTTCTCAGTTCCTGCCCTGTCTGGCCACCAAAATATTGCTTAGTAGATGAAATCATTCTTTCGTTTGTGTATTATAATGGAAAGAATGCACAGAAGTCTCAAAACAGAACACCTTTTTTTTAAACTGTGGTTTTTGCAAAAGCACTTCAAATCAGCATCTGAAGATGGCGATGCCTGGAGCAAACTCTTTAACTGGACTTGGAAAGTTGCAGCTGCACATTTTTTTGCATGACCTCCAGCAAATAGACATCCTGCCATCAGATAATTGTAGCTGGAAGCCTGCCTGCTATTCATACATAATGAGGCTGACATCAGGAAATTCTGTATGCTATGCTCACTTCACTTTGGCCCTTCTGTGCCACCATGCTGCCCTGTTGGCTTCATACACAGCAAGTGATTCCATCATCACTAGCACAGGGCTCCTGTTTGACCATCCATTGATCCAAAAACTATTTAGAGTAAAGCACTTGGATTTTGAATTGTTTGTAATTTCCAACGGTTATCTTTTCAGCGTAGTTGAAATTATATATTCACAGGCAATTTAAATAAAATACCTAAGTAACTGTTGCAACAGTTTTCATAATTTATTTTAGACATTTTCTTTCCAGCTGAATGTCTCCTTGTAACTATTGTTGCTGACTGAAGAAACAAAGAAGTATGATTTTATTAAAGGTTGATACATTTAAAATCAGTTTTGCCAGTCTCTAAATCAGTTCTGGTTCCTTTAATTTATTCAGTCTCTGTTACGCTGTCGGCTACTTATCATCTGCTACAATTTGTGTATTTGATTATCTGCTGAAGTGTTGCATTAGGGTTTGTTACAATGAAGGTACGTTTTACAAGGCAAGTTCACCAATTTTCTTTCAACCTTCCTCTTGTGTTTAAATCCTGGAAACCCATCTCCATCGCTCACCACATGTTCTTTCTTTCCACGAAAGATGACCAGCTACTTTCTTCAATGCTCCCACAATCTTCACTGACCCCCTGATGTACTCGTTCCGGAACTTGAACTTTCTTGTCACGCGATGTGTCCATCACAGTATCAACACTTTACTCCTATTTCACCATTATTCCTCTCTCCTTGATGTTGCCCAAGTTTCTGCACTATATAACAAGGCCAGTCTTGTAAATGGTAGATTCTGCCTTTCAATTTCAGCAGTACTCTTCTATCACATAACACTCCATTGCACTTCTTCCAATTACTCAAACTAGAGTGAGTCCATTGCTTAGCTTCCATTCCCCACTTCCATCTTCTGCTACCACTGACCTCTCATGCTTTAAACTACTCACTTTCTCCATAATCTTCATCCATAATCTTTACACCCTCAGTCCTCTCCCTTAGAATCGTTTGTTAATTACAGAATCTCATGTAAAAACAACAGCCCCATTTATTGGATCAGAGTACAGAATACTGTGAGAGGGGAGCATGTTGGTTTTCAGAAAGCCAGCTAGTGGAGGATAGTATTAGAACCAATCTTTGTTCAGCCTTATATTTATTTAGAGTTAAGTGTTACAAGTATATACCTCCTGATTAAATCACACATTGTTTTAATAGACTCTTTTCATATGTTCTCAAATGAAACACAGATAATATATAGTTAACAGACAGTGGGACTGATGCATGATTGGATGAGAGATGCCCACAGGAACTTCTGGGATTTAGCTTATTTTAATAAAATGATAAGCGCCATTCCATATTGGGACTATTTTTGGAAGATTGTTGCAAAGGAAGGAGTTTGATGAGCGGGTCAATAAATCCAATGTGAAGAGTATGGTTGTCAACTCTATTCGGATCTATTCTTGGAGGTTTATCGCATGGCCTCCAAATATCAGCTTTTCTACCCCACTCAGTCTCCCACCCGATATATGTCTGTCTATTATATATTAAATCTAGTCCGCGAGCATGCACCTCATTTGAATCTCATTATGTGTAACTATGGAACTTTTATTCCTGTAGATGGTGATATGATGTGCATTTTTAATGTTTCAGGTGTCACAATGTGTACCAATGGTTTATAAATTTATAGTGAGAGTGTGTCACACTGTGATTGTACAATCTAACCATCGGGTTCCCACAATTTACTTAAAAAGTTTTCCAAAAATACTTTTAATTCATAATTCTTTCCTTCTGCAATTGAAACACCTAGAGTCTAAAATAGGCTTTAAAAAACTAAAACATCAAAGAATGATGTATTTCCGAATAATATGATAAATTTTATTCACCGTGTTTTTACCTAAAGGTCTCAGCATCTCCCAAAATAATTTTATTTTGACACTTTTCTCTCAGAATTGTGACTCTGAGCTTGACTTCAGATTATGCATTGTGAACATGTTCAATATGCCTGATTTCCCATGATCAATCAGTATTGTTTAATTAGCTGTAACTCAGTTGGCTGAACATTCATATCTGAGTGAGAAGATTGTGGGTACATGTTCTATTACAGAGACTTGAGCACACAACCTCAGCCGATCCAATGCTGCAATATTGAGGGAGTGCTGCACTGTCAGAGGTGCTGTCCTAATGGACTTTTCTTGGAGGTGGAGATGGCACCGAAGAACAGCAAACAGATGCAAACAGAGGCTAAGATGCTATTAGGGAATTTCTCAGTGGAATCAGCAACCATTGATGCAGAGTACTTAATACCAGAGGTACCAGTCCTTTGATGAGCCATCCATTCACTTTTTCTTCTATGTGGAGTTTGCATGCTCTCCACATAACTGCATGGGTTTCCTCCAGGTGCTCTGCTTTCCTCCTAATGATGTGCAGGTTAGGTGGAGTGACCATGATAAATTTTTCCTTGGTGTCCCAAGATGTGAATGTTAGGGGGATTAGTGGGGTAAATATGTGGGATTGTGGGAATGGGGCGGGTGATGGACTTGAGTAAAATGCACTTTCGGGGCGTCAGTGTAGACTCAATAGGCCGAATGGCCTCCATCAGAACTGTAGGGATTCTATGATTCAATGATCCTCCTTCAAATGAGGTAGGCATTGTGGAATGCTGGGTAATTAAACAATTTCTGAGTGTTCACTGGAAAATGGTCACTGATATGGGTGATGATTTGTGTTCAGATACCACTTGAACCTTAACTGGGTAGAAACTACTTTTCAGGAGGACCATAGAGTTGATGTGGACCCCAACATTACGAAAGCTGAGTCGCCTGCTCAAATGTTGCTCCTATTTCACAAGAAAACTGATCAAAATTTTCCTTCTTGTAGCAATAGTGGATGTCAGTTCCCTGAAACATAATCTTCGCTTCTGTGAGAACTGCCATCCATGATCTCAATGTTTTTAGTCCATTGTGCAACAGACTTTTTTTTATTCGACCAGGGAAATATAAAAAAACGATAAAACAATTGGGAAATTGCTTAGTCATATTTCCCTTATTATGTTGTCCTTTCTGTAACTCCTTTAACCCTTTCATATAAGCTCAATTTACATCTATCGTTCTATGCATTTTTTAAAAAAGTTTATTTATTAGTGTCACAAGTAGGCTTACATTAACATTACAATGAAGTTATTGTGAAAATCCCCAAGTCGCCACACTCCGGTGCCAGTTTGTGTACACTGAGGGAGAATTTAGCATGGCCAATGCACCTAACCAGCACGTCTTTTGGGAGGAAACCGTAACACCCAGAGGAAACCCACGGGGAGAACGTGCAGACTCCGCATAGACAGTGACCCAATGCTGCGAATCGAACCCGGGTCCCTGGCGCTTTGAAGCAGCAGTGCTAGCCACTGTGCCACTGTGCTGTCCAAAACAGAAAATAATGTGCAAATAATACCTATCCTTCAAATTAATATTTGGATGATTCTTTCATTGCCACTTGTCCCCAATCCCTTGGAACCATGCTGTGTATGAAATGAATATAATTCCAATGGGATGGAACACCAGTTCATTTTCCACTCCTGAATACTGGAGGAGACTAAGCGATTATGAGCAGAATGTATAGGATTCTGTAGCCTATTAAGGCCTCAAAATGTAAATGCTGTTAAGCATACGCTGGATGGAGCCAGAGTATAAAACTTAAGGTCAGACACAGGCTTTTTTGTAGAGGTCATTGAGGACCTTAAGAAACTCTGGATCATCTGTGAGGGAAATAGTTTGAATTGGTAGAGGATTTTGTTACTTCCAAATAACTCCATTATTTCGCTACAAAATATGACACAGAAATTTGCAGTATTACACTTGAAATGTGATGAATGAATTAAGAATTTCTTCCCAAATTTCACCCAATTTGTAAGAAAACAGAAAATGCAGGAAATACTCAATGATCTGGCAGCATCTGTGGAGAGAGAAATGGTTGGAATTCTCTGACCAATTCCGACCACGCCCATGGCTGGGATTCTCTGGTCCCACTGTAGTGAACGGAGATTTGGCTGAGTGCCAAATTCTTCGTTCTCGCTGGCATTGATAGCGGGACGTACTTCGGAGAATTCTGGCCAATTTTGTCGAGTTGAATCATAGAATCATAGAAACCCTACAGTACAGAAAGAGGCCATTCGGCCCATCGAGTCTGCACCGACCACAATTCCACCCAGGCCCCACCCCCATATCCCTACACATTTTACCCACTAATCTCTCTAATCTACGCATCCCAGGACACTAAGGGGCAATTTTAGCATGGCCAATCAACCTAACCCGCACATCTTTGGACTGTGGGAGGAAACCGGAGCACCCGGAGGAAACCCACGCAGACACGAGGAGAATGTGCAAACTCCACATAGACAGTGACCCAAGCCGGGAATCGAACCCAGGTCCCTGGAGCTGTGAAGCAACAGTGCTAACCACTGTGCTACGTGCCGCCCCTATGAATATGACTCCTCTTCAGAACTAAAGGAGGGTAGAAATTTGATGGCTTTGATGCCATTGAAAAGAGGAATGGTGTGGAAGGAAGGTTTGGGATAGGGTAGAGGGCATGAGAGATTAAATGACAAAGATGGCATGGAACAAAAACAATGGTTGTAGTAAAGAGATGAAATGTGAGTGCCAGTATAATGGACAGCTCTGGCAGAAATCAAAAATATGAAAAACCAAGATTCAAGCCGCACATGGAAGAAATAACCAGAACGAAAATGGGAACAGAGTTCAAGGTGTGAAACTTTAAAACTCAAATCCAGAAGGCTGTCTAATTGAATGATGAGGAGCTGTTCCTCAAGCTTGCATTGAAGATCACAGGAACACTACCACAGGTCGAGGACAGAAATGTGAGCATGACAGCAAAGAGGTGAATTAAAATGACAAGCAACTGGAAGCTCCTAGTCATGCTTGTGGATTTGTGTTCTGCAAAGTGGTCACCCAATCTGCATTTGTTCTCCACAAATTAGAGGAGATTGTATTGTGACCAGTGAATAAAGTATACTGAAAAAAACAAGTAAATTGCTGCTTCACCTTAAAGGAGCGTTTGGGGCATTGGACAGTGAAGAGAAAGGAGGTAAAAGGGCAGGTGTTACATCTCCTGTGATTGCATGAGAAGATGTCATGGGAAGGGGGTGAGGTATTGGGGGGATTGAGGACTGGACCAGGGTATCATGGCGGGAACAGTCTCTTCTGAATGCCGTCAGGGGAGGGGAAGATGGTGTTTGTTAGTGGCATTATGTGGAGGTGACAGAAATGGCAGAGGATGATCTTTCGAATGTGGAAGCTGTGGAGTGTCAAGGGGGAACAAGAGCAATCCTGTTGTGATTTTGATAGGGAGGGTAAAGGGTGAGAGCTGAAGAGTGGTAAATTGGTCACAGTTGAGTGTTCTGTCAACCACAGCTGGTGGGTGGGTGGGGTGGGGGGTGTAATCTGTGGTTGAGGAATTAGGTTGTGGCAGATTCAGGGTGAGTGGGACAGGTATGCTTTGTGTCACATCCCTACCTGTGAAGAATCTGCTTAAAATTTCCTTCAATCATACTACGGATAGTCATGAACACTGATCAGTATCTGATCAAAACTACATCATAATGAGTCTCTACTGCTTGTCTCTCCATTTCATTCCACTAATGTCTCTAGTTCAGTCCTGAAAAGCAAGTAAATCTAAGAAACATGTGCATAAGGGAGGGGAAACATCATACAGTAATGTTAAAGTTAGGATTTTGAACCTGCTCAAACTTCATATTTCAGTTTGAATTTCACCACTTTTTTCCTCTCCAACTTTCTGGAAGTAGAGTAGATGGCACTATTGTAAATTCAAGAACATTGTGTGACAGATACAGGGGGCTGTGAATGTGCAATTCTGACCACAGGATTCCAACAAATTACTCAGACCACTTTCTGAATTTTTTTGTCACTCAAACTTTCTTCTCAGCAACTGATTTTTTTAATGTTCAAAATAGCGGTTTAACCAAAAGAAGAAAATCCAAAAATCAAATGGGTGTAAACAGGTAATGAGTTAATTGTGAGTCAGCATTCTGGGTGTCAAGGCCAGATTATTTAAGGTTCATATAGAAAGAAAAATTAGAGATCAACACTACGGCATTTTCAAAAGGGAGATTGCAAAGTTACAGAACAAATAAAAGGACACTATTTCATGTTTCAGAATTCTATGGAGAAATAGAGTTTAAAATCAAGCTAAAATTGAAAAAAAAAACTGGGCACACCTGTAGGTATGATTTTAAAAAATGCGGGTAAAGATGAAAGGAGATAAGGAAAGTATAAGGAGAGAATCTCAAAAAATATTTTTTGAAGAAACAGATAATGTGCACACACAATGTCCCACATACGGAAAGGAGGCTGTGATCAGGCAATCTATTTCTGTGATACTAGTTGATAACTAAATACTGGACAGGACAGCAGGGAGAAATGCTCTTCTGTGAAACAGAATAGAATATTTTAGTCACCTGTGAGGGCAGAAGGTGTCAGTTTAACATATCATCTGAAAGATGGCACTTCTAACTGTGCACCAGTCTCCAGCATTGCACTGAAGTGTCACATCTTGTGGTCATGTCTTTGGAATAGGACTGAAACTCATAACCTGTTGGCTTAGAATTGAGTGTGCTACCAACTGAGCCATAGCTGACAATAATATAGATCATGTTATCTGGTAGGAGGAGAAACAAAGAAAAACTTGAAAAACTGGAGCTGTTTTTGTTACAGTAAAATAAATCCAGGCATGATTTGATAGAAATGATGAACTTGATAAAGAGGTCAAATAGAAATAGACTATTTCCAGTAGCTGACAAATCTAAAAACTATAAGACGGAAGGAAGGAGAAACTTATAGAGAGGACTGTGATGCTGTGAAAAGCAATGTCCATATTACGGACTGAAGCAGAAATCATGTTAATATTTAAGAATAGGTGATTGAGGGAAAGGAAATTAAAGGAGTATTAGAGCAGAACAGGCACCTGTGATGAGGTCTATTGCTCATGTGGAAAATACACAGACTAATTGAGCCAAATGGCTGGCTTCCATTTACTATTTCGGAGGTAGTTCTAAGAGAGAGGTGCAGACAAATTGCACAAATAAATAAATGTCTTTACTCAATGAAAGAAAACAAAGTTTCTTTGAAGGAACTGACGGGAAGTGGGGGGGGGGGGGGGGGTAGGAAAAAAGGGAAACTTGCCGAGGTTGGGATTGATGGAGCCTCTGATGGGGCCTTTAGCCGCCGACCCTTCTGTTGGAGAGGATTGAGGTTTAGGCTGAAATGATTGGTAAGTGCAGTAAGGAGGAAAGGGGATATGGAAGCCCAACATGTAGTTCAAAATGGAAGAGATATGGTGAGTAGCTGAATAGTTAGAAAGGGAAATTAAGATGGAAAGAGAGACAGCAAAAGCCTCAAATCCCCCACCACCCTCAGCCCAAATGCTGCTTGCAGCCATCGGTGCTTCCTTTCTTCACCAACTACAACATGCCATAGTCACCCAAAGGGGAAGTAGGAAAGATAAGGGGGGGTGGGAAGGTGACTTGAGGCTCGACAGCAGATTGACAGAAAGAGAAATTGAAACATGGAACCAGCAGAGAAATAGATAAGGGAATGAGCACATTCTCTGACGCAACTCAATTTTACATTTGTGATGATCCAGTTCCAGCAAATGTTCACTTAATCAGCAACTTGGGGGAAACAAAGTGTGGTGTTGGGAGAGTTTCTGAGTGTTGGGCCAACAGTGACAACCGGCAAAGAGTAGATGTGCATTTTCTCTTTTTTTTCATGGAGGCGGAAAGTGACATTTTGCAGTTGCGATTGACAAAACGATTTGCAGCAAATCTGCCTGATTGCTTGCTCCACCTAGAGTCCAGTAGCTGCGCAGTGGCTGAATGCACAGAGGGGAAAGAGAGAGAGAGAGAGCTCTGTGCACAACTTCACTCAGCGCCCGCTGCTCCTCCAGGACGTTTGGGGATCCTGTGGAAATGGATTAATAGTCGGACACAGCTCTCGCTGAGGATTTTATATTGCAGCAGCAGCAGCAGCGAATGTTCGTGGCCGTAAGTTGGGAAATCAGTATTGTGTGCAAAGTAAATCAAAACGGCGGCTGTGTTGACAGCTGAGCCCACAGCAAACTGTTGCACACCCACTGTGTGTGTGTGCGGGGGGGAGGGAGGCTGAGATCTATCTCTGAATAAATGGTTACATTCTTGTCGTTGCCATTTCTTCCTGAAGGGGGGTCGGATCTATTTGACGTGACTGTGGGGCGCCCAGGCCTCGACTCAAGATTGAGTTATTGACAGGGATTATTTATTTTGATTGTTGCGGAAGTGGGTTTGCTTTTTTCCCCCCCTGTCTCTTTTTTTTTGGCTTCTCGATTTCTTTGCCGTCTCCCTCGCAGCGGAAGTTTTTGATCTTTATTTTTTGGGTGCCGGGTGTACACGTCTCTTAAACAACAAACCCCCCCCCCCCCCCCCAACTCCCTAAACTCGTAGACACATATAGTCATAGAGCAAAAACTTGGCTAATACCATGGAAATACAGTAATGGAAGGGGAGGGGAGGGGAGGGGTGGGCAGGACGGGGGGGACGGACGGTGAAAGTTGCACATTGCAAATGTATTTGCTGAATCCGGTGGATACATGTCGTAAAGTGGCCTCCCTTCAGCAGAAAGTTTTTGACATGTCAACTATTTTGAGGTGTCCAACTTTAATCCGCTGCTGTCTCAATCGTTCCCCTAATCCAATATCAACAGCGGATCGTCAAACGTAAGGGTTTTGCTTTACAGATTGAAGGCGTTTAGGATGTTTGGATTTTGTTTTGCGTTGGGAGGAGGGATCCGGCTTTAAATCCGCTGACGTGCTGACGTCCCCGAGGCCGCTGGTTCCCCCGCGTTAGGGGACGTGCTGGGTGATTGGATGCGCGGGTGTGGGCGCGCGCGCGTTGGGCACTGGTACCGTGCGCGCGCGCGCCCTCTTCTCCCCCCCCCCCAGCCCCCGTGCGCGCGCCCCACCACCTCCCCCGCCCCCTCCGTGTGCGCGCGCGTCCCCAGGGCTGAGAGGCTGTTGAAGGGAGGAGGACATTTTAGGATCTAAAAGGAGAGGCGAGCGGCGACGAAGAGAGAGAGAGAGGAATCGACTGTCCGGCGCCGCGGGGAAGCCAAGCGGCGACATGAGGTCTGCGGGGGACTGAGGGCGGCCGGTAAAGCAGGCGGGTGCCGCTGGGCTGTCACTGGGTTCGGAGGCTGCGATCAAGGGGAAGGGGGAGGGAGAGAGAGAGCAGCCCCCTGCTCTGCGTCCAGGCCTCGGCCCCGGAGGTGCTGGTGGTGGAGAAATACCAACAGAGGCAAGTTTCACACCTGGGCTGGGCTGGGCTGGGGGGGGGGGGGGGGGTGTGGGGGCAGGCAGTCCCTCCTCCTCCTCCTCCTCCTCCTCCTGTCAATGTCCCTCCAAAGACGGTGCAGCAAAACCTGATACCCAGAGGGAGGAGTGCAGGCACTTGTTTCACAAATTGGTGAAATGAGCGGGATACTAATTCATAGAATAATAAAGTTTATGGACAGAAGGAGAGAGAGAGAGAATCACTGAGCTAACCAGCCCCCACCGACTGACATCATCTAGAGTGAATTCACTTCTTTCTTAAGGCATTTTTGGGATTGTGCCTTCCTTTGGCAGTTAGTAATCACCCCCCCTCCCCCTTGGGCTTCTGTCATTTAATGTGTGCATTGTTAGTGCGACAGGTTTTTGATTTGATTTATTATTGTCCCATGTATTAGTGTACAGTGAAAAGTATTGTTTCTTGCGTGCTATACAAAGCATACCGTTCATAGACAAGGAGTGCAGAATGTAGTGTTGTAAAGTTTTAGAGGCATAGAGCAAGAGTAAAAGATAGAACTGGGCGCAGCTTGCACGAAGTCGCCATGCTCTGGCACCATCTTGAAAAATCTGGAAAAAGGTGCCAGGGCGCAGAGCTATTGGCAGCATTTGAGCCACAGAGAAGGGTCTCCTGTCAAACTTTGAAATCTCCTTGCACTGTGGGCAGCATTTTCCAAAATAAAAACAGGAAATGCTGGAGAAACTCAGCAGGTTCTGACAGCATATGTGGAGAGGGAATAGAGCCAATGTTTCATGTCAAGATGACCCTTCGTCAAAGCTGAATGTTGGCTGTGAAAATCACTCAGTAAATGTCTTGGTAATCAAAGTTCAATGCCAGGACTGAGTCTCTGGGCAAGAAACATACAATACTCTCTTCTCTCGCTTTCTCTCCCCTCTTTTTCTCTCTCTCTCTCCTCTCTCTCTCTCCCCCCCCCCCCATTTCAAATATTATGCTCTCTTCATTTTGGAATTTTACCATTTCAATATTTTGACATTTTAATAGTGGCTAAATTGAAAAATTAAGGGTTATTCTCACATGATAGGCATGCTCTCTTCTGAATAGGTTTGTTTTGAAATTCATTAAAAATGTTTTGTTTCATACAATTCATAGAGAAACCCGACAGTGCAGAAGGAGGCTATTTGGCCCATCAAATCTGCACCGACAACAATCCCACCCAGGCTCTATCCCCACTTAGTTACCCTGCTAATCCTGCTAACCTATCATACCCCAGAACACTAAGGATTAATTTAGCATGTCCAATCAACCTAACCCTCACATCTTCGGACTGTGGAAGGAAACTGGAGCACCCGGAGAAAACACATGCAAACACGGGGAAAATGTGCAAACTGCACACAGACATTGACCCAAGTCGGGAATCGAACCCGGGTCCCTGGACCTGTGAGGCAGCTAACCACTGTGCCACCATGCAAGGGGCATTTCTTGAGAGGGAGTTAGATATTTTTTCAGTCATGTTTTATTAGTATTTGTTAGCTAATGCTCCCAGTTGCCTATTAAAGCAAAAGCTAAATAATTTACAGCGATAGACAAAAGTGTCTTGTTAGGAAATGCAAATTTAGATAGTACATAGAAATGTAATCAGAAAATCAAAGAGCCATAAGTAAGGAGACCACAACACAGAGAATGGAGCATAGGGGATTGTTTAAAAATACACTGGCAGACACCAATAGATGATGATAAAATTGTTCCAATAGCTATAGATAAATATTTTGGCACCAGTATCTATTTGTAGATTATTTGCTAGGTACAGAATGGTAAGATAGAATAGAAAAGTTAACATTGACCATCCCAGACAATTAAGAAACATTATAACCTAAATTAACCACAGCATTGTTTCCCATTGCAGGTGACTGACGCAGTGACATTTAAATTCAATAGTAAACACTTGGTGTTGAGCTATTACCCAAAGTAACTTGAAGAACTTCCTTTATGTTGTTCGTTAAATATGGTTGCTGGTTCAGACCAATATTCTATCAACATAGTTGCTTTGATCGGGGATTTGGAAGTGGTGTGAAACCTAGTTAAATTTTTAAAAATAGTTTAGTCACTCAGATATTTTCTGTTTTGTGCTGAGATGCTATACATATAGACCAAACTGTTCACCAGACAGAAAACACTGTTGGGAAAAGAATTTCAATAATTTATTGTGAAAATTATTACCATCATTATATTGCAGTTTGGATTTCGATTCTCCCAATATTGCAGTAAAGAATACAGGTTTGAATGTTTGTAATTTTTTAAAGGTGACGCGCATAGATGTGGACATTGGCTCCATGGCTGTGGGGGATATTGCTGACAGACAGCATGTAAATAAGGAAGGGGGCTCTCAGGAATGGAATTTTGGGCTTCCACAGGCCACAATGCAGGGGCTGCAGGGAGGTCAAGGAGAGAATTATTTCACGAAAGCAATTTTACTGCTATTGCAGGGAAATATCAGTTCTGTTCCTTACAAGTCAGAGGTTATAATAGATGGAGTGGAATTGTGTTATTGATTTTTCAGACTGCATAGTGATTAGTGGGAAATTGAATTTACATCTGAGATTGGCATGTATGTTTGCAAAAGACTGGAGACAGTTTGAAGTCTTTTGGAAGATGCTGACAGCTAATGCTCATTTAATTTTCTCGGTTTATTTTGTGATGTTAAGCGCTCCAGCTGAAATGTCATTTTCTTTGTTGCAGATTGTGCTGTGAGTGCCCAGCTTGGTGATGGCGAATTTGGCAGAAGATGAGAAAATGAAACCAGGAAAACAAATCTGGAATGTAGTTGCTGGCCTAAGTGAAAGGAGTGGCAGTCTGAAAGACTGTGAAGGAGTAATGGAAGGTGGGGAGATGGTGACAGCCATGCCTGGGTCCATAATGCAGTTCCGACCACATGACAGCAACAATGGTAACAAGCAGCAACTTGATGGAGTTGGGATCACAAATGGAGCTAGTGGCCAACAGGAGCACCTTTGCCAGGCAGCCAGTGACCTGTCTGAGTTGGAACAGAGCCTTGCTGCCCTGAATGAGTTGCAGGATGCAGGGAATAGAGTAAAGAGTGACACAGATGTTGTCGGCCTGTACCCAAGTGGTTGTGAGGATGATCTACTGGGGGTCCTCGAGGATGGCAGCTCAGTGGACTTTCTGCCTGATCTTGAGTTCTTCTCATCTCCAAGGGAAGAAAAACAGCAAGGCAGTCCCTGGAGCCTGACTGCTTTCTGTGGAGATGAGGGGTCAGGTTTGCCGTCGCCTCTGTCCTCTGAGCCTCCACTGCTCAAGGACGGTCTGGTGGATCTGCAGACAATTGAAGAGTGTACTGCTCCCTGGCCAACTTCAGAAGGTAGGCCTTTTGAGAGCAAGGAGAATATTTGGGCCCCTCTTCCAGCTGCAATCATTGCCCCCATGGAAGTGAAACAAGAACAAGACAGCTACATTGAATTGATTACTCCTGGAGTCATCAAACAGGAGCAAGTCAACAGGGGTTACTGCAGAGCTACCAGTGGGGCAGCAGGAGCCCACGTTGCAGGCAAGGAGCCCATTTATCTCTACAGCACAGAATCGGTGCAAAACAGCAGTGATCAGAAACCCATCTTTGGCTTTGTTCCGCCTTTCACAACGGTCACTCAAGCCTGGGAAATATGCCAACATCCCAATGCAAATCTGTCTGAAAACAGAATGGGGAACATCTGTTCTGGGAGAGGCGTTTTACCAGCCAAGTACAATAGGTAAGCACCATTTTTGCTTTAAATCTACAACCAGACATGTTTTTGTGAAACTGGTACTGGTCATTGTGAGAGCAGGGCATACTTGGTGGCAGAAATGAAACACAGAACATCCTTGGCTATGAAGTGCTTTGTGACATCCTGGGCTCATATAAATTAAAAGTAATTTTTCTTTTCTTCTTTTATCTCCATTTAAAAGTGGTAATAAGATTTGTTGTGCTGTAAGTACATTCAAACAGTGTCTCAATTATGCCTGAAAAAATCTTTACTGCCCTAAACTTTGTTGATATATTAAGGAATAATCATAGAGTATTTGGCGTCAAAATTGAACTGAATTATGGCAGCATTCCTTGGTCCAATTATCCTTGTAGACTAATCCCTTTACAGCAAAAGACTACACTTTTTTCCAATTCTTAGATCCAATGACATGAGGGATCGGCGAGTGTGGGTTGATGGATTTTTTTATACATATGATTTTAGAAAATTGAGAAATTTTTGAGTAAACTTCTGTATTTAGTTTATGTTACATCAGAATCGGTGTTTAGTGTCACTTTAGATGTATTAAGTTCACTAGTCCAAAAACATTACCCCGCTGAAGATGAAAATGATTGATTTGACCAAAAGAAAAAAACTTCAAAAATTCCACTGAAAAAGATTATACAATCAGCTGAGCCCACTGACTGGTAACAAAACCTCTCCGTTAACTTGATTTTGAGAGCCGTCTTTGCAGGTTTAGGTTTGGGGTGGATGATTCAATCGGGAGTGATACAACAACCGTGGATTAAAATTTGCTGAAAAACTTAGAGGATTTGTTTCCTTCATTCCTGTCCACAGTTATTTAGTTTGATTTATTTTGCAAAAATAAGTTTTGAAGTTGAGCCAGAATCCAGGCTGCTTACCATTACTTTGTTAACCCCAGATCAAGTTTCATTTTCAAAGGTTAATTTTACAAAATACAAAAGTTGCTGCGTTAATTTTGACAAGAAATACCAATATATAACATATTATTGAATAGTAATCCGTTTGCATTTTAATATTTGTAACAAAGTGCTATTTCAAATTGGGGAAGGGGAAATATCTTCCAAGTTTGCAGCTTCTCCAGTTAAAAATAAATGTTACTGATTATTTGAGCATATGAGTTGAAGTACATTGCTGGATGTTGACAAGGGAAAGCGTTGATTTTGTTGCTGCAAGTGAAAGATCAGTTTTGACAGAGTTGAAAATCAATCATGTTTCATTTAACCCTTAAAAAATCTGTATTGGAATATTAGCTCTGAAACCGTAATTCAGACATAAGCTGTGCTTTTAAGTAAACTCATCAGCTAATAGTTATGTGATTGCACTCTTTAAAATGTTTCGTCGACCTCTTGTTAGTGACTGGTAAACGTGTGCAGACTTGATTGATTCATGTTTGGTTGACAACAAAACCTCTGGCCGATGCCAATAAAGGCAGACTAGATTGGATTTGGTGTTTTTATATCCAGAGTAATATTGATTAGTTCCTTTCCAATTTGCACCAATGCTGCCATGGAAGCAAAATCAATGGATAGCAATAATTAAAAACATTTCACAACTCTGAACCCTTGCTTTGCTCAACACACACTGCAAATCTCGGCACTCTTTATCAGGGGCCCAGCATTGCTGTATTCAGAGGCTGACGGCCAGCTCTAATTTAACAGCCGATACAGGAACTAATTGATGAGTGGGGTGAGTTACAGAGGAGAAATACTGTCAACATCTGAATTTACTGCTCAACTGCTGCAAAGTGTTTCAAGTGGGTGCACAAACACACACAACACTGGACTCTGCAGATCAGCTGATTTCCTGAGAATGGATCTGTTCAGGAAATCTACTAATCTGGCAGTCCCAGTACTGAGTGAGCCTGTGTATCTGCCTTTCTTAAATACAAATCTTACTTCTGCTCTGAAGAAACACAGACAGTGGCATTTTGATTTTTTTAAAATCAGTAGTTTAATTCCTTCATGAATTTGCATTTGGAGAAACGAGAGTTCAAGTGGCAGATTGAGATTCTGACGATTTTTGCTTTGTGCTTTTTGGGAGGTTTCAATAAGACCAGCTGTTTTTGTTATTTCCTTCCATTGGAATTACAAATGATTCCTGTTGAGGGATTCATTTTGCTTGGTTTGTGGCTAAAGATTTTCCTTTTCATACTGAGAAAGACAGAAGAAACACTTTTACAGTGGAGATGTATGCAAAGAATTAGATAAGCAATTTTATAATAGATATCGGTTCTATTATTTTTCCCAATGTATTAATATTTATTTTATGGTGTCCGTCCTCCTAAGAAGGCAACTCACCACAACCTTCTCGAGGGCAACTAGAGATGGGCTATAAATATGACCTTGCCAGCAACATCCAGGCCCCATGATTGAATTTTTTTTTAAATTGTATTGTTTCACCAAAATGGTTATCAATTCACCGAAATAGTGAGCCTGTTTTGCAGGAAATAATGTTTTACAGATTGTGAATATCACAGGGAAAATGACCCAAATTTCATGTTCAGTGGCAAACTAGCATTTGCTGCCCACACAGATCTTGACTATCTCTTTGCCATCGGTTTCCTCTTTCCTGATGTCAGTTTGAATCTGGTACAGAGTCAAAAGATCTACAGGAGTCCAGCAACAATGATGTTGTCAAGGAGGATGTAAACCCAATTGCAAAAGTACTTAGGATTAGATGGGTTATATGACATGGAACAGGCCATTCAACCCAACTAGTTGAGCCTACTCCCATCTTTCCTCATCCAGATCTATCATTGTAACTTTCCATTTCCTTCACCCTTGTGCTTGTCTAGCTTCCCCTTAAATGCATCTTTATTTCACTTCAGCCACTCCCTGTGGTAATGAGTTCCACATTCTCACCACTATTCAAGTATTCTCACAGACAGCAAGCCAGGAAGTGAAATGAACTGAACTTTTCAGTTTTAGTTACTTCTTTACAGAGAACAAAATAAATGAGAAATACACTTGAGATTAATTTAGAAGCTGAAATATTTTTTTAAATTCTAATCTTAAATTTGTGGATCTTTTTAGCACAGTGGAGAAATTTGACATTTTTCAGATTAGCCTTTCAGAGTCAATGAGGCTATTTAACAGTAATTAAGAACTTGGTACACTATTAAAAATCCATTTACCCTTCATTCAACTAGTGCAATTCTTTTCAAGGAGTAATGCCAAATTGAATCGGTGGCAGTGGTACAGATCATGGTTGAGACCAAAAGTGATGTTTTTGTCTTTCCAATGTTTATGACAAATTACATATTGTCGAAAACTGGATGTCAAACCAGTAATCTGACCACAATACAGTGGAAGGGTTGGAAGAGGTGGTAAAGATGTAGAACTCAGCATTTTCAGCATGGATGTGCAGCCTGACCCAATGTTTTCATTTTCCAATGGGAAGCATGTGCATAAGAAGGATAAAGGTAAATCAGAGTCATGTGGAGGTGGACAAATGTATATCTGGGATAATGAGATGAGGAAAGAACAGCCAATGCTAGATGTGTGTCAGCTGTGACGGAATAGGTAAGAGTGCAAACAAGTGAGGGAAGTTTCATTGAGCTGGCCAATGGAAGAGAGGCTTTAGAGGAGGAGGATGTAGTTGATGATGTCTGAAGTTCAAGTGGTTGAAGAGGGTAAACACACCATGATTATAAGGATATGCCCCTGTTTCATCAATGGGGACGAAGTAGAAATGGTCGAGAGCTTCAAGTTTTTAGATGTCGAGATCACCAACAACCTGTGTTTGTCCCTCCATACCAACACTATCGTTAAGAAAACCACCAACGCCGCTACCTTCTTAGAAGACTAAGGAAATTTGGCATGTCCACTACAGCTCGCACCAACCTTTAGAGATGCACCATAGAAAGCATTCTTTCTGGTTGTCTCACAGCTTTGTAAGGCTACTGCTCTGTCCAAGACCGCAAGAAACTACAAAGGGTCGTGAACGAAGCCCAGTCTATCACTCAAACCAGCCTCCCACCCATTGACACTGTCTACACTTCCAGCTGCCTCAGAAAAGTAGCCAGCATAATTAACAATCCCACGCACCCCAGACGTACTGTCTTTCACCACCTCCCATCGGGAAAAAGATACAAAAGTCTGAGGACAGATACCAACCGACACAAGAACAGCGTCTTCCCTGCTGCCATCAGACTTTTGAATGGACCTGCTTTGCAATAAGTTGATCTTGCTATGACTGTAACACTACATTCTGCATTCTCTCCTTTCCTTCTCTATGAACGGTATGCTTTGTCTGTATAGTGCGCAAGAAACAATACTTCACTGTATACTGATACATGTGACAATAAATCAAATCGAATGATTGAGGATGTGATCTGACTTTGATTTGAGTTAATTTCAATGCTGTGGCAAAGGGTGAAAAGTAAGGTGGACCCAAATTTGGGACATGAGAACATGTTCATGGATTTTGATGAGGAAAGGGAGATTGCAGATAGTGGTAGTTTGCAAGGGCAGAGGGTTTGAGGGTACAGTTTTTCTAATCTAAGGAAATGAAGGTTATTTGTAGGGAAAAGTACCTGAGGAGAAGAAACTGTCACGCTATTTGTACCTTCACTTACCATTTTTCCTGAGTTTAGTATTCTAATTTACACTATCACATTTGAAATTGCAAGCATATTCGCATTCATTGCGCTGTTTGGAAAGTTATTTGAGCTAACCATTTTCAATGCACTAATTAGCTGTTTGTTTCGCTGAATCTGTGTTTGTTGTTTTGGAAAGCAGCTATTTACATGTGTTTATGCCTAGATATGGGGAAAAGTACTCTTTCAGTCCAGTTTTAACTTGTAATGCTTCCAGCTAATTCTTAGGACCTGCACAATGTTCTCTGTATACATTCATGGAATGAATTTATTTAAGCATTTAAAGAAAATTAGATGCTCTTTGGAGCAGCAGGTTTGAGGGGTTGAATGCCTACTTCTGCTCCTTGTTTGTACATTCCCTGAACAAATTTATTTAACCTGCAATAATTAAATTTAGCCTTTTAACAGTAATCTCTGGCTTTGAACTATATAAATATATATATTTATTTCTCTTTGTTCTTTGAATCCTTGCTTTTTTTTCTCTTTACAAGTGTGGTGAGTGACTAAAACTAGGCTTAATGCCTGCATATCATGAATGCTTTTTGCTGTTTGCATCTCATTTTGTCTTGAATGGATTTGTTTGTGTACCTAAACTGTTGACACTATATTGTTATCAAGACTGACTATAAAATTAACAGCTTTTGTTATAACTGGTTAAAAAAAATTTTAATGTCCAATTAGGACTCAAAACGTAGGTAGCAGATGCAAAAGTTGACAATTTACTGGTCCACATTAAAACATTCCTAAATGGAAAAAAAGCTTATTATTCCTGTGGTTTTTATATTTGGGTGTAAGTTGGAAGTGATTTGCAATCTAGCAGTAGAAGTTGTGTGAATGAGGGAGTGCGCTGTAAGGACCTCTTAGAGGCACACTGTTGTACTCACTTGAATTAATCAGACTCCCGGTCTTTGGTCCTCATCTTAATGGGGCGGCACGGTAGCACAAGGGGCGGCACGGTAGCACAAGGGGCGGCACGGTAGCACAAGGGGCGGCACGGTAGCACAATGGTTAGCACTGCTGCTTCACAGCTCCAGGGTCCCGGGTTCGATTCCCAGCTCGGGTCACTGTCTGTGTGGAGTTTGCACATTCTCCTCGTGTCTGTGTGGGTTTTCTCCGGGTGCTCCGGTTTCCTCCCACAGTCCAAAGATGTGCGGGTTAGGTTGATTGGCCATGCTAAAAATTCCCCTTAGTGTCCTGAGATGCGTAGGTTAGAGGGATTAGCGGGTAAAATATGTAGGGATAGGGGGCTAGGGCCTGGGTGGGTTTGTGGTCGGTGCAGACTCGATGGGCCGAATGGCCTCTTTCTGTACTGTAGGGTTTCTATGATTTCTATGATAATGTTGGACAAGTGTTCATTTATTGTTTCCCAAATGGTTACTTCAGAAGAAGAGTTGCAATCAAAACTCAGGATGCGGGATCCTTTAGGCACGACCTTCCATCAGGTGAAATTTGTAACTAGTCTTGGATGTTCCAGGCTGCTGCAAATGAGGACATAAAGGGGGGAGAATATGAATATTTTTAAAGATTATACATTGGGAAATTTATCTCATTATTTTAAGGTGAAATCGATGCACCTTCAAGGAAATTAACTTGGGAAAAGTGTTAACAATGGATAACATTGGATATGAGTTCTTAGATGAGGCCTATACTGCTACAGTACAGGATTTGAAGCTGTAATGTTATTTGTGATGTTGGCTTTATTAATGAACTCAGTTTAAATAATAAAGAATGTTTTGCAAAACAATCATCTCACCTAAAGAGGATCGCCAAAGCCTGTTGCTGTATTAATTAGCTCAGATTTTCTGTTTGAGGGATTAATGTCTATTTTTTTAAAAAATTCTTTCAAGTTTGTCAGTGGGAGAAAGAAGAGCACTTTTTTCCAGAAATTAAGTGACATCCAGACATTATCTTTGAAGTGAGGAAGAGAAAATATTTGCACAATTAAAGTGGAAACAAAGCTGTTTGTTTTTTTTCCCTGAATTTTTTTTTATTTGGAAAATATTTATGATCAGAATGGTCAATGTTCTCCTTCCAACTGGGTAAGCAGCATAAAGGCATTGTTATTCCTTCCAGACAAAAGTAGTAATATACAGTAAGAGCTCAAATAAGGGCTCATTTTGTTCACCACAGCAAATTGGTGTGGGTAAGAGGGGAGTGGTTGGTTGCTACCGTCCCTTGGCACAATATATTATATAGGCACATATAACCCATGTGCTGTTCTTCAGCTTTTATATTTGCTTGGACGTTCATATTCATTGGCACATGGGCTTTTATTCATGGCTCAACACAATGGTTCACATATAAATAAACTTGATTTTCTTTACCTGATGATTGTAAATCCTGATTTTGTTGATTTATTTGTCTTCTTCTTTATGTACTCTATGAATGGTGCGCTTTGCGTAGCGCGCAGGAGGCGATGCTTTTCACTGTATCCCAATAAATGTGACAAATCAAATCAAACACGCAGGTGACTGCAGAGAAGCGCCTTTGCATTGCAAATACAGTTTGAAAGACTTGAGCGTTACTATGCAAATTCGGGACACCGGTCATAGAGTCTGGCAGTAAAGTGGCAAAATACTGCAGGTGGAACAGTGGTTAGCACTGCTGCCTCACAGCACCAGAGACCCGGGCTCAATCCTAGTCCGTCCGTTTCTTTGCTGTGATCAAATGGACTAGTACCAATCACAGATTGAATACTGGCAACTTGGATATGGTTGCTAAAGAACACCTGCCGCCTGTAATTCCCCAGAGAGGAGAAAATAACAGAAAAGAGATGGATTGAAAAAATCTTGTTTCTCTGTTATATGTGTTGAGAGCACACAGTTCCCCTTCAGAGAATGAAAAAGCTTGAATGATGATGTAGAGCAGAAGTAGCTACATGATATTGCCATTCTGTAACTTTGCTTCATTTGTTCCTTTACAATAAAGCCTCATCGCAATAATTCCAATTTTTCTGAATTACATTTGTAAGCTTTCAGACACGAGTTTAATTTTCCAATTCATTAAGTATGCACTATGTACAGCATAAACAATTTTGATGACTTTCTGTGACATTCTTGCTGAAACTGACCTATAGTTTGCACAATTGATTTCAATAGATTTTACTTACTGTGCTTTAAACGTATCTGCAGATTTATAGTGTTTTCTTTTTGTTGTTACTGTCAATTGATGCAGCTAAAGCAGTTGAGGTTAAAGAAGTGCTCTTGACTGAATTGGCGCTGAGGATAGTGTTCTGAGTCATTTTTATAATCTTCTACATTTCAACAAAAATCAATGTTTAACTATATTGTGTCTAGTCATTTCCACTGCCAGATATGATGCAGTAGCGCAATGTAAGCTTTTATCTTATTGGAGGAGTTTCTTTCTGACAGAGTTCCATAAGTGCACCTGCAGTGTATTATAGCTTTCTGCATTGGTCATTATTCTGACGTTCTGTTGATCATTTACAAGTATTGGTTTAGCATTAGAAATGTCAAACATGATCTGCTTAAACTTTATTTAATTATGTATTAATGTATTGTAGCCATGAAGGTCCTTGCAGAATATATGCAGTTCCCAAGAAAAAATATTTCTGTTCTTCAATCCACTTAATCTGCGTCAACAATAAAAATAAACATTTCTCTAGTCAGGGCCATACACTAATTTAAAATATATATCCAATGGAGTACAATATCCTGTTTACCTTGAAACATGACTCCTGTCTTATTCAGTCTGTTTCCTGCCACTACACTCTATTTACTAATTTGTTAAACTATGGGCCCAATTTTGCCATCAGGTTGTGCCCGTTTTCGGGTGCGAAAACTTGGTAAAGTCGGACGTGAGGCGAGTAGTGCGATCCGCGACTGCCTCTGCGCCCGTTCTCCCTTTACCAAGCGCCTGAAATGGCCACGATCGGGACCATGCCCGAAATGGGCATGACAGCAATTTAAATGTATTTGCATGCATTTAAATTGACTCAACTTACGCCCAATTTACCGGCATTTCACCCTTTACCACCGCGTTCACCCGTTCAGATTCAGCGCGAAACAGACATGGTCCGCAAAAGTCCAATTCGGGGCTCCAGCTTCTGAGGAGGTAAGTTCAGAGCTTCCCACTGCTCTCTGCCTCAGATTGGGGGTGGAGGGGTGAGGAAGGTGGATCAGATGGCTGTCTGGTACAGGGGGAGAAGGAAGGCGGGTTAGATGGCTCTCTGGTTGGGGCGGGGAGGGGGGAGGCGGCATGTCAGATGGCTCCCTAGTGGGGGGGTTCTGCTGCCACTCTGCGTGCGATCAGTGGGGGGGGGGAAGAGGGGCAGGGGGCCACAATCAGTCTGGAAAACGGCGGGTGGTGGGGGGATAAGGGGGACAGTTATGTTGTAGGGGTGGGGCAATGTCTGAGGGTCAGGGGGAGGCATTATCTGGCCCGGGAGTGATGTGACAGGGGAGCGTTTTTCTATTTTATTTACTGCACATGTGCAGTTGAAGGCTCCGATCGGAGCTGCAGTGTTTCGGGCAGGTTAAGCCCCACCTACAGGCTTCTGCAGCGCAATTCAGAATCACTGCTTTTATTTCAAGCAGTGTGTGTATGGGGGCACCTGAGAACGGGCCTAAAGGTCGGATCTGTAACACTTCCGGATTCAGCACTTAGAATCAAAATGGTTAAATCGGGCCCAATATGTTCAGATTATATTTTAATTCATTATTTTTTTTTTTATTTGTTTATTGGATGTGGGTATTGCTGGATCGGCCAACATTTATTCCTGTCCCTAATTGCTGATGGTGAGCTGCCTTCTTGACCTGCTGCAATTCACGTGTTCGAAGAACACTCAGTGCTGTTGTGTCAGTGGACATCAATAACTATTTGTAAATAAGATTCAGATCTAGTGAGATGCATGTACAGTCATGTAATGGACTAACAGTTATACATTGCTTTTAAAATTAGAAAACATCTCAAGGCACTTTACAGTATAATTGGACAAATATTGGCACCAAACCAAATAAGGAGAAATTTAGCAAGGTTATACAAAGAGGGGTTGAAAGAAGGGTCTTGCAGGAGGAGAGAGGGAAGTGGAGAGGCACTCAATGAAGAGTGGAAAGCTTTGGCGAATTTTAGAGTTTGGGGCCTAATGATTGCACAATTGCCAGTGGGGGAATGAAGGGAGTGGTGGATGTATACGTGGCCACTTGAAGAATCTGGGAGCTCTTTGAGGATTTTAGCATTGGAGAAGGTTACAGAGATGGATGAGTGAGGTTCAAGAGCCAGTGTAGCCCGGTCAGCACAGAAGTGATGGGTGAACAGGAATTGATCTGAGTTAGGATATTGGAAGCGGAGTTCTGGATGAGCTTAAGTTTACAGAGGGTGCAAAGTGAGAATCTGGCCAAGTGCATTGGACAAATCAAGTCTGGAAGTCACAAAAGCACATAGGAGATTTCAGTAACATGTCAATTAAAGCAGCATTGGAGATTAGCACTTTTATGAAAATAGAAACATAGACATAGGAACATAGAAGATAGGAGGAGGCTACTTGGACCTTCGAGCCTGCTCCACCATTCATTAAGATCATGGCTGATCATCCAACTCAATAGCCTAATCCTGCTTTTTCCCCATAACCTTTGATCCCATTTGCCTCAAGTGCTATATCCAGCCACTTCTTGAATACATTCAATGTTTTGGCATCAACCATTTCTTGTGGTAATGAATTACACTTTGAATTAGGCAGTCTTTGAGAAGACAGAAGGTGCAAAACTCAACTCTGAGTCAGATAGGATGCCGATGTTGTCACAGTCGGTTTAATGTCCACGATGGGAAAGCTTTTAGAAATGATAATCTGAGACAAAATTAACCAGTTATTTGGACAAATGAAGATTAATTAAGGAAATTTGTTGAGGGCAAATCATGTTTCTCCAATTTTTTATGGAGTTTTTTTGATGAGGTAATCAGAGTTGCTCATTTAGGATGATGTAGTTGATGTGGGATGCAATGGACTTTCAGAAGTTTGTTACCAAAATTGAAGCCCATGGAATAAAAGGGACAGTGACTGCGTGGATGTGAAGTTGGCTAAGTGACAGCAGATGGAGACCAGTGAACTGTTTTTCGGACCGGAGGAAGAAATACAATTGAGTTCCTCAGGGATCAGTAGTAGGACTATTGATTTTCCTGATAGTATATTCATGCACTAGCCTTGGATGTGCATGGTACAATTTCAAAATTTGAAGGTGACAAAGAAATTGGAAGTATTTTGCACTGTGAAGAAAGTGAATAAAGTTTAAGAAGTCATAGGTTGATGTAATGGGCATACACGTGGCAGTTGAAATATAATGCAACACAGAGAACAAAGAAAAACAGTAAAATCTGAAGGGTACAGTTCTAAAAGATCTGCAAGAACAGAGAATTGTTGAAGGTGGCAGGGTGGATTGAAAAAGTGGTTAAAAAATGCTTATTGAATCTTGGGCTTTTTAAAAGAAGGACTAGGGTACAAAAATAAGGAACTTATCATGAACCTTTACAAAACACTGGGTTATTGTGTTCAGTTCTTTAGGAAAGCTGTGAAGGCTTGGGCTGCAGGAAAGATCTTGGAAAATGATTCCAGGAATGGGTGACTTTAGTTATGTGGATAGATTGGAGAAGCTGCAGTAGGGGCTGAAGAAAGTGCCTTCAATGTTTCCCAACATGTTGAGGCACTTGCAGGTTACTTAAAATCAAGGCAGTGCTGTGAGGAAAAGAGCTGGTGATGAGATAGTTGGGTATGGTCAGAATATAAATAGAACCTAATCTCATGTCTGTAGATAATGTCGCTGAGAAGCAGCATGTAGGGACCAAAGATAGATCCCTGGATTGCTCCAGTTAATAGTACAAGACATGAAGAGAAGCCATTGCATGAAATTCTTCAGTTATTACTGGGTAGTTCAGGATAAAATTAGACAAAGGTGATTTTACTCAGCTGGATGATGGAGGAAAGAAATCTGTTGATGACAGTGTGGCCAGCAAACAGAAAGGATAGCGCACTGTTGCGGACAGCAGAGAGAGAGAGTCAAATTTCACTGATTTTCTCTTACCTTCTGCTCACAGGTGGTATTTTGAATTTGCTTTTAAAGAATAGGAAATGCCTTGTTTTCCCAATCTCTTTGAAGTTTTTATGTGATCCAATTTTACTAATAATCCACAGCGAACTTGAGTTAGGATTAACTCCCAAAAGTTAGTTTATTTTCCACATTCAAAACCTGGAAAAATGAGTTTTAGCAACTTCCCGCTCCGCACATAGAACAAAGAACAAACAAAGAACAATACAGCACAGGAACAGGCCCTTCGGCCCTCCAAGCCCGCGCCGCTCCCCGGTCCAGGATTGAATCCTGAATCCAGGATCCCCGCCCAATTTTCCAGCCTATCTACATACTAATATCCTATCCACCGAGCTGTCCCTCACAGCTACGATGCTTTGTTCATCACAACCTATTAACTCACCCCCACCCCCCCATTCCAGACCATGTGATCTCCAGGGAGAGGCGAAAACCCAGAGTGAAAACCCCAGGGCCAATATGGGGAAAAAAAATCTGGGAAATTCCTCTCCGACCCCCTGAGGCGATCGGAACGAGTCCAGGAGATCACACTGGCCCTGATCGGAAAATGCTTCCCAACCCTAGTCATTTCCACTTCCACGAACACCATATGAATTCCCTGCCCCCGAGACAGGTTCCCAACTATCCGCAGTCTCGCTCTGTACTGGCACCAGCAAGATGATCATAGAATGAAGCCTTGAAACGAGAAACAAAGAACAATTAGCCCGCGCCGCTCCCTGGTCCAAACTAGACCACTCTTTTGTATCCCTCCATTCCCACTCCGTTCATATAGCTGTCTAGATAAGTCTTAAACGTTCCCAGTGTGTCCGCCTCCACCACCTTGCCCGGCAACACATTCCAGGCCCCCACGACCCTCTGTGTAAAATATGTCCTTCTGATATCTGTGTTAAACCTCCCCCCCTTCACCTTGAACCTATGACCCCTCGTGAACGTCACCACCGACCCGGGGAAAAGCTTCCCACCGTTCACCCTATCTATGCCTTTCATAATTTTATACACCTCTATTAAGTCTCCCCTCATCCTCCGTCTTTCCAAGGAGAACAACCCCAGTTTCCCCAATCTCTCCTCATAACCAAGCCCCTCCATACCAGGCAACATCCTGGTAAACCTCCTCTGTACTCTCTCCAAAGCCTCCACGTCCTTCTGGTAGTGTGGCGACCAGAACTGGACACAGTATTCCAAATGCGGCTGAACCAACGTTCTATACATCTGCAACATCAGACCCCAACTTTTATACTCTATGCCCCGTCCTATAAAGGCAAGCATGCCATATGCCTTCTTCACCACCTTCTCCACCTGTGATGTCACCTTCAAAGATCTGTGGACTTGCACACCCAGGTCCCTCTGCGTCTCTACACCCTTTATGGTTCTTCCATTTATCGTGTAGCTCCTCCCTACATTATTCCCACCAAAATGCATCACTTCGCATTTATCAGGATTGAACTCCATCTGCCATTTCCTTGCCCAAATTTCCAGCCTATCTATATCCTTCTGTAGCCTCTGACAATGTTCCTCACTATCTGCAAGTCCTGCCAGTTTTGTGTCGTCCGCAAACTTACTGATCACCCCAGTTACTCCTTCCAGATCATTTATATAAATCACAAACATCAGAGGTCCCAATACAGAGCCCTGCGGTACACCACTAGTCACAGGCCTCCAGCCGGAAAAAGACCCTTCCACTACCACCCTCTGTCTTCTATGACCAAGCCAATTCTCCACCCATCTAGCCACCTACGCCATTTAGCCATATACGGTAAGGGTGAGGTGGGGTGGAAGAGCAGGCAGTGGAAAGATAGAAAACTGCAGTTTTACAATACAAGGGCCACAGAAAATGAATATTGGGTCACGTGAGTTGGAGTCCAAAGTCAGAATCCAATTAAGAATTCTTTTGTGTGGGTATTTGAGTTCAACTGGGGAGCTGTAGTATTCACTTTTCAGTTAGTGCTAATTCTGCAAGATGAAGTAGGTATGCAGAGATTAAGTCAGTTCTGTAGACAGTAGTACCAGATCTTCCAGCAGTGCCACGCTAGTTGGGCTTGGAGGAGACCGTTTCTTGGCTCACCAGTTCCATGTTAAAGTAGCAGACTGACTGTGAAGTCCAAAGATGTGATGTTAAAGGTGTGGATGATTGATAGCATCTCCCAGTATGAGCTCTGGTCTCTTTTGTGATAGTTTAGGATGAGTGAGCCAATTCCTCTGCTTTTCTTGATCACAGGAGATTTGTACAATGAGATGTGACTTTCCAGAAAGTGAGATTCTTTTGTTTTTGAAGCTGCTGGGGATAACTCCCAAAGGGAGTTCAGATGACTTGCAGCAGCCATCTTGATTTTTATTTGTTCATCAGGCAAAGTCCAGTTTAAAAAATGCAATAAGGATGAAGTTTTGAATATACGGTGTTGGGCTTCGTTCTGTGCTGTAGGAACCCAACAGCATCAATTTCACACGGAAATATATGTCATTAGTACTTTTATGTTTCAGTGGCAAGATGAAACCTACTTCGAGAGGGTTAAACATGGAGTTGTGGTAAAATAGGCACAGATTTGGGTGGTGCCAACATGTTGAACGACTTTGGAGAGGAAAAGGAAGTTGCAGATAGGGTGGGAATTTGCATGGACTGAGGGATAAAAGTTGTTTGGAGGTGGAGTTGCTGCGGGGTCATGATGGCAGTTTTTAAAGGAAATGGAACAATGCCTGAGGAGTGGGAACCATTTACAAATGTCAGCTAGCATGGGGACGAAGATTGTGGATAGCATGAGATCAGAATGGGAATGTGTCTGTTCATTCTCTAGTTTCTATCCTGACGTTGCTTTAGTATTAAGGTGATGTTTAGTATGGTTGGCATGGGGAAAGAATTGACAAAGAAGCTGCTGATCAGATGGTTTCGATCTTGATGACATGCAGTTGTTTATGAGGGTTAATATGAATCCAATAGTGGAGGGAAGAAGATGGACAATTTTCTTTGCATATCATTTTATACTGAGTAGTTTCGGCAGGGAGGGCAGGGCTCAAAATCATCTTTTTCTACAATTTAATATTTTGAACCATTTTGGAAACTTTTTTTGAACCAAATAGTGCAGCAGCCTATTTCTGAAGACGATTCATATTCAAACTTGTTTATGGTGCAGTTATTATTTGCAACTGATCAAGTGGATGCATCCATCTAAACATATCAAATTGTGAGAAACAGTTAAAAGTACACATTTGGGATATCTGGAAAGGATGCTGGAAATATTTTTCTTTACAAGAAGAAAATCTGTTCCTCAGGAGATTGTGTCCCATCTATATTTGAATAGCTTTGTTATTAGATACCTAATTATATATAGTTACCCTCTGAGTTCTGTAACTGTATATTTCCACCATATCCACTAAAATACTAGATATTTATTTTCCAGTTCCACTTTTCTTTAAAAAAAGAGATGCCTGACCCTACAGTGGTAAAGACATAGTGCATTTTTATTTTCTATGCTTTGTATTTGGATTGACATTTTTCAGTGTTCTGTCATGAATGAATTTATTATCCCCCAATTTATGCACCTAGTAAATATCACAAAAGCACATCATAAACTGATTAAAATGTACACTGTATTGCGTCTGAACAGAAATTATGTGGTACCTTGACATGTAATGTTGCTTGCAGGATGTAGCAACATATGCTCTGAATTACACCAGAATGGAAACAATTTATAAACCCTGGGTGGCAGCATTGAAATAGAGTTAACAATTCCTGAAATAGAAGTATCTTATAGTTGAATGAGGTAACTGGTCAGTTAAGAGGCTGACCTACCATTGGGACATAATTTGCTGTGAAATTATGATGAGACTAACAATGCTCTTCACTTTCATGTACAGATGTTACAAATGCTTCAGGTGTGAGGCACATATCCAAAGCAGGTAGTAGATAAAACATTGCAGCTGCTCCAACTATAATATTTCAAAGCTCTTCAGATTGAAAATCACATATTACTCCGTTATTTAAGGAATGTGAGAGTAAGAAAATTTATAGACAAGTTGGCTTAATGTCAGATGTCAGGAAATTATGATAGTCTATCACTAAGGATCGAGTGACTGAACTTTGAGCTGTTCCAAGAGCGCCAGCATGGATTTGCGAAGGGCAGGTCATGCTTCATGTACCTGATTGAATTTTTTGAAGAGGTGGCTAAAGTATGAAGTAGGGGAAAGTCTATGGATGTTATTTATGTGGACATTTAATAATGTCCCTCATAATAAACTGTTAACTAAAGTTGCGCCTCATGAAGTTGAAGGCAAGACCGGGTGAAGAAGTTGGCGGACCAGCAGGAAACAGAGTAGAGATAATGGGTCGGTATTCTAATTGGCAGGAATTGATTAGTGGTGTTCCACAGAGATTTGTCTTGGGCTTCAACTTCACGAGATTTAGTAACAACTGGAGAGCCACATATCTAAGTTTTTGCATAATGTAATAGCAGACATCATTGTAAACATGTTGATGGAAACATAACATCACAAACAGATATTAATTGATTGTGAATGGGAAAATCTGTGGAAAATGGATTGCAATCTCTGCAAATATGAGACCATCACTTCAGATCGAGAAAGGATAGTACAGAGTATTTTCTAAATGGTGAAAAGTTCAACATATTGGAGCTTCAAAGGGATTAAGGGGCCCATGTACATCAATTATAAAAATGTAATGAAAAGAAATGGAAAACAATCAAAAGGGCTAATGGAATGTTGGACTTTATATCTAAGGATTAGAATACATTGGGGTAGAGAAATCCCTAGTTACACCACAGCTGGAGAACAGTGAGTACTTCTGGGCATCACACTTTAGGAAAGACATACTGGCCTGGGAGGGAGTGCAGAATGGTTTGCCAGAATGATGCCTGCACTCTAATGATTAAATTAAAATATAAGGTTACACTAATTAGAGTTCCAGTTCCTGGAATTTAAAAGGTTTGCAGGGTGATTTGGTTGGGGTTTTCAAGATATGAAGGGGAACAAATAGAGTAGATATAGATAAACTATTTTTGCTGGTTGGGAAGACTAGGACCCAGGGTGCATAGTCCAAAAATTAGTCAGACCATTCATGAGTGAAATTAGGAAACACTTCACACAAAAAATGGAAGAAGTGTGGAATTCTCTTCTGTAAATGATAATCAATTGTTAATTTTGAAACCGAGATTGATTTCTGTTAACCAAAGGTATTAGGACTCTGGGGGCAAAGGCTGGTATTGCAACTAGTTGCAAATCAGCCATGATTTTATTGAAAGAAGAGACTCAAAGAGCTAAAAGACTTGCTTCTGTTCCTATGTTTATAAAAAGTTTGCTGTCTGTGTTAGCTTTGAGAATACAGCATCTTGTGGTATACTTCACCATTGAAATTCATTGAATTGTATGACATTGCTGTATTTGTACAAACACCATTTGCGATAGCAAGTTAAGCTTTGTCGATTTCAGTCTTGGCATTGTTTTAATTTAATGATGAATATTAATTACTACCAGTTAACCTCTCATTGACCGAATATTGACCATTTCAAATGCTGAATATCCATTTCTTTCTGTACCTGGTTTGACACTGAATTTACCCATTATACAATTGCTTCTCAGTCCTTGTGGCATTTACGTCACAATCCTTATGTCTGATTGGTTAAGCAGATAGATAATTTAATGCCCTGATCACTTGGGTCCAGAATCCTGTTCCTCTCATCGACATTATCAACTTGTACTAGCAACAACTTGCCGATCAAAAAAAATTAAAAGCCTAAACAGACAAGGTCAAGTCTAACTAATGGAAGATGCAATAGGAATCTTTGCTTCAGCCTGTTATGGTCCATTGTTTTAGAACAGGATGTTGTATGTTACGTTATGTACATTTTTCTGGAAATAGGTGTGGGAGAAAACTTGTTCAGCACGGAGGATAATTCACTTATTTGTGTGTATTGTTTAGTGAAGGCTAAGTTGCTTATGTCAACATTGTCAATGCACAGTAATTAGCACTGCTATCTCATAGCACCGGGGACCCGGGTTCAATTCCAGCCTTGGTGATGGTGTTGAGTTTCCTCCGGGAGCTCCCGTTTCTACCGCAGCCCAAAGATGGTGAATTGGGTGAATTGGCTATGCTAAATTGTCCCTTACTGTCCCAAGGTGTGTAGATTAGGGAGATTAACAGGACAAATGTGAGGTTACAGGGATAGGGCCGGAAGGCCGGGTGGGGGGGCTGTGGGCCTGAGTAAGATGCTCTGTCAGAGAGTCATTGCAGATTCGATGGACTGAATGCACTCCTTCTGTACTGTAGGGATATCTATGAATTAAGTTTGAATGGACCTTTCTCCAGCAGTGCACTCACCAGGCATTCACTAATGCCTTGGAGAATTTGTAAAAGTATATGCTTCTACCCAACAGTTTTGATTCTTCCGATTATCTGTTTGCATAGAAGCTGATTTGCACTCTGGGATTGTCCTATTGATATTTGTAGGCCTTCAGCAACTATGGTTGATCTTTGTTTGTGAACCTAGATGGTGATGCAAGGTAAAGGGATGCACCTGATCTTAACCTTTCCAGGAAAATTCAACAGGGCAGTGCTGACTTTTTGTTTTTTAATCCTACCCCCCAGAAAGCCAGGGATGGTTGTGGCTGATTTTCAAAATCTATCACTGTTGTTGCTGAAAACAGTCAAATTACCTACAGACCAGGAATTGAAAACAGGACCTTTCTGATCAGTGCAGTTTAAATCGCACACCAGACTGCTTTTTTTCACTGATCTATTGGAGTGCTAAATAGTAAATGTAAATTGCATAACAGAGTAGTAGTGAGATGACAAGAGACATTAAATATATTCTGATTCTTAAGGGAGGATCACTAAATGCTAAGTTTTTAAAGTTTATTTATTAGTGTCACAAGTAGGCTTACATTAACACTGCAATGAAGTTACTGTGAAAATCCCCTAATTGTCACACTCCGGCGCCTGTTCAGGTACACTGAGGGAGAATTTTAGCATGGCCATGCACCTAACCTGCACATCTTTCGGACTGGGAGGAAAGCGGAGCACCCGGAGGAAACCAACGCAGACACGGGAAGAACATGCAGACTCAGCACAGACAGTGACCCAAGCCAGGAATCAAACCCGGGTCCCTGGCACTTGAGGCAGCAGTGCTTGCCACTGTGCTGCCCTATCTAGTGTTATCAAGCGATGTATTGTGCATATAAAGAACAGAGAAAATTACAGTGCAGGAACAGGCCCTTTGGCCCTCCAAGCCTGCACCAACCATGCTACCTGACTTAACTCAAATGCCCTAACCTTCCGGGGACCATATCCCTCTATTCCCAGCCTATTCATGTATTTGTCAAGATGCCCCTTAAAAGTCACTATCATATCTGCTTCCACTACCTACCCCGGCAACGAGTTCCAGGCACCCACACCCTCTGTGTAAAATATCTGCCTCGTACATCTCCTTTAAACCTTGCCCCTCACACCTTAAACCTGTGCCCACTAATAATTGACTCTTCCACCCTGGGAAACAGCCTCTGACTATAATTCAGTAAATGTTTTTCCCACAGATACAAAAATAGATCCTGACAAGTTAGCTCCTTAATCATTGAATGACAGGACGTGAGGATAATTTGCTGCTGTGGGGAAGGCTTTTCACACTTTACTTCAACAAGCCCATTAAAGGCCTCACCTTCCATGCAACAATATTTGAAAACCTCACTCCACAATGTAGCAGTAGTAGTTTCTTTGTCCTCTTCCTACTTGGGATGGGAGCAATGGAAGATTTGAGAGTGTTGGAGTTCATAGTTTCAAAAGCTTTTTTTAATATCAATGTGTATATTTTAATGCAGTTTTGCTGTTATACTTTATTACATTTTTGTTGGTTGATTTTGAAGCCACTTCTTAACTCCAAAGTAATTTTTGTTTTTATTCTTCTGTCAAAATGGCTCAAGGGCAGTTTTTATTATAGTCCAGCCGTAGCAAGATAAAAAAATGCCAAAAATCCACAAGCCCTGTCCGGCTGTGCAGATATTGATAAACTTGCATGTCAACCAGAGTTTAGTTCATAGGTATATTTTGACTACATGCAGTTATTACACAAGTGCGTTCATCTGGATATGTCATGGTATTACGAAGCAACTACTCTTTCACTGCACACACACACGAGTATTATTAGTTTATTGTTCTCCAAAAATCTTCACCACCTACAAGTGACTGCATCAGTCTCTTAACCTTCAATTCCTGTCTGTTTTAAAGACTAATTATGGAAAGATCCATTCTTCCTTCACTCTCTGATCTCCAGAAAAACTGTCACCAGTCCACATCCTAAGATGCTTTTGTTACCTTATTGCTGGTTTCTGTAGCCTCTTGTGTTTGTGTTGCACTTAATTTGATTAACTCTTGCTATTATTTTAATCTAGCATGTTGTTGGCTATTTTTGCATATATTGCCATCTACATTTTACAACTTCACTCTTTTCAAAGTGCTCTATTACACAGTCATCGATCCTGTGGAATTAATAGGTACAGTAAGAAGTCTCACAACACCAGGTTAAAGTCCAACAGGTTTATTTGGTAAAAACCTGTTGGACTTTAACCTGGTGTTGTGAGACTTATTACTGTGCTTACCCCAGTCCAACGCCGGCATCTCCACATCAGAATTAATAGGTTCCAGGGGTTCAAAACTAATTTTAAATTCGTGCCAACATCCAAAAAATTGGAAAAGATTAATGGATTGATTGAGCCTGCTACATGCAACCATGATGTTCAAAGCATTCTTCCAACACCAACTGCCCACCATGTGATTCCCTCGGACAAAACCATTATCATAAAAAAAACTCAACCAATTTAGTGAGAATGAAAATCTGCCGGCTTAGCAATTGTAATTAGTCCAGGAGCATTATTCAGTCTGCCATCTCGGTGTTGTGACCTTCGTTCCAAACAGGAACTGAACCCGTTCTAATCTGAAGATGTGCAGCAAATCAGAACTCGTTGCATGAATGGCAACTTGTTCCATAGATCTAATAGCCTGTGATATCTAACAGAGTTCCAACCATGAATAATTTAAACATGTGACTCTGTACCTTTTGAATCTGTCTAATTAAAATAATCTGATTGTCGCCTCAATTCCACGTTCCTGTCCACCCCAATAACCCTTGACTCCCCTGTCCATCAAAAATCTATCTCAGCCTCGACTGTATTCAATTTCTCAAAGTCTCCACTGCTGTTGACGTTTCCGGTCAATAACCTTTTCATCAGAACTGTTTTACATCTTCTGTTTCAGACTCTGCTCTGCTCTGCTCATTAATAATTATTCATTATGGTTAGTTATGAAGTTGTAAAGTTGCTTGCCCTGTTTGTGCAAGTCCCTGACTCTCTACAGAGGTTAAAATAAGCAAAGTACTGCGGATGCTGGAATCTGAAAAAAGAACAGAGGATGCTGAAAAACCCCAGCAGGTCTGACAGCATCTGTAAGGAGAGAAAGTAGAGTTAACATTTAGCTCCTCCTCCTTTCTCAAAGCGTGCATAATATATTTAATATTGAGAATGTATAGTTATTCCCTTCCACAGAAACCTCCAGTACGAGATCATTATTATCCAATTAATTATTCCTTTTTGTTCCTTTTAAAGTTATGACTTCCTTCTTGCGACTAAATTTTTATGGTAATTGAGGAATGTTTATACAACTAGTTTCACACTTTGTTATATTCCTTTCTAAGTTTGTCTTAGTACTCTGATCTCTTTTAATCTCTTTCTTTATATCAGTATGGCCAACACTTCTCAGTACCAGTTCTATTAACCTCACTTTACATTCCCTTTCAGCTCATTTGAAGCAATTTTATTTTTTTGTCAGTGCTGAAGCTATGCATGCACACATCTTGCATGGCTCATATTTTTGGAGATTGATGGATTTATCCTTATAGTGCCCTTCCCCACTAGCCTATTATCAAACTTGGTGATCTCCTGTATCATTTTATTCCTTAAAGTGAATATTCTGCTTGTGTTCCGCAGTACTTGAGAGATCAGCATAAACTATAGAATCTCTACTGTGCAGGAGGCCATTCGGCCCATCGAATGCACCAATTATCTGACAGAGCATCTTATCCAGGCTTTATCCCCGTAACCCCACGTATTTACTCTGCTAATCCCCATAACCTACACATCCTGGGATACTAAGGGGCAATTTAGCATGGCCAATCCACCCAACCTGCATATTTTGGATTGTGGGAGGAAACCGGACCACCCTGAGGAAACCCACATAGGCATGGTGAGAATCTGCGAACTCCATACAAACAAGCACCCAAGGTTGGAATCAAAACCGGGTCTCTGGTGCTATTAGATAACTACCCTAACCACTACACCACCGTGCTGACCTATATCTAATGTCTATTTGGATGGGAAGCTTGGCTGAGTGGTCTGTATCTTGTCTGAGTCAAAAGACCTTGGACTCCAGCCACACATTCCAGAGGCATGAGCTCATAATCTAGGCTGAAACTTCACTGTAGCACTACACTGTTAAATATGTCATTGTTTATATGGCGCATTGAACCTCATCCTTCCTCCCCGACTGACGTAAAGATCTCATTGCAGCATCGGAAGGAGATTAGTTGAGAGTTCTCCTGGTCAATATTTCTCCCTCAACCAACATCATAAAAAACAGTCATCTAGTGATTTATGTCATATATAGGACATTGCTAGGAACATGTTCACTGTTGTGTTTCCATACCTTATAATTGTGATTACACTTCAAAAATACTTAATTGGTCATGGGAGTTGCTATATAAATGCAAATTTGTTCTTTATTTCTTTCATTATAAAAATAATGACTATTGTGAACAGCTTATATCTCTGTAGTGGAATAGTCCTTTCTGTTTTGGAAACTGATCGTTGGATTGAGTATTGAAGCCCTTGAATCCTCTTACGATGTGAAATAAATTCAGTTTGCTTGGCATAACTGAGGAATGACGATAAATCTATGCATCTATTTTGGGTTACAAATGTTTAAAAAAGAAGAAATATTAAAAATAGCAATCTCCCCTTTCAGCATTTTGGATTTTCATAGAATCCCTACAGCGCAAAAGGAGGCCATTCAATCCATCGAGCCTACACTGTCAACAATCCCACCCAGTCCCTGTCCTGTAACCCCACGCATTTACCCTGCTAATCCCCCTGACACTAAGGGGTAATTTAGCATGGCCAATCAACCTAGTCTGCACATCTTTGGACTGTGGGAGGAAACTGGAGCACCCGGAGGAAACCCACGCAGACAAGGAGATTGTGAAAAAAAGGTTGAGTTTTGTCTTGCTGCAGCAGTTGTATTGCATCAAGAAGCCTAACCTGACATCAAGGCTTTTACCAGTTTCATCCATGCACAACATTTTCATTAAAAGTCTGTTGTCCTTTGAGTCTCTTGCAACTGTTTTCCATTTTCGCATTTCTGGATCCTAGGAACATAGGAACGGAAGTAGGCCATTGAGTTTCTTGAACCTTTTCCATCATTCAATGAGATCATGGATGCTTTGTGACCTAACTCCATATGCTATGTACATCCCTTTCCTAAAAGAAAGCGCACACACTTTTGGCATAATTTTTCAAAAAGAAAATGCCTGTTAAATACTTTGTGTTAAATATTTATTTCTGTTAGTTTATTGGAGGTTTCTGGTGATCTAATATTTACTTGAATTATCAGTAAAATGATAAGTTTTGATCATTAAGGTGCTATGGTCCTTTCTTTCTGACTCAACCCCCCTCAAAATTTTGGCGCCAAAATGTTTTCAAGTTTCTGTCTTGCTGTGTTTCCCAGATATGTTTAACTCACTGGGAAGTGAAAAATGCTGCTGACAGTTTGCCAGGACTCGCAAACTCCTGCAATTGACAACCTGCCAAGACCTGTAACCACCATCAATGTTATCAGTGGGGAAGTTCCGAAGTTCAAAATAACAACCATGCATTAACATAGACTGGAACGCTATGCCGAGCCCCACTGTTGGGAGGTTGCAGAGAAGTCTTAAATGAATTTTAAGGCAATGAGAGCATTAACTTAGCACCAGATGGTTTCCAACTTGTGAGACTTGCCACATGTAACGATTGCTAAGATTATTTACCTTCGTCTCATACTAATTCTAGATCGCTTTTTCAAATTACTCTTTGAAATCCAAGAACGTTTCTGGCAGAGGACGCAGCACTTGTGAATAAAGGGACATTCTGGTGTTTCTCCAGCTCTCATTATTACACTATAAATATCCAGTCACAGGTCAACAGATAAGGTGTCTTTTCAGACACTGAGAATAACTAAGAGGAGAGAAAATGGTAGGGCAATAAACCCTGTTTTATTCCAGCTAGATTTACAGAAAAGGAATAATACCAGTGTAACTGGACAAGGGCAGTCACAGAGCAGAGAATTTTTCACGCCAATGAACTGATGCATTTTGCAAATCTTTGAAGGTGGCAGTGCACATTAATAAATCTGTTACTTTTTTAATATGACATGACATAATCCATGGTTTTATAAGTAAAAGCACAGTCTACAAAAGTAACAAAGCTATGTAAAATCTTATTAAATCAATGGTTAGGCCTCAACTGGTGGAATGCATCCCATTCTGGACACCACACTTTAGGAAGCATAGCAAAATCTTAGGGGGGTGCAGAAATGATTTGGTGAAATGGTATCAGGGATGAAGAATCTCAGTTATGTAGAGAGACTAGGGAAGTTTGAATTTGCTCTCTCCAGAGCATAGACGTTGTAGGTAAATTTAACAGCGCTGTTAAAACATAAGGTCTGGGGTGTGCCATTTAATCCATCTACCCTGTTCTGCAAGGTCATGGCTGATCTGTGACCTAATTCTTTGTAACTACCATTGCCCCATATCCTTTAATAACTTTTGGTTAACAGCAATCTATTGATGTCAAATTTAAAATGATCAATTGACCCAGAATCAACTGCCATTTGCAGGAGAAAGCTCTAAACTTCTACCAGTCTTTTGCACGTAAAAGTGTTTCCTGTCTTCGATTTTGAAAGGCCTTGCTCGAGGTTTTAGGTTGTCCCCTGTCCTAGATTCCCCAAGTAGTGGAAGTTCTTTATCCCTCCCCACCTTTGATATTTTAAACGTCAATCAAATCACCCCTTACATGTCTTTAATTGCAGGAAATACAGCCCTAATTTGTGTAATCTCTCCTGTTAATTTAACATTTGGAGTCCAGGTATCATTCTAGTAAGTCTATATTGTAGGCTTTGCATGGCTGGCTGATATATCTAACGTGCAGTTCACAGAACAGCAAATAGTACTTCAGCAATCTAACCAGGGCTTTATATACCTGTAGTGTGATTTCTAGCCCCTGTTTTTTTAATCCTTAAGGTATAAAGTCCAGAAATTATTAGCCTTTTAGATCATTTGTTTTGTACCTGTCCATGTTGTTTTAATGACCTATATATCTAGACCCCAAGATTCTATGGACCACAACAGTTTCCAGCTTTTCATCATTTAGAAAATATTCTATTTAATTCTTAATGTCGAATGTCACACTTGTGTAAAATCCATTTATCACAAATTTGCCTATTAATCTATTAATAATCTCTAATTTTATTCTTCCATCTACATTACATATAATGCGACCTATTTTTGTGAATCAGCAGCAAACTTGAAAACGTGGTTCCCTGTTCCATCATCTAGGTCATTTCCCTGACATCGTCTTGGCTGTGGGAGTTGAGGCCCCAACACAGATCCCTGTGTTGGGGCCTCAACACTTATCACATCCTCCCAATGGGGGTTCTGCCTATTATTCCTGCTCTGTGTCCTACTGCTCAGCCAATTTTCTAACCAAGTTAATAATTTGCCTTCAGTTGCGTGAGCTAACAGTGTTGAAGGAGCAACTTTAACAGATGCCTTTTGGAAGTCCAAAAAAAGTAATGTGTATAGACATCCCCCTGTCTGCTACTTGAATTATGCCTTCAAATAATTAATCCGACATTACCTATGCTTTACAAACCCATGTTGGAACACTCCGATCAGCTGAAAATTTTCAAGGTTTTCACTTTCTTCATCTTTAATTGAAGACTCTAGCAATTTCAAACTGTTCAAAAATTATGTGCGGTTTTGATCAAATAAATTTGAAAATCTATTCCCCATACAGAAGAATCAACAACAATAGGACGTAGATTTAGAATAATTGGGGCGATGATGAGATGTTTACATGGAAATTTGTGATCTAGAGTTCATAGAATCATAGAATCCTTACAGTGCAGAAGAGGCCATTCGGCCCATTGAGTAGGGACTGGCTCTCTGTTAGAGTATCATACACTGGCCCTCTCCCCCACCCTATCCCTATAAATCCACACGTTTACCTTGAGTGATCCCAACTAACCTACACGTTTTTCCCAGGAGACTTGTGATAAGACCATGAGAAATAGGAGCAAGAGTAGGCCATTCTACGTCCTGAGTCTGGAGTGCATTGCCTGTAAAAGTGGTGAAAGCAGATCCAATTGTTGCTTTCAAAACGGAATTGGTATGTACTTGGAAAGGAATAATTTTCAGGGCTGTTAGGAAAGAGCAGGGCATTGGGTACTTCTTCCAAAGAGTGGCAAAAGCACAATTAACCAAATGGCCATCTGCTATTCTCCATGACTCTATATGATCTGGCTCTGACAAAAAATATACTGTGCCAATAGATTTTGCATTTTTTCAATTTGAATTATTTCAGTAATTAGTGGAGTTAGTTTGCATCCATGTTTCTATTTGAAATTGATTGTCATGCATTTAAAAATGTCACGTGGCCCCAAAAAATTATGTGTTTTTGTTGTATTTCCAAAGTTATCCAACAGTGCATGTGAGTATGTGGAACTGGTTTGGGGCCAAGGTTTTGTGGTCAGCTATACAGACCAAAACGTTCCCAAGTTACAATTGCTGATCTATATCTGGTGGTATTTATTGCATTTGACTTCAGGGCTGTGAAAGAGAAGTCAGGAAAGGCAAAATCCGTGTAGTTCCTGCACAGATCAGTTTTGATAGAAAGTTGTCTGGGGAAGGATTGGCCTTTGCCATGATACCATTCACTCGATCTACCAATGAAGTTCGAACACTTGGGTGCTGTACAAGATGACTGTTGGTCTTTAACTAATGGTGGTAAACACAAGTTACAGATTTTAAGAGATGAGAATTTTTTGAATTGTACTACAGCAATGCATTGGAGTTCAAATACTGCATCTTGAAGCGTTTGGTTATTTATTTGTGTTCTTGGTCCTTTCTAAATAAGTTCCCAATCTCAGATGCGTTCAATTATTTAAAAGAGACTTAAAATTTGTGGAATGTCTAAGATGGGGTTTTTTTGGAGCAGATTGTGACAGAGCGTACTAGGGAACAGGCAATTCTGGATTTGGTGATGTGTAATGAGGCAGATTTGATTAGGAAACTTAAGGTGAAGGAACCCTTAGGGAGCAGTGACCACCATATGATAGAATTTACCCTGCTGTTTGAGAGGGAAAAGCTGGAATCCGATGTAACGGTATAAGAACAAAGAATACTGCACTCCAAATAAACCTGTTGGAGAGGATGTTTCCACTAGTAGGAAAAACTAGAACCAGAGGGCATAACCTCAGGCTAAAGGGATGATCCTTTAAAACAGAGATGAGGATGAATTTCTTCAGCCAGAGAGTGATGAATCTGTGGGACTCTTTGCCGCAGAAGGCTGTGGAGGCCAGGTCATTGAGTGTCTTTAAGACAGAGATAGATAGGTTCTTGATTAATAAGGAGATCAGGGGTTATGGGGATGAGAAAAATATCAGCCATGATTGAAAGCCTAATTCTGCTCCTATGTCTTATGATGTAGGATACTGAGCCCTGCTGCTTTCAGTCAGTATGTTATTGAAATAGGATACATTGTTTATGCTCTTGACTTAAAAAGTTACAGCATAGGAGTGATGCAATATGCCTAATATGTCAGGATAACAGCTTCATTTTTGCTTACAACAATAGATTTCAGCTTGCAACAAATTGTATTTATTTTGCACTTTTAACGTAAAGCTTCCCAAGGTGCTTCACAGGAGTATTATCAAACAAAATTAGATACAGTGCTACAAAAAGGGATAATAAGGCAGATGAATAAAAGCTTGGCCAAAGAAGTTGTGTATAAGGATTGTCCAAAAGCAGGTGAGAGCTAGGAAGGCAGTGAGGTTTAGAGAAGGTATCCCAGAGTTTAGGGACTTGGCAACTGAAGCCACACCCACTGGTGTTGGGGATGTGCAAGATGCTAGAATTGGGGGATTGGCTGATATCATGGAGAGCTATTAGTTTGGAGATGATTACAGAGGTAGGAAGGGCAAGGCTACATAAGGCATTTATTGATGAGGATGGATAGTTTGCCACTGTTGCAGCCATCTTTGATGCTGTTTGTGACTTGACTGTTTTGTGCTGTGGCAGAGGTGGAAAATAGATTAGAGAATTCAAATAGGTTAGAGGAATTCCAAGAAAGATATACGCAGACTTTGGAGTTACCAGCATGTTCAAGGATCTTGGAGAGGAAAGGGATGTTGAAGATGAACTGACATTTGGCTGGGGTTATGGGTTGGTTTTTGAGGAAAGGGATGGTGATGGTCGATTTGGATAAGAGGGTGACAATGTCACAGAGGAAAAAATGGTTAACAATATCAGTTAATATGGAGGTCTGAAAGGAACTTGGATAGTGGCAGCATTGTGGGAATAGGGTTGAGTGAGCAGGAACAGGGTCATATGGACAAGGTGAGGTTTCATAAGTATTACAGATGTGGCAGGAGAGGCAAATATGTACTCCTTTATTTTCTTGTCATCTGTCCATAGGCAGAGGTTGGGTGTGATAATTGTTTTGTAATGGTCCTGTGAAGTGCATTGGGATGTTTCATTACGTTAAAAGTGCTAAATCGATGCAAGTTTTTTTCATGTGATCAGATTAAGCCCTATAAAATTCTGACAACAATTGTAGCGACAGATCAATAAGGCAAAGAAGAAAGATGCAAGACTTATGAGAGTAAAAAAAACACTAGCCAAATGATAACAATTATCATTTATCACTCATTCTTTAACAGTGGTTGGAAACTCCACAATGCTCAGTGTAACCCATTCAGATTAATTTGTTGCACTGTTCCAGCAGAGCCAGTGCAAAAGATTGTTTTCGTATGAAGCCACCTCTAGAACAGATCAATTTTGTATCAATAATTCTATCCCAGTTTTCACTCAACCCTGCTTTACTTGAATTTCTGGAACAATTTTCAGTTAGAGACCATTACTGTCTCTTTGTTACTGTTGTCTACTACTTGTCCTAATTTATGTTGGCAATGAGTAGATATTGAAAACATCGGTGTACTTCACTGTAATGTTCTGTAGCAGGAGGCCAAAGAGTATTAAAATGCTGAGTTATGAATACTGACTAGTTCAGCTACAAGCCCAGATGTATATGTGTCTCTCAGCTGTATTTTTAACAGGATCACTTCCTATTTTAATGGCAGCTTATTTATAGCAATGCTTAATCCTTTCTATTTCATGCAGCAATATTGGTTAGTCCTGCAGGCTTCTAAGTGACAATTACATATTAAATGGTCAATATACTGAGTGTCTCAAATTAGAGTTGTGCAAAGCATAGTTGAATTACATAATCAACTATTACTGTAGAATTACAGAATAAGTTATTATCCTTGTTCAGCTAACGGAACTGTACTGCATATGCAAAGCAATTTATTGTAGTAACAACTAAGCCTCCCATGCAAAAGGAAATCACCAGAAGTTGTTGATGTTGCTGGAGCGTGTGAATTAGAAGATGAGTTGTGAACTTGCAACTCTGACCTTTAAATTAGAATTTTGTCACCAGCTTTCTGTCCAGTAATATCATGATTGCATCAAATATACTTTTGCACTATGCATGTTATCCAATTATGAGAATTTCTGAAAGAGGAATGTTTGGGACTCTCAGCTAAAAGGTCACAAGGAAGTTTGCAATTTGGACTTTAACTCCCGTCATTATTGCGACAAAATTCTGATTTGTTTACAGCTGTAGAAGAGGAACCAGTGTAAACTAAAGAGCCATCTCAATGAATGGAGTAATTGCTGAGTAATGAAGATGCAATACTCAACACTCCTATTTCCCAAATTCTGTCATTAATAATCCTTTGAAGATTTTAGTAACTCATATATTCTATGTGATGAAATTGTCTATTCATGCACCTTTAGTGTGAAATTAAAGCAGAAAAATCTTGAAATACACTTCAGGTCAGGCCGCATCTGTGGAAAAACATAGCAATCCACATTATAAGACTTAAAGCATGTCTTCAAGGCACAAAAATATTACAGATATGCAGCACTTGTGGAAGGCAACAAGGGAATATCACACAAAAAAATAAGTAAAATGGCCTCATGTTTTTAGGCGGAGAACAGGAAATGATTAGTGAGAAGTCAGAGAAATGAAAGATCCAAGTAATGTACAGCAATATAGAAAGTGAAACTTGAGAAACTGGCAAAGCACAACTTCCAGTGGGCTGGGACTTCCTTGGAAGAAGAAAAAAAGAAGCAAGTCAGCATCATGGTGGCAGGCTGCCTCAGCATTAGTACTCCAATAGAAGTGCTCACCCCAAATACTTTTTTCCCCACTCGCCTCTTCTCATTCCCAGAAATGCCATCTCATCCAGCATTGAAAGTTATAGTTATAGCCAAAAGGCTGAAAAGTGTTGCATAGAAAGGTCAAATGCTGTTCATCATTGAGATTCATTGGAGTTGTGTAGAAGGTCTAAACCAGAGTGGGATAGAAAATTGAAATGACAAGTAATGGAGTGTTTGAGTTTAACGTGCAAATAGGGATGAAGTATTTAACAACTCAATCGCTCTCCATTAGTTTTATATTTTCAGTGTAGAGGAGACTACACTGTGAACTGCCAATATAGTAAGTTAAATGAAGTACATATAAATTGCTGCAAATTATATGTAAAAAGGAATGTCTGGAACACTGGATTGTATTGTGGAGAGGGGTGAATGAACAGGTGTTGCACTTTCTGAACCTGCATGGGAAACTGCCAGGAGAATGTGGTTGGGAGTGTTGGAAGATTCATGCTGGGGGTGGCAGAAATGGTGAGATATGTTAAATGTGGTGGCTTGTGAGATGAAAAATGAGGACAAGGGAGACCTTGTCACCATGTTGAGAAGGAGGTAGAAGAGGAGAGGACAGAAGGAAGGAAAATGGACAGACTTGGCAGAGGGCCCTGTTGACCACATTGGAGGAAAATCCCAAGAAGGGAAAATAAGGTTTTGGAATATTTCCAAAAGAAGATGGTGCCATCAGAACAAATGCTTGGAGGTGGAGACACAGCGAGCAGGAAATAGAGCTTACTTGAAGTGGACAGAAGTATAATCTCGGTAGCAGGACAAATAAACAAATTCAGCTCTTCAATTGACGACTCAAAAAAGACAACAGAGATTCCATCTGGATTGGCAGTGGAGTCAGAGTATAATGAGATCTAGGACCTCAGCTTCTGATAGATCACTTACTTCTGCAACAGCTTCCTTCTCATGAACCCTGACCAGGATTTTCTAGCTCTGCCTGCCACTGGGATTTTCTGAACCTGTTGAAAATCAGTGGACTTTAGCTGCCCCATACCACAGCAGAGCTGGAAAATCCTGGCCTTTGTTGGAGAAAAAAAACCAACCAAGGTCTCCCCGTGCTGGACAGTCTTCGCAGCAGTGTTGTCTGTTGGAACATTTGAATGTGGATGGAAGAGCTCACCCTCCCCTTCGGTGACTTTGGCAGGCTTTCTCATGGGCTTTTTGGTGGACAGCGCTCCTCACCTTGGGCCTATGTACTAGATTGACCCCTCTCAAGCCTGAACTTCACCCAAATTAACGTCTCAACTCTGTCTGTCTGGCGATCTGTTCAGCTTTCTCTAGAGTTAGAATTGGATTATAACACACCCAGCACATTGTGGAGAACGCAAACTACAAAGCAATCTTGAATCAATTTGTGTTTTCAGGCTTTGTAACTGTAGGTACTTGCCAACTAATATAAATAATTAATGAAGAATCAATGGACTCCTTTTGATTTAATTTTGCTCTTTCTGCTACCAAATTCCTTCTGGTGCTGAAGTATTTCTCAAAGGCCTCCATCATCTCATAGTATGATGCTGAATAATCCTCGATACCTTACCATACAAGGACATCATCAGCTGTGGCTCCCACAGCATATAAAAGTGTACAGACCTGGTGTTTCTGAGGTTTCCTTGTAAACCTGAAGTTATTAAATACTCTTCAAACTCTGTTCCAGAGCTAACCATCACTGTCCTTGCTGTGGACCTTTGACATGTTTGAAAGGGTATGGAAGGGGTAGTGGCTGCTCAGTGGCTATCGGCATCGTGTGTCTCTCACTGTCCCCTCATTTTGGATCTGATTGTCGTTGCTATGAAGTCAATTTTGTTCTTTCACCGGTCATCTCTTGTGAGCCAATCTGTGGCTGCAGTTTGCTAGACTGGCCTTGAGCGCTGCCACCATGGTTCAATGTTGTTGTTGATTTTAATGAGGTTTTACTGATACCATGCATTCTAGTCTTACCAAACCTTGATGAGACTTTGCTTCCCCATTACAGTGTTGAAATAGTCAGTTTAACTTCAAACAATTTATTAAGAACTATTTGCAAAGACCTCGGGGTAAACACATGGTATTTAGGACAGAGACTATTCTGAGCCCAGCTCTCTTGGAGCCTCTAAGTCATCTGACTACCAATGTTCCAATTATATCATTAATATAATCATGGTCTCATTAACATATCTATTAACCCATTACACTACTGAAAAGAAGAAATATAGTTATTTGTTAAAACTGAAAGTGAGTTTCCTCCAGGTGCTCCGGTTTCTTCCCAAAGTCCAAAGATGTGCGGGTTAGGTGGATTGGCCGTGTAAATTATCCCTTAATGTCAGGGGGACTGGCTAGGGTAAATGCATGGGGTTATGGAAATAGGGCCTGAGTGGACTCAATGGGCTGAATGTCCTGCTTCTGAACTCTAGGATTCTATAATTGTATGATAGAAAATGAAGTAGAACTGAGAATCAGGCAAAATCTGAAACAGTGATTTGGAATTGTTGAAGAGATAGGTGATTCTTATCTGCATTATATGGTTGTTGCTTAATGCCCTCAAGAAATGGGCATGGACAGTAATTGCTGTCTTAGTGTCACTCATATTGCAAGATTAAACATTAGGAGAAAAATGCTACTGTTTTGGTTAAATGTTTTTTCTCTTAATTTCCCCTCATTTGAGGCCTACTTTTATGTCCTACTTTCAATCCAGAATTCAGACGGGATCATGCCGGGGTGGGGCGGTCTCATACAATGTGCAGTATTATTCCACATGAAAATGCATGAAATACTGATAGCTAATAGAGATTGTTTTGTCACCTGTTGGGTACTCATAAAGGCACCAGCAAAACGTAATGAGTAAAAGGGCTAACTCTGCACTAGGCTAGGACTGTGGGAGCAGCAAAGAACAGGATGTGCAGCTATGGAACGAGCACGGGAGTTGATTGGACAGTGGCTGTTGCTATGCCTTGAACAGAAATGATTGAACACAGACCCTTGTGTGTCATGTTCCTCAACCCACCAGAGGCACAACTAGCATTTGTGACCAAAAAGACAGTTATTGAATAGTCCGTCTTGTATGTGACTGGAAGCATGATCAGTGCCAGCAATATCTGTATAAGAAGGGTAAATTCGGAGACGTCGGCAGCAGTAACCCAGAATTAACTACTGCAGAAGAAGCAGCAAAACTCTGAGTCTGGGACTTGGAAACATCAGAACAAGGCCCATCAGTGGGGAATCTGATCACTCTGCCTCGCCAAGGGTATTATTTCTAAGTCCAAGTCGTGAGTTTGGGGATATTTTGTGAATTTTTGATACATTTTGAATACCCTATGTGTAACGAAGTAGGACAGAGGTTAGTTACTTGGTGTATAACGAAGTAAAGATAAAGGTTGAATACTTGTGTATACCAAGTCGATACCTTGGTTAAAATGGTAGTTTTGTAGTAGTTTGATACTTTTGTGGTAATTTGGTAGAGTACACTAAAGGAGATTTGTTGTACAATAATTCAAGAATTTAAGTGTCTTTGTCCACGATATCGTTGACCTGAGTTTGAGGGCAACAGTGTAATAGTTTAGAAGTCCCTCTGTATAGATTCTAAAGCTAATCAGGTCCAGATTTCCCTCAGTTTATCGCTGGATCCAAGAAACTATATACATTTCTAAAAATAATTATCAGTGTTGATGGTGTGAAACAACTTATTCCATAATGAACCAGATTATGTTTGATTGGTCGTGACCCCGACTGCCTTTCTGACCTTTATTGCTGAAGAACCTTGTCCCTGTTTCCTTTACAGTAACAGCCCATAGGAAGAGTCTTTGGTTACTGTTAATTGGCCCATTGCCGGCTGGCCCACTGGAACCTTCAAGGTTTTGAATATCAAGGTTACAAAAGTGCACAGTGTTTTCCTGTGTTTGTTGCTTTTTGCTTAGTGTACTGAACAACCCAATAGATTCAAATGCACTGTGTGGTTCTAAGAGTGAAATGTTTTCTAAATTTGGTCTCTGACTATTAAACAAAAATTTATCATTTGGTTCATGTGCACTGGCTTTGCAAACTTTCCTGAATATACTTGTGCACTTCACACATCTGTATTACACAACTTCTATTTCTCAGAACAATATCAGGTGTACACAACAGAGAAAGGAGTAGCAATATGCTTTGATTTATTTGTAGTTTCTAACAAGCAGACACATTAACTTGCAAAACAGAAATTTCTCTCAGTACAACTGAATTTGGTGATGCCACTGTACTGTCACTGGCACTTGTTCATTGAAATTCAAGGTTCTACTTTTATCAAGATTTTAAGTGTCAATTCCCATTATGGTTTTTTGTATTTTGAATTACATTAGGAAATTCTGGTACCCTGCTGTCTGATTACCAGAGAATCAAACTTGTCTGTTCCCCAGTGGTTATCCTCCATTTTTGGATGGGGGGGAGAGGGGTGGTGTGGGCATTGGCAGATGCATAAAGGGAAAGAAAGAGAAGCACGATCTTATTGGGATTCACTTGCCGATGAAAGATTGACATGCAGTCTGTTCTCTCTGTGTCGGACTTGGTAATTTGACATCTGAACCAGGCGGATCTACAGTACTCCGCAGGCACTGTTGATAGGCTAGACCAGTGGTTCCCAACTCTTTTTGCATCATGGCACACCTTTGTACTGTAAAAGAATTTTGAGGCACAGCTCCTATTTTCTCCAGAACTGTCCTCATGCAAAACCTTTTATCTTTAAAACCTCCTAAAAACATGTCAACCCACCATTTAATACAATTTTCATTCATTTAAGAGGTTTACAATGTATGCCTTATCACCATTTGCATGTGAAATACAATATTGGATCCTGTTTCTCCTTTTCTTAACCTTATTGGTTCCTGTTCTTAACTTTGTCGTCTTCCCTTACTGGGAACTTAAAAAAAAACTTTTTCATGTCTCCTCTCTTTTTTTCCAATCTCTACCTGCCTCCTTCACTTCTCCCAGATTTTAGCACCTTTTTTGTGTTTTAGCTTTTGTTAGGTGCATGGGGCCTTTGTCTTCAACTCTATGGTTGGCATCTCCAATTTCCAAAGAACCTGGCATTTCCTCTGCGTGCAAGAGCCAGGAAAGGGCTGCACATGTGCGGTTCAGAAGCTTGATATTGGTAATCTGAACCATGCATGCAGTGGCCAGGAAAGGGCCATGACTGTGCAGTTCTGATTTTGACCTGACCAACGTTAAAAGATTCAAACCGTGCACATGTGACCGATTTCCATTGGGTGCAAGCACAGATCAGATTACTAACAAAATAATCCAAACTTCGTATGTGCAGCCCATTCCCAGCTGGTGCATCCGTGGGAGGCCTGAGGCTCATTGAGACTTTGAGATGCTAACCACAAAGCTGAAAACTATTAGATTGAATTTATTTACATTAATGTTTAATCATTTTGAATCTTATTTTGCAGCATACTTATGGGGCTATGCCATGGCACAGTGGTTGGGAACCTCTGGGCTAGACACCAGACTCAGTTGTAGATTTAGTGCTCCATATGCTACGACTGAGGACTGGATTTCTTTCTACTCCATTCCCGATCTAAGCCAATGCAGAAATCTTATTAGTGCTCTGTCACTGAGTTGGTTTATCTGCTGCATTGTGCAGATTTGTGAACCCTTTTGTTACAGTTTATTTTATTAATCTGTATGCAGCCCACCAACAGGCAATGAGGAATAAGCAGTGACGACCACATTCTGGAATGAAGGAAACTTTATTATCAGGTTTTACATTGTCAATAACACTATCTCTTTCTGACTTAACTCATTAATTATGAATGAACAGGTTAGTTACACATCAGGCCTTTTGCAGGTTTATCTCTCAGTTTGAGGTTGCCAAGAAACTGGCTCTGAATGTGCTGAGCATGCAAAGTTGTGTTGCATAGTTGTGATTGGCTGACTGTTTTAAACAACACCTGTCTGCTTTAAAATTAAAATTTACCAAAGGGACAGACCAAGGTTGTTCCATATTTTCAGCCGCTTCTGTTTTTGTTGCCTTCACTTCTCCCCAATAAACACTGCCCCCATGTTCCTTTATGAGGTCTTTAACTCATTTGTCTCCATTGTCACTGCTTGATACCCAACTTCTCTCCCGGTTGCCCACACTTCTGACATTATAAATTATAACTTTTGCTTAGGCACTGTCCCTCTGCTTCTAAAAATCACATTACCCACCCCCTCAAAAATGCCACCTTTGACCTCTTTTGTCTTTGTTTCACCCAACTGATGGAATGTGTTCTTGCAATAGTAATCCTGCTCAGTATGAGAGGAACTGCAGGTTCAGAGATCTTCAATCTCTCTTTAGTCAAAGTTTTTAAGCATGTGGCTCAAATCCATATCCAAGATTCCTGCAGCTCCCTGTGAGAATCTCTCCAATCAGGATTCCAGCCAGTATTCAAACCACCCTAATTAAAGTCACAAATTATATCCGTTATGGTCACCGGTGTGCATTATCTTCATCTTTTTGTTAAGTGAGCTACACAATTCACCTTCAACACCGTTCTCATGTTGTCCAGCTTGAAGTGATTCCCTTTGCTCAATCTCATTCTTAGCTCTCCAATCACTTACAATAGTGTCTTCAGTAATGGTTTCTTGTCCTGCACCGCACCGTTACCTCAGAAAGCACTAAGGGATCAATTCTTGGCATCCGTCCCCACAATAACTATCTGCAGAAATAAAATCATCTTCTACAGAAAAGTTGCTCACACTCTGTTCTGCCTGTCCTATCATCTTTCTTAACTCCTGCAATCCCTCTGTGTATCCTACATCCATTCTTGGGTAAAGTGCAATTTCTTACAACTAAACATTGATATGACTGAGGCCATTGTCTTCAGCCCCTGCCACAAGATTGTACTTTAGTGAATTATTTTCCACTCCAAGGCACGTTTTCAGGCTAACCCGTACTTTTCATAACCTTGGCATCCCATTTGAGCCAGAGCAAAGTTTCGGACACCAGATGCTCTACATTACATAGGTCACTATCTTGTACCTCCGTAACATCACCCGACTCTACCTCCATTGCTACCCCTTCGCTGCTGAAACCCTTGTCCACTGTCACCTCCAAACTCGACTAATGCAGTATTCTGCTGACTATTATCATTCTCTGGGTTCTGTAAATGTCAGCTCATCCAAATCTCTGCAACCCACGTCCTATCCTAAGCCATTTAATTCACCCAACATCTCATCTTTGCTGACCTACATTGGTTCACATCCTCCAATGTCTCAATTTTAAAATTCTCACCTTGCATTTCATCACGGCTTTCTCTTTATCTCTAACATTCTGCAGCCTCGCATACTAGTCTCAGCTGTTCTGTTCCTCTGATCATTATTTCATGGATATTCCCCCATCCTTTACTCCACTATGGGAGTATACTATCCTGTAGCCGTTCCTTCAGCTGCCTAGGTTTTGCCCTTGGTTTGGAGTATCCTTCCTAAATCTATCTAACATGGATGGGTCATACCTGAACAGAACTAGGATCAATGTCCTTGTGGGTGATTGACTAGAGTGGTTGGAAGAGTCTAACCAAAATTGTCAGGAGGATGGGAAACAACATGTTGATTTAGAATTGAGAAATAAGGTGCATTAAGTGCAACAGAGGTGGAAAGCACAAAAGTAGGAAGTAGTACCATATTACATAGAAGATCAAGAAAGGCTACGAGGAATGCAAAAAATGGGTTTAGAATGCATGTATGTAAATACACAATACGTGATGAATAACGTTATTGAGGTGCAAACACAAACAACTGACTTTAAATTATGAGATAGTGATGATAACTGAAATATGTCTTAAAATGGTGAGGACTAGATGTTTATTATTCAAGGGTGCAAGGTGTTCAGAAAAGACAGGGGAAAAAAATGAGGTGGGGTCATAGTACTGATTAGGGAACATAGTGCAGTGTTGGAAAGAGAGGATGTCCTTGAATGGCCATGGACACGATCAATTTGCTTAAGGCTGAGAGCAAAAAAAATGGATCGTGCTACTGCAGATATTCTATAGGCATCCATGTAGTGTGAGAGATGGAGGAACATGTCTGTCGAGAAATCGGATACGTGCAAGAAGTATAGAGTGATGATGTGGGAGGACTTCAATTGCCCAAATATTGACTTTGATGTTAGAGTAAAGGGTAAGAAGGGAGAGGAATATCTAACATGTGCTCAGGAGAACTTACTTGACAAGTACTTCAGCAAGGTGACATTGCTGGATCTGGTGCTTGGGAATGAGGTGGACCAAGTGTGGGGGGAGTACTTGGGTAAAAGTAATCTTTGTATCATAAGGTTTCGATGAATAATGGAGAAGTGCTAGGTACAGTCTTATCTAGAACTTCTAAATTGGAAGAGTGCTAATTGCATTGGGATAAGAATGGATCTAGCCAGGGTAAAATGGAAGTAAAGTCTGAGGGGGAAACTGTAATAGAACAATAGGGAAGAAATGTTTCAGGTATAGGCTAGGTACATTCAAAAAAGGGTGGAAAGTAGATGAACTAAAGCTGAATTAAAATTTCAATGGTTATTAGACCAGCCAGCGCTATGAATGTGGGATTTCAAATCAAGTCATTCAGTGAGGAAGACCATAGCTAGAATGTTGATAAGATGTCAAGTATTTCCCCATTGTGTGTCAATTACATCCATGTCAACACATTGTGTGGACAATGAAGTACATTTATAATGTCATCACAAGGCTAACTGGCTGAAAAGGTTGCTGATACCTTATTGACCCACAAGGGTAGCCCAGCAAGGCAGCCTGAGATTTAGCCCAATAAAAGGAAAGAACCCTGCCTCAAAAAGAAATTCATCTCAGCAGTGAAAAGGGGCCATTTGTTTTGCCTGCAAGATTCGACTGCACTTTTGACTTAAAAGCCAGAAACTTCTAACCTCCATATGTCTTTAAATAACCAGGACAAAATACATCCAGCCTGCAACATTTTCAGCCACCATCTTAAGGACGACAAAGAAGTGACTTCTTTTGTTTTACCATTCTAGTAATTTAACTGCATGCTGCATGTCTAGAAATCCTCTTTTCCTGTGTGTCTGCCTGTGTGTTTGGGGTGTATTTGTTGCATTAAGATTTTGGGTGTTGAGGAAATAAACATTTTTAAAATTTAAACTTGGAAGGAAGCCTGTTTGTGTCTGTTCTTGAAAGCCACAGCACTCCAGGGGTTAAAACATTCCCCTTAAAATAGATGTTATTGCAGTTAGCCAAGAGGAAAAGGAAGAAAATTAACATACATCTTTCCCCATCTGCAACAGTCCTATCTGGGACAAAGAGAGTGACATTTACTTATAGGCATAGGGCAAGGCAAGAAAACCTAAAGTACTTTGAACGGTCAGTAGGATGCTGACAAAATATTGGCAAAAGTGGAAATGGTAGAGGTAATGGATGAAGTGAAAATTCAGAGGCAAGATGTGCTGGAAAGACTGGCTATGACTGGAATGGATAAGTTGCCTGATCTGGATGAATTGCTTCCCACATTGCTAAAGAAAGAGGGATGGAGATAACAGGAGAGCTTGCCAGTCTTTTAATCAGGGGTGTACTCGGAGAATGGAACAGTAGCAAGTGTGATACAGTCAACTCCTGTTGTTCGCGGGGGTTCTGTTCCTGTGATTTTCCGCAAAGTGTGAAATTATGAACAGCCAGCTTGTACATGCATAGTTAGCACATGCACAGTGTGCTCTTGCTACATAGGAATGATGTGGGAAAGGTGAGTGTTCCACATTCAAAACCGTGCAAGCCTGAAGTTTTGGGGCTGTGAACCTCGATTGTGTACATTCACGCAGTGAGCAAGTTCACAATTGAGGGGAGTAAATAAACTTTCAGGGCTGTGGGATAGAGTGAAAAGATGGGACTAAGTGGATTGCCCT